>NC_081288.1:66604019-67228697 GCF_030490865.1 Poecile atricapillus
CCGCTCTTTGCAATGCAAACCAAGTGTAGGCGCAATTGTAGGCAAGTCAAGGGAGAAGCTGACAAGGCTGGAGCCATGAGGGGCAAGCAAATGGAGTGGTAGGTGAGAGAAGGCCCAGAACTTCTAGGCAAGGATGGGCATAGGAAGGCCAGGCAGAAACAGGAAGGCCTAGACAAGGCTAGGTTTCCCTGGAGGAAAGCAGTCAAGTGTGGGCAGGTCAAGTGTGGGCGTAGGCACTGGAGGGAGTGCAAGGCTAGGGAGGCAAGGCAGGGCAAGGCAAGGAAACTTTGGGGTCACCAAGGCAAGACAAATGAGAGGTACATTCAAAGACTGCTGGTACACAAAAGGGGCTAGGACAGACTTCTCTGTCTGGCCTTGATCTCATATGGGCCATCTCTAATCTGCACCTAATACACTTGGATTACCTGCTTTCCTTGGTATACAAAAGAACTGTCATTCTGGTCCTGAAGCGCAAAGGTGAAATGTGAATTTTATGTCCAAAATTCAAGACATGTAAGGATAGGTGCCAGAAGCAAGCTGCCAGGACAGATGGGTGTGCTTGCACGTGACCTCTTTTGGGCTTCCTCTCACATGCTCCTGAAACGCTGGAGGTACGTGAAAGCCTTGAGAGTCCTAGGAGAAGCAGGCAGGGCAAGGCAAGATGAAGAAATTCCGCAAAAAGAGGGGTATTGAATTCCAGGTGGGGGACGAGTGAGCAAGGGAATGCAAGGCAAGGGAGAGGAGAGGTTCAAAGGTAACGCCAAGAAAAGTGGTGGCTTTTCCAGGCAAGACAAAGGAGAGGCAAGCAAGGCAATGAGAGTCCTAGAAGGAGAAGGAAATGAAATATTGGAGCTGGACAAAGGGGAAGGGAAACTGGACAAAGTGGCAAGGGGGATGGGTGGTGCAAGGCACTGGACTGGTAGGAAGGGCAAGGGAAAGACATGGATAGGTCAGGAAGGAAGAGGAAAACAATGGCCAGGAATGACAAAGAAATGCAAGGTTGGATAGGAAAGGAAAGGCAAGGCAATGTAGGGAAGGGGTAGGCCAGACAATGGGTGTCTTAAGAGGAAAAGTATGCATAGCAAGGCCAAGAGAAAAGCGGTAAAGAAGTTAGCGTGGGGGATAGGTGAGTGTAGCTGAGAAAGAAAGAAAATGCCTCATTCCAGTTTGTATGTATGTATGTGTGTGTGAAGTTTGCAGGATGTAAAGCAGAAGAAAGCAGTGACTTGATGGTGGAGTGAATGGATGCTTTTGAATACACGTGGCAAGGTCCAAGCAAACTATTTGTCTTGGCACATCTGTGTCCCATAAACTTCTTAGTTTAGATTCAGACTGTAAGCGGGACAGAGAACACCCCTAAAATTACAGCTGAGCAAGAAAGCAGGTCGCATCAGCATGTTTTAAAGGAAGCAGTTTTTTTGTGTGAGAAGAAAATGGACATATGAGACTCCAGCAGTATCGACGTTCAACTTAGAAGCAAAGTGCAATGATTCCGTACAAACTCTGAAAATGAAACGCAGCAATAAAAAGGCAATGGGACATGTCAGCGAAAGCTTTGTGGCCAAGCAGGGTGAGATGTTTGAAGCAGAACCACAGTTTGGTTTCACTAAGGATCCATCATGGTGGATTGCAAACATGTGCCAAGACAACACATATTCTGCAGCTGTTGCAGCTCTCCGCTTTCCCTTAGACTCTAAAATGCAGAGAAATGGCCTGCGCAGCGCAGAAGCTATTTGTGCTGCTTGTACACCTCTTCCAACCCCTCAGTGGAAACTATTGCGCCTGCCTTTAGACTCTGAGATCCAGAGAACACAATGGTAGAGGCAGTGGAGAATGGAAGGAGAGAGTGAAGTTTGATGAGTGAGTTTGATGTGACTTATGTGGAGCACGCAGAAAATGTAGCCCCGTACTGGTTTTTACACCTGGAGCCTATTTCTGTAAGACATTTCAGGTGGACATTTTTGATCAAGAAGCCAGAGTGAAAAAATTGACAGCAGGTCTCTCTGGGAAAGAAAAAGCAGCAAGGCGTCGTGTGCCATTTAAATGCTGCTATAAGAAGGGCATACTTTAGCAGCATCTCTCTTGACACTTCTATCTGTGTAATCTCTAGCTGCTTGGACACAGCGACACTGAAAATAATTGTACTGCAAATACCAAGTTACACAGGGAAAAAGGGTAGGTCAGCAAATGCCTTCTGTCCTGGCACATCTCTCAGTCAGAACTCCAGCTGAAAAATTTTGCTGTAATGATGGACTTTGCCACTTGGAGAGAATTTATATAGTTGGGAAGAAACATTCAAAGCCCTAGTGCATTTCGTCTATTTTACGGACTGCAAAGGCACTATGAAGGCCAGCCCTAGCTTTTTGTTGGACTTTTTCTTTTTGAGTAGCTGCTGGACGTTTTGAAGCGGTTTGGGATCTGCTAGAGTGCAAGGTAATACATAGAGTTTGAGGAAAGTGATATACACATTTTATATCTCCAGGGAGGTGGATGTAGTTCAGTGTGTGCGAGTTACATGTTGAGCAGCTGATCACACAGAAAAGAAGAGGCTGCGCTGCAATTGCCTTTTCATTTGCAGCTTATAAACTGCACAGCCCACAATGAAACAATTCCACTTCCTTCTGTGCTACATACAGGATCACATTCTCTCAGTCTCTAAGAGCCAGGACCCCCAGCGGAGCTCTTCCCTGCGCTGCTCCTACACCAATGAGGCCGGAGCCGCAAACAGCTTGGCTTTTTCCCTGGCACCGGCTGCCAGCGCTCATCAAAATAACCACACGATGGCGCTGTCGACTAACAAAAGAAGGAAACGCACCGAGGCCAGCTCCAAAGGACAGAGCCGAGTTGGAAACGTCCCTGCTCTCAAATTAACTGTGCCAGGAAAAAAAGACTTTGCTGATCTTCCCCCTCCAAGTGTGCAAACACTTTTGCACCACACTCAAAGGGCAACACAAAATCCTCTGCCCTAACAAACATTTTCACTCTCGCAGAGTCCGGTAACAAACTCAAAGACATCCGCTCAACAAATGTGCCAGCTGAGAGAGAAAGTTCTTTGCTGCCTACAATTTCAACTTCACCCATCAAACAATGAACACACACCCTGCTATTAGCACTTTTCTTTTCTGCTCTACGCTCCTAAGCTTTCAGTCTCAGAGTCAAGATCCAAGCAGCATGGCAACAGGGACTACTCACACACTAAAGCTACAAGGACAAAAAGCTCAACAACTTGCTGTCTAGATTCCCACTGTCAGTTCAACAGCTCTAACCCACAGGGAAACCTCTTGGGAAAAACCTTTAAATTCACTGAGACCACCCAAAGTGCCCATCCAAACTTAATTTCTTTGCCAAAGCGAATAACAAGAAGCTCATTTCAGGAGAAATGGAGTCCCCTCCTCCAAAATCCAAAACATCCAGTGACTGATCCCATACAATGGTGTCAGAACACTCTTACTAGAGGCAGACAGCCTTCCAAAGATGGATACTGACTCAATGACTGTACAAATTGAGGGAGTGCTTCCAAATATGCCGGCACAAGAAGCTGCTGTCGTCCTTGAGCTGCGCGACACAGCTTCTTATCTGCACCTCCAACTCTGGGGCTACGTGCTTTCCTTCCCATGAGAAAGCATTGCCATTCTCCTTCAGGAACTTACCAAGCCAAGCTGTATGCCATGTCCTGTACTATGTCCAACAATGGCTCCTGCACAGAAGGGTCTACGACATAAATATCTTGCTGGACTATACCTCCTCATGGTACCTTTAACGCCTGCCCTATTACATTGTCACTATATCTTTTACTTGCCAAGGAAAGGCACTCAGAGTCACTTGGCCTTGCCTTGCCTTTGATGCTGTGGCTAGTCTACTCTTGTTTTGCTTGCTTGCTTATGTGTGCCTTGCCTGGCAAGACCTAGAAAGACCTTCCTTGCTTTGCTTTGCCTTGCCTACCGCTCTTTGCAATGCAAACCAAGTGTAGGCGCAATTGTAGGCGAGTCAAGGGAGAAGCTGACAAGGCTGGAGCCATGAGGGGCAAGCAAATGGAGTGGTAGGTGAGAGAAGGCCCAGAACTTCTAGGCAAGGATGGGCATAGGAAGGCCAGGCAGAAACAGGAAGGCCTAGGCAAGGCTAGGTTTCCCTGGAGGAAAGCAGTCAAGTGTGGGCAGGTCAAGTGTGGGCGTAGGCACTGGAGGGAGTGCAAGGCTAGGGAGGCAAGGCAGGGCAAGGCAAGGAAACTTTGGGGTCACCAAGGCAAGACAAATGAGAGGTACATTCAAAGACTGCTGGTACACAAAAGGGGCTAGGACAGACTTCTCTGTCTGGCCTTGATCTCATATGGGCCATCTCTAATCTGCACCTAATACACTTGGATTACCTGCTTTCCTTGGTATACAAAAGAACTGTCATTCTGGTCCTGAAGCGCAAAGGTGAAATGTGAATTTTATGTCCAAAATTCAAGACATGTAAGGATAGGTGCCAGAAGCAAGCTGCCAGGACAGATGGGTGTGCTTGCACGTGACCTCTTTTGGGCTTCCTCTCACATGCTCCTGAAACGCTGGAGGTACGTGAAAGCCTTGAGAGTCCTAGGAGAAGCAGGCAGGGCAAGGCAAGATGAAGAAATTCCGCAAAAAGAGGGGTATTGAATTCCAGGTGGGGGACGAGTGAGCAAGGGAATGCAAGGCAAGGGAGAGGAGAGGTTCAAAGGTAACGCCAAGAAAAGTGGTGGCTTTTCCAGGCAAGACAAAGGAGAGGCAAGCAAGGCAATGAGAGTCCTAGAAGGAGAAGGAAATGAAAGATTGGAGCTGGACAAAGGGGAAGGGAAACTGGACAAAGTGGCAAGGGGGATGGGTGGTGCAAGGCACTGGACTGGTAGGAAGGGCAAGGGAAAGACATGGATAGGTCAGGAAGGAAGAGGAAAACAATGGCCAGGAATGACAAAGAAATGCAAGGTTGGATAGGAAAGGAAAGGCAAGGCAATGTAGGGAAGGGGTAGGCCAGACAATGGGTGTCTTAAGAGGAAAAGTATGCATAGCAAGGCCAAGAGAAAAGCGGTAAAGAAGTTAGCGTGGGGGATAGGTGAGTGTAGCTGAGAAAGAAAGAAAATGCCTCATTCCAGTTTGTATGTATGTATGTGTGTGTGAAGTTTGCAGGATGTAAAGCAGAAGAAAGCAGTGACTTGATGGTGGAGTGAATGGATGCTTTTGAATACACATGGCAAGGTCCAAGCAAACTATTTGTCTTGGCACATCTGTGTCCCATAAACTTCTTAGTTTAGATTCAGACTGTAAGCGGGACAGAGAACACCCCTAAAATTACAGCTGAGCAAGAAAGCAGGTCGCATCAGCATGTTTTAAAGGAAGCAGTTTTTTTGTGTGAGAAGAAAATGGACATATGAGACTCCAGCAGTATCGACGTTCAGCTTAGAAGCAAAGTGCAATGATTCCGTACAAACTCTGAAAATGAAACGCAGCAATAAAAAGGCAATGGGACATGTCAGTGAAAGCTTTGTGGCCAAGCAGGGTGAGATGTTTAAAGCAGAACCACAGTTTGGTTTCACTAAGGATCCATCATGGTGGATTGCAAACATGTGCCAAGACAACACATATTCTGCAGCTGTTGCAGCTCTCCGCAGGAACACTAGCGCTTTCCCTTCGACTCTAAAATGCAGAGAAATGGCCTGCGCAGCGCAGAAGCTATTTGTGCTGCTTGTACACCACTTCCAACCCCTCAGTGGAAACTATTGCGCCTGCCTTTAGACTCTGAGATCCAGAGAACACAATGGTAGAGGCAGTGGAGAATGGAAGGAGAGAGTGAAGTTTGATGAGTGAGTTTGATGTGACTTATGTGGAGCACGCAGAAAATGTAGCCCCGTACTGGTTTTTACACCTGGAGCCTATTTCTGTAAGACATTTCAGGTGGACATTTTTGATCAAGAAGCCAGAGTGAAAAAATTGACAGCAGGTCTCTCTGGGAAAGAAAAAGCAGCAAGGCGTCGTGTGCCATTTAAATGCTGCTATAAGAAGGGCATACTTTAGCAGCATCTCTCTTGACACTTCTATCTGTGTAATCTCTAGCTGCTTGGACACAGCGACACTGAAAATAATTGTACTGCAAATACCAAGTTACACAGGGAAAAAGGCTAGGTCAGCAAATGCCTTCTGTCCTGGCACATCTCTCAGTCAGAACTCCAGCTGAAAAATTTTGCTGTAATGATGGACTTTGCCACTTGGAGAGAATTTATATAGTTGGGAAGAAACATTCAAAGCCCTAGTGCATTTCGTCTATTTTACGGACTGCAAAGGCACTATGAAGGCCAGCCCTAGCTTTTTGTTGGACTTTTTCTTTTTGAGTAGCTGCTGGACGTTTTGAAGCGGTTTGGGATCTGCTAGAGTGCAAGGTAATACATAGAGTTTGAGGAAAGTGATATACACATTTTATATCTCCAGGGAGGTGGATGTAGTTCACTGTGTGCGAGTTACATGTTGAGCAGCTGATCACACAGAAAAGATGAGGCTGCGCTGCAATTGCCTTTTCATTTGCAGCTTATAAACTGCACAGCCCACAATGAAACAATTCCACTTCCTTCTGTGCTACATACAGGATCACATTCTCTCAGTCTCTAAGAGCCAGGACCCCCAGCGGAGCTCTTCCCTGCGCTGCTCCTACACCAATGAGGCCGGAGCCGCAAACAGCTTGGCTTTTTCCCTGGCACCGTCTGCCAGCGCTCATCAAAATAACCACACGATGGCGCTGTCGACTAACAAAAGAAGGAAACGCACCGAGGCCAGCTCCAAAGGACAGAGCCGAGTTGGAAACGTCCCTGCTCTCAAATTAACTGTGCCAGGAAAAAAAGACTTTGCTGATCTTCCCCCTCCAAGTGTGCAAACACTTTTGCACCACACTCAAAGGGCAACACGAAATCCTCTGCCCTAACAAACATTTTCACTCTCGCAGAGTCTGGTAACAAACTCAAAGACATCCGCTCAACAAATGTGCCAGCGGAGAGAGAAAGTTCTTTGCTGCCTACAATTTCAACTTCACCCATCAAACAATGAACACACACCCTGCTATTGGCACTTTTCTTTTCAGCTCTGCGCTCCTAAGCTTTCAGTCTCAGAGTCAAGATCCAAGCAGCATGGCAACAGGGACTACTCACACACTAAAGCTACAAGGACAAAAAGCTCAACAACTTGGTGTCTAGATTCCCACTGTCAGTTCAACAGCTCTAACCCACAGGGAAACCTCTTGGGAAAAACCTTTAAATTCACTGAGACCACCCAAAGTGCCCATCCAAACTTAATTTCTTTGCCAAAGAGAAGAACAAGAAGCTCATTTCAAGAGAAAGGGCATCCCCTCCTCCAAAATCCAAAACATCCAGTGACTGATCCCATACAATGGTGTCAGAACACTCTTACTAGAGGCAGACAGCCTTCCAAAGATGGATACTGACTCAATGACTGTACAAATTGGGGGAGTGCTTCCAAATATGCCGGCACAAGAAGCTGCTGTCGTCCTTGAGCTGCGCGACACAGCTTCTTATCTGCACCTCCAACTCTGGGGCTACGTGCTTTCCTTCCCATGAGAAAGCATTGCCATTCTCCTTCAGGAACTTACCAAGCCAAACTGTATGCCATGTCCTGTACTATGTCCAACAATGGCTCCTGTACAGAAGGGTCTACGACATAAATATCTTGCTGGACTATACCTCCTCATGGTACCTTTAACGCCTGCCCTATTACATTGTCACTATATCTTTTACTTGCCAAGGAAAGGCACTCAGAGTCACTTGGCCTTGCCTTGCCTTTGATGCTGTGGCTAGTCTACTCTTGTTTTGCTTGCTTGCTTATGTGTGCCTTGCCTGGCAAGACCTAGAAAGACCTTTCTTGCTTTGCTTTGCCTTGCCTACCGCTCTTTGCAATGCAAACCAAGTGTAGGCGCAATTGTAGGCAAGTCAAGGGAGAAGCTGACAAGGCTGGAGCCATGAGGGGCAAGCAAATGGAGTGGTAGGTGAGAGAAGGCCCAGAACTTCTAGGCAAGGATGGGCATAGGAAGGCCAGGCAGAAACAGGAAGGCCTAGGCAAGGCTAGGTTTCCCTGGAGGAAAGCAGTAGGCAGGTCAAGTGTGGGCGTAGGCACTGGAGGGAGTGCAAGGCTAGGGAGGCAAGGCAGGGCAAGGCAAGGAAACTTTGGGGTCACCAAGGCGAGACAAATGAGAGGTACATTCAAAGACTGCTGGTACACAAAAGGGGCTAGGACAGACTTCTCTGTCTGGCCTTGATCTCACATGGGCCATCTCTAATCGGCACCTAAAACACTTGGATTACCTGCTTTCCTTGGTATACAAAAGAACTGTCATTCTGGTCCTGAAGCGCAAAGGTGAAATGTGAATTTTATGTCCAAAATTCAAGACATGTAAGGATAGGTGCCAGAAGCAAGCTGCCAGGACAGATGGGTGTGCTTGCACGTGACCTCTTTTGGGCTTCCTCTCACATGCTCCTGAAACGCTGGAGGTACGTGAAAGCCTTGAGAGTCCTAGGAGAAGCAGGCAGGGCAAGGCAAGATGAAGAAATGCAGCAAAAAGAGGCGTATTGAATTCCAGGTGGGGGACGAGTGAGCAAGGGAATGCAAGGCAAGGGAGAGGAGAGGTTCAAAGGTAACGCCAAGAAAAGTGGTGGCTTTGCCAGGCAAGACAAAGGAGAGGCAAGCAAGGCAATGAGAATCCTAGAAGGAGAAGGAAATGAAAGATTGGAGCTGGACAAAGGGGAAGGGAAACTGGACAAAGTGGCAAGGGGGATGGGTGGTGCAAGGCACTGGACTGGTAGGAAGGGCAAGGGAAAGACATGGATGGCTCAGGGAGGAAGAGGAAAACAATGGCCAGGAATGACAAAGAAATGCAAGGTTGGATAGGAAAGGAAAGGCAAGGCAATGTAGGGAAGGGGTAGGCCAGACAATGGGTGTCTTAAGAGGAAAAGCATGCATAGCAAGGCCAAGAGAAAAGCGGTAAAGAAGTTAGCGTGGGGGATAGGTGAGTGTAGCTGAGAAAGAAAGAAAGAAAGAAAGTGCCTCATTCCAGTATGTATGTATGTATGTATGTGTGTGTGAAGTTTGCAGGATGTAAAGCAGAGACTTGATGGTGGAGTGAAAGGATGCTTTTGAATACACGTGGCAAGGTCCAAGCAAACTATTTGTCTTGGCACATCTGTGTCCCATAAACTTCTTAGTTTAGATTCAGACTGTAAGCGGGACAGAGAACACCCCTAAAATTACAGCTGAGCAAGAAAGCAGGTCGCATCAGCATGTTTTAAAGGAAGCAGTTTTTTTGTGTGAGAAGAAAATGGACATATGAGACTCCAGCAGTATCGACGTTCAGCTTAGAAGCAAAGTGCAATGATTCCGTACAAACTCTGAAAATGAAACGCAGCAATAAAAAGGCAATGGGACATGTCAGCGAAAGCTTTGTGGCCAAGCAGGGTGAGATGTTTGAAGCAGAACCACAGTTTGGTTTCACTAAGGATCCATCATGGTGGATTGCAAACATGTTCCAAGACAACACATATTCTGCAGCTGTTGCAGCTCTCCGCAGGAACACTAGCGCTTTCCCTTAGACTCTAAAATGCAGAGAAATGGCCTGCGCAGCGCAGAAGCTATTTGTGCTGCTTGTACACCTCTTCCAACCCCTCAGTGGAAACTATTGCGCCTACCTTTAGACTCTGAGATCCAGAGAACACAATGGTAGAGGCAGTGGAGAATGGAAGGAGAGAGTGAAGTTTGATGAGTGAGTTTGATGTGACTTATGTGGAGCACGCAGAAAATGTAGCCCCGTACTGGTTTTTACACCTGGAGCCTATTTCTGTAAGACATTTCAGGTGGACATTTTTGATCAAGAAGCCAGAGTGAAAAAATTGACAGCAGGTGTCTCTGGGAAAGAAAAAGCAGCAAGGCGTCGTGTGCCATTTAAATGCTGCTATAAGAAGGGCGTACTTTAGCAGCATCTCTCTTGACACTTCTATCTGTGTAATCTCTAGCTGCTTGGACACAGCGACACTGAAAATAATTGTACTGCAAATACCAAGTTACACAGGGAAAAAGGCTAGGTCAGCAAATGCCTTCTGTCCTGGCACATCTCTCAGTCAGAACTCCAGCTGAAAAATTTTGCTGTAATGATGGACTTTGCCACTTGGAGAGAATTTATATAGTTGGGAAGAAGCATTCAAAGCCCTAGTGCATTTCGTCTATTTTATGGACTGCAAAGGCACTCTAAAGGCCAGCACTAGCTTTTTGTTGGACTTTTTCTTTTTGAGTAGCTGCTGGACGTTTTGAAGCGGTTTGGGATCTGCTAGAGTGCAAGGTAATACATAGAGTTTGAGCAAAGTGATATACACATTTTATATCTCCAGGGAGGTGGATGCAGTTCAGTGTGTGCGAGTTACATGTTGAGCAGCTGATCACACAGAAAAGAAGAGGCTGCGCTGCAATTGCCTTTTCATTTGCAGCTTATAAACTGCACAGCCCACAATGAAACAATTCCACTTCCTTCTGTGCTACATACAGGATCACATTCTCTCAGTCTCTAAGAGCCAGGACCCCCAGCGGAGCTCTTCCCTGCGCTGCTCCTACACCAATGAGGCCGGAGCCGCAAACAGCTTGGCTTTTTCCCTGGCACCGTCTGCCAGCGCTCATCAAAATAACCACACGATGGCGCTGTCGACTAACAAAAGAAGGAAACGCACCGAGGCCAGCTCCAAAGGACAGAGCCGAGTTGGAAACGTCCCTGCTCTCAAATTAACTGTGCCAGGAAAAAAAGACTTTGCTGATCTTCCCCCTCCAAGTGTGCAAACACTTTTGCACCACACTCAAAGGGCAACACGAAATCCTCTGCCCTAACAAACATTTTCACTCTCGCAGAGTCCGGTAACAAACTCAAAGACATCCGCTCAACAAATGTGCCAGCGGAGAGAGAAAGTTCTTTGCTGCCTACAATTTCAGCTTCACCCATCAAACAATGAACACACACCCTGCTATTGGCACTTTTCTTTTCTTCTCTACTCTCCTAAGCTTTCAGTCTCAGAGTCAAGATCCAAGCAGCATGGCAACAGGGACTACTCACACACTAAAGCTACAAGGACAAAAAGCTCAACAACTTGGTGTCTAGATTCCCACTGTCAGTTCAACAGCTCTAACCCACAGGGAAACCTCTTGGGAAAAACCTTTAAATTCACTGAGACCACCCAAAGTGCCCATCCAAACTTAATTTCTTTGCCAAAGAGAAGAACAAGAAGCTCATTTCAAGAGAAATGGCATCCCCTCCTCCAAAATCCAAAACATCCAGTGACTGATCCCATACAATGGTGGCAGAACACTCTTACTAGAGGCAGACAGCCTTCCAAAGATGGATACTGACTCAATGACTGTACAAATTGAGGGAGTGCTTCCAAATATGCCGGCACAAGAAGCTGCTGTCGTCCTTGAGCTGCGCGACACAGCTTCTTATCTGCACCTCCAACTCTGGGGCTACGTGCTTTCCTTCCCATGAGAAAGCATTGCCATTCTCCTTCAGGAACTTACCAAGCCAAGCTGTATGCCATGTCCTGTACTATGTCCAACAATGGCTCCTGCACAGAAGGGTCTACGACATAAATATCTTGCTGGACTATACCTCCTCATGGTACCTTTAACGCCTGCCCTATTACATTGTCACTATATCTTTTACTTGCCAAGGAAAGGCACTCAGAGTCACTTGGCCTTGCCTTGCCTTTGATGCTGTGGCTAGTCTACTCTTGTTTTGCTTGCTTGCTTATGTGTGCCTTGCCTGGCAAGACCTAGAAAGACCTTCTTTGCTTTGCTTTGCCTTGCCTACCGCTCTTTGCAATGCAAACCAAGTGTAGGCGCAATTGTAGGCAAGTCAAGGGAGAAGCTGACAAGGCTGGAGCCATGAGGGGCAAGCAAATGGAGTGGTAGGTGAGAGAAGGCCCAGAACTTCTAGGCAAGGATGGGCATAGGAAGGCCAGGCAGAAACAGGAGGGGCTAGGCAAGGCTAGGTTTCCCTGGAGGAAAGCAGTAGGCAGGTCAAGTGTGGGCGTAGGCACTGGAGGGAGTGCAAGACTAGGGAGGCAAGGCAGGGCAAGGCAAGGAAACTTTTGGGTCACCAAGGCAAGACAAATGAGAGGTACATTCAAAGACTGCTGGTACACAAAAGGGGCTAGGACAGACTTCTCTGTCTGGCCTTGATCTCACATGGGCCATCTCTAATCGGCACCTAAAACACTTGGATTACCTGCTTTCCTTGGTATACAAAAGAACTGTCATTCTGGTCCTGAAGCGCAAAGGTGAAATGTGAATTTTATGTCCAAAATTCAAGACATGTAAGGATAGGTGCCAGAAGCAAGCTGCCAGGACAGATGGGTGTGCTTGCACGTGACCTCTTTTGGGCTTCCTCTCACATGCTCCTGAAACGCTGGAGGTACGTGAAAGCCTTGAGAGTCCTAGGAGAAGCAGGCAGGGCAAGGCAAGATGAAGAAATGCAGCAAAAAGAGGCGTATTGAATTCCAGGTGGGGGACGAGTGAGCAAGGGAATGCAAGGCAAGGGAGAGGAGAGGTTCAAAGGGAACACCAAGAAAAGTGGTGGCTTTGCCAGGCAAGACAAAGGAGAGGCAAGCAAGGCAATGAGAGTCCTAGAAGGAGAAGGAAATGAAAGATTGGAGCTGGACAAAGGGGAAGGGAAACCAAACAAAGTGGCAAGGGGGATGGGTGGTGCAAGGCACTGGACTGGTAGGAAGGGCAAGGGAAAGACATGGATGGGTCAGGAAGGAAGAGGAAAGCAATGGCCATAAAATGACAAAGAAATGCAAGGTTGGATAGGAAAGGAAAGGCAAGGCAATGTAGGGAAGGGGTAGGCCAGACAATGGGTGTCTTAAGAGGAAAAGTATGCATAGCAAGGCCAAGAGAAAAGCGGTAAAGAAGTTAGCGTGGGGGATAGGTGAGTGTAGCTGAGAAAGAAAGAAAGAAAGAAAGTGCCTCATTCCAGTATGTATGTATGTATGTGTGTGTGAAGTTTGCAGGATGTAAAGCAGAGACTTGATGGTGGAGTGAAAGGATGCTTTTGAATACACGTGGCAAGGTCCAAGCAAACTATTTGTCTTGGCACATCTGTGTCCCATAAACTTCTTAGTTTAGATTCAGACTGTAAGCGGGACAGAGAACACCCCTAAAATTACAGCTGAGCAAGAAAGCAGGTCGCATCAGCATGTTTTAAAGGAAGCAGTTTTTTTGTGTGAGAAGAAAATGGACATATGAGACTCCAGCAGTATCGACGTTCAGCTTAGAAGCAAAGTGCAATGATTCCGTACAAACTCTGAAAATGAAACGCAGCAATAAAAAGGCAATGGGACATGTCAGCGAAAGCTTTGTGGCCAAGCAGGGTGAGATGTTTGAAGCAGAACCACAGTTTGGCTTCACTAAGGATCCATCATGGTGGATTGCAAACATGTGCCAAGACAACACATATTCTGCAGCTGTTGCAGCTCTCCGCAGGAACACTAGCGCTTTCCCTTAGACTCTAAAATGCAGAGAAATGGCCTGCGCAGCGCAGAAGCTATTTGTGCTGCTTGTACACCTCTTCCAACCCCTCAGTGGAAACTATTGCGCCTGCCTTTAGACTCTGAGATCCAGAGAACACAATGGTAGAGGCAGTGGAGAATGGAAGGAGAGAGTGAAGTTTGATGAGTGAGTTTGATGTGACTTATGTGGAGCACGCAGAAAATGTAGCCCCGTACTGGTTTTTACACCTGGAGCCTATTTCTGTAAGACATTTCAGGTGGACATTTTTGATCAAGAAGCCAGAGTGAAAAAATTGACAGCAGGTCTCTCTGGGAAAGAAAAAGCAGCAAGGCGTCGTGTGCCATTTAAATGCTGCTATAAGAAGGGCGTACTTTAGCAGCATCTCTCTTGACACTTCTATCTGTGTAATCTCTAGCTGCTTGGACACAGCGACACTGAAAATAATTGTACTGCAAATACCAAGTTACACAGGGAAAAAGGCTAGGTCAGCAAATGCCTTCTGTCCTGGCACATCTCTCAGTCAGAACTCCAGCTGAAAAATTTTGCTGTAATGATGGACTTTGCCACTTGGAGAGAATTTATATAGTTGGGAAGAAGCATTCAAAGCCCTAGTGCGTTTCGTCTATTTTACGGACTGCAAAGGCACTCTAAAGGCCAGCACTAGCTTTTTGTTGGACTTTTTGTTTTTGAGTAGCTGCTGGATGTTTTGAAGCGGTTTGGGATCTGCTAGAGTGCAAGGTAATACATAGAGTTTGAGGAAAGTGATATACACATTTTATGACTCCAGGGAGGTGGATGCAGTTCAGTGTGTGTGAGTTACATGTTGAGCAGCTGATCACACAGAAAAGAAGAGGCTGCGCTGCAATTGCCTTTTCATTTGCAGCTTATAAACTGCACAGCCCACAATGAAACAATTCCACTTCCTTCTGTGCTACATACAGGATCACATTCTCTCAGTCTCTAAGAGCCAGGACCCCCAGCGGAGCTCTTCCCTGCGCTGCTCCTACACCAATGAGGCCGGAGCCGCAAACAGCTTGGCTTTTTCCCTGGCACCGTCTGCCAGCGCTCATCAAAATAACCACACGATGGCGCTGTCGACTAACAAAAGAAGGAAACGCACCAAGGCCAGCTCCAAAGGACAGAGCCCAGTTGGAAACGTCCCTGCTCTCAAATTAACTGTGCCAGGAAAAAAAGACTTTGCTGATCTTCCCCCTCCAAGTGTGCAAACACTTTTGCACCACACTCAAAGGGCAACACGAAATCCTCTGCCCTAACAAACATTTTCACTCTCGCAGAGTCCGGTAACAAACTCAAAGACATCCGCTCAACAAATGTGCCAGCGGAGAGAGAAAGTTCTTTGCTGCCTACAATTTCAGCTTCACCCATCAAACAATGAACACACACCCTGCTATTGGCACTTTTCTTTTCTTCTCTACTCTCCTAAGCTTTCAGTCTCAGAGTCAAGATCCAAGCAGCATGGCAACAGGGACTACTCACACACTAAAGCTACAAGGACAAAAAGCTCAACAACTTGGTGTCTAGATTCCCACTGTCAGTTCAACAGCTCTAACCCACAGGGAAACCTCTTGGGAAAAACCTTTAAATTCACTGAGACCACCCAAAGTGCCCATCCAAACTTAATTTCTTTGCCAAAGAGAAGAACAAGAAGCTCATTTCAAGAGAAATGGCATCCCCTCCTCCAAAATCCAAAACATCCAGTGACTGATCCCATACAATGGTGGCAGAACACTCTTACTAGAGGCAGACAGCCTTCCAAAGATGGATACTGACTCAATGACTGTACAAATTGAGGGAGTGCTTCCAAATATGCCGGCACAAGAAGCTGCTGTCGTCCTTGAGCTGCGCGACACAGCTTCTTATCTGCACCTCCAACTCTGGGGCTACGTGCTTTCCTTCCCATGAGAAAGCATTGCCATTCTCCTTCAGGAACTTACCAAGCCAAGCTGTATGCCATGTCCTGTACTATGTCCAACAATGGCTCCTGCACAGAAGGGTCTACGACATAAATATCTTGCTGGACTATACCTCCTCATGGTACCTTTAACGCCTGCCCTATTACATTGTCACTATATCTTTTACTTGCCAAGGAAAGGCACTCAGAGTCACTTGGCCTTGCCTTGCCTTTGATGCTGTGGCTAGTCTACTCTTGTTTTGCTTGCTTGCTTATGTGTGCCTTGCCTGGCAAGACCTAGAAAGACCTTCTTTGCTTTGCTTTGCCTTGCCTAACGCTCTTTGCAATGCAAACCAAGTGTAGGCGCAATTGTAGGCAAGTCAAGGGAGAAGCTGACAAGGCTGGAGCCATGAGGGGCAAGCAAATGGAGTGGTAGGTGAGAGAAGGCCCAGAACTTCTAGGCAAGGATGGGCATAGGAAGGCCAGGCAGAAACAGGAGGGGCTAGGCAAGGCTAGGTTTCCCTGGAGGAAAGCAGTAGGCAGGTCAAGTGTGGGCGTAGGCACTGGAGGGAGTGCAAGGCTAGGGAGGCAAGGCAGGGCAAGGCAAGGAAACTTTTGGGTCACCAAGGCAAGACAAATGAGAGGTACATTCAAAGACTGCTGGTACACAAAAGGGGCTAGGACAGACTTCTCTGGCTGGCCTTGATCTCACATGGGCCATCTCTAATCGGCACCTAAAACACTTGGATTACCTGCTTTCCTTGGTATACAAAAGAACTGTCATTCTGGTCCTGAAGCGCAAAGGTGAAATGTGAATTTTATGTCCAAAATTCAAGACATGTAAGGATAGGTGCCAGAAGCAAGCTGCCAGGACAGATGGGTGTGCTTGCACGTGACCTCTTTTGGGCTTCCTCTCACATGCTCCTGAAACGCTGGAGGTACGTGAAAGCCTTGAGAGTCCTAGGAGAAGCAGGCAGGGCAAGGCAAGATGAAGAAATGCAGCAAAAAGAGGCGTATTGAATTCCAGGTGGGGGACGAGTGAGCAAGGGAATGCAAGGCAAGGGAGAGGAGAGGTTCAAAGGGAACACCAAGAAAAGTGGTGGCTTTGCCAGGCAAGACAAAGGAGAGGCAAGCAAGGCAATGAGAGTCCTAGAAGGAGAAGGAAATGAAAGATTGGAGCTGGACAAAGGGGAAGGGAAACCAAACAAAGTGGCAAGGGGGATGGGTGGTGCAAGGCACTGGACTGGTAGGAAGGGCAAGGGAAAGACATGGATGGGTCAGGAAGGAAGAGGAAAGCAATGGCCATAAAATGACAAAGAAATGCAAGGTTGGATAGGAAAGGAAAGGCAAGGCAATGTAGGGAAGGGGTAGGCCAGACAATGGGTGTCTTAAGAGGAAAAGTATGCATAGCAAGGCCAAGAGAAAAGCGGTAAAGAAGTTAGCGTGGGGGATAGGTGAGTGTAGCTGAGAAAGAAAGAAAGAAAGAAAGTGCCTCATTCCAGTATGTATGTATGTATGTGTGTGTGAAGTTTGCAGGATGTAAAGCAGAGACTTGATGGTGGAGTGAAAGGATGCTTTTGAATACACGTGGCAAGGTCCAAGCAAACTATTTGTCTTGGCACATCTGTGTCCCATAAACTTCTTAGTTTAGATTCAGACTGTAAGCGGGACAGAGAACACCCCTAAAATTACAGCTGAGCAAGAAAGCAGGTCGCATCAGCATGTTTTAAAGGAAGAAGTTTTTTTGTGTGAGAAGAAAATGGACATATGAGACTCCAGCAGTATCGACGTTCAGCTTAGAAGCAAAGTGCAATGATTCCGTACAAACTCTGAAAATGAAACGCAGCAATAAAAAGGCAATGGGACATGTCAGCGAAAGCTTTGTGGCCAAGCAGGGTGAGATGTTTGAAGCAGAACCACAGTTTGGCTTCACTAAGGATCCATCATGGTGGATTGCAAACATGTGCCAAGACAACACATATTCTGCAGCTGTTGCAGCTCTCCGCAGGAACACTAGCGCTTTCCCTTAGACTCTAAAATGCAGAGAAATGGCCTGCGCAGCGCAGAAGCTATTTGTGCTGCTTGTACACCTCTTCCAACCCCTCAGTGGAAACTATTGCGCCTGCCTTTAGACTCTGAGATCCAGAGAACACAATGGTAGAGGCAGTGGAGAATGGAAGGAGAGAGTGAAGTTTGATGAGTGAGTTTGATGTGACTTATGTGGAGCACGCAGAAAATGTAGCCCCGTACTGGTTTTTACACCTGGAGCCTATTTCTGTAAGACATTTCAGGTGGACATTTTTGATCAAGAAGCCAGAGTGAAAAAATTGACAGCAGGTCTCTCTGGGAAAGAAAAAGCAGCAAGGCGTCGTGTGCCATTTAAATGCTGCTATAAGAAGGGCGTACTTTAGCAGCATCTCTCTTGACACTTCTATCTGTGTAATCTCTAGCTGCTTGGACACAGCGACACTGAAAATAATTGTACTGCAAATACCAAGTTACACAGGGAAAAAGGGTAGGTCAGCAAATGCCTTCTGTCCTGGCACATCTCTCAGTCAGAACTCCAGCTGAAAAATTTTGCTGTAATGATGGACTTTGCCACCTGGAGAGAATTTATATAGTTGGGAAGAAGCATTCAAAGCCCTAGTGCATTTCGTCTATTTAACGGACTGCAAGGGCACTATAAAGGCCAGCACTAGCTTTTTGTTGGACTTTTTGAGTAGCTGCTGGACGTTTTGAAGCGGTTTGGGATCTGCTAGAGTGCAAGGTAATACATAGAGCTTGAGGAAAGTGATATACTCATTTTATATCTCCAGGGAGGTGGATGCAGTTCAGTGTGTGCGAGTTACATGTTGAGCAGCTGATCACACAGAAAAGAAGAGGCTGCGCTGCAATTGCCTTTTCATTTGCAGCTTATAAACTGCACAGCCCACAATGAAACAATTCCACTTCCTTCTGTGCTACATACAGGATCACATTCTCTCAGTCTCTAAGAGCCAGGACCCCCAGCGGAGCTCTTCCCTGCGCTGCTCCTACACCAATGAGGCCGGAGCCGCAAACAGCTTGGCTTTTTCCCTGGCACCGTCTGCCAGCGCTCATCAAAATAACCACACGATGGCGCTGTCGACTAACAAAAGAAGGAAACGCACCGAGGCCAGCTCCAAAGGACAGAGCCCAGTTGGAAACGTCCCTGCTCTCAAATTAACTGTGCCAGGAAAAAAAGACTTTGCTGATCTTCCCCCTCCAAGTGTGCAAACACTTTTGCACCACACTCAAAGGGCAACACGAAATCCTCTGCCCTAACAAACATTTTCACTCTCGCAGAGTCCGGTAACAAACTCAAAGACATCCGCTCAACAAATGTGCCAGCGGAGAGAGAAAGTTCTTTGCTGCCTACAATTTCAGCTTCATCCATCAAACAATGAACACACACCCTGCTATTGGCACTTTTCTTTTCAGCTCTACGCTCCTAAGCTTTCAGTCTCAGAGTCAAGATCCAAGCAGCATGGCAACAGGGACTACTCACACACTAAAGCTACAAGGACAAAAAGCTCAACAACTTGCTGTCTAGATTCCCACTGTCAGTTCAACAGCTCTAACCCACAGGGAAACCTCTTGGGAAAAACCTTTAAATTCACTGAGACCACCCAAAGTGCCCATCCAAACTTAATTTCTTTGCCAAAGAGAAGAACAAGAAGCTCATTTCAAGAGAAATGGCATCCCCTCCTCCAAAATCCAAAACATCCAGTGACTGATCCCATACAATGGTGTCAGAAAACTCTTACTAGAGGCAGACAGCCTTCCAAAGATGGACACTGACTCAATGACTGTACAAATTGAGGGAGTGCTTCCAAATATGCCGGCACAAGAAGCTGCTGTCGTCCTTGAGCTGCGCGACACAGCTTCTTATCTGCACCTCCAACTCTGGGGCTACGTGCTTTCCTTCCCATGAGAAAGCATTGCCATTCTCCTTCAGGAACTTACCAAGCCAAGCTGTATGCCATGTCCTGTACTATATCCAACAATGGCTCCTGCACAGAAGGGTCTACGACATAAATATCTTGCTGGACTATACCTCCTCATGGTACCTTTAACGCCTGCCCTATTACATTGTCACTATATCTTTTACTTGCCAAGGAAAGGCACTCAGAGTCACTTGGCCTTGCCTTGCCTTTGATGCTGTGGCTAGTCTACTCTTGTTTTGCTTGCTTGCTTATGTGTGCCTTGCCTGGTAAGACCTAGAAAGACCTTCCTTGCTTTGCTTTGCCTTGCCTACCGCTCTTTGCAATGCAAACCAAGTGTAGGAGCAATTGTAGGCAAGTCAAGGGAGAAGTTGACAAGGCTGGAGCCATGAGGGGCAAGCAAATGGAGTGGTAGGTGAGAGAAGGCCCAGAACTTCTAGGCAAAGATGGGCATAGGAAGGCCAGGCAGAAACAGGAGGGGCTAGGCAAGGCTAGGTTTCCCTGGAGGAAAGCAGTCAAGTGTGGGCAGGTCAAGTGTGGGCGTAGGCACTGGAGGGAGTGCAAGGCTAGGGAGGCAAGGCAGGGCAAGGCAAGGAAACTTTTGGGTCACCAAGGCAAGACAAATGAGAGGTACATTCAAAGACTGCTGGTACACAAAAGGGGCTAGGACAGACTTCTCTGGCTGGCCTTGATCTCACATGGGCCATCTCTAATCTGCACCTAATACACTTGGATTACCTGCTTTCCTTGGTATACAAAAGAACTGTCATTCTGGTCCTGAAGCGCAAAGGTGAAATGTGAATTTTATGTCCAAAATTCAAGACATGTAAGGATAGGTGCCAGAAGCAAGCTGCCAGGACAGATGGGTGTGCTTGCACGTGACCTCTTTTGGGCTTCCTCTCACATGCTCCTGAAACGCTGGAGGTACGTGAAAGCCTTGAGAGTCCTAGGAGAAGCAGGCAGGGCAAGGCAAGATGAAGAAATTCCGCAAAAAGAGGGGTATTGAATTCCAGGTGGGGGACGAGTGAGCAAGGGAATGCAAGGCAAGGGAGAGGAGAGGTTCAAAGGTAACGCCAAGAAAAGTGGTGGCTTTTCCAGGCAAGACAAAGGAGAGGCAAGCAAGGCAATGAGAGTCCTAGAAGGAGAAGGAAATGAAAGATTGGAGCTGGACAAAGTGGCAATGGGGATGGGTGGTGCAAGGCACTGGACTGGTAGGAAGGGCAAGGGAAAGACATGGATGGGTCAGGAAGGAAGAGGAAAACAATGGCCAGGAATGACAAAGAAATGCAAGGTTGGATAGGAAAGGAAAGGCAAGGCAATGTAGGGAAGGGGTAGGCCAGACAATGGGTGTCTTAAGAGGAAAAGTATGCATAGCAAGGCCAAGAGAAAAGCGGTAAAGAAGTTAGCGTGGGGCATAGGTGAGTGTAGCTGAGAAAGAAAGAAAGAAAGAAAGTGCCTCATTCCAGTTTGTATGTATATATGTGTGTGTGAAGTTTGCAGGATGTAAAGCAGAGACTTGATGGTGGAGTGAAAGGATACTTTTGAATACACGTGGCAAGGTCCAAGCAAACTATTTGTCTTGGCACATCTGTGTCCCATAAACTTCTTAGTTTAGATTCAAACTGTAAGCGGGACAGAGAACACCCCTAAAATTACAGCTGAACAAGAAAGCAGGTCGCATCAGCATGTTTTAAAGGAAGCAGTTTTTTTGTGTGAGAAGAAAATGGACATATGAGACTCCAGCAGTATCGACGTTCAGCTTAGAAGCAAAGTGCAATGATTCCGTACAAACTCTGAAAATGAAACGCAGCAATAAAAAGGCAATGGGACATGTCAGCGAAAGCTTTGTGGCCAAGCAGGGTGAGATGTTTGAAGCAGAACCACAGTTTGGTTTCACTAAGGATCCATCATGGTGGATTGCAAACATGTGCCAAGACAACACATATTCTGCAGCTGTTGCAGCTCTCCGCAGGAACACTAGCGCTTTCCCTTAGACTCTAAAATGCAGAGAAATGGCCTGCGCAGCGCAGAAGCTATTTGTGCTGCTTGTACACCTCTTCCAACCCCTCAGTGGAAACTATTGCGCCTGCCTTTAGACTCTGAGATCCAGAGAACACAATGGTAGAGGCAGTGGAGAATGGAAGGAGAGAGTGAAGTTTGATGAGTGAGTTTGATGTGACTTATGTGGAGCATGCAGAAAATGTAGACCCGTACTGGTTTTTACACCTGGAGCCTATTTCTGTAAGACATTTCAGGTGGACATTTTTGATCAAGAAGCCAGAGTGAAAAAATTGACAGCGGGTCTCTCTAGGAAAGAAAAAGCAGCAAGGCGTCGTGTGCCATTTAAATGCTGCTATAAGAAGGGCGTACTTTAGCAGCATCTCTCTTGACACTTCTATCTGTGTAATCTCTAGCTGCTTGGACACAGCGACACTGAAAATAATTGTACTGCAAATACCAAGTTACACAGGGAAAAAGGGTAGGTCAGCAAATGCCTTCTGTCCTGGCACATCTCTCAGTCAGAACTCCAGCTGAAAAATTTTGCTGTAATGATGGACTTTGCCACTTGGAGAGAATTTATATAGTTGGGAAGAAGCATTCAAAGCCCTAGTGCATTTCGTCTATTTAACGGACTGCAAGGGCACTATAAAGGCCAGCACTAGCTTTTTGTTGGACTTTTTCTTTTTGAGTAGCTGCTGGACGTTTTGAAGCGGTTTGGGATCTGCTAGAGTGCAAGGTAATACATAGAGCTTGAGGAAAGTGATATACTCATTTTATATCTCCAGGGAGGTGGATGCAGTTCAGTGTGTGCGAGTTACATGTTGAGCAGCTGATCACACAGAAAAGAAGAGGCTGCGCTGCAATTGCCTTTTCATTTGCAGCTTATAAACTGCACAGCCCACAATGAAACAATTCCACTTCCTTCTGTGCTACATACAGGATCACATTCTCTCAGTCTCTAAGAGCCAGGACCCCCAGCGGAGCTCTTCCCTGCGCTGCTCCTACACCAATGAGGCCGGAGCCGCAAACAGCTTGGCTTTTTCCCTGGCACCGTCTGCCAGCGCTCATCAAAATAACCACACGATGGCGCTGTCGACTAACAAAAGAAGGAAACGCACCGAGGCCAGCTCCAAAGGACAGAGCCCAGTTGGAAACGTCCCTGCTCTCAAATTAACTGTGCCAGGAAAAAAAGACTTTGCTGATCTTCCCCCTCCAAGTGTGCAAACACTTTTGCACCACACTCAAAGGGCAACACGAAATCCTCTGCCCTAACAAACATTTTCACTCTCGCAGAGTCCGGTAACAAACTCAAAGACATCCGCTCAACAAATGTGCCAGCGGAGAGAGAAAGTTCTTTGCTGCCTACAATTTCAGCTTCATCCATCAAACAATGAACACACACCCTGCTATTGGCACTTTTCTTTTCAGCTCTACGCTCCTAAGCTTTCAGTCTCAGAGTCAAGATCCAAGCAGCATGGCAACAGGGACTACTCACACACTAAAGCTACAAGGACAAAAAGCTCAACAACTTGCTGTCTAGATTCCCACTGTCAGTTCAACAGCTCTAACCCACAGGGAAACCTCTTGGGAAAAACCTTTAAATTCACTGAGACCACCCAAAGTGCCCATCCAAACTTAATTTCTTTGCCAAAGAGAAGAACAAGAAGCTCATTTCAAGAGAAATGGCATCCCCTCCTCCAAAATCCAAAACATCCAGTGACTGATCCCATACAATGGTGTCAGAAAACTCTTACTAGAGGCAGACAGCCTTCCAAAGATGGACACTGACTCAATGACTGTACAAATTGAGGGAGTGCTTCCAAATATGCCGGCACAAGAAGCTGCTGTCGTCCTTGAGCTGCGCGACACAGCTTCTTATCTGCACCTCCAACTCTGGGGCTACGTGCTTTCCTTCCCATGAGAAAGCATTGCCATTCTCCTTCAGGAACTTACCAAGCCAAGCTGTATGCCATGTCCTGTACTATATCCAACAATGGCTCCTGCACAGAAGGGTCTACGACATAAATATCTTGCTGGACTATACCTCCTCATGGTACCTTTAACGCCTGCCCTATTACATTGTCACTATATCTTTTACTTGCCAAGGAAAGGCACTCAGAGTCACTTGGCCTTGCCTTGCCTTTGATGCTGTGGCTAGTCTACTCTTGTTTTGCTTGCTTGCTTATGTGTGCCTTGCCTGGTAAGACCTAGAAAGACCTTCCTTGCTTTGCTTTGCCTTGCCTACCGCTCTTTGCAATGCAAACCAAGTGTAGGAGCAATTGTAGGCAAGTCAAGGGAGAAGTTGACAAGGCTGGAGCCATGAGGGGCAAGCAAATGGAGTGGTAGGTGAGAGAAGGCCCAGAACTTCTAGGCAAAGATGGGCATAGGAAGGCCAGGCAGAAACAGGAGGGGCTAGGCAAGGCTAGGTTTCCCTGGAGGAAAGCAGTCAAGTGTGGGCAGGTCAAGTGTGGGCGTAGGCACTGGAGGGAGTGCAAGGCTAGGGAGGCAAGGCAGGGCAAGGCAAGGAAACTTTTGGGTCACCAAGGCAAGACAAATGAGAGGTACATTCAAAGACTGCTGGTACACAAAAGGGGCTAGGACAGACTTCTCTGGCTGGCCTTGATCTCACATGGGCCATCTCTAATCTGCACCTAATACACTTGGATTACCTGCTTTCCTTGGTATACAAAAGAACTGTCATTCTGGTCCTGAAGCGCAAAGGTGAAATGTGAATTTTATGTCCAAAATTCAAGACATGTAAGGATAGGTGCCAGAAGCAAGCTGCCAGGACAGATGGGTGTGCTTGCACGTGACCTCTTTTGGGCTTCCTCTCACATGCTCCTGAAACGCTGGAGGTACGTGAAAGCCTTGAGAGTCCTAGGAGAAGCAGGCAGGGCAAGGCAAGATGAAGAAATTCCGCAAAAAGAGGGGTATTGAATTCCAGGTGGGGGACGAGTGAGCAAGGGAATGCAAGGCAAGGGAGAGGAGAGGTTCAAAGGTAACGCCAAGAAAAGTGGTGGCTTTTCCAGGCAAGACAAAGGAGAGGCAAGCAAGGCAATGAGAGTCCTAGAAGGAGAAGGAAATGAAAGATTGGAGCTGGACAAAGTGGCAATGGGGATGGGTGGTGCAAGGCACTGGACTGGTAGGAAGGGCAAGGGAAAGACATGGATGGGTCAGGAAGGAAGAGGAAAACAATGGCCAGGAATGACAAAGAAATGCAAGGTTGGATAGGAAAGGAAAGGCAAGGCAATGTAGGGAAGGGGTAGGCCAGACAATGGGTGTCTTAAGAGGAAAAGTATGCATAGCAAGGCCAAGAGAAAAGCGGTAAAGAAGTTAGCGTGGGGGATAGGTGAGTGTAGCTGAGAAAGAAAGAAAGAAAGAAAGTGCCTCATTCCAGTTTGTATGTATGTATGTGTGTGTGAAGTTTGCAGGATGTAAAGCAGAGACTTGATGGTGGAGTGAAAGGATGCTTTTGAATACACGTGGCAAGGTCCAAGCAAACTATTTGTCTTGGCACATCTGTGTCCCATAAACTTCTTAGTTTAGATTCAGACTGTAAGCAGGACAGAGAACACCCCTAAAATTACAGCTGAGCAAGAAAGCAGGTCGCATCAGCATGTTTTAAAGGAAGCAGTTTTTTTGTGTGAGAAGAAAATGGACATATGAGACTCCAGCAGTATCGACGTTCAGCTTAGAAGCAAAGTGCAATGATTCCGTACAAACTCTGAAAATGAAACGCAGCAATAAAAAGGCAATGGGACATGTCAGCGAAAGCTTTGTGGCCAAGCAGGGTGAGATGTTTGAAGCAGAACCACAGTTTGGTTTCACTAAGGATCCATCATGGTGGATTGCAAACATGTGCCAAGACAACACATATTCTGCAGCTGTTGCAGCTCTCCGCAGGAACACTAGCGCTTTCCCTTAGACTCTAAAATGCAGAGAAATGGCCTGCGCAGCGCAGAAGATATTTGTGCTGCTTGTACACCTCTTCCAACCCCTCAGTGGAAACTATTGCGCCTGCCTTTAGACTCTGAGATCCAGAGAACACAATGGTAGAGGCAGTGGAGAATGGAAGGAGAGAGTGAAGTTTGATGAGTGAGTTTGATGTGACTTATGTGGAGCACGCAGAAAATGTAGCCCCGTACTGGTTTTTACACCTGGAGCCTATTTCTGTAAGACATTTCAGGTGGACATTTTTGATCAAGAAGCCAGAGTGAAAAAATTGACAGCGGGTCTCTCTAGGAAAGAAAAAGCAGCAAGGCGTCGTGTGCCATTTAAATGCTGCTATAAGAAGGGCGTACTTTAGCAGCATCTCTCTTGACACTTCTATCTGTGTAATCTCTAGCTGCTTGGACACAGCGACACTGAAAATAATTGTACTGCAAATACCAAGTTACACAGGGAAAAAGGGTAGGTCAGCAAATGCCTTCTGTCCTGGCACATCTCTCAGTCAGAACTCCAGCTGAAAAATTTTGCTGTAATGATGGACTTTGCCACTTGGAGAGAATTTATATAGTTGGGAAGAAGCATTCAAAGCCCTAGTGCATTTCGTCTATTTAACGGACTGCAAGGGCACTATAAAGGCCAGCACTAGCTTTTTGTTGGACTTTTTCTTTTTGAGTAGCTGCTGGACGTTTTGAAGCGGTTTGGGATCTGCTAGAGTGCAAGGTAATACATAGAGCTTGAGGAAAGTGATATACTCATTTTATATCTCCAGGGAGGTGGATGCAGTTCAGTGTGTGCGAGTTACATGTTGAGCAGCTGATCACACAGAAAAGAAGAGGCTGCGCTGCAATTGCCTTTTCATTTGCAGCTTATAAACTGCACAGCCCACAATGAAACAATTCCACTTCCTTCTGTGCTACATACAGGATCACATTCTCTCAGTCTCTAAGAGCCAGGACCCCCAGCGGAGCTCTTCCCTGCGCTGCTCCTACACCAATGAGGCCGGAGCCGCAAACAGCTTGGCTTTTTCCCTGGCACCGTCTGCCAGCGCTCATCAAAATAACCACACGATGGCGCTGTCGACTAACAAAAGAAGGAAACGCACCGAGGCCAGCTCCAAAGGACAGAGCCCAGTTGGAAACGTCCCTGCTCTCAAATTAACTGTGCCAGGAAAAAAAGACTTTGCTGATCTTCCCCCTCCAAGTGTGCAAACACTTTTGCACCACACTCAAAGGGCAACACGAAATCCTCTGCCCTAACAAACATTTTCACTCTCGCAGAGTCCGGTAACAAACTCAAAGACATCCGCTCAACAAATGTGCCAGCGGAGAGAGAAAGTTCTTTGCTGCCTACAATTTCAGCTTCATCCATCAAACAATGAACACACACCCTGCTATTGGCACTTTTCTTTTCAGCTCTACGCTCCTAAGCTTTCAGTCTCAGAGTCAAGATCCAAGCAGCATGGCAACAGGGACTACTCACACACTAAAGCTACAAGGACAAAAAGCTCAACAACTTGCTGTCTAGATTCCCACTGTCAGTTCAACAGCTCTAACCCACAGGGAAACCTCTTGGGAAAAACCTTTAAATTCACTGAGACCACCCAAAGTGCCCATCCAAACTTAATTTCTTTGCCAAAGAGAAGAACAAGAAGCTCATTTCAAGAGAAATGGCATCCCCTCCTCCAAAATCCAAAACATCCAGTGACTGATCCCATACAATGGTGTCAGAAAACTCTTACTAGAGGCAGACAGCCTTCCAAAGATGGACACTGACTCAATGACTGTACAAATTGAGGGAGTGCTTCCAAATATGCCGGCACAAGAAGCTGCTGTCGTCCTTGAGCTGCGCGACACAGCTTCTTATCTGCACCTCCAACTCTGGGGCTACGTGCTTTCCTTCCCATGAGAAAGCATTGCCATTCTCCTTCAGGAACTTACCAAGCCAAGCTGTATGCCATGTCCTGTACTATATCCAACAATGGCTCCTGCACAGAAGGGTCTACGACATAAATATCTTGCTGGACTATACCTCCTCATGGTACCTTTAACGCCTGCCCTATTACATTGTCACTATATCTTTTACTTGCCAAGGAAAGGCACTCAGAGTCACTTGGCCTTGCCTTGCCTTTGATGCTGTGGCTAGTCTACTCTTGTTTTGCTTGCTTGCTTATGTGTGCCTTGCCTGGCAAGACCTAGAAAGACCTTCCTTGCTTTGCTTTGCCTTGCCTACCGCTCTTTGCAATGCAAACCAAGTGTAGGAGCAATTGTAGGCAAGTCAAGGGAGAAGTTGACAAGGCTGGAGCCATGAGGGGCAAGCAAATGGAGTGGTAGGTGAGAGAAGGCCCAGAACTTCTAGGCAAAGATGGGCATAGGAAGGCCAGGCAGAAACAGGAGGGGCTAGGCAAGGCTAGGTTTCCCTGGAGGAAAGCAGTCAAGTGTGGGCAGGTCAAGTGTGGGCGTAGGCACTGGAGGGAGTGCAAGGCTAGGGAGGCAAGGCAGGGCAAGGCAAGGAAACTTTTGGGTCACCAAGGCAAGACAAATGAGAGGTACATTCAAAGACTGCTGGTACACAAAAGGGGCTAGGACAGACTTCTCTGGCTGGCCTTGATCTCACATGGGCCATCTCTAATCTGCACCTAATACACTTGGATTACCTGCTTTCCTTGGTATACAAAAGAACTGTCATTCTGGTCCTGAAGCGCAAAGGTGAAATGTGAATTTTATGTCCAAAATTCAAGACATGTAAGGATAGGTGCCAGAAGCAAGCTGCCAGGACAGATGGGTGTGCTTGCACGGGACCTCTTTTGGGCTTCCTCTCACATGCTCCTGAAACGCTGGAGGTACGTGAAAGCCTTGAGAGTCCTAGGAGAAGCAGGCAGGGCAAGGCAAGATGAAGAAATTCCGCAAAAAGAGGGGTATTGAATTCCAGGTGGGGGACGAGTGAGCAAGGGAATGCAAGGCAAGGGAGAGGAGAGGTTCAAAGGTAACGCCAAGAAAAGTGGTGGCTTTTCCAGGCAAGACAAAGGAGAGGCAAGCAAGGCAATGAGAGTCCTAGAAGGAGAAGGAAATGAAAGATTGGAGCTGGACAAAGTGGCAAGGGGGATGGGTGGTGCAAGGCACTGGACTGGTAGGAAGGGCAGGGGAAAGACATGGATGGGTCAGGAAGGAAGAGGAAAACAATGGCCAGGAATGACAAAGAAATGCAAGGTTGGATAGGAAAGGAAAGGCAAGGCAATGTAGGGAAGGGGTAGGCCAGACAATGGGTGTCTTAAGAGGAAAAGTATGCATAGCAAGGCCAAGAGAAAAGCGGTAAAGAAGTTAGCGTGGGGCATAGGTGAGTGTAGCTGAGAAAGAAAGAAAGAAAGAAAGTGCCTCATTCCAGTTTGTATGTATATATGTGTGTGTGAAGTTTGCAGGATGTAAAGCAGAGACTTGATGGTGGAGTGAAAGGATACTTTTGAATACACGTGGCAAGGTCCAAGCAAACTATTTGTCTTGGCACATCTGTGTCCCATAAACTTCTTAGTTTAGATTCAAACTGTAAGCGGGACAGAGAACACCCCTAAAATTACAGCTGAACAAGAAAGCAGGTCGCATCAGCATGTTTTAAAGGAAGCAGTTTTTTTGTGTGAGAAGAAAATGGACATATGAGACTCCAGCAGTATCGACGTTCAGCTTAGAAGCAAAGTGCAATGATTCCGTACAAACTCTGAAAATGAAACGCAGCAATAAAAAGGCAATGGGACATGTCAGCGAAAGCTTTGTGGCCAAGCAGGGTGAGATGTTTGAAGCAGAACCACAGTTTGGTTTCACTAAGGATCCATCATGGTGGATTGCAAACATGTGCCAAGACAACACATATTCTGCAGCTGTTGCAGCTCTCCGCAGGAACACTAGCGCTTTCCCTTAGACTCTAAAATGCAGAGAAATGGCCTGCGCAGCGCAGAAGCTATTTGTGCTGCTTGTACACCTCTTCCAACCCCTCAGTGGAAACTATTGCGCCTGCCTTTAGACTCTGAGATCCAGAGAACACAATGGTAGAGGCAGTGGAGAATGGAAGGAGAGAGTGAAGTTTGATGAGTGAGTTTGATGTGACTTATGTGGAGCATGCAGAAAATGTAGACCCGTACTGGTTTTTACACCTGGAGCCTATTTCTGTAAGACATTTCAGGTGGACATTTTTGATCAAGAAGCCAGAGTGAAAAAATTGACAGCGGGTCTCTCTAGGAAAGAAAAAGCAGCAAGGCGTCGTGTGCCATTTAAATGCTGCTATAAGAAGGGCGTACTTTAGCAGCATCTCTCTTGACACTTCTATCTGTGTAATCTCTAGCTGCTTGGACACAGCGACACTGAAAATAATTGTACTGCAAATACCAAGTTACACAGGGAAAAAGGGTAGGTCAGCAAATGCCTTCTGTCCTGGCACATCTCTCAGTCAGAACTCCAGCTGAAAAATTTTGCTGTAATGATGGACTTTGCCACCTGGAGAGAATTTATAGAGTTGGGAAGAAGCATTCAAAGCCCTAGTGCATTTCGTCTATTTAACAGACTGCAAGGGCACTATAAAGGCCAGCACTAGCTTTTTGTTGGACTTTTTGAGTAGCTGCTGGACGTTTTGAAGCGGTTTGGGATCTGCTAGAGTGCAAGGTAATACATAGAGCTTGAGGAAAGTGATATACTCATTTTATATCTCCAGGGAGGTGGATGCAGTTCAGTGTGTGCGAGTTACATGTTGAGCAGCTGATCACACAGAAAAGAAGAGGCTGCGCTGCAATTGCCTTTTCATTTGCAGCTTATAAACTGCACAGCCCACAATGAAACAATTCCACTTCCTTCTGTGCTACATACAGGATCACATTCTCTCAGTCTCTAAGAGCCAGGACCCCCAGCGGAGCTCTTCCCTGCGCTGCTCCTACACCAATGAGGCCGGAGCCGCAAACAGCTTGGCTTTTTCCCTGGCACCGTCTGCCAGCGCTCATCAAAATAACCACACGATGGCGCTGTCGACTAACAAAAGAAGGAAACGCACCGAGGCCAGCTCCAAAGGACAGAGCCCAGTTGGAAACGTCCCTGCTCTCAAATTAACTGTGCCAGGAAAAAAAGACTTTGCTGATCTTCCCCCTCCAAGTGTGCAAACACTTTTGCACCACACTCAAAGGGCAACACGAAATCCTCTGCCCTAACAAACATTTTCACTCTCGCAGAGTCCGGTAACAAACTCAAAGACATCCGCTCAACAAATGTGCCAGCGGAGAGAGAAAGTTCTTTGCTGCCTACAATTTCAGCTTCATCCATCAAACAATGAACACACACCCTGCTATTGGCACTTTTCTTTTCAGCTCTACGCTCCTAAGCTTTCAGTCTCAGAGTCAAGATCCAAGCAGCATGGCAACAGGGACTACTCACACACTAAAGCTACAAGGACAAAAAGCTCAACAACTTGCTGTCTAGATTCCCACTGTCAGTTCAACAGCTCTAACCCACAGGGAAACCTCTTGGGAAAAACCTTTAAATTCACTGAGACCACCCAAAGTGCCCATCCAAACTTAATTTCTTTGCCAAAGAGAAGAACAAGAAGCTCATTTCAAGAGAAATGGCATCCCCTCCTCCAAAATCCAAAACATCCAGTGACTGATCCCATACAATGGTGTCAGAAAACTCTTACTAGAGGCAGACAGCCTTCCAAAGATGGACACTGACTCAATGACTGTACAAATTGAGGGAGTGCTTCCAAATATGCCGGCACAAGAAGCTGCTGTCGTCCTTGAGCTGCGCGACACAGCTTCTTATCTGCACCTCCAACTCTGGGGCTACGTGCTTTCCTTCCCATGAGAAAGCATTGCCATTCTCCTTCAGGAACTTACCAAGCCAAGCTGTATGCCATGTCCTGTACTATATCCAACAATGGCTCCTGCACAGAAGGGTCTACGACATAAATATCTTGCTGGACTATACCTCCTCATGGTACCTTTAACGCCTGCCCTATTACATTGTCACTATATCTTTTACTTGCCAAGGAAAGGCACTCAGAGTCACTTGGCCTTGCCTTGCCTTTGATGCTGTGGCTAGTCTACTCTTGTTTTGCTTGCTTGCTTATGTGTGCCTTGCCTGGTAAGACCTAGAAAGACCTTCCTTGCTTTGCTTTGCCTTGCCTACCGCTCTTTGCAATGCAAACCAAGTGTAGGAGCAATTGTAGGCAAGTCAAGGGAGAAGTTGACAAGGCTGGAGCTATGAGGGGCAAGCAAATGGAGTGGTAGGTGAGAGAAGGCCCAGAACTTCTAGGCAAAGATGGGCATAGGAAGGCCAGGCAGAAACAGGAGGGGCTAGGCAAGGCTAGGTTTCCCTGGAGGAAAGCAGTCAAGTGTGGGCAGGTCAAGTGTGGGCGTAGGCACTGGAGGGAGTGCAAGGCTAGGGAGGCAAGGCAGGGCAAGGCAAGGAAACTTTTGGGTCACCAAGGCAAGACAAATGAGAGGTACATTCAAAGACTGCTGGTACACAAAAGGGGCTAGGACAGACTTCTCTGGCTGGCCTTGATCTCACATGGGCCATCTCTAATCTGCACCTAATACACTTGGATTACCTGCTTTCCTTGGTATACAAAAGAACTGTCATTCTGGTCCTGAAGCGCAAAGGTGAAATGTGAATTTTATGTCCAAAATTCAAGACATGTAAGGATAGGTGCCAGAAGCAAGCTGCCAGGACAGATGGGTGTGCTTGCACGTGACCTCTTTTGGGCTTCCTCTCACATGCTCCTGAAACGCTGGAGGTACGTGAAAGCCTTGAGAGTCCTAGGAGAAGCAGGCAGGGCAAGGCAAGATGAAGAAATTCCGCAAAAAGAGGGGTATTGAATTCCAGGTGGGGGACGAGTGAGCAAGGGAATGCAAGGCAAGGGAGAGGAGAGGTTCAAAGGTAACGCCAAGAAAAGTGGTGGCTTTTCCAGGCAAGACAAAGGAGAGGCAAGCAAGGCAATGAGAGTCCTAGAAGGAGAAGGAAATGAAAGATTGGAGCTGGACAAAGTGGCAAGGGGGATGGGTGGTGCAAGGCACTGGACTGGTAGGAAGGGCAAGGGAAAGACATGGATGGGTCAGGAAGGAAGAGGAAAACAATGGCCAGGAATGACAAAGAAATGCAAGGTTGGATAGGGAAGGAAAAACAAGGCAATGTAGGGAAGGGGTAGGCCAGACAATGGGTGTCTTAAGAGGAAAAGTATGCATAGCAAGGCCAAGAGAAAAGCGGTAAAGAAGTTAGCGTGGGGGATAGGTGAGTGTAGCTGAGAAAGAAAGAAAGAAAGAAAGTGCCTCATTCCAGTTTGTATGTATGTATGTGTGTGTGAAGTTTGCAGGATGTAAAGCAGAGACTTGATGGTGGAGTGAAAGGATGCTTTTGAATACACGTGGCAAGGTCCAAGCAAACTATTTGTCTTGGCACATCTGTGTCCCATAAACTTCTTAGTTTAGATTCAGACTGTAAGCAGGACAGAGAACACCCCTAAAATTACAGCTGAGCAAGAAAGCAGGTCGCATCAGCATGTTTTAAAGGAAGCAGTTTTTTTGTGTGAGAAGAAAATGGACATATGAGACTCCAGCAGTATCGACGTTCAGCTTAGAAGCAAAGTGCAATGATTCCGTACAAACTCTGAAAATGAAACGCAGCAATAAAAAGGCAATGGGACATGTCAGCGAAAGCTTTGTGGCCAAGCAGGGTGAGATGTTTGAAGCAGAACCACAGTTTGGTTTCACTAAGGATCCATCATGGTGGATTGCAAACATGTGCCAAGACAACACATATTCTGCAGCTGTTGCAGCTCTCCGCAGGAACACTAGCGCTTTCCCTTAGACTCTAAAATGCAGAGAAATGGCCTGCGCAGCGCAGAAGATATTTGTGCTGCTTGTACACCTCTTCCAACCCCTCAGTGGAAACTATTGCGCCTGCCTTTAGACTCTGAGATCCAGAGAACACAATGGTAGAGGCAGTGGAGAATGGAAGGAGAGAGTGAAGTTTGATGAGTGAGTTTGATGTGACTTATGTGGAGCACACAGAAAATGTAGCCCCGTACTGGTTTTTACACCTGGAGCCTATTTCTGTAAGACATTTCAGGTGGACATTTTTGATCAAGAAGCCAGAGTGAAAAAATTGACAGCAGGTCTCTCTAGGAAAGAAAAAGCAGCAAGGCGTCGTGTGCCATTTAAATGCTGCTATAAGAAGGGCGTACTTTAGCAGCATCTCTCTTGACACTTCTATCTGTGTAATCTCTAGCTGCTTGGACACAGCGACACTGAAAATAATTGTACTGCAAATACCAAGTTACACAGGGAAAAAGGGTAGGTCAGCAAATGCCTTCTGTCCTGGCACATCTCTCAGTCAGAACTCCAGCTGAAAAATTTTGCTGTAATGATGGACTTTGCCACCTGGAGATAATTTATATAGTTGGGAAGAAGCATTCAAAGCCCTAGTGCATTTCGTCTATTTTACGGACTGCAAGGGCACTATAAAGGCCAGCACTAGCTTTTTGTTGGACTTTTTCTTTTTGAGTAGCTGCTGGACGTTTTGAAGCGGTTTGGGATCTGCTAGAGTGCAAGGTAATACATAGAGCTTGAGGAAAGTGATATACACATTTTATATCTCCAGGGAGGTGGATGCAGTTCAGTGTGTGCGAGTTACATGTTGAGCAGCTGATCACACAGAAAAGAAGAGGCTGCGCTGCAATTGCCTTTTCATTTGCAGCTTATAAACTGCACAGCCCACAATGAAACAATTCCACTTCCTTCTGTGCTACATACAGGATCACATTCTCTCAGTCTCTAAGAGCCAGGACCCCCAGCGGAGCTCTTCCCTGCGCTGCTCCTACACCAATGAGGCCGGAGCCGCAAACAGCTTGGCTTTTTCCCTGGCACCGTCTGCCAGCGCTCATCAAAATAACCACACGATGGCGATGTCGACTAACAAAAGAAGGAAACGCACCGAGGCCAGCTCCAAAGGACAGAGCCGAGTTGGAAACGTCCCTGCTCTCAAATTAACTGTGCCAGGAAAAAAAGACTTTGCTGATCTTCCCCCTCCAAGTGTGCAAACACTTTTGCACCACACTCAAAGGGCAACACGAAATCCTCTGCCCTAACAAACATTTTCACTCTCGCAGAGTCCGGTAACAAACTCAAAGACATCCGCTCAACAAATGTGCCAGCGGAGAGAGAAAGTTCTTTGCTGCCTACAATTTCAGCTTCACCCATCAAACAATGAACACACACCCTGCTATTGGCACTTTTCTTTTCAGCTCTACGCTCCTAAGCTTTCAGTCTCAGAGTCAAGATCCAAGCAGCATGGCAACAGGGACTACTCACACACTAAAGCTACAAGGACAAAAAGCTCAACAACTTGGTGTCTAGATTCCCACTGTCAGTTCAACAGCTCTAACCCACAGGGAAACCTCTTGGGAAAAACCTTTAAATTCACTGAGACCACCCAAAGTGCCCATCCAAACTTAATTTCTTTGCCAAAGAGAAGAACAAGAAGCTCATTTCAAGAGAAAGGGCATCCCCTCCTCCAAAATCCAAAACATCCAGTGACTGATCCCATACAATGGTGTCAGAACACTCTTACTAGAGGCAGACAGCCTTCCAAAGATGGATACTGACTCAATGACTGTACAAATTGAGGGAGTGCTTCCAAATATGCCGGCACAAGAAGCTGCTGTCGTCCTTGAGCTGCGCGACACAGCTTCTTATCTGCACCTCCAACTCTGGGGCTACGTGCTTTCCTTCCCATGAGAAAGCATTGCCATTCTCCTTCAGGAACTTACCAAGCCAAACTGTATGCCATGTCCTGTACTATGTCCAACAATGGCTCCTGCACAGAAGGGTCTACGACATAAATATCTCTCTGGACTATACCTCCTCATGGTACCTTTAACGCCTGCCCTATTACATTGTCACTATATCTTTTACTTGCCAAGGAAAGGCACTCAGAGTCACTTGGCCTTGCATTGCCTTTGATGCTGCGGCTAGTCTACTCTTGTTTTGCTTGCTTGCTTATGTGTGCCTTGCCTGGCAAGACCTAGAAAGACCTTCCTTGCTTTGCTTTGCCTTGCCTACCGCTCTTTGCAATGCAAACCAAGTGTAGGAGCAATTGTAGGCAAGTCAAGGGAGAAGCTGACAAGGCTGGAGCCATGAGGGGCAAGCAAATGGAGTGGTAGGTGAGAGAAGGCCCAGAACTTCTAGGCAAGGATGGGCATAGGAAGGCCAGGCAGAAACAGGAAGGCCTAGGCAAGGCTAGGTTTCCCTGGAGGAAAGCAGTCAAGTGTGGGCAGGTCAAGTGTGGGCGTAGGCACTGGAGGGAGTGCAAGGCTAGGGAGGCAAGGCAGGGCAAGGCAAGGAAACTTTTGGGTCACCAAGGCAAGACAAATGAGAGGTACATTCAAAGACTGCTGGTACACAAAAGGGGCTAGGACAGACTTCTCTGGCTGGCCTTGATCTCACATGGGCCATCTCTAATCTGCACCTAAAACACTTGGATTACCTGCTTTCCTTGGTATACAAAAGAACTGTCATTCTGGTCCTGAAGCGCAAAGGTGAAATGTGAATTTTATGTCCAAAATTCAAGACATGTAAGGATAGGTGCCAGAAGCAAGCTGCCAGGACAGATGGGTGTGCTTGCACGTGACCTCTTTTGGGCTTCCTCTCACATGCTCCTGAAACGCTGGAGGTACGTGAAAGCCTTGAGAGTCCTAGGAGAAGCAGGCAGGGCAAGGCAAGATGAAGAAATTCCGCAAAAAGAGGGGTATTGAATTCCAGGTGGGGGACGAGTGAGCAAGGGAATGCAAGGCAAGGGAGAGGAGAGGTTCAAAGGTAACGCCAAGAAAAGTGGTGGCTTTTCCAGGCAAGACAAAGGAGAGGCAAGCAAGGCAATGAGAGTCCTAGAAGGAGAAGGAAATGAAAGATTGGAGCTGGACAAAGGGGAAGGGAAACTGGACAAAGTGGCAAGGGGGATGGGTGGTGCAAGGCACTGGACTGGTAGGAAGGGCAAGGGAAAGACATGGATGGGTCAGGAAGGAAGAGGAAAACAATGGCCAGGAATGACAAAGAAATGCAAGGTTGGATAGGAAAGGAAAGGCAAGGCAATGTAGGGAAGGGGTAGGCCAGACAATGGGTGTCTTAAGAGGAAAAGTATGCATAGCAAGGCCAAGAGAAAAGCGGTAAAGAAGTTAGCATGGGGGATAGGTGAGTGTAGCTGAGAAAGAAAGAAAGAAAGAAAGTGCCTCATTCCAGTTTGTATGTATGTATGTGTGTGTGAAGTTTTCAGGATGTAAAGCAGAGACTTGATGGTGGAGTGAAAGGATGCTTTTGAATACACGTGGCAAGGTCCAAGCAAACTATTTGTCTTGGCACATCTGTGTCCCATAAACTTCTTAGTTTAGATTCAGACTGTAAGCAGGACAGAGAACACCCCTAAAATTACAGCTGAGCAAGAAAGCAGGTCGCATCAGCATGTTTTAAAGGAAGCAGTTTTTTTGTGTGAGAAGAAAATGGACATATGAGACTCCAGCAGTATGGACGTTCAGCTTAGAAGCAAAGTGCAATGATTCCGTACAAACTCTGAAAATGAAACGCAGCAATAAAAAGGCAATGGGACATGTCAGCGAAAGCTTTGTGGCCAAGCAGGGTGAGATGTTTGAAGCAGAACCACAGTTTGGTTTCACTAAGGATCCATCATGGTGGATTGCAAACATGTGCCAAGACAACACATATTCTGCAGCTGTTGCAGCTCTCCGCAGAAACACTAGCGCTTTCCCTTAGACTCTAAAATGCAGAGAAATGGCCTGCGCAGCGCAGAAGCTATTTGTGCTGCTTGTACACCTCTTCCAACCCCTCAGTGGAAACTATTGCGCCTGCCTTTAGACTCTGAGATCCAGAGAACACAATGGTAGAGGCAGTGGAGAATGGAAGGAGAGAGTGAAGTTTGATGAGTGAGTTTGATGTGACTTATGTGGAGCACGCAGAAAATGTAGCCCCGTACTGGTTTTTACACCTGGAGCCTATTTCTGTAAGACATTTCAGGTGGACATTTTTGATCAAGAAGCCAGAGTGAAAAAATTGACAGCAGGTCTCTCTAGGAAAGAAAAAGCAGCAAGGCGTCGTGTGCCATTTAAATGCTGCTATAAGAAGGGCGTACTTTAGCAGCATCTCTCTTGACACTTCTATCTGTGTAATCTCTAGCTGCTTGGACACAGCGACACTGAAAATAATTGTACTGCAAATACCAAGTTACACAGGGAAAAAGGGTAGGTCAGCAAATGCCTTCTGTCCTGGCACATCTCTCAGTCAGAACTCCAGCTGAAAAATTTTGCTGTAATGATGGACTTTGCCACCTGGAGATAATTTATATAGTTGGGAAGAAGCATTCAAAGCCCTAGTGCATTTCGTCTATTTTACGGACTGCAAGGGCACTATAAAGGCCAGCACTAGCTTTTTGTTGGACTTTTTCTTTTTGAGTAGCTGCTGGACGTTTTGAAGCGGTTTGGGATCTGCTAGAGTGCAAGGTAATACATAGAGCTTGAGGAAAGTGATATACACATTTTATATCTCCAGGGAGGTGGATGCAGTTCAGTGTGTGCGAGTTACATGTTGAGCAGCTGATCACACAGAAAAGAAGAGGCTGCGCTGCAATTGCCTTTTCATTTGCAGCTTATAAACTGCACAGCCCACAATGAAACAATTCCACTTCCTTCTGTGCTACATACAGGATCACATTCTCTCAGTCTCTAAGAGCCAGGACCCCCAGCGGAGCTCTTCCCTGCGCTGCTCCTACACCAATGAGGCCGGAGCCGCAAACAGCTTGGCTTTTTCCCTGGCACCGTCTGCCAGCGCTCATCAAAATAACCACACGATGGCGATGTCGACTAACAAAAGAAGGAAACACACCGAGGCCAGCTCCAAAGGACAGAGCCCAGTTGGAAACGTCCCTGCTCTCAAATTAACTGTGCCAGGAAAAAAAGACTTTGCTGATCTTCCCCCTCCAAGTGTGCAAACACTTTTGCACCACACTCAAAGGGCAACACGAAATCCTCTGCCCTAACAAACATTTTCACTCTCGCAGAGTCCGGTAACAAACTCAAAGACATCCGCTCAACAAATGTGCCAGCGGAGAGAGAAAGTTCTTTGCTGCCTACAATTTCAGCTTCACCCATCAAACAATGAACACACACCCTGCTATTGGCACTTTTCTTTTCAGCTCTACGCTCCTAAGCTTTCAGTCTCAGAGTCAAGATCCAAGCAGCATGGCAACAGGGACTACTCACACACTAAAGCTACAAGGACAAAAAGCTCAACAACTTGCTGTCTAGATTCCCACTGTCAGTTCAACAGCTCTAACCCACAGGAAAACCTCTTGGGAAAAACCTTTAAATTCACTGAGACCACCCAAAGTGCCCATCCAAACTTAATTTCTTTGCCAAAGAGAAGAACAAGAAGCTCATTTCAAGAGAAAGGGCATCCCCTCCTCCAAAATCCAAATCATCCAGTGACTGATCCCATACAATGGTGTCAGAACACTCTTACTAGAGGCAGACAGCCTTCCAAAGATGGATACTGACTCAATGACTGTACAAATTGAGGGAGTGCTTCCAAATATGCCGGCACAAGAAGCTGCTGTCGTCCTTGAGCTGCGCGACACAGCTTCTTATCTGCACCTCCAACTCTGGGGCTACGTGCTTTCCTTCCCATGAGAAAGCATTGCCATTCTCCTTCAGGAACTTACCAAGCCAAACTGTATGCCATGTCCTGTACTATGTCCAACAATGGCTCCTGCACAGAAGGGTCTACGACATAAATATTTCTCTGGACTATACCTCCTCATGGTACCTTTAACGCCTGCCCTATTACATTGTCACTATATCTTTTACTTGCCGAGGAAAGGCACTCAGAGTCACTTGGCCTTGCCTTGCCTTTGATGCTGTGGCTAGTCTACTCTTGTTTTGCTTGCTTGCTTATGTGTGCCTTGCCTGGCAAGACCTAGAAAGACCTTCCTTTCTTTGCTTTGCCTTGTCTACCGCTCTTTGCAATGCAAACCAAGTGTAGGAACAATTGTAGGCAAGTCAAGGGAGAAGCTGACAAGGCTGGAGCCATGAGGGGCAAGCAAATGGAGTGGTAGGTGAGAGAAGGCCCAGAACTTCTAGGCAAGGATGGGCATAGGAAGGCCAGGCAGAAACAGGAAGGCCTAGGCAAGGCTAGGTTTCCCCAAAGGAAAGCAGTCAAGTGTGGGCAGGTCAAGTGTGGGCGTAGGCACTGGAGGGAGTGCAAGGCTAGGGAGGCAAGGCAGGGCAAGGCAAGGAAACTTTTGGGTCACCAAGGCAAGACAAATGAGAGGTACATTCAAAGACTGCTGGTACACAAAAGGGGCTAGGACAGACTTCTCTGGCTGGCCTTGATCTCACATGGGCCATCTCTAATCTGCACCTAAAACGCTTGGATTGCCTGCTTTCCTTGGTATACAAAAGAACTGTCATTCTGGTCCTGAAGCGCAAAGGTGAAATGTGAATTTTATGTCCAAAATTCAAGACATGTAAGGATAGGTGCCAGAAGCAAGCTGCCAGGACAGATGGGTGTGCTTGCACGTGACCTCTTTTGGGCTTCTTCTCACATGCTCCTGAAACGCTGGAGGTACGTGAAAGCCTTGAGAGTCCTAGGAGAAGCAGGCAGGGCAAGGCAAGATGAAGAAATTCCGCAAAAAGAGGGGTATTGAATTCCAGGTGGGGGACGAGTGAGCAAGGGAATGCAAGGCAAGGGAGAGGAGAGGTTCAAAGGTAACGCCAAGAAAAGTGGTGGCTTTGCCAGGCAAGACAAAGGAGAGGCAAGCAAGGCAATGAGAGTCCTAGAAGGAGAAGGAAATGAAAGATTGGAGCTGGACAAAGGGGAAGGGAAACTGGACAAAGTGGCAAGGGGGATGGGTGGTGCAAGGCACTGGACTGGTAGGAAGGGCAAGGGAAAGACATGGATGGGTCAGGAAGGAAGAGGAAAGCAATGGCCAGGAATGACAAAGAAATGCAAGGTTGGATAGGAAAGGAAAGGCAAGGCAATGTAGGGAAGGGGTAGGCCAGACAATGGGTGTCTTAAGAGGAAAAGTATGCATAGCAAGGCCAAGAGAAAAGCGGTAAAGAAGTTAGCGTGGGGGATAGGTGAGTGTAGCTGAGAAAGAAAGAAAGAAAGAAAGTGCCTCATTCCAGTTTGTATGTATGTATGTGTGTGTGAAGTTTGCAGGATGTAAAGCAGAGTCTTGATGGTGGAGTGAAAGGATGCTTTTGAATACACGTGGCAAGGTCCAAGCAAACTATTTGTCTTGGCACATCTGTGTCCCATAAACTTCTTAGTTTAGATTCAGACTGTAAGCGGGACAGAGAACACCCCTAAAATTACAGCTGAGCAAGAAAGCAGGTCGCATCAGCATGTTTTAAAGGAAGCAGTTTTTTTGTGTGAGAAGAAAATGGACATATGAGACTCCAGCAGTATCGACGTTCAGCTTAGAAGCAAAGTGCAATGATTCCGTACAAACTTTGAAAATGAAACGCAGCAATAAAAAGGCAATGGGACATGTCAGCGAAAGCTTTGTGGCCAAGCAGGGTGAGATGTTTGAAGCAGAACCACAGTTTGGTTTCACTAAGGATCCATCATGGTGGATTGCAAACATGTGCCAAGACAACACATATTCTGCAGCTGTTGCAGCTCTCCGCAGGAACACTAGCGCTTTCCCTTAGACTCTAAAATGCAGAGAAATGGCCTGCGCAGCGCAGAAGCTATTTGTGCTGCTTGTACACCTCTTCCAACCCCTCAGTGGAAACTATTGCGCCTGCCTTTAGACTCTGAGATCCAGAGAACACAATGGTAGAGGCAGTGGAGAATGGAAGGAGAGAGTGAAGTTTGATGAGTGAGTTTGATGTGACTTATGTGGAGCACGCAGAAAATGTAGCCCCATACTGGTTTTTACACCTGGAGCCTACTTCTGTAAGACACTTCAGGTGGACATTTTTGATCAAGAAGCCAGAGTGAAAAAATTGACAGCAGGTCTCTCTGGGAAAGAAAAAGCAGCAAGGCGTCGTGTGCCATTTAAATGCTGCTATAAGAAGGGCGTACTTTAGCAGCATCTCTCTTGACACTTCTATCTGTGTAATCTCTAGCTGCTTGGACACAGCGACACTGAAAATAATTGTACTGCAAATACCAAGTTACACAGGGAAAAAGGGTAGGTCAGCAAATGCCTTCTGTCCTGGCACATCTCTCAGTCAGAACTCCAGCTGAAAAATTTTGCTGTAATGATGGACTTTGCCACTTGGAGAGAATTTATATAGTTGGGAAGAAGCATTCAAAGCCCTAGTGCATTTCATCTATTTTACGGACTGCAAAGGCACTCTAAAGGCCAGCACTAGCTTTTTGTTGGACTTTTTCTTTTTGAGTAGCTGCTGGACGTTTTGAAGCGGTTTGGGATCTGCTAGAGTGCAAGGTAATACATAGAGTTTGAGGAAAGTGATATACACATTTTATATCTCCAGGGAGGTGGATGCAGTTCAGTGTGTGCGAGTTACATGTTGAGCAGCTGATCACACAGAAAAGAAGAGGCTGCGCTGCAATTGCCTTTTCATTTGCAGCTTATAAACTGCACAGCCCACAATGAAACAATTCCACTTCCTTCTGTGCTACATACAGGATCACATTCTATCAGTCTCTAAGAGCCAGGACCCCCAGCGGAGCTCTTCCCTGCGCTGCTCCTACACCAATGAGGCCGGAGCCGCAAACAGCTTGGCTTTTTCCCTGGCACCGTCTGCCAGCGCTCATCAAAATAACCACACGATGGCGCTGTCGACTAACAAAAGAAGGAAACGCACCGAGGCCAGCTCCAAAGGACAGAGCCGAGTTGGAAACGTCCCTGCTCTCAAATTAACTGTGCCAGGAAAAAAAGACTTTGCTGATCTTCCCCCTCCAAGTGTGCAAACACTTTTGCACCACACTCAAAGGGCAACACGAAATCCTCTGCCCTAACAAACATTTTCACTCTCGCAGAGTCCGGTAACAAACTCAAAGACATCCGCTCAACAAATGTGTCAGCGGAGAGAGAAAGTTCTCTGCTGCCTACAACTTCAGCTTCACCCAACAAACAATGAACACACACCCTGCTATTGGCACTTTTCTTTTCAGCTCTGCGCTCCTAAGCTTTCAGTCTCAGAGTCAAGATCCAAGCAGCACGGCAACAGGAACTACTCACACACTAAAGCTACAAGGACAAAAAGCTCAACAACTTGGTGTCTAGATTCCCACTGTCAGTTCAACAGCTCTAACCCACAGGGAAACCTCTTGGGAAAAACCTTTAAATTCACTGAGACCACCCAAAGTGCCCATCCAAACTTAATTTCTTTGCCAAAGAGAAGAACAAGAAGCTCATTTCAAGAGAAAGGGCATCCCCTCCTCCAAAATCCAAATCATCCAGTGACTGATCCCATACAATGGTGTCAGAACACTCTTACTAGAGGCAGACAGCCTTCCAAAGATGGATACTGACTCAATGACTGTACAAATTGAGGGAGTGCTTCCAAATATGCCGGCACAAGAAGCTGCTGTCGTCTTTGAGCTGCGCGACACAGCTTCTTATCTGCACCTCCAACTCTGGGGCTACGTGCTTTCCTTCCCATGAGAAAGCATTGCCATTCTCCTTCAGGAACTTACCAAGCCAAACTGTATGCCATGTCCTGTACTATGTCCAACAATGGCTCCTGCACAGAAGGGTCTACGACATAAATATCTCTCTGGACTATACCTCCTCATGGTACCTTTAACACCTGCCCTATTACATTGTCACTATATCTTTTACTTGCCAAGGAAAGGCACTCAGAGTCACTTGGCCTTGCCTTGCCTTTGATGCTGTGGCTAGTCTACTCTTGTTTTGCTTGCTTGCTTCTGTGTGCCTTGCCTGGCAAGACCTAGAAAGACCTTCCTTGCTTTGCTTTGCCTTGCCTACCGCTCTTTGCAATGCAAACCAAGTGTAGGAGCAATTGTAGGCAAGTCAAGGGAGAAGCTGACAAGGCTGGAGCCATGAGGGGCAAGCAAATGGAGTGGTAGGTGAGAGAAGACCCAGAACTTCTAGGCAAGGATGGGCACAGGAAGGCCAGGCAGAAACAGGAAGGCCTAGGCAAGGCTAGGTTTCCCTGGAGGAAAGCAGTAGGCAGGTCAAGTGTGGGCGTAGGCACTGGAGGGAGTGCAAGGCTAGGGAGGCAAGGCAGGGCAAGGCAAGGAAACTTTTGGGTCACCAAGGCAAGACAAATGAGAGGTACATTCAAAGACTGCTGGTACACAAAAGGGGCTAGGACAGACTTCTCTGGCTGGCCTTGATCTCACATGGGCCATCTCTAATCTGCACCTAAAACACTTGGATTGCCTGCTTTCCTTGGTATACAAAAGAACTGTCATTCTGGTCCTGAAGCGCAAAGGTGAAATGTGAATTTTATGTCCAAAATTCAAGACATGTAAGGATAGGTGCCAGAAGCAAGCTACCAGGACAGATGGGTGTGCTTGCACGTGACCTCTTTTGGGCTTCTTCTCACATGCTCCTGAAACGCTGGAGGTACGTGAAAGCCTTGAGAGTCCTAGGAGAAGCAGGCAGGGCAAGGCAAGATGAAGAAATTCCGCAAAAAGAGGGGTATTGAATTCCAGGTGGGGGACGAGTGAGCAAGGGAATGCAAGGCAAGGGAGAGGAGAGGTTCAAAGGTAACGCCAAGAAAAGTGGTGGCTTTGCCAGGCAAGACAAAGGAGAGGCAAGCAAGGCAATGAGAGTCCTAGAAGGAGAAGGAAATGAAAGATTGGAGCTGGACAAAGGGGAAGGGAAACTGGACAAAGTGGCAAGGGGGATGGGTGGTGCAAGGCACTGGACTGGTAGGAAGGGCAAGGGAAAGACATGGATGGGTCAGGAAGGAAGAGGAAAACAATGGCCAGGAATGACAAAGAAATGCAAGGTTGGATAGGAAAGGAAAGGCAAGGCAATGTAGGGAAGGGGTAGGCCAGACAATGGGTGTCTTAAGAGGAAAAGTATGCATAGCAAGGCCAAGAGAAAAGCGGTAAAGAAGTTAGCGTGGGGCATAGGTGAGTGTAGCTGAGAAAGAAAGAAAGAAAGAAAGTGCCTCATTCCAGTTTGTATGTATGTATGTGTGTGTGAAGTTTGCAGGATGTAAAGCAGAGACTTGATGGTGGAGTGAAAGGATGCTTTTGAATACACGTGGCAAGGTCCAAGCAAACTATTTGTCTTGGCACATCTGTGTCCCATAAACTTCTTAGTTTAGATTCAGACTGTAAGCAGGACAGAGAACACCCCTAAAATTACAGCTGAGCAAGAAAGCAGGTCGCATCAGCATGTTTTAAAGGAAGCAGTTTTTTTGTGTGAGAAGAAAATGGACATATGAGACTCCAGCAGTATGGACGTTCAGCTTAGAAGCAAAGTGCAATGATTCCGTACAAACTCTGAAAATGAAACGCAGCAATAAAAAGGCAATGGGACATGTCAGCGAAAGCTTTGTGGCCAAGCAGGGTGAGATGTTTGAAGCAGAACCACAGTTTGGTTTCACTAAGGATCCATCATGGTGGATTGCAAACATGTGCCAAGACAACACATATTCTGCAGCTGTTGCAGCTCTCCGCAGAAACACTAGCGCTTTCCCTTAGACTCTAAAATGCAGAGAAATGGCCTGCGCAGCGCAGAAGCTATTTGTGCTGCTTGTACACCTCTTCCAACCCCTCAGTGGAAACTATTGCGCCTGCCTTTAGACTCTGAGATCCAGAGAACACAATGGTAGAGGCAGTGGTGGAGAATGGAAGGAGAGAGTGAAGTTTGATGAGTGAGTTTGATGTGACTTATGTGGAGCACGCAGAAAATGTAGCCCCGTACTGGTTTTTACACCTGGAGCCTATTTCTGTAAGACATTTCAGGTGGACATTTTTGATCAAGAAGCCAGAGTGAAAAAATTGACAGCAAGTGTCTGTGGGAAAGAAAAAGCAGCAAGGCGTCGTGTGCCATTTAAATGCTGCTATAAGAAGGGCGTACTTTAGCAGCATCTCTCTTGACACTTCTATCTGTGTAATCTCTAGCTGCTTGGACACAGCGACACTGAAAATAATTGTACTGCAAATACCAAGTTACACAGGGAAAAAGGGTAGGTCAGCAAATGCCTTCTGTCCTGGCACATCTCTCAGTCAGAACTCCAGCTGAAAAATTTTGCTGTAATGATGGACTTTGCCACCTGGAGAGAATTTATATAGTTGGGAAGAAGCATTCAAAGCCCTAGTGCATTTCGTCTATTTTACGGACTGCAAGGGCACTATAAAGGCCAGCACTAGCTTTTTGTTGGACTTTTTCTTTTTGAGTAGCTGCTGGACGTTTTGAAGCGGTTTGGGATCTGCTAGAGTGCAAGGTAATACATAGAGCTTGAGGAAAGTGATATACACATTTTATATCTCCAGGGAGGTGGATGCAGTTCAGTGTGTGCGAGTTACATGTTGAGCAGCTGATCACACAGAAAAGAAGAGGCTGCGCTGCAATTGCCTTTTCATTTGCAGCTTATAAACTGCACAGCCCACAATGAAACAATTCCACTTCCTTCTGTGCTACATACAGGATCACATTCTCTCAGTCTCTAAGAGCCAGGACCCCCAGCGGAGCTCTTCCCTGCGCTGCTCCTACACCAATGAGGCCGGAGCCGCAAACAGCTTGGCTTTTTCCCTGGCACCGTCTGCCAGCGCTCATCAAAATAACCACACGATGGCGCTGTCGACTAACAAAAGAAGGAAACGCACCGAGGCCAGCTCCAAAGGACAGAGCCGAGTTGGAAACGTCCCTGCTCTCAAATTAACTGTGCCAGGAAAAAAAGACTTTGCTGATCTTCCCCCTCCAAGTGTGCAAACACTTTTGCACCACACTCAAAGGGCAACACGAAATCCTCTGCCCTAACAAACATTTTCACTCTCGCAGAGTCCGGTAACAAACTCAAAGACATCCGCTCAACAAATGTGCCAGCGGAGAGAGAAAGTTCTTTGCTGCCTACAATTTCAGCTTCACCCATCAAACAATGAACACACACCCTGCTATTGGCACTTTTCTTTTCAGCTCTACGCTCCTAAGCTTTCAGTCTCAGAGTCAAGATCCAAGCAGCATGGCAACAGGGACTACTCACACACTAAAGCTACAAGGACAAAAAGCTCAACAACTTGGTGTCTAGATTCCCACTGTCAGTTCAACAGCTCTAACCCACAGGGAAACCTCTTGGGAAAAACCTTTAAATTCACTGAGACCACCCAAAGTGCCCATCCAAACTTAATTTCTTTGCCAAAGAGAAGAACAAGAAGCTCATTTCAAGAGAAAGGGCATCCCCTCCTCCAAAATCCAAAACATCCAGTGACTGATCCCATACAATGGTGTCAGAACACTCTTACTAGAGGCAGACAGCCTTCCAAAGATGGATACTGACTCAATGACTGTACAAATTGAGGGAGTGCTTCCAAATATGCCGGCACAAGAAGCTGCTGTCGTCCTTGAGCTGCGCGACACAGCTTCTTATCTGCACCTCCAACTCTGGGGCTACGTGCTTTCCTTCCCATGAGAAAGCATTGCCATTCTCCTTCAGGAACTTACCAAGCCAAACTGTATGCCATGTCCTGTACTATGTCCAACAATGGCTCCTGCACAGAAGGGTCTACGACATAAATATCTCTCTGGACTATACCTCCTCATGGTACCTTTAACGCCTGCCCTATTACATTGTCACTATATCTTTTACTTGCCAAGGAAAGGCACTCAGAGTCACTTGGCCTTGCCTTGCCTTTGATGCTGTGGCTAGTCTACTCTTGTTTTGCTTGCTTGCTTATGTGTGCCTTGCCTGGCAAGACCTAGAAAGACCTTCCTTGCTTTGCTTTGCCTTGCCTACCGCTCTTTGCAATGCAAACCAAGTGTAGGAACAATTGTAGGCAAGTCAAGGGAGAAGCTGACAAGGCTGGAGCCATGAGGGGCAAGCAAATGGAGTGGTAGGTGAGAGAAGGCCCAGAACTTCTAGGCAAGGATGGGCATAGGAAGGCCAGGCAGAAACAGGAAGGCCTAGGCAAGGCTAGGTTTCCCTGGAGGAAAGCAGTCAAGTGTGGGCAGGTCAAGTGTGGGCGTAGGCACTGGAGGGAGTGCAAGGCTAGGGAGGCAAGGCAGGGCAAGGCAAGGAAACTTTTGGGTCACCAAGGCAAGACAAATGAGAGGTACATTCAAAGACTGCTGGTACACAAAAGGGGCTAGGACAGACTTCTCTGGCTGGCCTTGATCTCACATGGGCCATCTCTAATCTGCACCTAAAACACTTGGATTACCTGCTTTCCTTGGTATACAAAAGAACTGTCATTCTGGTCCTGAAGCGCAAAGGTGAAATGTGAATTTTATGTCCAAAATTCAAGACATGTAAGGATAGGTGCCAGAAGCAAGCTGCCAGGACAGATGGGTGTGCTTGCACGTGACCTCTTTTGGGCTTCTTCTCACATGCTCCTGAAACGCTGGAGGTACGTGAAAGCCTTGAGAGTCCTAGGAGAAGCAGGCAGGGCAAGGCAAGATGAAGAAATTCCGCAAAAAGAGGGGTATTGAATTCCAGGTGGGGGACGAGTGAGCAAGGGAATGCAAGGCAAGGGAGAGGAGAGGTTCAAAGGTAACGCCAAGAAAAGTGGTGGCTTTGCCAGGCAAGACAAAGGAGAGGCAAGCAAGGCAATGAGAGTCCTAGAAGGAGAAGGAAATGAAAGATTGGAGCTGGACAAAGGGGAAGGGAAACTGGACAAAGTGGCAAGGGGGATGGGTGGTGCAAGGCACTGGACTGGTAGGAAGGGCAAGGGAAAGACATGGATGGGTCAGGAAGGAAGAGGAAAGCAATGGCCAGGAATGACAAAGAAATGCAAGGTTGGATAGGAAAGGAAAGGCAAGGCAATGTAGGGAAGGGGTAGGCCAGACAATGGGTGTCTTAAGAGGAAAAGTATGCATAGCAAGGCCAAGAGAAAAGCGGTAAAGAAGTTAGCGTGGGGGATAGGTGAGTGTAGCTGAGAAAGAAAGAAAGAAAGAAAGAGCCTCATTCCAGTATGTATGTATGTATGTATGTGTGTGTGAAGTTTGCAGGATGTAAAGCAGAGACTTGATGGTGGAGTGAAAGGATGCTTTTGAATACACGTGGCAAGGTCCAAGCAAACTATTTGTCTTGGCACATCTGTGTCCCATAAACTTCTTAGTTTAGATTCAGACTGTAAGCGGGACAGAGAACACCCCTAAAATTACAGCTGAGCAAGAAAGCAGGTCGCATCAGCATGTTTTAAAGGAAGCAGTTTTTTTGTGTGAGAAGAAAATGGACATATGAGACTCCAGCAGTATCGACGTTCAGCTTAGAAGCAAAGTGCAATGATTCCGTACAAACTCTGAAAATGAAACGCAGCAATAAAAAGGCAATGGGACATGTCAGCGAAAGCTTTGTGGCCAAGCAGGGTGAGATGTTTGAAGCAGAACCACAGTTTGGTTTCACTAAGGATCCATCATGGTGGATTGCAAACATGTGCCAAGACAACACATATTCTGCAGCTGTTGCAGCTCTCCGCAGGAACACTAGCGCTTTCCCTTAGACTCTAAAATGCAGAGAAATGGCCTGCGCAGCGCAGAAGCTATTTGTGCTGCTTGTACACCTCTTCCAACCCCTCAGTGGAAACTATTGCGCCTGCCTTTAGACTCTGAGATCCAGAGAACACAATGGTAGAGGCAGTGGAGAATGGAAGGAGAGAGTGAAGTTTGATGAGTGAGTTTGATGTGACTTATGTGGAGCACGCAGAAAATGTAGCCCCGTACTGGTTTTTACACCTGGAGCCTATTTCTGTAAGACACTTCAGGTGGACATTTTTGATCAAGAAGCCAGAGTGAAAAAATTGACAGCAGGTCTCTCTGGGAAAGAAAAAGCAGCAAGGCGTCGTGTGCCATTTAAATGCTGCTATAAGAAGGGCGTACTTTAGCAGCATCTCTCTTGACACTTCTATCTGTGTAATCTCTAGCTGCTTGGACACAGTGACACTGAAAATAATTGTACTATAAATACCAAGTTACACAGGGAAAAAGGGTAGGTCAGCAAATGCCTTCTGTCCTGGCACATCTCTCAGTCAGAACTCCAGCTGAAAAATTTTGCTGTAATGATGGACTTTGCCACTTGGAGAGAATTTATATAGTTGGGAAGAAGCATTCAAAGCCCTAGTGCATTTCATCTATTTTACGGACTGCAAAGGCACTCTAAAGGCCAGCACTAGCTTTTTGTTGGACTTTTTCTTTTTGAGTAGCTGCTGGACGTTTTGAAGCGGTTTGGGATCTGCTAGAGTGCAAGGTAATACATAGAGCTTGAGGAAAGTGATATACACATTTTATATCTCCAGGGAGGTGGATGCAGTTCAGTGTGTGCGAGTTACATGTTGAGCAGCTGATCACACAGAAAAGAAGAGGCTGCGCTGCAATTGCCTTTTCATTTGCAGCTTATAAACTGCACAGCCCACAATGAAACAATTCCACTTCCTTCTGTGCTACATACAGGATCACATTCTCTCAGTCTCTAAGAGCCAGGACCCCCAGCGGAGCTCTTCCCTGCGCTGCTCCTACACCAATGAGGCCGGAGCCGCAAACAGCTTGGCTTTTTCCCTGGCACCGTCTGCCAGCGCTCATCAAAATAACCACACGATGGCGCTGTCGACTAACAAAAGAAGGAAACGCACCGAGGCCAGCTCCAAAGGACAGAGCCGAGTTGGAAACGTCCCTGCTCTCAAATTAACTGTGCCAGGAAAAAAAGACTTTGCTGATCTTCCCCCTCCAAGTGTGCAAACACTTTTGCACCACACTCAAAGGGCAACACGAAATCCTCTGCCCTAACAAACATTTTCACTCTCGCAGAGTCCGGTAACAAACTCAAAGACATCCGCTCAACAAATGTGCCAGCGGAGAGAGAAAGTTCTTTGCTGCCTACAATTTCAGCTTCACCCATCAAACAATGAACACACACCCTGCTATTGGCACTTTTCTTTTCAGCTCTACGCTCCTAAGCTTTCAGTCTCAGAGTCAAGATCCAAGCAGCATGGCAACAGGGACTACTCACACACTAAAGCTACAAGGACAAAAAGCTCAACAACTTGGTGTCTAGATTCCCACTGTCAGTTCAACAGCTCTAACCCACAGGGAAACCTCTTGGGAAAAACCTTTAAATTCACTGAGACCACCCAAAGTGCCCATCCAAACTTAATTTCTTTGCCAAAGAGAAGAACAAGAAGCTCATTTCAAGAGAAAGGGCATCCCCTCCTCCAAAATCCAAAACATCCAGTGACTGATCCCATACAATGGTGTCAGAACACTCTTACTAGAGGCAGACAGCCTTCCAAAGATGGATACTGACTCAATGACTGTACAAATTGAGGGAGTGCTTCCAAATATGCCGGCACAAGAAGCTGCTGTCGTCCTTGAGCTGCGCGACACAGCTTCTTATCTGCACCTCCAACTCTGGGGCTACGTGCTTTCCTTCCCATGAGAAAGCATTGCCATTCTCCTTCAGGAACTTACCAAGCCAAACTGTATGCCATGTCCTGTACTATGTCCAACAATGGCTCCTGCACAGAAGGGTCTACGACATAAATATCTCTCTGGACTATACCTCCTCATGGTACCTTTAACGCCTGCCCTATTACATTGTCACTATATCTTTTACTTGCCAAGGAAAGGCACTCAGAGTCACTTGGCCTTGCCTTGCCTTTGATGCTGTGGCTAGTCTACTCTTGTTTTGCTTGCTTGCTTATGTGTGCCTTGCCTGGCAAGACCTAGAAAGACCTTCCTTGCTTTGCTTTGCCTTGCCTACCGCTCTTTGCAATGCAAACCAAGTGTAGGCGCAATTGTAGGCAAGTCAAGGGAGAAGCTGACAAGGCTGGAGCCATGAGGGGCAAGCAAATGGAGTGGTAGGTGAGAGAAGGCCCAGAACTTCTAGGCAAGGATGGGCATAGGAAGGCCAGGCAGAAACAGGAAGGCCTAGGCAAGGCTAGGTTTCCCTGGAGGAAAGCAGTCAAGTGTGGGCAGGTCAAGTGTGGGCGTAGGCACTGGAGGGAGTGCAAGGCTAGGGAGGCAAGGCAGGGCAAGGCAAGGAAACTTTTGGGTCACCAAGGCAAGACAAATGAGAGGTACATTCAAAGACTGCTGGTACACAAAAGGGGCTAGGACAGACTTCTCTGGCTGGCCTTGATCTCACATGGGCCATCTCTAATCTGCACCTAAAACACTTGGATTACCTGCTTTCCTTGGTATACAAAAGAACTGTCATTCTGGTCCTGAAGCGCAAAGGTGAAATGTGAATTTTATGTCCAAAATTCAAGACATGTAAGGATAGGTGCCAGAAGCAAGCTGCCAGGACAGATGGGTGTGCTTGCACGTGACCTCTTTTGGGCTTCCTCTCACATGCTCCTGAAACGCTGGAGGTACGTGAAAGCCTTGAGAGTCCTAGGAGAAGCAGGCAGGGCAAGGCAAGATGAAGAAATTCCGCAAAAAGAGGGGTATTGAATTCCAGGTGGGGGACGAGTGAGCAAGGGAATGCAAGGCAAGGGAGAGGAGAGGTTCAAAGGTAACGCCAAGAAAAGTGGTGGCTTTGCCAGGCAAGACAAAGGAGAGGCAAGCAAGGCAATGAGAGTCCTAGAAGGAGAAGGAAATGAAAGATTGGAGCTGGACAAAGGGGAAGGGAAACTGGACAATATGGCAAGGGGGATGGGTGGTGCAAGGCACTGGACTGGTAGGAAGGGCAAGGGAAAGACATGGATGGGTCAGGAAGGAAGAGGAAAACAATGGCCAGGAATGACAAAGAAATGCAAGGTTGGATAGGAAAGGAAAGGCAAGGCAATGTAGGGAAGGGGTAGGCCAGACAATGGGTGTCTTAAGAGGAAAAGTATGCATAGCAAGACCAAGAGAAAAGCGGTAAAGAAGTTAGCGTGGGGGATAGGTGAGTGTAGCTGAGAAAGAAAGAAAGAAAGAAAGTGCCTCATTCCAGTTTGTATGTATGTATGTGTGTGTGAAGTTTGCAGGATGTAAAGCAGAGACTTGATGGTGGAGTGAAAGGATGCTTTTGAATACACGTGGCAAGGTCCAAGCAAACTATTTGTCTTGGCACATCTGTGTCCCATAAACTTCTTAGTTTAGATTCAGACTGTAAGCGGGACAGAGAACACCCCTAAAATTACAGCTGAGCAAGAAAGCAGGTCGCATCAGCATGTTTTAAAGGAAGCAGTTTTTTTGTGTGAGAAGAAAATGGACATATGAGACTCCAGCAGTATCGACGTTCAGCTTAGAAGCAAAGTGCAATGATTCCGTACAAACTCTGAAAATGAAACGCAGCAATAAAAAGGCAATGGGACATGTCAGCGAAAGCTTTGTGGCCAAGCAGGGTGAGATGTTTGAAGCAGAACCACAGTTTGGTTTCACTAAGGATCCATCATGGTGGATTGCAAACATGTGCCAAGACAACACATATTCTGCAGCTGTTGCAGCTCTCCGCAGGAACAGTAGCGCTTTCCCTTAGACTCTAAAATGCAGAGAAATGGCCTGCGCAGCGCAGAAGCTATTTGTGCTGCTTGTACACCTCTTCCAACCCCTCAGTGGAAACTATTGCGCCTGCCTTTAGACTCTGAGATCCAGAGAACACAATGGTAGAGGCAGTGGAGAATGGAAGGAGAGAGTGAAGTTTGATGAGTGAGTTTGATGTGACTTATGTGGAGCACGCAGAAAATGTAGCCCCGTACTGGTTTTTACACCTGGAGCCTATTTCTGTAAGACATTTCAGGTGGACATTTTTGATCAAGAAGCCAGAGTGAAAAAATTGACAGCAGGTGTCTCTGGGAAAGAAAAAGCAGCAAGGCGTCGTGTGCCATTTAAATGCTGCTATAAGAAGGGCGTACTTTAGCAGCATCTCTCTTGACACTTCTATCTGTGTAATCTCTAGCTGCTTGGACACAGCGACACTGAAAATAATTGTACTGCAAATACCAAGTTACACAGGGAAAAAGGGTAGGTCAGCAAATGCCTTCTGTCCTGGCACATCTCTCAGTCAGAACTCCAGCTGAAAAATTTTGCTGTAATGATGGACTTTGCCACCTGGAGAGAATTTATATAGTTGGGAAGAAGCATTCAAAGCCCTAGTGCATTTCGTCTATTTTACGGACTGCAAGGGCACTATAAAGGCCAGCACTAGCTTTTTGTTGGACTTTTTCTTTTTGAGTAGCTGCTGGACGTTTTGAAGCGGTTTGGGATCTGCTAGAGTGCAAGGTAATACATAGAGCTTGAGGAAAGTGATATACACATTTTATATCTCCAGGGAGGTGGATGCAGTTCAGTGTGTGCGAGTTACATGTTGAGCAGCTGATCACACAGAAAAGAAGAGGCTGCGCTGCAATTGCCTTTTCATTTGCAGCTTATAAACTGCACAGCCCACAATGAAACAATTCCACTTCCTTCTGTGCTACATACAGGATCACATTCTCTCAGTCTCTAAGAGCCAGGACCCCCAGCGGAGCTCTTCCCTGCGCTGCTCCTACACCAATGAGGCCGGAGCCGCAAACAGCTTGGCTTTTTCCCTGGCACCGTCTGCCAGCGCTCATCAAAATAACCACACGATGGCGCTGTCGACTAACAAAAGAAGGAAACGCACCGAGGCCAGCTCCAAAGGACAGAGCCGAGTTGGAAACGTCCCTGCTCTCAAATTAACTGTGCCAGGAAAAAAAGACTTTGCTGATCTTCCCCCTCCAAGTGTGCAAACACTTTTGCACCACACTCAAAGGGCAACACGAAATCCTCTGCCCTAACAAACATTTTCACTCTCGCAGAGTCCGGTAAAAAACTCAAAGACATCCGCTCAACAAATGTGCCAGCGGAGAGAGAAAGTTCTTTGCTGCCTACAATTTCAGCTTCACCCATCAAACAATGAACACACACCCTGCTATTGGCACTTTTCTTTTCAGCTCTACGCTCCTAAGCTTTCAGTCTCAGAGTCAAGATCCAAGCAGCATGGCAACAGGGACTACTCACACACTAAAGCTACAAGGACAAAAAGCTCAACAACTTGGTGTCTAGATTCCCACTGTCAGTTCAACAGCTCTAACCCACAGGGAAACCTCTTGGGAAAAACCTTTAAATTCACTGAGACCACCCAAAGTGCCCATCCAAACTTAATTTCTTTGCCAAAGAGAAGAACAAGAAGCTCATTTCAAGAGAAAGGGCATCCCCTCCTCCAAAATCCAAAACATCCAGTGACTGATCCCATACAATGGTGTCAGAACACTCTTACTAGAGGCAGACAGCCTTCCAAAGATGGATACTGACTCAATGACTGTACAAATTGAGGGAGTGCTTCCAAATATGCCGGCACAAGAAGCTGCTGTCGTCCTTGAGCTGCGCGACACAGCTTCTTATCTGCACCTCCAACTCTGGGGCTACGTGCTTTCCTTCCCATGAGAAAGCATTGCCATTCTCCTTCAGGAACTTACCAAGCCAAACTGTATGCCATGTCCTGTACTATGTCCAACAATGGCTCCTGCACAGAAGGGTCTACGACATAAATATCTCTCTGGACTATACCTCCTCATGGTACCTTTAACGCCTGCCCTATTACATTGTCACTATATCTTTTACTTGCCAAGGAAAGGCACTCAGAGTCACTTGGCCTTGCCTTGCCTTTGATGCTGTGGCTAGTCTACTCTTGTTTTGCTTGCTTGCTTATGTGTGCCTTGCCTGGCAAGACCTAGAAAGACCTTCCTTGCTTTGCTTTGCCTTGCCTACCGCTCTTTGCAATGCAAACCAAGTGTAGGAGCAATTGTAGGCAAGTCAAGGGAGAAGCTGACAAGGCTGGAGCCATGAGGGGCAAGCAAATGGAGTGGTAGGTGAGAGAAGGCCCAGAACTTCTAGGCAAGGATGGGCATAGGAAGGCCAGGCAGAAACAGGAAGGCCTAGGCAAGGCTAGGTTTCCCTGGAGGAAAGCAGTCAAGTGTGGGCAGGTCAAGTGTGGGCGTAGGCACTGGAGGGAGTGCAAGGCTAGGGAGGCAAGGCAGGGCAAGGCAAGGAAACTTTTGGGTCACCAAGGCAAGACAAATGAGAGGTACATTCAAAGACTGCTGGTACACAAAAGGGGCTAGGACAGACTTCTCTGGCTGGCCTTGATCTCACATGGGCCATCTCTAATCTGCACCTAAAACACTTGGATTGCCTGCTTTCCTTGGTATACAAAAGAACTGTCATTCTGGTCCTGAAGCGCAAAGGTGAAATGTGAATTTTATGTCCAAAATTCAAGACATGTAAGGATAGGTGCCAGAAGCAAGCTGCCAGGACAGATGGGTGTGCTTGCACGTGACCTCTTTTGGGCTTCCTCTCACATGCTCCTGAAACGCTGGAGGTACGTGAAAGCCTTGAGAGTCCTAGGAGAAGCAGGCAGGGCAAGGCAAGATGAAGAAATTCCGCAAAAAGAGGGGTATTGAATTCCAGGTGGGGGACGAGTGAGCAAGGGAATGCAAGGCAAGGGAGAGGAGAGGTTCAAAGGTAACGCCAAGAAAAGTGGTGGCTTTGCCAGGCAAGACAAAGGAGAGGCAAGCAAGGCAATGAGAGTCCTAGAAGGAGAAGGAAATGAAAGATTGGAGCTGGACAAAGGGGAAGGGAAACTGGACAAAGTGGCAAGGGGGATGGGTGGTGCAAGGCACTGGACTGGTAGGAAGGGCAAGGGAAAGACATGGATGGGTCAGGAAGGAAGAGGAAAACAATGGCCAGGAATGACAAAGAAATGCAAGGTTGGATAGGAAAGGAAAGGCAAGGCAATGTAGGGAAGGGGTAGGCCAGACAATGGGTGTCTTAAGAGGAAAAGTATGCATAGCAAGGCCAAGAGAAAAGCGGTAAAGAAGTTAGCGTGGGGGATAGGTGAGTGTAGCTGAGAAAGAAAGAAAGAAAGAAAGTGCCTCATTCCAGTTTGTATGTATGTATGAGTGTGTGAAGTTTGCAGGATGTAAAGCAGAGTCTTGATGGTGGAGTGAAAGGATGCTTTTGAATACACGTGGCAAGGTCCAAGCAAACTATTTGTCTTGGCACATCTGTGTCCCATAAACTTCTTAGTTTAGATTCAGACTGTAAGCGGGACAGAGAACACCCCTAAAATTACAGCTGAGCAAGAAAGCAGGTCGCATCAGCATGTTTTAAAGGAAGCAGTTTTTTTGTGTGAGAAGAAAATGGACATATGAGACTCCAGCAGTATCGACGTTCAGCTTAGAAGCAAAGTGCAATGATTCCGTACAAACTCTGAAAATGAAACGCAGCAATAAAAAGGCAATGGGACATGTCAGCGAAAGCTTTGTGGCCAAGCAGGGTGAGATGTTTGAAGCAGAACCACAGTTTGGTTTCACTAAGGATCCATCATGGTGGATTGCAAACATGTGCCAAGACAACACATATTCTGCAGCTGTTGCAGCTCTCCGCAGGAACACTAGCGCTTTCCCTTAGACTCTAAAATGCAGAGAAATGGCCTGCGCAGCGCAGAAGCTATTTGTGCTGCTTGTACACCTCTTCCAACCCCTCAGTGGAAACTATTGCGCCTGCCTTTAGACTCTGAGATCCAGAGAACACAATGGTAGAGGCAGTGGAGAATGGAAGGAGAGAGTGAAGTTTGATGAGTGAGTTTGATGTGACTTATGTGGAGCACGCAGAAAATGTAGCCCCGTACTGGTTTTTACACCTGGAGCCTATTTCTGTAAGACATTTCAGGTGGACATTTTTGATCAAGAAGCCAGAGTGAAAAAATTGACAGCGGGTCTCTCTAGGAAAGAACAAGCAGCAAGGCGTCGTGTGCCATTTAAATGCTGCTATAAGAAGGGCGTACTTTAGCAGCATCTCTCTTGACACTTCTATCTGTGTAATCTCTAGCTACTTGGACACATCGACACTGAAAATAATTGTACTGCAAATACCAAGTTACACAGGGAAAAAGGGTAGGTCAGCAAATGCCTTCTGTCCTGGCACATCTCTCAGTCAGAACTCCAGCTGAAAAATTTTGCTGTAATGATGGACTTTGCCACCTGGAGAGAATTTATATAGTTGGGAAGAAGCATTCAAAGCCCTAGTGCATTTCGTCTATTTTACGGACTGCAAGGGCACTATAAAGGCCAGCACTAGCTTTTTGTTGGACTTTTTCTTTTTGAGTAGCTGCTGGACGTTTTGAAGCGGTTTGGGATCTGCTAGAGTGCAAGGTAATACATAGAGCTTGAGGAAAGTGATATACACATTTTATATCTCCAGGGAGGTGGATGCAGTTCAGCGTGTGCGAGTTACATGTTGAGCAGCTGATCACACAGAAAAGAAGAGGCTGCGCTGCAATTGCCTTTTCATTTGCAGCTTATAAACTGCACAGCCCACAATGAAACAATTCCACTTCCTTCTGTGCTACATACAGGATCACATTCTCTCAGTCTCTAAGAGCCAGGACCCCCAGCGGAGCTCTTCCCTGCGCTGCTCCTACACCAATGAGGCCGGAGCCGCAAACAGCTTGGCTTTTTCCCTGGCACCGTCTGCCAGCGCTCATCAAAATAACCACACGATGGCGCTGTCCACTAACAAAAGAAGGAAACGCACCGAGGCCAGCTCCAAAGGACAGAGCCGAGTTGGAAACGTCCCTGCTCTCAAATTAACTGTGCCAGGAAAAAAAGACTTTGCTGATCTTCCCCCTCCAAGTGTGCAAACACTTTTGCACCACACTCAAAGGGCAACACGAAATCTTCTGCCCTAACAAACATTTTCACTCTCGCAGAGTCCGGTAACAAACTCAAAGACATCCGCTCAACAAATGTGCCAGCGGAGAGAGAAAGTTCTTTGCTGCCTACAATTTCAACTTCACCCATCAAACAATGAACACACACCCTGCTATTGGCACTTTTCTTTTCAGCTCTACGCTCCTAAGCTTTCAGTCTCAGAGTCAAGATCCAAGCAGCATGGCAACAGGGACTACTCACACACTAAAGCTACAAGGACAAAAAGCTCAACAACTTGGTGTCTAGATTCCCACTGTCAGTTCAACAGCTCTAACCCACAGGGAAACCTCTTGGGAAAAACCTTTAAATTCACTGAGACCACCCAAAGTGCCCATCCAAACTTAATTTCTTTGCCAAAGAGAAGAACAAGAAGCTCATTTCAAGAGAAAGGGCATCCCCTCCTCCAAAATCCAAAACATCCAGTGACTGATCCCATACAATGGTGTCAGAACACTCTTACTAGAGGCAGACAGCCTTCCAAAGATGGATACTGACTCAATGACTGTACAAATTGAGGGAGTGCTTCCAAATATGCCGGCACAAGAAGCTGCTGTCGTCCTTGAGCTGCGCGACACAGCTTCTTATCTGCACCTCCAACTCTGGGGCTACGTGCTTTCCTTCCCATGAGAAAGCATTGCCATTCTCCTTCAGGAACTTACCAAGCCAAGCTGTATGCCATGTCCTGTACTATGTCCAACAATGGCTCCTGCACAGAAGGGTCTACGACATAAATATCTCTCTGGACTATACCTCCTCATGGTACCTTTAACGCCTGCCCTATTACATTGTCACTATATCTTTTACTTGCCAAGGAAAGGCACTCAGAGTCACTTGGCCTTGCCTTGCCTTTGATGCTGTGGCTAGTCTACTCTTGTTTTGCTTGCTTGCTTATGTGTGCCTTGCCTGGCAAGACCTAGAAAGACCTTCCTTGCTTTGCTTTGCCTTGCCTACCGCTCTTTGCAATGCAAACCAAGTGTAGGCGCAATTGTAGGCAAGTCAAGGGAGAAGTTGACAAGGCTGGAGCCATGAGGGGCAAGCAAATGGAGTGGTAGGTGAGAGAAGGCCCAGAACTTCTAGGCAAGGATGGGCATACGAAGGCCAGGCAGAAACAGGAAGGCCTAGGCAAGGCTAGGTTTCCCTGGAGGAAAGCAGTCAAGTGTGGGCAGGTCAAGTGTGGGCGTAGGCACTGGAGGGAGTGCAAGGCTAGGGAGGCAAGGCAGGGCAAGGCAAGGAAACTTTGGGGTCACCAAGGCAAGACAAATGAGAGGTACATTCAAAGACTGCTGGTACACAAAAGGGGCTAGGACAGACTTCTCTGTCTGGCCTTGATCTCACATGGGCCATCTCTAATCGGCACCTAAAACACTTGGATTACCTGCTTTCCTTGGTATACAAAAGAACTGTCATTCTGGTCCTGAAGCGCAAAGGTGAAATGTGAATTTTATGTCCAAAATTCAAGACATGTAAGGATAGGTGCCAGAAGCAAGCTGCCAGGACAGATGGGTGTGCTTGCACGTGACCTCTTTTGGGCTTCCTCTCACATGCTCCTGAAACGCTGGAGGTACGTGAAAGCCTTGAGAGTCCTAGGAGAAGCAGGCAGGGCAAGGCAAGATGAAGAAATTCCGCAAAAAGAGGGGTATTGAATTCCAGGTGGGGGACGAGTGAGCAAGGGAATGCAAGGCAAGGGAGAGGAGAGGTTCAAAGGTAACGCCAAGAAAAGTGGTGGCTTTGCCAGGCAAGACAAAGGAGAGGCAAGCAAGGCAATGAGAGTCCTAGAAGGAGAAGGAAATGAAAGATTGGAGCTGGACAAAGGGGAAGGGAAACTGGACAAAGTGGCAAGGGGGATGGGTGGTGCAAGGCACTGGACTGGTAGGAAGGGCAAGGGAAAGACATGGATGGGTCAGGAAGGAAGAGGAAAACAATGGCCAGGAATGACAAAGAAATGCAAGGTTGGATAGGAAAGGAAAGGCAAGGCAATGTAGGGAAGGGGTAGGCCAGACAATGGGTGTCTTAAGAGGAAAAGTATGCATAGCAAGGCCAAGAGAAAAGCGGTAAAGAAGTTAGCGTGGGGAATAGGTGAGTGTAGCTGAGAAAGAAAGAAAGAAAGTGCCTCATTCCAGTTTGTATGTATGTATGTGTGTGTGAAGTTTGCAGGATGTAAAGCAGAGACTTGATGGTGGAGTGAAAGGATGCTTTTGAATACACGTGGCAAGGTCCAAGCAAACTATTTGTCTTGGCACATCTGTGTCCCATAAACTTCTTAGTTTAGATTCAGACTGTAAGCGGGACAGAGAACACCCCTAAAATTACAGCTGAGCAAGAAAGCAGGTCGCATCAGCATGTTTTAAAGGAAGCAGTTTTTTTGTGTGAGAAGAAAATGGACATATGAGACTCCAGCAGTATCGACGTTCAGCTTAGAAGCAAAGTGCAATGATTCCATACAAACTCTGAAAATGAAACGCAGCAATAAAAAGGCAATGGGACATGTCAGCGAAAGCTTTGTGGCCAAGCAGGGTGAGATGTTTGAAGCAGAACCACAGTTTGGTTTCACTAAGGATCCATCATGGTGGATTGCAAACATGTGCCAAGACAACACATATTCTGCAGCTGTTGCAGCTCTCCGCAGGAACACTAGCGCTTTCCCTTAGACTCTAAAATGCAGAGAAATGGCCTGCGCAGCGCAGAAGCTATTTGTGCTGCTTGTACACCTCTTCCAACCCCTCAGTGGAAACTATTGCGCCTGCCTTTAGACTCTGAGATCCAGAGAACACAATGGTAGAGGCAGTGGAGAATGGAAGGAGAGAGTGAAGTTTGATGAGTGAGTTTGATGTGACTTATGTGGAGCACGCAGAAAATGTAGCCCCGTACTGGTTTTTACACCTGGAGCCTATTTCTGTAAGACATTTCAGGTGGACATTTTTGATCAAGAAGCCAGAGTGAAAAAATTGACAGCGGGTCTCTCTAGGAAAGAAAAAGCGGCAAGGCGTCGTGTGCCATTTAAATGCTGCTATAAGAAGGGCGTACTTTAGCAGCATCTCTCTTGACACTTCTATCTGTGTAATCTCTAGCTGCTTGGACACAGCGACACTGAAAATAATTGTACTGCAAATACCAAGTGACACAGGGAAAAAGGGTAGGTCAGCAAATGCCTTCTGTCCTGGCACATCTCTCAGTCAGAACTCCAGCTGAAAAATTTTGCCGTAATGATGGACTTTGCCACTTGGAGAGAATTTATATAGTTGGGAAGAAGCATTCAAAGCCCTAGTGCATTTCGTCTATTTTACGGACTGCAAGGGCACTATAAAGGCCAGCACTAGCTTTTTGTTGGACTTTTTGAGTAGCTGCTGGACGTTTTGAAGCGGTTTGGGATCTGCTAGAGTGCAAGGTAATACATAGAGTTTGAGGAAAGTGATATACACATTTTATATCTCCAGGGAGGTGGATGCAGTTCAGTGTGTGCGAGTTACATGTTGAGCAGCTGATCACACAGAAAAGAAGAGGCTGCGCTGCAATTGCCTTTTCATTTGCAGCTTATAAACTGCACAGCCCACAATGAAACAATTCCACTTCCTTCTGTGCTACATACAGGATCACATTCTCTCAGTCTCTAAGAGCCAGGACCCCCAGCGGAGCTCTTCCCTGCGCTGCTCCTACACCAATGAGGCCGGAGCCGCAAACAGCTTGGCTTTTTCCCTGGCACCGTCTGCCAGCGCTCATCAAAATAACCACACGATGGCGCTGTCGACTAACAAAAGAAGGAAACGCACCGAGGCCAGCTCCAAAGGACAGAGCCCAGTTGGAAACGTCCCTGCTCTCAAATTAACTGTGCCAGGAAAAAAAGACTTTGCTGATCTTCCCCCTCCAACTGTGCAAACACTTTTGCACCACACTCAAAGGGCAACACGAAATCCTCTGCCCTAACAAACATTTTCACTCTCGCAGAGTCCGGTAACAAACTCAAAGACATCCGCTCAACAAATGTGCCAGCGGAGAGAGAAAGTTCTTTGCTGCCTACAATTTCAGCTTCACCCATCAAACAATGAACACACACCCTGCTATTGGCACTTTTCTTTTCAGCTCTACGCTCCTAAGCTTTCAGTCTCAGAGTCAAGATCCAAGCAGCATGGCAACAGGGACTACTCACACACTAAAGCTACAAGGACAAAAAGCTCAACAACTTGCTGTCTAGATTCCCACTGTCAGTTCAACAGCTCTAACCCACAGGGAAACCTCTTGGGAAAAACCTTTAAATTCACTGAGACCACCCAAAGTGCCCATCCAAACTTAATTTCTTTGCCAAAGAGAAGAACAAGAAGCTTATTTCAAGAGAAAGGGCATCCCCTCCTCCAAAATCCAAAACATCCAGTGACTGATCCCATACAATGGTGTCAGAACACTCTTACTAGAGGCAGACAGCCTTCCAAAGATGGATACTGACTCAATGACTGTACAAATTGAGGGAGTGCTTCCAAATATGCCGGCACAAGAAGCTGCTGTCGTCCTTGAGCTGCGCGACACAGCTTCTTATCTGCACCTCCAACTCTGGGGCTACGTGCTTTCCTTCCCATGAGAAAGCATTGCCATTCTCCTTCAGGAACTTACCAAGCCAAGCTGTATGCCATGCCCTGTACTATGTCCAACAATGGCTCCTGCACAGAAGGGTCTACGACATAAATATCTTGCTGGACTATACCTCCTCATGGTACCTTTAACGCCTGCCCTATTACATTGTCACTATATCTTTTACTTGCCAAGGAAAGGCACTCAGAGTCACTTGGCCTTGCCTTGCCTTTGATGCTGTGGCTAGTCTACTCTTGTTTTGCTTGCTTGCTTATGTGTGCCTTGCCTGGCAAGACCTAGAAAGACCTTCCTTGCTTTGCTTTGCCTTGACTACCGCTCTTTGCAATGCAAACCAAGTGTAGGCGAAATTGTAGGCAAGTCAAGGGAGAAGCTGACAAGGCTGGAGCCATGAGGGGCAAGCAAATGGAGTGGTAGGTGAGAGAAGGCCCAGAACTTCTAGGCAAGGATGGGCATAGGAAGGCCAGGCAGAAACAGGAAGGCCTAGGCAAGGCTAGGTTTCCCTGGAGGAAAGCAGTCAAGTGTGGGCAGGTCAAGTGTGGGCGTAGGCACTGGAGGGAGTGCAAAGCTAGGGCGGCAAGGCAGGGCAAGGCAAGGAAACTTTGGGGTCACCAAGGCAAGACAAATGAGAGGTACATTCAAAGACTGCTGGTACACAAAAGGGGCTAGGACAGACTTCTCTGTCTGGCCTTGATCTCACATGGGCCATCTCTAATCGGCACCTAAAACACTTGGATTACCTGCTTTCCTTGGTATACAAAAGAACTGTCATTCTGGTCCTGAAGCGCAAAGGTGAAATGTGAATTTTATGTCCAAAATTCAAGACATGTAAGGATAGGTGCCAGAAGCAAGCTGCCAGGACAGATGGGTGTGCTTGCACGTGACCTCTTTTGGGCTTCCTCTCACATGCTCCTGAAACGCTGGAGGTACGTGAAAGCCTTGAGAGTCCTAGGAGAAGCAGGCAGGGCAAGGCAAGATGAAGAAATTCCGCAAAAAGAGGGGTATTGAATTCCAGGTGGGGGACGAGTGAGCAAGGGAATGCAAGGCAAGGGAGAGGAGAGGTTCAAAGGTAACGCCAAGAAAAGTGGTGGCTTTGCCAGGCAAGACAAAGGAGAGGCAAGCAAGGCAATGAGAGTCCTAGAAGGAGAAGGAAATGAAAGATTGGAGCTGGACAAAGGGGAAGGGAAACTGGACAAAGTGGCAAGGGGGATGGGTGGTGCAAGGCACTGGACTGGTAGGAAGGGCAAGGGAAAGACATGGATGGGTCAGGAAGGAAGAGGAAAACAATGGCCAGGAATGACAAAGAAATGCAAGGTTGGATAGGAAAGGAAAGGCAAGGCAATGTAGGGAAGGGGTAGGCCAGACAATGGGTGTCTTAAGAGGAAAAGTATGCATAGCAAGGCCAAGAGAAAAGCGGTAAAGAAGTTAGCGTGGGGAATAGGTGAGTGTAGCTGAGAAAGAAAGAAAGAAAGTGCCTCATTCCAGTTTGTATGTATGTATGTGTGTGTGAAGTTTGCAGGATGTAAAGCAGAGACTTGATGGTGGAGTGAAAGGATGCTTTTGAATACACGTGGCAAGGTCCAAGCAAACTATTTGTCTTGGCACATCTGTGTCCCATAAACTTCTTAGTTTAGATTCAGACTGTAAGCGGGACAGAGAACACCCCTAAAATTACAGCTGAGCAAGAAAGCAGGTCGCATCAGCATGTTTTAAAGGAAGCAGTTTTTTTGTGTGAGAAGAAAATGGACATATGAGACTCCAGCAGTATCGACGTTCAGCTTAGAAGCAAAGTGCAATGATTCCATACAAACTCTGAAAATGAAACGCAGCAATAAAAAGGCAATGGGACATGTCAGCGAAAGCTTTGTGGCCAAGCAGGGTGAGATGTTTGAAGCAGAACCACAGTTTGGTTTCACTAAGGATCCATCATGGTGGATTGCAAACATGTGCCAAGACAACACATATTCTGCAGCTGTTGCAGCTCTCCGCAGGAACACTAGCGCTTTCCCTTAGACTCTAAAATGCAGAGAAATGGCCTGCGCAGCGCAGAAGCTATTTGTGCTGCTTGTACACCTCTTCCAACCCCTCAGTGGAAACTATTGCGCCTGCCTTTAGACTCTGAGATCCAGAGAACACAATGGTAGAGGCAGTGGAGAATGGAAGGAGAGAGTGAAGTTTGATGAGTGAGTTTGATGTGACTTATGTGGAGCACGCAGAAAATGTAGCCCCGTACTGGTTTTTACACCTGGAGCCTATTTCTGTAAGACATTTCAGGTGGACATTTTTGATCAAGAAGCCAGAGTGAAAAAATTGACAGCGGGTCTCTCTAGGAAAGAAAAAGCGGCAAGGCGTCGTGTGCCATTTAAATGCTGCTATAAGAAGGGCGTACTTTAGCAGCATCTCTCTTGACACTTCTATCTGTGTAATCTCTAGCTGCTTGGACACAGCGACACTGAAAATAATTGTACTGCAAATACCAAGTGACACAGGGAAAAAGGGTAGGTCAGCAAATGCCTTCTGTCCTGGCACATCTCTCAGTCAGAACTCCAGCTGAAAAATTTTGCTGTAATGATGGACTTTGCCACTTGGAGAGAATTTATATAGTTGGGAAGAAGCATTCAAAGCCCTAGTGCATTTCGTCTATTTTACGGACTGCAAGGGCACTCTAAAGGCCAGCACTAGCTTTTTGTTGGACTTTTTCTCTTTGAGTAGCTGCTGGACGTTTTGAAGCGGTTTGGGATCTGCTAGAGTGCAAGGTAATACATAGAGCTTGAGGAAAGTGATATACACATTTTATATCTCCAGGGAGGTGGATGCAGTTCAGTGTGTGCGAGTTACATGTTGAGCAGCTGATCACACAGAAAAGAAGAGGCTGCGCTGCAATTGCCTTTTCATTTGCAGCTTATAAACTGCACAGCCCACAATGAAACAATTCCACTTCCTTCTGTGCTACATACAGGATCACATTCTCTCAGTCTCTAAGAGCCAGGACCCCCAGCGGAGCTCTTCCCTGCGCTGCTCCTACACCAATGAGGCCGGAGCCGCAAACAGCTTGGCTTTTTCCCTGGCACCGTCTGCCAGCGCTCATCAAAATAACCACACGATGGCGCTGTCGACTAACAAAAGAAGGAAACGCACCGAGGCCAGCTCCAAAGGACAGAGCCCAGTTGGAAACGTCCCTGCTCTCAAATTAACTGTGCCAGGAAAAAAAGACTTTGCTGATCTTCCCCCTCCAACTGTGCAAACACTTTTGCACCACACTCAAAGGGCAACACGAAATCCTCTGCCCTAACAAACATTTTCACTCTCGCAGAGTCCGGTAACAAACTCAAAGACATCCGCTCAACAAATGTGCCAGCGGAGAGAGAAAGTTCTTTGCTGCCTACAATTTCAGCTTCACCCATCAAACAATGAACACACACCCTGCTATTGGCACTTTTCTTTTCAGCTCTACGCTCCTAAGCTTTCAGTCTCAGAGTCAAGATCCAAGCAGCATGGCAACAGGGACTACTCACACACTAAAGCTACAAGGACAAAAAGCTCAACAACTTGCTGTCTAGATTCCCACTGTCAGTTCAACAGCTCTAACCCACAGGGAAACCTCTTGGGAAAAACCTTTAAATTCACTGAGACCACCCAAAGTGCCCATCCAAACTTAATTTCTTTGCCAAAGAGAAGAACAAGAAGCTCATTTCAAGAGAAAGGGCATCCCCTCCTCCAAAATCCAAAACATCCAGTGACTGATCCCATACAATGGTGTCAGAACACTCTTACTAGAGGCAGACAGCCTTCCAAAGATGGATACTGACTCAATGACTGTACAAATTGAGGGAGTGCTTCCAAATATGCCGGCACAAGAAGCTGCTGTCGTCCTTGAGCTGCGCGACACAGCTTCTTATCTGCACCTCCAACTCTGGGGCTACGTGCTTTCCTTCCCATGAGAAAGCATTGCCATTCTCCTTCAGGAACTTACCAAGCCAAGCTGTATGCCATGCCCTGTACTATGTCCAACAATGGCTCCTGCACAGAAGGGTCTACGACATAAATATCTTGCTGGACTATACCTCCTCATGGTACCTTTAACGCCTGCCCTATTACATTGTCACTATATCTTTTACTTGCCAAGGAAAGGCACTCAGAGTCACTTGGCCTTGCCTTGCCTTTGATGCTGTGGCTAGTCTACTCTTGTTTTGCTTGCTTGCTTATGTGTGCCTTGCCTGGCAAGACCTAGAAAGACCTTCCTTGCTTTGCTTTGCCTTGACTACCGCTCTTTGCAATGCAAACCAAGTGTAGGCGAAATTGTAGGCAAGTCAAGGGAGAAGCTGACAAGGCTGGAGCCATGAGGGGCAAGCAAATGGAGTGGTAGGTGAGAGAAGGCCCAGAACTTCTAGGCAAGGATGGGCATAGGAAGGCCAGGCAGAAACAGGAAGGCCTAGGCAAGGCTAGGTTTCCCTGGAGGAAAGCAGTCAAGTGTGGGCAGGTCAAGTGTGGGCGTAGGCACTGGAGGGAGTGCAAAGCTAGGGAGGCAAGGCAGGGCAAGGCAAGGAAACTTTGGGGTCACCAAGGCAAGACAAATGAGAGGTACATTCAAAGACTGCTGGTAAACAAAAGGGGCTAGGACAGACTTCTCTGGCTGGCCTTGATCTCACATGGGCCATCTCTAATCGGCACCTAAAACACTTGGATTACCTGCTTTCCTTGGTATACAAAAGAACTGTCATTCTGGTCCTGAAGCGCAAAGGTGAAATGTGAATTTTATGTCCAAAATTCAAGACATGTAAGGATAGGTGCCAGAAGCAAGCTGCCAGGACAGATGGGTGTGCTTGCACGTGACCTCTTTTGGGCTTCCTCTCACATGCTCCTGAAACGCTGGAGGTACGTGAAAGCCTTGAGAGTCCTAGGAGAAGCAGGCAGGGCAAGGCAAGATGAAGAAATTCCGCAAAAAGAGGGGTATTGAATTCCAGGTGGGGGACGAGTGAGCAAGGGAATGCAAGGCAAGGGAGAGGAGAGGTTCAAAGGTAACGCCAAGAAAAGTGGTGGCTTTGCCAGGCAAGACAAAGGAGAGGCAAGCAAGGCAATGAGAGTCCTAGAAGGAGAAGGAAATGAAAGATTGGAGCTGGACAAAGGGGAAGGGAAACTGGACAAAGTGGCAAGGGGGATGGGTGGTGCAAGGCACTGGACTGGTAGGAAGGGCAAGGGAAAGACATGGATGGGTCAGGAAGGAAGAGGAAAACAATGGCCAGGAATGACAAAGAAATGCAAGGTTGGATAGGAAAGGAAAGGCAAGGCAATGTAGGGAAGGGGTAGGCCAGACAATGGGTGTCTTAAGAGGAAAAGTATGCATAGCAAGGCCAAGAGAAAAGCGGTAAAGAAGTTAGCGTGGGGGATAGGTGAGTGTAGCTGAGAAAGAAAGAAAGAAAGAAAGTGCCTCATTCCAGTTTGTATGTATGTATGTGTGTGTGAAGTTTGCAGGATGTAAAGCAGAGACTTGATGGTGGAGTGAAAGGATGCTTTTGAATACACGTGGCAAGGTCCAAGCAAACTATTTGTCTTGGCACATCTGTGTCCCATAAACTTCTTAGTTTAGATTCAGACTGTAAGCGGGACAGAGAACACCCCTAAAATTACAGCTGAGCAAGAAAGCAGGTCGCATCAGCATGTTTTAAAGGAAGCAGTTTTTTTGTGTGAGAAGAAAATGGACATATGAGACTCCAGCAGTATCGACGTTCAGCTTAGAAGCAAAGTGCAATGATTCCATACAAACTCTGAAAATGAAACGCAGCAATAAAAAGGCAATGGGACATGTCAGCGAAAGCTTTGTGGCCAAGCAGGGTGAGATGTTTGAAGCAGAACCACAGTTTGGTTTCACTAAGGATCCATCATGGTGGATTGCAAACATGTGCCAAGACAACACATATTCTGCAGCTGTTGCAGCTCTCCGCAGGAACACTAGCGCTTTCCCTTAGACTCTAAAATGCAGAGAAATGGCCTGCGCAGCGCAGAAGCTATTTGTGCTGCTTGTACACCTCTTCCAACCCCTCAGTGGAAACTATTGCGCCTGCCTTTAGACTCTGAGATCCAGAGAACACAATGGTAGAGGCAGTGGAGAATGGAAGGAGAGAGTGAAGTTTGATGAGTGAGTTTGATGTGACTTATGTGGAGCACGCAGAAAATGTAGCCCCGTACTGGTTTTTACACCTGGAGCCTATTTCTGTAAGACATTTCAGGTGGACATTTTTGATCAAGAAGCCAGAGTGAAAAAATTGACAGCGGGTCTCTCTAGGAAAGAAAAAGCAGCAAGGCGTCGTGTGCCATTTAAATGCTGCTATAAGAAGGGCGTACTTTAGCAGCATCTCTCTTGACACTTCTATCTGTGTAATCTCTAGCTGCTTGGACACAGCGACACTGAAAATAATTGTACTGCAAATACCAAGTGACACAGGGAAAAAGGGTAGGTCAGCAAATGCCTTCTGTCCTGGCACATCTCTCAGTCAGAACTCCAGCTGAAAAATTTTGCCGTAATGATGGACTTTGCCACTTGGAGAGAATTTATATAGTTGGGAAGAAGCATTCAAAGCCCTAGTGCATTTCGTCTATTTTACGGACTGCAAGGGCACTATAAAGGCCAGCACTAGCTTTTTGTTGGACTTTTTCTCTTTGAGTAGCTGCTGGACGTTTTGAAGCGGTTTGGGATCTGCTAGAGTGCAAGGTAATACATAGAGCTTGAGGAAAGTGATATACACATTTTATATCTCCAGGGAGGTGGATGCAGTTCAGTGTGTGCGAGTTACATGTTGAGCAGCTGATCACACAGAAAAGAAGAGGCTGCGCTGCAATTGCCTTTTCATTTGCAGCTTATAAACTGCACAGCCCACAATGAAACAATTCCACTTCCTTCTGTGCTACATACAGGATCACATTCTCTCAGTCTCTAAGAGCCAGGACCCCCAGCGGAGCTCTTCCCTGCGCTGCTCCTACACCAATGAGGCCGGAGCCGCAAACAGCTTGGCTTTTTCCCTGGCACCGTCTGCCAGCGCTCATCAAAATAACCACACGATGGCGCTGTCCACTAACAAAAGAAGGAAACGCACCGAGGCCAGCTCCAAAGGACAGAGCCCAGTTGGAAACGTCCCTGCTCTCAAATTAACTGTGCCAGGAAAAAAAGACTTTGCTGATCTTCCCCCTCCAACTGTGCAAACACTTTTGCACCACACTCAAAGGGCAACACGAAATCCTCTGCCCTAACAAACATTTTCACTCTCGCAGAGTCCGGTAACAAACTCAAAGACATCCGCTCAACAAATGTGCCAGCGGAGAGAGAAAGTTCTTTGCTGCCTACAATTTCAGCTTCACCCATCAAACAATGAACACACACCCTGCTATTGGCACTTTTCTTTTCAGCTCTACGCTCCTAAGCTTTCAGTCTCAGAGTCAAGATCCAAGCAGCATGGCAACAGGGACTACTCACACACTAAAGCTACAAGGACAAAAAGCTCAACAACTTGCTGTCTAGATTCCCACTGTCAGTTCAACAGCTCTAACCCACAGGGAAACCTCTTGGGAAAAACCTTTAAATTCACTGAGACCACCCAAAGTGCCCATCCAAACTTAATTTCTTTGCCAAAGAGAAGAACAAGAAGCTTATTTCAAGAGAAAGGGCATCCCCTCCTCCAAAATCCAAAACATCCAGTGACTGATCCCATACAATGGTGTCAGAACACTCTTACTAGAGGCAGACAGCCTTCCAAAGATGGATACTGACTCAATGACTGTACAAATTGAGGGAGTGCTTCCAAATATGCCGGCACAAGAAGCTGCTGTCGTCCTTGAGCTGCGCGACACAGCTTCTTATCTGCACCTCCAACTCTGGGGCTACGTGCTTTCCTTCCCATGAGAAAGCATTGCCATTCTCCTTCAGGAACTTACCAAGCCAAGCTGTATGCCATGCCCTGTACTATGTCCAACAATGGCTCCTGCACAGAAGGGTCTACGACATAAATATCTTGCTGGACTATACCTCCTCATGGTACCTTTAACGCCTGCCCTATTACATTGTCACTATATCTTTTACTTGCCAAGGAAAGGCACTCAGAGTCACTTGGCCTTGCCTTGCCTTTGATGCTGTGGCTAGTCTACTCTTGTTTTGCTTGCTTGCTTATGTGTGCCTTGCCTGGCAAGACCTAGAAAGACCTTCCTTGCTTTGCTTTGCCTTGCCTACCGCTCTTTGCAATGCAAACCAAGTGTAGGCGAAATTGTAGGCAAGTCAAGGGAGAAGCTGACAAGGCTGGAGCCATGAGGGGCAAGCAAATGGAGTGGTAGGTGAGAGAAGGCCCAGAACTTCTAGGCAAGGATGGGCATAGGAAGGCCAGGCAGAAACAGGAAGGCCTAGGCAAGGCTAGGTTTCCCTGGAGGAAAGCAGTCAAGTGTGGGCAGGTCAAGTGTGGGCGTAGGCACTGGAGGGAGTGCAAAGCTAGGGAGGCAAGGCAGGGCAAGGCAAGGAAACTTTGGGGTCACCAAGGCAAGACAAATGAGAGGTACATTCAAAGACTGCTGGTAAACAAAAGGGGCTAGGACAGACTTCTCTGGCTGGCCTTGATCTCACATGGGCCATCTCTAATCTGCACCTAAAACACTTGGATTACCTGCTTTCCTTGGTATACAAAAGAACTGTCATTCTGGTCCTGAAGCGCAAAGGTGAAATGTGAATTTTATGTCCAAAATTCAAGACATGTAAGGATAGGTGCCAGAAGCAAGCTGCCAGGACAGATGGGTGTGCTTGCACGTGACCTCTTTTGGGCTTCCTCTCACATGCTCCTGAAACGCTGGAGGTACGTGAAAGCCTTGAGAGTCCTAGGAGAAGCAGGCAGGGCAAGGCAAGATGAAGAAATTCCGCAAAAAGAGGGGTATTGAATTCCAGGTGGGGGACGAGTGAGCAAGGGAATGCAAGGCAAGGGAGAGGAGAGGTTCAAAGGTAACGCCAAGAAAAGTGGTGGCTTTGCCAGGCAAGACAAAGGAGAGGCAAGCAAGGCAATGAGAGTCCTAGAAGGAGAAGGAAATGAAAGATTGGAGCTGGACAAAGGGGAAGGGAAACTGGACAAAGTGGCAAGGGGGATGGGTGGTGCAAGGCACTGGACTGGTAGGAAGGGCAAGGGAAAGACATGGATGGGTCAGGAAGGAAGAGGAAAACAATGGCCAGGAATGACAAAGAAATGCAAGGTTGGATAGGAAAGGAAAGGCAAGGCAATGTAGGGAAGGGGTAGGCCAGACAATGGGTGTCTTAAGAGGAAAAGTATGCATAGCAAGGCCAAGAGAAAAGCGGTAAAGAAGTTAGCGTGGGGAATAGGTGAGTGTAGCTGAGAAAGAAAGAAAGAAAGTGCCTCATTCCAGTTTGTATGTATGTATGTGTGTGTGAAGTTTGCAGGATGTAAAGCAGAGACTTGATGGTGGAGTGAAAGGATGCTTTTGAATACACGTGGCAAGGTCCAAGCAAACTATTTGTCTTGGCACATCTGTGTCCCATAAACTTCTTAGTTTAGATTCAGACTGTAAGCGGGACAGAGAACACCCCTAAAATTACAGCTGAGCAAGAAAGCAGGTCGCATCAGCATGTTTTAAAGGAAGCAGTTTTTTTGTGTGAGAAGAAAATGGACATATGAGACTCCAGCAGTATCGACGTTCAGCTTAGAAGCAAAGTGCAATGATTCCATACAAACTCTGAAAATGAAACGCAGCAATAAAAAGGCAATGGGACATGTCAGCGAAAGCTTTGTGGCCAAGCAGGGTGAGATGTTTGAAGCAGAACCACAGTTTGGTTTCACTAAGGATCCATCATGGTGGATTGCAAACATGTGCCAAGACAACACATATTCTGCAGCTGTTGCAGCTCTCCGCAGGAACACTAGCGCTTTCCCTTAGACTCTAAAATGCAGAGAAATGGCCTGCGCAGCGCAGAAGCTATTTGTGCTGCTTGTACACCTCTTCCAACCCCTCAGTGGAAACTATTGCGCCTGCCTTTAGACTCTGAGATCCAGAGAACACAATGGTAGAGGCAGTGGAGAATGGAAGGAGAGAGTGAAGTTTGATGAGTGAGTTTGATGTGACTTATGTGGAGCACGCAGAAAATGTAGCCCCGTACTGGTTTTTACACCTGGAGCCTATTTCTGTAAGACATTTCAGGTGGACATTTTTGATCAAGAAGCCAGAGTGAAAAAATTGACAGCGGGTCTCTCTAGGAAAGAAAAAGCGGCAAGGCGTCGTGTGCCATTTAAATGCTGCTATAAGAAGGGCGTACTTTAGCAGCATCTCTCTTGACACTTCTATCTGTGTAATCTCTAGCTGCTTGGACACAGCGACACTGAAAATAATTGTACTGCAAATACCAAGTGACACAGGGAAAAAGGGTAGGTCAGCAAATGCCTTCTGTCCTGGCACATCTCTCAGTCAGAACTCCAGCTGAAAAATTTTGCCGTAATGATGGACTTTGCCACTTGGAGAGAATTTATATAGTTGGGAAGAAGCATTCAAAGCCCTAGTGCATTTCGTCTATTTTACGGACTGCAAGGGCACTATAAAGGCCAGCACTAGCTTTTTGTTGGACTTTTTCTCTTTGAGTAGCTGCTGGACGTTTTGAAGCGGTTTGGGATCTGCTAGAGTGCAAGGTAATACATAGAGCTTGAGGAAAGTGATATACACATTTTATATCTCCAGGGAGGTGGATGCAGTTCAGTGTGTGCGAGTTACATGTTGAGCAGCTGATCACACAGAAAAGAAGAGGCTGCGCTGCAATTGCCTTTTCATTTGCAGCTTATAAACTGCACAGCCCACAATGAAACAATTCCACTTCCTTCTGTGCTACATACAGGATCACATTCTCTCAGTCTCTAAGAGCCAGGACCCCCAGCGGAGCTCTTCCCTGCGCTGCTCCTACACCAATGAGGCCGGAGCCGCAAACAGCTTGGCTTTTTCCCTGGCACCGTCTGCCAGCGCTCATCAAAATAACCACACGATGGCGCTGTCGACTAACAAAAGAAGGAAACGCACCGAGGCCAGCTCCAAAGGACAGAGCCCAGTTGGAAACGTCCCTGCTCTCAAATTAACTGTGCCAGGAAAAAAAGACTTTGCTGATCTTCCCCCTCCAAGTGTGCAAACACTTTTGCACCACACTCAAAGGGCAACACGAAATCCTCTGCCCTAACAAACATTTTCACTCTCGCAGAGTCCGGTAACAAACTCAAAGACATCCGCTCAACAAATGTGCCAGCGGAGAGAGAAAGTTCTTTGCTGCCTACAATTTCAGCTTCACCCATCAAACAATGAACACACACCCTGCTATTGGCACTTTTCTTTTCAGCTCTACGCTCCTAAGCTTTCAGTCTCAGAGTCAAGATCCAAGCAGCATGGCAACAGGGACTACTCACACACTAAAGCTACAAGGACAAAAAGCTCAACAACTTGCTGTCTAGATTCCCACTGTCAGTTCAACAGCTCTAACCCACAGGGAAACCTCTTGGGAAAAACCTTTAAATTCACTGAGACCACCCAAAGTGCCCATCCAAACTTAATTTCTTTGCCAAAGAGAAGAACAAGAAGCTTATTTCAAGAGAAAGGGCATCCCCTCCTCCAAAATCCAAAACATCCAGTGACTGATCCCATACAATGGTGTCAGAACACTCTTACTAGAGGCAGACAGCCTTCCAAAGATGGATACTGACTCAATGACTGTACAAATTGAGGGAGTGCTTCCAAATATGCCGGCACAAGAAGCTGCTGTCGTCCTTGAGCTGCGCGACACAGCTTCTTATCTGCACCTCCAACTCTGGGGCTACGTGCTTTCCTTCCCATGAGAAAGCATTGCCATTCTCCTTCAGGAACTTACCAAGCCAAACTGTATGCCATGTCCTGTACTATGTCCAACAATGGCTCCTGCACAGAAGGGTCTACGACATAAATATCTCTCTGGACTATACCTCCTCATGGTACCTTTAACGCCTGCCCTATTACATTGTCACTATATCTTTTACTTGCCAAGGAAAGGCACTCAGAGTCACTTGGCCTTGCCTTGCCTTTGATGCTGTGGCTAGTCTACTCTTGTTTTGCTTGCTTGCTTATGTGTGCCTTGCCTGGCAAGACCTAGAAAGACCTTCCTTGCTTTGCTTTGCCTTGCCTACCGCTCTTTGCAATGCAAACCAAGTGTAGGAGCAATTGTAGGCAAGTCAAGGGAGAAGCTGACAAGGCTGGAGCCATGAGGGGCAAGCAAATGGAGTGGTAGGTGAGAGAAGGCCCAGAACTTCTAGGCAAGGATGGGCATAGGAAGGCCAGGCAGAAAAAGGAAGGCCTAGGCAAGGCTAGGTTTCCCTGGAGGAAAGCAGTCAAGTGTGGGCAGGTCAAGTGTGGACGTAGGCACTGGAGGGAGTGCAAGGCTAGGGAGGCAAGGCAGGGCAAGGCAAGGAAACTTTTGGGTCACCAAGGCAAGACAAATGAGAGGTACATTCAAAGACTGCTGGTACACAAAAGGGGCTAGGACAGACTTCTCTGTCTGGCCTTGATCTCACATGGGCCATCTCTAATCTGCACCTAAAACACTTGGATTACCTGCTTTCCTTGGTATACAAAAGAACTGTCATTCTGGTCCTGAAGCGCAAAGGTGAAATGTGAATTTTATGTCCAAAATGCAAGACATGTAAGGATAGGTGCCAGAGGCAAGCTGCCAGGACAGATGGGTGTGCTTGCACGTGACCTCTTTTGGGCTTCCTCTCACATGCTCCTGAAACGCTGGAGGTACGTGAAAGCCTTGAGAGTCCTAGGAGAAGCAGGCAGGGCAAGGCAAGATGAAGAAATTCCGCAAAAAGAGGGGTATTGAATTCCAGGTGGGGGACGAGTGAGCAAGGGAATGCAAGGCAAGGGAGAGGAGAGGTTCAAAGGTAACGCCAAGAAAAGTGGTGGCTTTGCCAGGCAAGACAAAGGAGAGGCAAGCAAGGCAATGAGAGTCCTAGAAGGAGAAGGAAATGAAAGATTGGAGCTGGACAAAGGGGAAGGGAAACTGGACAAAGTGGCAAGGGGGATGGGTGGTGCAAGGCACTGGACTGGTAGGAAGGGCGAGGGAAAGACATGGATGGGTCAGGAAGGAAGAGGAAAACAATGGCCAGGAATGACAAAGAAATGCAAGGTTGGATAGGAAAGGAAAGGCAAGGCAATGTAGGGAAGGGGTAGGCCAGACAATGGGTGTCTTAAGAGGAAAAGTATGCATAGCAAGGCCAAGAGAAAAGCGGTAAAGAAGTTAGCGTGGGGAATAGGTGAGTGTAGCTGAGAAAGAAAGAAAGAAAGAAAGTGCCTCATTCCAGTTTGTATGTATGTATGTGTGTGTGAAGTTTGCAGGATGTAAAGCAGAGACTTGATGGTGGAGTGAAAGGATGCTTTTGAATACACGTGGCAAGGTCCAAGCAAACTATTTGTCTTGGCACATCTGTGTCCCATAAACTTCTTAGTTTAGATTCAGACTGTAAGCGGGACAGAGAACACCCCTAAAATTACAGCTGAGCAAGAAAGCAGGTCGCATCAGCATGTTTTAAAGGAAGCAGTTTTTTTGTGTGAGAAGAAAATGGACATATGAGACTCCAGCAGTATCGACGTTCAGCTTAGAAGCAAAGTGCAATGATTCCATACAAACTCTGAAAATGAAACGCAGCAATAAAAAGGCAATGGGACATGTCAGCGAAAGCTTTGTGGCCAAGCAGGGTGAGATGTTTGAAGCAGAACCACAGTTTGGTTTCACTAAGGATCCATCATGGTGGATTGCAAACATGTGCCAAGACAACACATATTCTGCAGCTGTTGCAGCTCTCCGCAGGAACACTAGCGCTTTCCCTTAGACTCTAAAATGCAGAGAAATGGCCTGCGCAGCGCAGAAGCTATTTGTGCTGCTTGTACACCTCTTCCAACCCCTCAGTGGAAACTATTGCGCCTGCCTTTAGACTCTGAGATCCAGAGAACACAATGGTAGAGGCAGTGGAGAATGGAAGGAGAGAGTGAAGTTTGATGAGTGAGTTTGATGTGACTTATGTGGAGCACGCAGAAAATGTAGCCCCGTACTGGTTTTTACACCTGGAGCCTATTTCTGTAAGACATTTCAGGTGGACATTTTTGATCAAGAAGCCAGAGTGAAAAAATTGACAGCGGGTCTCTCTAGGAAAGAAAAAGCGGCAAGGCGTCGTGTGCCATTTAAATGCTGCTATAAGAAGGGCGTACTTTAGCAGCATCTCTCTTGACACTTCTATCTGTGTAATCTCTAGCTGCTTGGACACAGCGACACTGAAAATAATTGTACTGCAAATACCAAGTGACACAGGGAAAAAGGGTAGGTCAGCAAATGCCTTCTGTCCTGGCACATCTCTCAGTCAGAACTCCAGCTGAAAAATTTTGCCGTAATGATGGACTTTGCCACTTGGAGAGAATTTATATAGTTGGGAAGAAGCATTCAAAGCCCTAGTGCATTTCGTCTATTTTACGGACTGCAAGGGCACTATAAAGGCCAGCACTAGCTTTTTGTTGGACTTTTTGAGTAGCTGCTGGACGTTTTGAAGCGGTTTGGGATCTGCTAGAGTGCAAGGTAATACATAGAGTTTGAGGAAAGTGATATACACATTTTATATCTCCAGGGAGGTGGATGCAGTTCAGTGTGTGCGAGTTACATGTTGAGCAGCTGATCACACAGAAAAGAAGAGGCTGCGCTGCAATTGCCTTTTCATTTGCAGCTTATAAACTGCACAGCCCACAATGAAACAATTCCACTTCCTTCTGTGCTACATACAGGATCACATTCTCTCAGTCTCTAAGAGCCAGGACCCCCAGCGGAGCTCTTCCCTGCGCTGCTCCTACACCAATGAGGCCGGAGCCGCAAACAGCTTGGCTTTTTCCCTGGCACCGTCTGCCAGCGCTCATCAAAATAACCACACGATGGCGCTGTCGACTAACAAAAGAAGGAAACGCACCGAGGCCAGCTCCAAAGGACAGAGCCCAGTTGGAAACGTCCCTGCTCTCAAATTAACTGTGCCAGGAAAAAAAGACTTTGCTGATCTTCCCCCTCCAAGTGTGCAAACACTTTTGCACCACACTCAAAGGGCAACACGAAATCCTCTGCCCTAACAAACATTTTCACTCTCGCAGAGTCCGGTAACAAACTCAAAGACATCCGCTCAACAAATGTGCCAGCGGAGAGAGAAAGTTCTTTGCTGCCTACAATTTCAGCTTCACCCATCAAACAATGAACACACACCCTGCTATTGGCACTTTTCTTTTCAGCTCTACGCTCCTAAGCTTTCAGTCTCAGAGTCAAGATCCAAGCAGCATGGCAACAGGGACTACTCACACACTAAAGCTACAAGGACAAAAAGCTCAACAACTTGCTGTCTAGATTCCCACTGTCAGTTCAACAGCTCTAACCCACAGGGAAACCTCTTGGGAAAAACCTTTAAATTCACTGAGACCACCCAAAGTGCCCATCCAAACTTAATTTCTTTGCCAAAGAGAAGAACAAGAAGCTTATTTCAAGAGAAAGGGCATCCCCTCCTCCAAAATCCAAAACATCCAGTGACTGATCCCATACAATGGTGTCAGAACACTCTTACTAGAGGCAGACAGCCTTCCAAAGATGGATACTGACTCAATGACTGTACAAATTGAGGGAGTGCTTCCAAATATGCCGGCACAAGAAGCTGCTGTCGTCCTTGAGCTGCGCGACACAGCTTCTTATCTGCACCTCCAACTCTGGGGCTACGTGCTTTCCTTCCCATGAGAAAGCATTGCCATTCTCCTTCAGGAACTTACCAAGCCAAGCTGTATGCCATGCCCTGTACTATGTCCAACAATGGCTCCTGCACAGAAGGGTCTACGACATAAATATCTTGCTGGACTATACCTCCTCATGGTACCTTTAACGCCTGCCCTATTACATTGTCACTATATCTTTTACTTGCCAAGGAAAGGCACTCAGAGTCACTTGGCCTTGCCTTGCCTTTGATGCTGTGGCTAGTCTACTCTTGTTTTGCTTGCTTGCTTATGTGTGCCTTGCCTGGCAAGACCTAGAAAGACCTTCCTTGCTTTGCTTTGCCTTGACTACCGCTCTTTGCAATGCAAACCAAGTGTAGGCGAAATTGTAGGCAAGTCAAGGGAGAAGCTGACAAGGCTGGAGCCATGAGGGGCAAGCAAATGGAGTGGTAGGTGAGAGAAGGCCCAGAACTTCTAGGCAAGGATGGGCATAGGAAGGCCAGGCAGAAAAAGGAAGGCCTAGGCAAGGCTAGGTTTCCCTGGAGGAAAGCAGTCAAGTGTGGGCAGGTCAAGTGTGGACGTAGGCACTGGAGGGAGTGCAAGGCTAGGGAGGCAAGGCAGGGCAAGGCAAGGAAACTTTGGGGTCACCAAGGCAAGACAAATGAGAGGTACATTCAAAGACTGCTGGTACACAAAAGGGGCTAGGACAGACTTCTCTGTCTGGCCTTGATCTCACATGGGCCATCTCTAATCTGCACCTAAAACACTTGGATTACCTGCTTTCCTTGGTATACAAAAGAACTGTCATTCTGGTCCTGAAGCGCAAAGGTGAAATGTGAATTTTATGTCCAAAATGCAAGACATGTAAGGATAGGTGCCAGAAGCAAGCTGTCAGGACAGATGGGTGTGCTTGCACGTGACCTCTTTTGGGCTTCCTCTCACATGCTCCTGAAACGCTGGAGGTACGTGAAAGCCTTGAGAGTCCTAGGAGAAGCAGGCAGGGCAAGGCAAGATGAAGAAATTCCGCAAAAAGAGGGGTATTGAATTCCAGGTGGGGGACGAGTGAGCAAGGGAATGCAAGGCAAGGGAGAGGAGAGGTTCAAAGGTAACGCCAAGAAAAGTGGTGGCTTTGCCAGGCAAGACAAAGGAGAGGCAAGCAAGGCAATGAGAGTCCTAGAAGGAGAAGGAAATGAAAGATTGGAGCTGGACAAAGGGGAAGGGAAACTGGACAAAGTGGCAAGGGGGATGGGTGGTGCAGAGCACTGGACTGGTAAGAAGGGCAAGGGAAAGACATGGATGGGTCAGGAAGGAAGAGGAAAACAATGGCCAGGAATGACAAAGAAATGCAAGGTTGGATAGGAAAGGAAAGGCAAGGCAATGTAGGGAAGGGGTAGGCCAGACAATGGGTGTCTTAAGAGGAAAAGTATGCATAGCAAGGCCAAGAGAAAAGCGGTAAAGAAGTTAGCGTGGGGAATAGGTGAGTGTAGCTGAGAAAGAAAGAAAGAAAATGCCTCATTCCAGTATGTATGTATGTATGTGTGTGTGAAGTTTGCAGGATGTAAAGCAGAGACTTGATGGTGGAGTGAAAGGATGCTTTTGAATACACGTGGCAAGGTCCAAGCAAACTATTTGTCTTGGCACATCTGTGTCCCATAAACTTCTTAGTTTAGATTCAGACTGTAAGCGGGACAGAGAACACCCCTAAAATTACAGCTGAGCAAGAAAGCAGGTTGCATCAGCATGTTTTAAAGGAAGCAGTTTTTTTGTGTGAGAAGAAAATGGACATATGAGACTCCAGCAGTATCGACGTTCAGCTTAGAAGCAAAGTGCAATGATTCCGTACAAACTCTGAAAATGAAACGCAGCAATAAAAAGGCAATGGGACATGTCAGCGAAAGCTTTGTGGCCAAGCAGGGTGAGATGTTTGAAGCAGAACCACAGTTTGGTTTCACTAAGGATCCATCATGGTGGATTGCAAACATGTGCCAAGACAACACATATTCTGCAGCTGTTGCAGCTCTCCGCAGGAACACTAGCGCTTTCCCTTAGACTCTAAAATGCAGAGAAATGGCCTGCGCAGCGCAGAAGCTATTTGTGCTGCTTGTACACCTCTTCCAACCCCTCAGTGGAAACTATTGCGCCTGCCTTTAGACTCTGAGATCCAGAGAACACAATGGTAGAGGCAGTGGAGAATGGAAGGAGAGAGTGAAGTTTGATGAGTGAGTTTGATGTGACTTATGTGGAGCACGCAGAAAATGTAGCCCCGTACTGGTTTTTACACCTGGAGCCTATTTCTGTAAGACATTTCAGGTGGACATTTTTGATCAAGAAGCCAGAGTGAAAAAATTGACAGCGGGTCTCTCTAGGAAAGAAAAAGCGGCAAGGCGTCGTGTGCCATTTAAATGCTGCTATAAGAAGGGCGTACTTTAGCAGCATCTCTCTTGACACTTCTATCTGTGTAATCTCTAGCTGCTTGGACACAGCGACACTGAAAATAATTGTACTGCAAATACCAAGTGACACAGGGAAAAAGGGTAGGTCAGCAAATGCCTTCTGTCCTGGCACATCTCTCAGTCAGAACTCCAGCTGAAAAATTTTGCCATAATGATGGACTTTGCCACTTGGAGAGAATTTATATAGTTGGGAAGAAGCATTCAAAGCCCTAGTGCATTTCGTCTATTTTACGGACTGCAAGGGCACTATAAAGGCCAGCACTAGCTTTTTGTTGGACTTTTTGAGTAGCTGCTGGACGTTTTGAAGCGGTTTGGGATCTGCTAGAGTGCAAGGTAATACATAGAGTTTGAGGAAAGTGATATACACATTTTATATCTCCAGGGAGGTGGATGCAGTTCAGTGTGTGCGAGTTACATGTTGAGCAGCTGATCACACAGAAAAGAAGAGGCTGTGTCTGTTTAGGGGACTTTTAGATTTGGGTTCTTTTTCCCTTTGAACTGAAGATTGATGAGAGGGAGGCGGTTTTTTTTTCTCGTTCGGTCTCAGTTGTTTATTTTTTCTTATCAGTATTACAAGGTACAAGGAGCTATGTGCACTATGATAGAAAAGAGGTAAAATGGCTAACAAAGATCTTCTTCAAGGTCTTTTATATGTCCATTTACCCAATTAACAGATGCCAACTAAATTATTTTTCTTAGTGACCCAATGACCCAACACCTGTGTGCTGCACTGTGACATTTTCTACCCAATCACTTACTACTACCCAAAAACCCCTAGGAGAGGAACATGAAGAAGGAAGAAGAAGGACAAGAGACAACACCCTAAATCCTCCATCTTGTCTCCTGTTCTCTAAACTACTTTTTCACCCAGTGGTTTAAGAAACTTTCTAATCTACACATTTACACATTTCCTATCTAACTTTAACATTTGTTTTCATGTATCACCATGAAAACATGCACATGAATTTCATATTATATGAAATTCAGTGTTTCTTTGAATCTTGGAACTAAATATTAAAAGCAAGGGCACACAGTCTGTATCTCAGACTCCAACATCTGCCCCTCTCTTTTTAAAAAAAAAAAATTAAAAAAAAAAATCAACCTAAATCTTTTCTTGGATTACTTTTCAAGAAAGGTTATTTTTCCTTCACTTCTGTTTTAACAAATGAGGCTTTACAATATTAATTTTCCCACTTTTTCACTTGAAACCCAAAGTTCATTGTTCTTGCATGTGGGATCCAAGCTGTTCTGCTGTCAACTGTGGTCTTGATACAGTTCACATCAGCATGCTCGCTCTTCTGCTCTTTAGGCTGTCTGCTTGTCTCTGCAGCTGATGAGTTTCCACGTTCTTCTCTAGGAAGTTACTTCTGCTTTGAACCTGTGAATACACAAACATAGACTTTCCTCCAAATTATTAATTGAAATGAATTTTTTAATCTTGTTTCTGAACTTTTGACTAGACGCAAAGAATTCTCTCTTAAGTTTGCTTGAGTACTTGTTAGAACAATACCTAATAATTGATGGAACTGGCTTCGTAAAAGACTTATTTAAAAAGGACTGTCCAAAAATTGTTTGCAATAGATATAAGATCTTTATACTTTTTCCAAAAATTTAAGATATATAAGGTTTTTATACTTCCGAGGCATAGCCTTGGTTCCCCCCTTTTTCTTTATATAATTAAGTAAGGTATTTGTTTTTTTGTTATGACAATGAAAAACCATCAAATTAAAACACTTGCACATGTATACACATAGGAAATAACACTTTTACAGAAATCAAAACTTATTAAAAAGATGCATAATTAATATTATGCGATATTAAACTTATCTAAATAATCTATAGTATGAATTGCTGAATGTACTAAATATATACTCTCATCCCAGAGTCTGCCACAGCTGATAAATCAGTGGAAGATTGGAAAATCATGTCCGGATAACAATTTTCCAAGCCCAATGTAAAATCCAGCTGCTATATTAATTCACTAATTGCCAAGTCAAATTGACTTGAATATTGTTTTGATGCAGAAAACTTCTGGGTTTATTGTTAAATTCTCCATCCAGGTAAAGTCAAGGCTTGGCCAGAGCCTTAGGCTTCATCTGGAAAGATGTCTCCTAACTCATTTTCAAAGCAAGGGGTTTAAAAATAACAGCTATAAGATGCTTAAAACACAGCAAACTTTTAAAAGGCATTTGTATAAAACAATGATCAGATGTCCTAGGCAATCGACCAATCAAACCATTCAGTAGTCAATTCAATCTGAAGTTTCTTTCATAACCCTTGACTTTCAACCATGACACATCTTCTTAGAATTTTGGAAACTAAAATAATAAAGATACATTGGATTAGACAAATGCAAATCTTCTTAAACAAGGAAAAGAGTAAAAACCAAGACAAAAAAACTCTGTATAGAGCAGCTGCATAACTTATTTACCAAGATGCATCTGTAGTGAGAAAACAAAAAAATCTCAAATGACACGTGTCTAAAAGGTAATTACACAAAGATATATTAAAATATGCACAAAGCCGGCTGCAAACACAATGACACTCCATAGATAATACTCATCATAGAAATCTATAAATTTGCATTATAGAATGAATATGTCATCAGTGAGTGTTTGAGGAAATCAAGATAATAAATTGAAAATATTTGTAATTATCTTTATCTCTATAGGAAAATAACTATGCATTTTAAACAAATGCCTTCAATAAGACATGAAGCAATTTAAATTTTAACTTGTTAGAAATTAATTGTGATAAAAGGAAGTAACAAAACTTAAAATCAAAAAGTACTAAAGTTATAACTTAAGTAAAAAACACTCAAACTTAAACATAGTGAAATTTAACTTTGATTAATCTTATTAACACAATCTATATTAGATGAAAACACAACTTAATCTTACTCTGTTATTATAAAAAAAGGCAATTAAAAGTTTGGTATACACTTCTTTGAACACAATATAACAGGAATATTGATTCACTATAGAGATTATAGGGATGTAATAAATTTATCACCATTCTATGTTATCTGGTTTTGAGAATAACTTATAATAACTGCACATGTTATTAAAAATACCATTCGTAACAAGAATTTGCTTGGTATATGCTTAAATTTGTTAGGATTTTTAGAATGCAGTTTTACTAGAGAAAAAATACAACACTACAGGTTTGATAATTTGTGATTTAGCCTTTGTAGTACTTTTCAGAAACATTAAGTTTAACTTTTTTAACTAAAATTCAAAATATCTTGCAGAAATTAACTGTAATTTCAGTAATAATACTTGATCACTCTATATCATACAATACTACATTATCAGTAGATATATAAAGAAGATAACATTTTCAAAGCTTTCATGTATTGAGAATACTAAAACTGAAGAAAAATCTTTTAAATTTCTTGGGATGCATAAATATCATGTTTTTCTACGTTATTCTGTAAAAACAAAATCAACAGATATCATTAGAAATACAACATCCATATGCATTCTATTATGCAACATTTTTAAACTTTTAAATCTATTTTTGAAGGCACTTTAATAAGGGCTTCTTTCTGAAGCTTAACCGACTGCTCTAATTTGCAGATCAGCCAGCAATGCATCTTACAATGCTTTTGATTTTTGCTTTTCGGCTGTTTTTCTGAAACCATTCCAGAGATGCTGGACTTTGTATTGACATGTCCTGTAACCCTGTGTCCATGTCTGTGGGAGGATTTGTAGATTGACAGAACTGTGCATTACCACGGTTATGCTCAAAAGACTCTTGGCTTTGTGTGGTATCCAGTGAATCTATCTGCGGTGGTGAAGCTGTTGTTTTTTCAGGCTGTTGTTGCTCTGCCGCAGCTTTATTGTAAAGCGGATTCAATTTTAAAAGTGCCGCTGCAGCGCTCGGTGCAGGCCAAGGCTCGGTTTCTGCCCCCGCCTGTCCCCTGGCTCCGGGCTGGGCATGGAGGGACGGGACCACGCCTCCCTGTGACGTCACGGGCGCCCCTGATGAGGGCTGGCCTGGGGGCGGTGCCGCAGGCGGGGTCTGGAGCTGCGGCTGTGGTTGCGTCACTGCTGACGTCACGCTGACTGACAGCTGTGGCTCCAAGCCCACCCCTGGAAGGCGGGGCGCAGGCGCCGCCGTGCCCGTGGAGGTCCCGGACTGCTTTGGGTCGGGCTGAACCCCCCCGTACCCTCCCAGGGGGGACAGGGCTGTCCCCTCCACCCCCCTAGGGCCGGAAAGGGACTCGGCTGCCGGCACGCAGGCGGCCAAGGAAGTTTCCCCTCCCTCTTCTGCCGGCACCAGCATACCGGCTGCTGGAACAGCTCCAAGAGAACTGAGACACTCTTGCGAAAGCTCTAAGACCCCTTTTTGCAAATTCTGCCCGCATTTTTGAATCGCCTCCTCGTCTCTGTATAGTGGTTTCTCTGGGCTTTCAACAGGCTTAGGCATTCCTGAGGTAGATTTCAGGAAGTCTAATACAGACTTTACAGCATGCGGTAATAAGCATTCCGGATCTGGCTGAAACAAACCCTTCTGTTTTTCTGGACCCATAGTGTCCTTTGCCTGAGTTTCAAACTCCCATTTACAGGCGATGACTTCATAAGTCACTGCAGAAACTGTTAGAAGTTCAGCTGCTACCTCGTCTCTAAGAGTGGTTCTTTCATATACTGTTACGTTTATCTTCTCCCACAGGCTTGGGGTAAAAATATTCTCTGAATTCACATTAGGGAATTCTACTCGTACCCAGGATATAAGGCTTTTAAACTCATCCGTGGATACAGAGAGCGGGTGCTCCTTTACCATAGCTTCCAAGGTAGCCAAAACCTCCCCCTCAGGTTTGGACATGTTTTTCATATTTTTGCTCCCTTTTGATGGCTTACCTGACCTCAGGGTCAGCTTTGTCTCAGCTCCTCTATCCGTGATCCGTTCCACAGCTCACAGACGTCTGGCTTGGCTTGTCCGCTCTCACCAGCACCGGGATTACCGAGATCTTCTTTTTCCCCTTTCCAGGGGGTTTTCCAGCTTTCCGCTGTCTTCTCCTTTTTTCCAGCTTTTCGCTGTCTTCTCTTCTTCTCTCTTTTTTTTTCTTTTTTTACTGGAGCCTTCAGTTCAAAGAGCCCCAAGTTTGGGAGCCATTTGTCTGTTTAGGGGACTTTTAGATTTGGGTTCTTTTTCCCTTTGAACTGAAGATTGATGAGAGGGAGGCGGTTTTTTTTTCTCGTTCGGTCTCAGTTGTTTATTTTTTCTTATCAGTATTACAAGGTACAAGGAGCTATGTGCACTATGATAGAAAAGAGGTAAAATGGCTAACAAAGATCTTCTTCAAGGTCTTTTATATGTCCATTTACCCAATTAACAGATGCCAACTAAATTATTTTTCTTAGTGACCCAATGACCCAACACCTGTGTGCTGCACTGTGACATTTTCTACCCAATCACTTACTACTACCCAAAAACCCCTAGGAGAGGAACATGAAGAAGGAAGAAGAAGGACAAGAGACAACACCCTAAATCCTCCATCTTGTCTCCTGTTCTCTAAACTACTTTTTCACCCAGTGGTTTAAGAAACTTTCTAATCTACACATTTACACATTTCCTATCTAACTTTAACATTTGTTTTCATGTATCACCATGAAAACATGCACATGAATTTCATATTATATGAAATTCAGTGTTTCTTTGAATCTTGGAACTAAATATTAAAAGCAAGGGCACACAGTCTGTATCTCAGACTCCAACAAGGCTGCGCTGCAATTGCCTTTTCATTTGCAGCTTATAAACTGCACAGCCCACAATGAAACAATTCCACTTCCTTCTGTGCTACATACAGGATCACATTCTCTCAGTCTCTAAGAGCCAGGACCCCCAGCGGAGCTCTTCCCTGCGCTGCTCCTACACCAATGAGGCCGGAGCCGCAAACAGCTTGGCTTTTTCCCTGGCACCGTCTGCCAGCGCTCATCAAAATAACCACACGATGGCGCTGTCGACTAACAAAAGAAGGAAACGCACCGAGGCCAGCTCCAAAGGACAGAGCCGAGTTGGAAACGTCCCTGCTCTCAAATTAACTGTGCCAGGAAAAAAAGACTTTGCTGATCTTCCCCCTCCAAGTGTGCAAACACTTTTGCACCACACTCAAAGGGCAACACGAAATCCTCTGCCCTAACAAACATTTTCACTCTCGCAGAGTCCGGTAACAAACTCAAAGACATCCGCTCAACAAATGTGCCAGCGGAGAGAGAAAGTTCTTTGCTGCCTACAATTTCAGCTTCACCCATCAAACAATGAACACACACCCTGCTATTGGCACTTTTCTTTTCAGCTCTACGCTCCTAAGCTTTCAGTCTCAGAGTCAAGATCCAAGCAGCATGGCAACAGGGACTACTCACACACTAAAGCTACAAGGACAAAAAGCTCAACAACTTGCTGTCTAGATTCCCACTGTCAGTTCAACAGCTCTAACCCACAGGGAAACCTCTTGGGAAAAACCTTTAAATTCACTGAGACCACCCAAAGTGCCCATCCAAACTTAATTTCTTTGCCAAAGAGAAGAACAAGAAGCTTATTTCAAGAGAAAGGGCATCCCCTCCTCCAAAATCCAAAACATCCAGTGACTGATCCCATACAATGGTGTCAGAACACTCTTACTAGAGGCAGACAGCCTTCCAAAGATGGATACTGACTCAATGACTGTACAAATTGAGGGAGTGCTTCCAAATATGCCGGCACAAGAAGCTGCTGTCGTCCTTGAGCTGCGCGACACAGCTTCTTATCTGCACCTCCAACTCTGGGGCTACGTGCTTTCCTTCCCATGAGAAAGCATTGCCATTCTCCTTCAGGAACTTACCAAGCCAAGCTGTATGCCATGCCCTGTACTATGTCCAACAATGGCTCCTGCACAGAAGGGTCTACGACATAAATATCTTGCTGGACTATACCTCCTCATGGTACCTTTAACGCCTGCCCTATTACATTGTCACTATATCTTTTACTTGCCAAGGAAAGGCACTCAGAGTCACTTGGCCTTGCCTTGCCTTTGATGCTGTGGCTAGTCTACTCTTGTTTTGCTTGCTTGCTTATGTGTGCCTTGCCTGGCAAGACCTAGAAAGACCTTCCTTGCTTTGCTTTGCCTTGACTACCGCTCTTTGCAATGCAAACCAAGTGTAGGCGAAATTGTAGGCAAGTCAAGGGAGAAGCTGACAAGGCTGGAGCCATGAGGGGCAAGCAAATGGAGTGGTAGGTGAGAGAAGGCCCAGAACTTCTAGGCAAGGATGGGCATAGGAAGGCCAGGCAGAAAAAGGAAGGCCTAGGCAAGGCTAGGTTTCCCTGGAGGAAAGCAGTCAAGTGTGGGCAGGTCAAGTGTGGACGTAGGCACTGGAGGGAGTGCAAGGCTAGGGAGGCAAGGCAGGGCAAGGCAAGGAAACTTTGGGGTCACCAAGGCAAGACAAATGAGAGGTACATTCAAAGACTGCTGGTACACAAAAGGGGCTAGGACAGACTTCTCTGTCTGGCCTTGATCTCACATGGGCCATCTCTAATCTGCACCTAAAACACTTGGATTACCTGCTTTCCTTGGTATACAAAAGAACTGTCATTCTGGTCCTGAAGCACAAAGGTGAAATGTGAATTTTATGTCCAAAATGCAAGACATGTAAGGATAGGTGCCAGAAGCAAGCTGCCAGGACAGATGGGTGTGCTTGCACGTGACCTCTTTTGGGCTTCCTCTCACATGCTCCTGAAACGCTGGAGGTACGTGAAAGCCTTGAGAGTCCTAGGAGAAGCAGGCAGGGCAAGGCAAGATGAAGAAATTCCGCAAAAAGAGGGGTATTGAATTCCAGGTGGGGGACGAGTGAGCAAGGGAATGCAAGGCAAGGGAGAGGAGAGGTTCAAAGGTAACGCCAAGAAAAGTGGTGGCTTTGCCAGGCAAGACAAAGGAGAGGCAAGCAAGGCAATGAGAGTCCTAGAAGGAGAAGGAAATGAAAGATTGGAGCTGGACAAAGGGGAAGGGAAACTGGACAAAGTGGCAAGGGGGATGGGTGGTGCAAGGCACTGGACTGGTAGGAAGGGCAAGGGAAAGACATGGATGGGTCAGGAAGGAAGAGGAAAACAATGGCCAGGAATGACAAAGAAATGCAAGGTTGGATAGGAAAGGAAAGGCAAGGCAATGTAGGGAAGGGGTAGGCCAGACAATGGGTGTCTTAAGAGGAAAAGTATGCATAGCAAGGCCAAGAGAAAAGCGGTAAAGAAGTTAGCGTGGGGAATAGGTGAGTGTAGCTGAGAAAGAAAGAAAGAAAGTGCCTCATTCCAGTTTGTATGTATGTATGTGTGTGTGAAGTTTGCAGGATGTAAAGCAGAGACTTGATGGTGGAGTGAAAGGATGCTTTTGAATACACGTGGCAAGGTCCAAGCAAACTATTTGTCTTGGCACATCTGTGTCCCATAAACTTCTTAGTTTAGATTCAGACTGTAAGCGGGACAGAGAACACCCCTAAAATTACAGCTGAGCAAGAAAGCAGGTCGCATCAGCATGTTTTAAAGGAAGCAGTTTTTTTGTGTGAGAAGAAAATGGACATATGAGACTCCAGCAGTATCGACGTTCAGCTTAGAAGCAAAGTGCAATGATTCCATACAAACTCTGAAAATGAAACGCAGCAATAAAAAGGCAATGGGACATGTCAGCGAAAGCTTTGTGGCCAAGCAGGGTGAGATGTTTGAAGCAGAACCACAGTTTGGTTTCACTAAGGATCCATCATGGTGGATTGCAAACATGTGCCAAGACAACACATATTCTGCAGCTGTTGCAGCTGTCCGCAGGAACACTAGCGCTTTCCCTTAGACTCTAAAATGCAGAGAAATGGCCTGCGCAGCGCAGAAGCTATTTGTGCTGCTTGTACACCTCTTCCAACCCCTCAGTGGAAACTATTGCGCCTGCCTTTAGACTCTGAGATCCAGAGAACACAATGGTAGAGGCAGTGGAGAATGGAAGGAGAGAGTGAAGTTTGATGAGTGAGTTTGATGTGACTTATGTGGAGCACGCAGAAAATGTAGCCCCGTACTGGTTTTTACACCTGGAGCCTATTTCTGTAAGACATTTCAGGTGGACATTTTTGATCAAGAAGCCAGAGTGAAAAAATTGACAGCGGGTCTCTCTAGGAAAGAAAAAGCGGCAAGGCGTCGTGTGCCATTTAAATGCTGCTATAAGAAGGGCGTACTTTAGCAGCATCTCTCTTGACACTTCTATCTGTGTAATCTCTAGCTGCTTGGACACAGCGACACTGAAAATAATTGTACTGCAAATACCAAGTGACACAGGGAAAAAGGGTAGGTCAGCAAATGCCTTCTGTCCTGGCACATCTCTCAGTCAGAACTCCAGCTGAAAAATTTTGCCGTAATGATGGACTTTGCCACTTGGAGAGAATTTATATAGTTGGGAAGAAGCATTCAAAGCCCTAGTGCATTTCGTCTATTTTACGGACTGCAAGGGCACTATAAAGGCCAGCACTAGCTTTTTGTTGGACTTTTTCTCTTTGAGTAGCTGCTGGACGTTTTGAAGCGGTTTGGGATCTGCTAGAGTGCAAGGTAATACATAGAGCTTGAGGAAAGTGATATACACATTTTATATCTCCAGGGAGGTGGATGCAGTTCAGTGTGTGCGAGTTACATGTTGAGCAGCTGATCACACAGAAAAGAAGAGGCTGCGCTGCAATTGCCTTTTCATTTGCAGCTTATAAACTGCACAGCCCACAATGAAACAATTCCACTTCCTTCTGTGCTACATACAGGATCACATTCTCTCCGTCTCTAAGAGCCAGGACCCCCAGCGGAGCTCTTCCCTGCGCTGCTCCTACACCAATGAGGCCGGAGCCGCAAACAGCTTGGCTTTTTCCCTGGCACCGTCTGCCAGCGCTCATCAAAATAACCACACGATGGCGCTGTCGACTAACAAAAGAAGGAATCGCACCGAGGCCAGCTCCAAAGGACAGAGCCCAGTTGGAAACGTCCCTGCTCTCAAATTAACTGTGCCAGGAAAAAAAGACTTTGCTGATCTTCCCCCTCCAAGTGTGCAAACACTTTTGCACCACACTCAAAGGGCAACACGAAATCCTCTGCCCTAACAAACATTTTCACTCTCGCAGAGTCCGGTAACAAACTCAAAGACATCCGCTCAACAAATGTGCCAGCGGAGAGAGAAAGTTCTTTGCTGCCTACAATTTCAGCTTCACCCATCAAACAATGAACACACACCCTGCTATTGGCACTTTTCTTTTCAGCTCTACGCTCCTAAGCTTTCAGTCTCAGAGTCAAGATCCAAGCAGCATGGCAACAGGGACTACTCACACACTAAAGCTACAAGGACAAAAAGCTCAACAACTTGCTGTCTAGATTCCCACTGTCAGTTCAACAGCTCTAACCCACAGGGAAACCTCTTGGGAAAAACCTTTAAATTCACTGAGACCACCCAAAGTGCCCATCCAAACTTAATTTCTTTGCCAAAGAGAAGAACAAGAAGCTTATTTCAAGAGAAAGGGCATCCCCTCCTCCAAAATCCAAAACATCCAGTGACTGATCCCATACAATGGTGTCAGAACACTCTTACTAGAGGCAGACAGCCTTCCAAAGATGGATACTGACTCAATGACTGTACAAATTGAGGGAGTGCTTCCAAATATGCCGGCACAAGAAGCTGCTGTCGTCCTTGAGCTGCGCGACACAGCTTCTTATCTGCACCTCCAACTCTGGGGCTACGTGCTTTCCTTCCCATGAGAAAGCATTGCCATTCTCCTTCAGGAACTTACCAAGCCAAGCTGTATGCCATGCCCTGTACTATGTCCAACAATGGCTCCTGCACAGAAGGGTCTACGACATAAATATCTTGCTGGACTATACCTCCTCATGGTACCTTTAACGCCTGCCCTATTACATTGTCACTATATCTTTTACTTGCCAAGGAAAGGCACTCAGAGTCACTTGGCCTTGCCTTGCCTTTGATGCTGTGGCTAGTCTACTCTTGTTTTGCTTGCTTGCTTATGTGTGCCTTGCCTGGCAAGACCTAGAAAGACCTTCCTTGCTTTGCTTTGCCTTGACTACCGCTCTTTGCAATGCAAACCAAGTGTAGGCGAAATTGTAGGCAAGTCAAGAGAGAAGCTGACAAGGCTGGAGCCATGAGGGGCAAGCAAATGGAGTGGTAGGTGAGAGAAGGCCCAGAACTTCTAGGCAAGGATGGGCATAGGAAGGCCAGGCAGAAACAGGAAGGCCTAGGCAAGGCTAGGTTTCCCTGGAGGAAAGCAGTCAAGTGTGGGCAGGTCAAGTGTGGGCGTAGGCACTGGAGGGAGTGCAAAGCTAGGGAGGCAAGGCAGGGCAAGGCAAGGAAACTTTTGGGTCACCAAGGCAAGACAAATGAGAGGTACATTCAAAGACTGCTGGTAAACAAAAGGGGCTAGGACAGACTTCTCTGGCTGGCCTTGATCTCACATGGGCCATCTCTAATCTGCACCTAAAACACTTGGATTGCCTGCTTTCCTTGGTATACAAAAGAACTGTCATTCTGGTCCTGAAGCGCAAAGGTGAAATGTGAATTTTATGTCCAAAATTCAAGACATGTAAGGATAGGTGCCAGAAGCAAGCTGCCAGGACAGATGGGTGTGCTTGCACGTGACCTCTTTTGGGCTTCCTCTCACATGCTCCTGAAACGCTGGAGGTACGTGAAAGCCTTGAGAGTCCTAGGAGAAGCAGGCAGGGCAAGGCAAGATGAAGAAATTCCGCAAAAAGAAAGGTATTGAATTCCAGGTGGGGGACGAGTGAGCAAGGGAATGCAAGGCAAGGGAGAGGAGAGGTTCAAAGGTAACGCCAAGAAAAGTGGTGGCTTTGCCAGGCAAGACAAAGGAGAGGCAAGCAAGGCAATGAGAGTCCTAGAAGGAGAAGGAAATGAAAGATTGGAGCTGGACAAAGGGGAAGGGAAACTGGACAAAGTGGCAAGGGGGATGGGTGGTGCAGAGCACTGGACTGGTAAGAAGGGCAAGGGAAAGACATGGATGGGTCAGGAAGGAAGAGGAAAACAATGGCCAGGAATGACAAAGAAATGCAAGGTTGGATAGGAAAGGAAAGGCAAGGCAATGTAGGGAAGGGGTAGGCCAGACAATGGGTGTCTTAAGAGGAAAAGTATGCATAGCAAGGCCAAGAGAAAAGCGGTAAAGAAGTTAGCGTGGGGAATAGGTGAGTGTAGCTGAGAAAGAAAGAAAGAAAATGCCTCATTCCAGTATGTATGTATGTATGTGTGTGTGAAGTTTGCAGGATGTAAAGCAGAGACTTGATGGTGGAGTGAAAGGATGCTTTTGAATACACGTGGCAAGGTCCAAGCAAACTATTTGTCTTGGCACATCTGTGTCCCATAAACTTCTTAGTTTAGATTCAGACTGTAAGCGGGACAGAGAACACCCCTAAAATTACAGCTGAGCAAGAAAGCAGGTTGCATCAGCATGTTTTAAAGGAAGCAGTTTTTTTGTGTGAGAAGAAAATGGACATATGAGACTCCAGCAGTATCGACGTTCAGCTTAGAAGCAAAGTGCAATGATTCCGTACAAACTCTGAAAATGAAACGCAGCAATAAAAAGGCAATGGGACATGTCAGCGAAAGCTTTGTGGCCAAGCAGGGTGAGATGTTTGAAGCAGAACCACAGTTTGGTTTCACTAAGGATCCATCATGGTGGATTGCAAACATGTGCCAAGACAACACATATTCTGCAGCTGTTGCAGCTCTCCGCAGGAACACTAGCGCTTTCCCTTAGACTCTAAAATGCAGAGAAATGGCCTGCGCAGCGCAGAAGCTATTTGTGCTGCTTGTACACCTCTTCCAACCCCTCAGTGGAAACTATTGCGCCTGCCTTTAGACTCTGAGATCCAGAGAACACAATGGTAGAGGCAGTGGAGAATGGAAGGAGAGAGTGAAGTTTGATGAGTGAGTTTGATGTGACTTATGTGGAGCACGCAGAAAATGTAGCCCCGTACTGGTTTTTACACCTGGAGCCTATTTCTGTAAGACATTTCAGGTGGAGATTTTTGATCAAGAAGCCAGAGTGAAAAAATTGACAGCGGGTCTCTCTAGGAAAGAAAAAGCGGCAAGGCGTCGTGTGCCATTTAAATGCTGCTATAAGAAGGGCGTACTTTAGCAGCATCTCTCTTGACACTTCTATCTGTGTAATCTCTAGCTGCTTGGACACAGCGACACTGAAAATAATTGTACTGCAAATACCAAGTGACACAGGGAAAAAGGGTAGGTCAGCAAATGCCTTCTGTCCTGGCACATCTCTCAGTCAGAACTCCAGCTGAAAAATTTTGCCGTAATGATGGACTTTGCCACTTGGAGAGAATTTATATAGTTGGGAAGAAGCATTCAAAGCCCTAGTGCATTTCGTCTATTTTACGGACTGCAAGGGCACTATAAAGGCCAGCACTAGCTTTTTGTTGGACTTTTTCTCTTTGAGTAGCTGCTGGACGTTTTGAAGCGGTTTGGGATCTGCTAGAGTGCAAGGTAATACATAGAGCTTGAGGAAAGTGATATACACATTTTATATCTCCAGGGAGGTGGATGCAGTTCAGTGTGTGCGAGTTACATGTTGAGCAGCTGATCACACAGAAAAGAAGAGGCTGCACTGCAATTGCCTTTTCATTTGCAGCTTATAAACTGCACAGCCCACAATGAAACAATTCCACTTCCTTCTGTGCTACATACAGGATCACATTCTCTCAGTCTCTAAGAGCCAGGACCCCCAGCGGAGCTCTTCCCTGCGCTGCTCCTACACCAATGAGGCCGGAGCCGTAAACAGCTTGGCTTTTTCCCTGGCACCGTCTGCCAGCGCTCATCAAAATAACCACACGATGGCGCTGTCGACTAACAAAAGAAGGAAACGCACCGAGGCCAGCTCCAAAGGACAGAGCCGAGTTGGAAACGTCCCTGCTCTCAAATTAACTGTGCCAGGAAAAAAAGACTTTGCTGTTCTTCCCCCTCCAAGTGTGCAAACACTTTTGCACCACACTCAAAGGGCAACACGAAATCCTCTGCCCTAACAAACATTTTCACTCTCGCAGAGTCCGGTAACAAACTCAAAGACATCCGCTCAACAAATGTGCCAGCGGAGAGAGAAAGTTCTTTGCTGCCTGCAATTTCAGCTTCACCCATCAAACAATGAACACACACCCTGCTATTGGCACTTTTCAGCTCTACGCTCCTAAGCTTTCAGTCTCAGAGTCAAGATCCAAGCAGCATGGCAACAGGGACTACTCACACACTAAAGCTACAAGGACAAAAAGCTCAACAACTTGGTGTCTAGATTCCCACTGTCAGTTCAACAGCTCTAACCCACAGGGAAACCTCTTGGGAAAAACCTTTAAATTCACTGAGACCACCCAAAGTGCCCATCCAAACTTAATTTCCTTGCCAAAGAGAACAAGAAGCTCATTTCAAGAGAAAGGGCATCCCCTCCTCCAAAATCCAAAACATCCAGTGACTGATCCCATTCAATGGTGTCAGAACACTCTTACTAGAGGCAGACAGCCTTCCAAAGATGGATACTGACTCAATGACTGTACAAATTGAGGGAGTGCTTCCAAATATGCCGGCACAAGAAGCTGCTGTCGTCCTTGAGCTGCGCGACACAGCTTCTTATCTGCACCTCCAACTCTGGGGCTACGTGCTTTCCTTCCCATGAGAAAGCATTGCCATTCTCCTTCAGGAACTTACCAAGCCAAGCTGTATGCCATGTCCTGTACTATGTCCAACAATGGCTCCTGCACAGAAGGGTCTATGACATAAATATCTCTCTGGACTATACCTCCTCATGGTACCTTTAACGCCTGCCCTATTACATTGTCACTATATCTTTTACTTGCCAAGGAAAGGCACTCAGAGTCACTTGGCCTTGCCTTGCCTTTGATGCTGTGGCTAGTCTACTCTTGTTTTGCTTGCTTGCTTATGTGTGCCTTGCCTGGCAAGACCTAGAAAGACCTTCCTTGCTTTGCTTTGCCTTGCCTACCGCTCTTTGCAATGCAAACCAAGTGTAGGCGCAATTGTAGGCAAGTCAAGGGAGAAGCTGACAAGGCTGGAGCCATGAGGGGCAAGCAAATGGAGTGGTAGGTGAGAGAAGGCCCAGAACTTCTAGGCAAGGATGGGCATAGGAAGGCCAGGCAGAAACAGGAAGGCCTAGGCAAGGCTAGGTTTCCCTGGAGGAAAGCAGTCAAGTGTGGGCAGGTCAAGTGTGGGCGTAGGCACTGGAGGGAGTGCAAGGCTAGGGAGGCAAGGCAGGGCAAGGCAAGGAAACTTTGGGGTCACCAAGGCAAGACAAATGAGAGGTACATTCAAAGACTGCTGGTACACAAAAGGGGCTAGGACAGACTTCTCTGGCTGGCCTTGATCTCACATGGGCCATCTCTAATCTGCACCTAAAACACTTGGATTGCCTGCTTTCCTTGGTATACAAAAGAACTGTCATTCTGGTCCTGAAGCGCAAAGGTGAAATGTGAATTTTATGTCCAAAATTCAAGACATGTAAGGATAGGTGCCAGAAGCAAGCTGCCAGGACAGATGGGTGTGCTTGCATGTGACCTCTTTTGGGCTTCCTCTCACATGCTCCTGAAACGCTGGAGGTACGTGAAAGCCTTGAGAGTCCTAGGAGAAGCAGGCAGGGCAAGGCAAGATGAAGAAATTCCGCAAAAAGAGGGGTATTGAATTCCAGGTGGGGGACGAGTGAGCAAGGGAATGCAAGGCAAGGGAGAGGAGAGGTTCAAAGGTAACGCCAAGAAAAGTGGTGGCTTTGCCAGGCAAGACAAAGGAGAGGCAAGCAAGGCAATGAGAGTCCTAGAAGGAGAAGGAAATGAAAGATTGGAGCTGGACAAAGGGGAAGGGAAACTGGACAAAGTGGCAAGGGGGATGGGTGGTGCAAGGCACTGGACTGGTAGGAAGGGCAAGGGAAAGACATGGATGGGTCAGGAAGGAAGAGGAAAACAATGGCCAGGAATGACAAAGAAATGCAAGGTTGGATAGGAAAGGAAAGGCAAGGCAATGTAGGGAAGGGGTAGGCCAGACAATGGGTGTCTTAAAAGGAAAAGTATGCATAGCAAGGCCAAGAGAAAAGCGGTAAAGAAGTTAGCGTGGGGGATAGGTGAGTGTAGCTGAGAAAGAAAGAAAGAAAGAAAGTGCCTCATTCCAGTTTGTATGTATGTATGTGTGTGTGAAGTTTGCAGGATGTAAAGCAGAGACTTGATGGTGGAGTGAAAGGATGCTTTTGAATACACGTGGCAAGGTCCAAGCAAACTATTTGTCTTGGCACATCTGTGTCCCATAAACTTCTTAGTTTAGATTCAGACTGTAAGCGGGACAGAGAACACCCCTAAAATTACAGCTGAGCAAGAAAGCAGGTCGCATCAGCATGTTTTAAAGGAAGCAGTTTATTTGTGTGAGAAGAAAATGGACATATGAGACTCCAGCAGTATCGACGTTCAGCTTAGAAGCAAAGTGCAATGATTCCGTACAAACTCTGAAAATGAAACGCAGCAATAAAAAGGCAATGGGACATGTCAGCGAAAGCTTTGTGGCCAAGCAGGGTGAGATGTTTGAAGCAGAACCACAGTTTGGTTTCACTAAGGATCCATCATGGTGGATTGCAAACATGTGCCAAGACAACACATATTCTGCAGCTGTTGCAGCTCTCCGCAGGAACACTAGCGCTTTCCCTTAGACTCTAAAATGCAGAGAAATGGCCTGCGCAGCGCAGAAGCTATTTGTGCTGCTTGTACACCTCTTCCAACCCCTCAGTGGAAACTATTGCGCCTGCCTTTAGACTCTGAGATCCAGAGAACACAATGGTAGAGGCAGTGGAGAATGGAAGGAGAGAGTGAAGTTTGATGAGTGAGTTTGATGTGACTTATGTGGAGCACGCAGAAAATGTAGCCCCGTACTGGTTTTTACACCTGGAGCCTATTTCTGTAAGACATTTCAGGTGGAGATTTTTGATCAAGAAGCCAGAGTGAAAAAATTGACAGCGGGTCTCTCTAGGAAAGTAAAAGCAGCAAGGAGTCGTGTGCCATTTAAATGCTGCTATAAGAAGGGCATACTTTAGCAGCATCTCTCTTGACACTTCTATCTGTGTAATCTCTAGCTGCTTGGACACAGCGACACTGAAAATAATTGTACTGCAAATACCAAGTTACACAGGGAAAAAGGGTAGGTCAGCAAATGCCTTCTGTCCTGGCACATCTCTCAGTCAGAACTCCAGCTGAAAAATTTTGCCGTAATGATGGACTTTGCCACCTGGAGAGAATTTATATAGTTGGGAAGAAGCATTCAAAGCCCTAGTGCATTTCGTCTATTTTACGGACTGCAAGGGCACTATAAAGGCCAGCACTAGCTTTTTGTTGGACTTTTTCTTTTTGAGTAGCTGCTGGACGTTTTGAAGCGGTTTGGGATCTGCTAGAGTGCAAGGTAATACATAGAGCTTGAGGAAAGTGATATACACATTTTATATCTCCAGGGAGGTGGATGCAGTTCAGTGTGTGCGAGTTACATGTTGAGCAGCTGATCACACAGAAAAGAAGAGGCTGCGCTGCAATTGCCTTTTCATTTGCAGCTTATAAACTGCACAGCCCACAATGAAACAATTCCACTTCCTTCTGTGCTACATACAGGATCACATTCTCTCAGTCTCTAAGAGCCAGGACCCCCAGCGGAGCTCTTCCCTGCGCTGCTCCTACACCAATGAGGCCGGAGCCGCAAACAGCTTGGCTTTTTCCCTGGCACCGTCTGCCAGCGCTCATCAAAATAACCACACGATGGCGCTGTCGACTAACAAAAGAAGGAAACGCACCGAGGCCAGCTCCAAAGGACAGAGCCCAGTTGGAAACGTCCCTGCTCTCAAATTAACTGTGCCAGGAAAAAAAGACTTTGCTGATCTTCCCCCTCCAAGTGTGCAAACACTTTTGCACCACACTCAAAGGGCAACACGAAATCCTCTGCCCTAACAAACATTTTCACTCTCGCAGAGTCCGGTAACAAACTCAAAGACATCCGCTCAACAAATGTGCCAGCGGAGAGAGAAAGTTCTTTGCTGCCTGCAATTTCAGCTTCACCCATCAAACAATGAACACACACCCTGCTATTGGCACTTTTCAGCTCTACGCTCCTAAGCTTTCAGTCTCAGAGTCAAGATCCAAGCAGCATGGCAACAGGGACTACTCACACACTAAAGCTACAAGGACAAAAAGCTCAACAACTTGCTGTCTAGATTCCCACTGTCAGTTCAACAGCTCTAACCCACAGGGAAACCTCTTGGGAAAAACCTTTACATTCACTGAGACCACCCAAAGTGCCCATCCAAACTTAATTTCTTTGCCAAAGAGAAGAACAAGAAGCTCATTTCAAGAGAAATGGCATCCCCTCCTCCAAAATCCAAAACATCCTGTGACTGATCCCATACAATGGTGTCAGAACACTCTTACTAGAGGCAGACAGCCTTCCAAAGATGGATACTGACTCAATGACTGTACAAATTGAGGGAGTGCTTCCAAATATGCCGGCACAAGAAGCTGCTGTCGTCCTTGAGCTGCGCGACACAGCTTCTTATCTGCACCTCCAACTCTGGGGCTACGTGCTTTCCTTCCCATGAGAAAGCATTGCCATTCTCCTTCAGGAACTTACCAAGCCAAACTGTATGCCATGTCCTGTACTATGTCCAACAATGGCTCCTGCACAGAAGGGTCTATGACATAAATATCTCTCTGGACTATACCTCCTCATGGTACCTTTAACGCCTGCCCTATTACATTGTCACTATATCTTTTACTTGCCAAGGAAAGGCACTCAGAGTCACTTGGCCTTGCCTTGCCTTTGATGCTGTGGCTAGTCTACTCTTGTTTTGCTTGCTTGCTTATGTGTGCCTTGCCTGGCAAGACCTAGAAAGACCTTCCTTGCTTTGCTTTGCCTTGCCTACCGCTCTTTGCAATGCAAACCAAGTGTAGGCGCAATTGTAGGCAAGTCAAGGGAGAAGCTGACAAGGCTGGAGCCATGAGGGGCAAGCAAATGGAGTGGTAGGTGAGAGAAGGCCCAGAACTTCTAGGCAAGGATGGGCATAGGAAGGCCAGGCAGAAACAGGAAGGCCTAGGCAAGGCTAGGTTTCCCTGGAGGAAAGCAGTCAAGTGTGGGCAGGTCAAGTGTGGGCGTAGGCACTGGAGGGAGTGCAAGGCTAGGGAGGCAAGGCAGGGCAAGGCAAGGAAACTTTGGGGTCACCAAGGCAAGACAAATGAGAGGTACATTCAAAGACTGCTGGTACACAAAAGGGGCTAGGACAGACTTCTCTGGCTGGCCTTGATCTCACATGGGCCATCTCTAATCTGCACCTAAAACACTTGGATTGCCTGCTTTCCTTGGTATACAAAAGAACTGTCATTCTGGTCCTGAAGCGCAAAGGTGAAATGTGAATTTTATGTCCAAAATTCAAGACATGTAAGGATAGGTGCCAGAAGCAAGCTGCCAGGACAGATGGGTGTGCTTGCATGTGACCTCTTTTGGGCTTCCTCTCACATGCTCCTGAAACGCTGGAGGTACGTGAAAGCCTTGAGAGTCCTAGGAGAAGCAGGCAGGGCAAGGCAAGATGAAGAAATTCCGCAAAAAGAAAGGTATTGAATTCCAGGTGGGGGACGAGTGAGCAAGGGAATGCAAGGCAAGGGAGAGGAGAGGTTCAAAGGTAACGCCAAGAAAAGTGGTGGCTTTGCCAGGCAAGACAAAGGAGAGGCAAGCAAGGCAATGAGAGTCCTAGAAGGAGAAGGAAATGAAAGATTGGAGCTGGACAAAGGGGAAGGGAAACTGGACAAAGTGGCAAGGGGGATGGGTGGTGCAAGGCACTGGACTGGTAGGAAGGGCAAGGGAAAGACATGGATGGGTCAGGAAGGAAGAGGAAAACAATGGCCAGGAATGACAAAGAAATGCAAGGTTGGATAGGAAAGGAAAGGCAAGGCAATGTAGGGAAGGGGTAGGCCAGACAATGGGTGTCTTAAAAGGAAAAGTATGCATAGCAAGGCCAAGAGAAAAGCGGTAAAGAAGTTAGCGTGGGGGATAGGTGAGTGTAGCTGAGAAAGAAAGAAAGAAAGAAAGTGCCTCATTCCAGTTTGTATGTATGTATGTGTGTGTGAAGTTTGCAGGATGTAAAGCAGAGACTTGATGGTGGAGTGAAAGGATGCTTTTGAATACACGTGGCAAGGTCCAAGCAAACTATTTGTCTTGGCACATCTGTGTCCCATAAACTTCTTAGTTTAGATTCAGACTGTAAGCGGGACAGAGAACACCCCTAAAATTACAGCTGAGCAAGAAAGCAGGTCGCATCAGCATGTTTTAAAGGAAGCAGTTTATTTGTGTGAGAAGAAAATGGACATATGAGACTCCAGCAGTATCGACGTTCAGCTTAGAAGCAAAGTGCAATGATTCCGTACAAACTCTGAAAATGAAACGCAGCAATAAAAAGGCAATGGGACATGTCAGCGAAAGCTTTGTGGCCAAGCAGGGTGAGATGTTTGAAGCAGAACCACAGTTTGGTTTCACTAAGGATCCATCATGGTGGATTGCAAACATGTGCCAAGACAACACATATTCTGCAGCTGTTGCAGCTCTCCGCAGGAACACTAGCGCTTTCCCTTAGACTCTAAAATGCAGAGAAATGGCCTGCGCAGCGCAGAAGCTATTTGTGCTGCTTGTACACCTCTTCCAACCCCTCAGTGGAAACTATTGCGCCTGCCTTTAGACTCTGAGATCCAGAGAACACAATGGTAGAGGCAGTGGAGAATGGAAGGAGAGAGTGAAGTTTGATGAGTGAGTTTGATGTGACTTATGTGGAGCACGCAGAAAATGTAGCCCCGTACTGGTTTTTACACCTGGAGCCTATTTCTGTAAGACATTTCAGGTGGACATTTTTGATCAAGAAGCCAGAGTGAAAAAATTGACAGCGGGTCTCTCTAGGAAAGTAAAAGCAGCAAGGAGTCGTGTGCCATTTAAATGCTGCTATAAGAAGGGCATACTTTAGCAGCATCTCTCTTGACACTTCTATCTGTGTAATCTCTAGCTGCTTGGACACAGCGACACTGAAAATAATTGTACTGCAAATACCAAGTTACACAGGGAAAAAGGGTAGGTCAGCAAATGCCTTCTGTCCTGGCACATCTCTCAGTCAGAACTCCAGCTGAAAAATTTTGCTGTAATGATGGACTTTGCCACCTGGACAGAATTTATATAGTTGGGAAGAAGCATTCAAAGCCCTAGTGCATTTCGTCTATTTTACGGACTGCAAGGGCACTATAAAGGCCAGCACTAGCTTTTTGTTGGACTTTTTCTTTTTGAGTAGCTGCTGGACGTTTTGAAGCGGTTTGGGATCTGCTAGAGTGCAAGGTAATACATAGAGCTTGAGGAAAGTGATATACACATTTTATATCTCCAGGGAGGTGGATGCAGTTCAGTGTGTGCGAGTTACATGTTGAGCAGCTGATCACACAGAAAAGAAGAGGCTGCGCTGCAATTGCCTTTTCATTTGCAGCTTATAAACTGCACAGCCCACAATGAAACAATTCCACTTCCTTCTGTGCTACATACAGGATCACATTCTCTCAGTCTCTAAGAGCCAGGACCCCCAGCGGAGCTCTTCCCTGCGCTGCTCCTACACCAATGAGGCCGGAGCCGCAAACAGCTTGGCTTTTTCCCTGGCACCGTCTGCCAGCGCTCATCAAAATAACCACACGATGGCGCTGTCGACTAACAAAAGAAGGAAACGCACCGAGGCCAGCTCCAAAGGACAGAGCCCAGTTGGAAACGTCCCTGCTCTCAAATTAACTGTGCCAGGAAAAAAAGACTTTGCTGATCTTCCCCCTCCAAGTGTGCAAACACTTTTGCACCACACTCAAAGGGCAACACGAAATCCTCTGCCCTAACAAACATTTTCACTCTCGCAGAGTCCGGTAACAAACTCAAAGACATCCGCTCAACAAATGTGCCAGCGGAGAGAGAAAGTTCTTTGCTGCCTGCAATTTCAGCTTCACCCATCAAACAATGAACACACACCCTGCTATTGGCACTTTTCAGCTCTACGCTCCTAAGCTTTCAGTCTCAGAGTCAAGATCCAAGCAGCATGGCAACAGGGACTACTCACACACTAAAGCTACAAGGACAAAAAGCTCAACAACTTGGTGTCTAGATTCCCACTGTCAGTTCAACAGCTCTAACCCACAGGGAAACCTCTTGGGAAAAACCTTTAAATTCACTGAGACCACCCAAAGTGCCCATCCAAACTTAATTTCTTTGCCAAAGAGAACAAGAAGCTCATTTCAAGAGAAATGGCATCCCCTCCTCCAAAATCCAAAACATCCAGTGACTGATCCCATTCAATGGTGTCAGAACACTCTTACTAGAGGCAGACAGCCTTCCAAAGATGGATACTGACTCAATGACTGTACAAATTGAGGGAGTGCTTCCAAATATGCCGGCACAAGAAGCTGCTGTCGTCCTTGAGCTGCGCGACACAGCTTCTTATCTGCACCTCCAACTCTGGGGCTACGTGCTTTCCTTCCCATGAGAAAGCATTGCCATTCTCCTTCAGGAACTTACCAAGCCAAACTGTATGCCATGTCCTGTACTATGTCCAACAATGGCTCCTGCACAGAAGGGTCTACGACATAAATATCTCTCTGGACTATACCTCCTCATGGTACCTTTAACGCCTGCCCTATTACATTGTCACTATATCTTTTACTTGCCAAGGAAAGGCACTCAGAGTCACTTGGCCTTGCCTTGCCTTTGATGCTGTGGCTAGTCTACTCTTGTTTTGCTTGCTTGCTTATGTGTGCCTTGCCTGGCAAGACCTAGAAAGACCTTCCTTGCTTTGCTTTGCCTTGCCTACCGCTCTTTGCAATGCAAACCAAGTGTAGGAGCAATTGTAGGCAAGTCAAGGGAGAAGCTGACAAGGCTGGAGCCATGAGGGGCAAGCAAATGGAGTGGTAGGTGAGAGAAGGCCCAGAACTTCTAGGCAAGGATGGGCATAGGAAGGCCAGGCAGAAACAGGAAGGCCTAGGCAAGGCTAGGTTTCCCTGGAGGAAAGCAGTCAAGTGTGGGCAGGTCAAGTGTGGGCGTAGGCACTGGAGGGAGTGCAAGGCTAGGGAGGCAAGGCAGGGCAAGGCAAGGAAACTTTTGGGTCACCAAGGCAAGACAAATGAGAGGTACATTCAAAGACTGCTGGTACACAAAAGGGGCTAGGACAGACTTCTCTGGCTGGCCTTGATCTCACATGGGCCATCTCTAATCTGCACCTAAAACACTTGGATTACCTGCTTTCCTTGGTATACAAAAGAACTGTCATTCTGGTCCTGAAGCGCAAAGGTGAAATGTGAATTTTATGTCCAAAATTCAAGACATGTAAGGATAGGTGCCAGAAGCAAGCTGCCAGGACAGATGGGTGTGCTTGCACGTGACCTCTTTTGGGCTTCCTCTCACATGCTCCTGAAACGCTGGAGGTACGTGAAAGCCTTGAGAGTCCTAGGAGAAGCAGGCAGGGCAAGGCAAGATGAAGAAATTCCACAAAAAGAGGGGTATTGAATTCCAGGTGGGGGACGAGTGAGCAAGGGAATGCAAGGCAAGGGAGAGGAGAGGTTCAAAGGTAACGCCAAGAAAAGTGGTGGCTTTGCCAGGCAAGACAAAGGAGAGGCAAGCAAGGCAATGAGAGTCCTAGAAGGAGAAGGAAATGAAAGATTGGAGCTGGACAAAGGGGAAGGGAAACTGGACAAAGTGGCAAGGGGGATGGGTGGTGCAAGGCACTGGACTGGTAGGAAGGGCAAGGGAAAGACATGGATGGGTCAGGAAGGAAGAGGAAAACAATGGCCAGGAATGACAAAGAAATGCAAGGTTGGATAGGAAAGGAAAGGCAAGGCAATGTAGGGAAGGGGTAGGCCAGACAATGGGTGTCTTAAAAGGAAAAGTATGCATAGCAAGGCCAAGAGAAAAGCGGTAAAGAAGTTAGCGTGGGGGATAGGTGAGTGTCGCTGAGAAAGAAAGAAAGAAAGAAAGTGCCTCATTCCAGTTTGTATGTATGTATGTGTGTGTGAAGTTTGCAGGATGTAAAGCAGAGACTTGATGGTGGAGTGAAAGGATGCTCTTGAATACACGTGGCAAGGTCCAAGCAAACTATTTGTCTTGGCACATCTGTGTCCCATAAACTTCTTAGTTTAGATTCAGACTGTAAGCGGGACAGAGAACACCCCTAAAATTACAGCTGAGCAAGAAAGCAGGTCGCATCAGCATGTTTTAAAGGAAGCAGTTTTTTTGTGTGAGAAGAAAATGGACATATGAGACTCCGGCAGTATCGACGTTCAGCTTAGAAGCAAAGTGCAATGATTCCGTACAAACTCTGAAAATGAAACGCAGCAATAAAAAGGCAATGGGACATGTCAGCGAAAGCTTTGTGGCCAAGCAGGGTGAGATGTTTGAAGCAGAACCACAGTTTGGTTTCACTAAGGATCCATCATGGTGGATTGCAAACATGTGCCAAGACAACACATATTCTGCAGCTGTTGCAGCTCTCCGCAGAAACACTAGCGCTTTCCCTTAGACTCTAAAATGCAGAGAAATGGCCTGCGCAGCGCAGAAGCTATTTGTGCTGCTTGTACACCTCTTCCAACCCCTCAGTGGAAACTATTGCGCCTGCCTTTAGACTCTGAGATCCAGAGAACACAATGGTAGAGGCAGTGGAGAATGGAAGGAGAGAGTGAAGTTTGATGAGTGAGTTTGATGTGACTTATGTGGAGCACGCAGAAAATGTAGCCCCATACTGGTTTTTACACCTGGAGCCTATTTCTGTAAGACATTTCAGGTGGACATTTTTGATCAAGAAGCCAGAGTGAAAAAATTGACAGCGGGTCTCTCTAGGAAAGAAAAAGCGGCAAGGCGTCGTGTGCCATTTAAATGCTGCTATAAGAAGGGCGTACTTTAGCAGCATCTCTCTTGACACTTCTATCTGTGTAATCTCTAGCTGCTTGGACACAGCGACACTGAAAATAATTGTACTGCAAATACCAAGTTACACAGGGAAAAAGGGTAGGTCAGCAAATGCCTTCTGTCCTGGCACATCTCTCAGTCAGAACTCCAGCTGAAAAATTTTGCTGTAATGATGGACTTTGCCACCTGGAGAGAATTTATATAGTTGGGAAGAAGCATTCAAAGCCCTAGTGCATTTCGTCTATTTTACGGACTGCAAGGGCACTATAAAGGCCAGCACTAGCTTTTTGTTGGACTTTTTCTTTTTGAGTAGCTGCTGGACGTTTTGAAGCGGTTTGGGATCTGCTAGAGTGCAAGGTAATACATAGAGTTTGAGGAAAGTGATATACACATTTTATATCTCCAGGGAGGTGGATGCAGTTCAGTGTGTGCGAGTTACATGTTGAGCAGCTGATCACACAGAAAAGAAGAGGCTGCGCTGCAATTGCCTTTTCATTTGCAGCTTATAAACTGCACAGCCCACAATGAAACAATTCCACTTCCTTCTGTGCTACATACAGGATCACATTCTCTCCGTCTCTAAGAGCCAGGACCCCCAGCGGAGCTCTTCCCTGCGCTGCTCCTACACCAATGAGGCCAGAGCCGCAAACAGCTTGGCTTTTTCCCTGGCACCGTCTGCCAGCGCTCATCAAAATAACCACACGATGGCGCTGTCGACTAACAAAAGAAGGAAACGCACCGAGGCCAGCTCCAAAGGACAGAGCCGAGTTGGAAACGTCCCTGCTCTCAAATTAACTGTGCCAGGAAAAAAAGACTTTGCTGATCTTCCCCCTCCAAGTGTGCAAACACTTTTGCACCACACTCAAAGGGCAACACGAAATCTTCTGCCCTAACAAACATTTTCACTCTCGCAGAGTCCGGTAACAAACTCAAAGACATCCGCTCAACAAATGTGCCAGCGGAGAGAGAAAGTTCTTTGCTGCCTACAATTTCAACTTCACCCATCAAACAATGAACACACACCCTGCTATTGGCACTTTTCTTTTCAGCTCTACGCTCCTAAGCTTTCAGTCTCAGAGTCAAGATCCAAGCAGCATGGCAACAGGGACTACTCACACACTAAAGCTACAAGGACAAAAAGCTCAACAACTTGGTGTCTAGATTCCCACTGTCAGTTCAACAGCTCTAACCCACAGGGAAACCTCTTGGGAAAAACCTTTAAATTCACTGAGACCACCCAAAGTGCCCATCCAAACTTAATTTCTTTGCCAAAGAGAAGAACAAGAAGCTTATTTCAAGAGAAATGGCATCCCCTCCTCCAAAATCCAAAACATCCAGTGACTGATCCCATACAATGGTGTCAGAACACTCTTACTAGAGGCAGACAGCCTTCCAAAGATGGATACTGACTCAATGACTGTACAAATTGAGGGAGTGCTTCCAAATATGCCGGCACAAGAAGCTGCTGTCGTCCTTGAGCTGCGCGACACAGCTTCTTATCTGCACCTCCAACTCTGGGGCTACGTGCTTTCCTTCCCATGAGAAAGCATTGCCATTCTCCTTCAGGAACTTACCAAGCCAAACTGTATGCCATGTCCTGTACTATGTCCAACAATGGCTCCTGCACAGAAGGGTCTACGACATAAATATCTCTCTGGACTATACCTCCTCATGGTACCTTTAACGCCTGCCCTATTACATTGTCACTATATCTTTTACTTGCCAAGGAAAGGCACTCAGAGTCACTTGGCCTTGCCTTGCCTTTGATGCTGTGGCTAGTCTACTCTTGTTTTGCTTGCTTGCTTATGTGTGCCTTGCCTGGCAAGACCTAGAAAGACCTTCCTTGCTTTGCTTTGCCTTGCCTACCGCTCTTTGCAATGCAATCCAAGTGTAGGCGCAATTGTAGGCAAGTCAAGGGAGAAGCTGACAAGGCTGGAGCCATGAGGGGCAAGCAAATGGAGTGGTAGGTGAGAGAAGGCCCAGAACTTCTAGGCAAGGATGGGCATAGGAAGGCCAGGCAGAAACAGGAAGGCCTAGGCAAGGCTAGGTTTCCCTGGAGGAAAGCAGTCAAGTGTGGGCAGGTCAAGTGTGGGCGTAGGCACTGGAGGGAGTGCAAGGCTAGGGAGGCAAGGCAGGGCAAGGCAAGGAAACTTTTGGGTCACCAAGGCAAGACAAATGAGAGGTACATTCAAAGACTGCTGGTACACAAAAGGGGCTAGGACAGACTTCTCTGGCTGGCCTTGATCTCACATGGGCCATCTCTAATCTGCACCTAAAACACTTGGATTACCTGCTTTCCTTGGTATACAAAAGAACTGTCATTCTGGTCCTGAAGCGCAAAGGTGAAATGTGAATTTTATGTCCAAAATTCAAGACATGTAAGGATAGGTGCCAGAAGCAAGCTGCCAGGACAGATGGGTGTGCTTGCACGTGACCTCTTTTGGGCTTCCTCTCACATGCTCCTGAAACGCTGGAGGTACGTGAAAGCCTTGAGAGTCCTAGGAGAAGCAGGCAGGGCAAGGCAAGATGAAGAAATTCCGCAAAAAGAGGGGTATTGAATTCCAGGTGGGGGACGAGTGAGCAAGGGAATGCAAGGCAAGGGAGAGGAGAGGTTCAAAGGTAACGCCAAGAAAAGTGGTGGCTTTGCCAGGCAAGACAAAGGAGAGGCAAGCAAGGCAATGAGAGTCCTAGAAGGAGAAGGAAATGAAAGATTGGAGCTGGACAAAGGGGAAGGGAAACTGGACAAAGTGGCAAGGGGGATGGGTGGTGCAAGGCACTGGACTGGTAGGAAGGGCAAGGGAAAGACATGGATGGGTCAGGAAGGAAGAGGAAAACAATGGCCAGGAATGACAAAGAAATGCAAGGTTGGATAGGAAAGGAAAGGCAAGGCAATGTAGAGAAGGGGTAGGCCAGACAATGGGTGTCTTAAGAGGAAAAGTATGCATAGCAATGCCAAGAGAAAAGCGGTAAAGAAGTTAGCGTGGGGGATAGGTGAGTGTAGCTGAGAAAGAAAGAAAGAAAGAAAGTGCCTCATTCCAGTTTTTATGTATGTATGTGTGTGTGAAGTTTGCAGGATGTAAAGCAGAGACTTGATGGTGGAGTGAAAGGATGCTTTTGAATACACGTGGCAAGGTCCAAGCAAACTATTTGTCTTGGCACATCTGTGTCCCATAAACTTCTTAGTTTAGATTCAGACTGTAAGCGGGACAGAGAACACCCCTAAAATTACAGCTGAGCAAGAAAGCAGGTCGCATCAGCATGTTTTAAAGGAAGCATTTTTTTTGTGTGAGAAGAAAATGGACATATGAGACTCCGGCAGTATCGACGTTCAGCTTAGAAGCAAAGTGCAATGATTCCGTACAAACTCTGAAAATGAAACGCTGCAATAAAAAGGCAATGGGACATGTCAGCGAAAGCTTTGTGGCCAAGCAGGGTGAGATGTTTGAAGCAGAACCACAGTTTGGTTTCACTAAGGATCCATCATGGTGGATTGCAAACATGTGCCAAGACAACACATATTCTGCAGCTGTTGCAGCTCTCCGCAGAAACACTAGCGCTTTCCCTTAGACTCTAAAATGCAGAGAAATGGCCTGCGCAGCGCAGAAGCTATTTGTGCTGCTTGTACACCTCTTCCAACCCCTCAGTGGAAACTATTGCGCCTGCCTTTAGACTCTGAGATCCAGAGAACACAATGGTAGAGGCAGTGGAGAATGGAAGGAGAGAGTGAAGTTTGATGAGTGAGTTTGATGTGACTTATGTGGAGCACGCAGAAAATGTAGCCCCGTACTGGTTTTTACACCTGGGGCCTATTTCTGTAAGACATTTCAGGTGGACATTTTTGATCAAGAAGCCAGAGTGAAAAAATTGACAGCGGGTCTCTCTAGGAAAGAACAAGCAGCAAGGCGTCGTGTGCCATTTAAATGCTGCTATAAGAAGGGCGTACTTTAGCAGCATCTCTCTTGACACTTCTATCTGTGTAATCTCTAGCTGCTTGGACACAGCGACACTGAAAATAATTGTACTGCAAATACCAAGTTACACAGGGAAAAAGGGTAGGTCAGCAAATGCCTTCTGTCCTGGCACATCTCTCAGTCAGAACTCCAGCTGAAAAATTTTGCTGTAATGATGGACTTTGCCACCTTGAGAGAATTTATATAGTTGGGAAGAAGCATTCAAAGCCCTAGTGCATTTCGTCTATTTTACGGACTGCAAGGGCACTATAAAGGCCAGCACTAGCTTTTTGTTGGACTTTTTCTTTTTGAGTAGCTGCTGGACGTTTTGAAGCGGTTTGGGATCTGCTAGAGTGCAAGGTAATACATAGAGTTTGAGGAAAGTGATATACACATTTTATATCTCCAGGGAGGTGGATGCAGTTCAGTGTGTGCGAGTTACATGTTGAGCAGCTGATCACACAGAAAAGAAGAGGCTGCGCTGCAATTGCCTTTTCATTTGCAGCTTATAAACTGCACAGCCCACAATGAAACAATTCCACTTCCTTCTGTGCTACATACAGGATCACATTCTCTCCGTCTCTAAGAGCCAGGACCCCCAGCGGAGCTCTTCCCTGCGCTGCTCCTACACCAATGAGGCCGGAGCCGCAAACAGCTTGGCTTTTTCCCTGGCACCGTCTGCCAGCGCTCATCAAAATAACCACACGATGGCGCTGTCGACTAACAAAAGAAGGAAACGCACCGAGGCCAGCTCCAAAGGACAGAGCCCAGTTGGAAACGTCCCTGCTCTCAAATTAACTGTGCCAGGAAAAAAAGACTTTGCTGATCTTCCCCCTCCAAGTGTGCAAACACTTTTGCACCACACTCAAAGGGCAACACGAAATCTTCTGCCCTAACAAACATTTTCACTCTCGCAGAGTCCGGTAACAAACTCAAAGACATCCGCTCAACAAATGTGCCAGCGGAGAGAGAAAGTTCTTTGCTGCCTACAATTTCAACTTCACCCATCAAACAATGAACACACACCCTGCTATTGGCACTTTTCTTTTCAGCTCTACGCTCCTAAGCTTTCAGTCTCAGAGTCAAGATCCAAGCAGCATGGCAACAGGGACTACTCACACACTAAAGCTACAAGGACAAAAAGCTCAACAACTTGGTGTCTAGATTCCCACTGTCAGTTCAACAGCTCTAACCCACAGGGAAACCTCTTGGGAAAAACCTTTAAATTCACTGAGACCACCCAAAGTGCCCATCCAAACTTAATTTCTTTGCCAAAGAGAAGAACAAGAAGCTTATTTCAAGAGAAAGGGCATCCCCTCCTCCAAAATCCAAAACATCCAGTGACTGATCCCATACAATGGTGTCAGAACACTCTTACTAGAGGCAGACAGCCTTCCAAAGATGGATACTGACTCAATGACTGTACAAATTGAGGGAGTGCTTCCAAATATGCCGGCACAAGAAGCTGCTGTCGTCCTTGAGCTGCGCGACACAGCTTCTTATCTGCACCTCCAACTCTGGGGCTACGTGCTTTCCTTCCCATGAGAAAGCATTGCCATTCTCCTTCAGGAACTTACCAAGCCAAACTGTATGCCATGTCCTGTACTATGTCCAACAATGGCTCCTGCACAGAAGGGTCTACGACATAAATATCTCTCTGGACTATACCTCCTCATGGTACCTTTAACGCCTGCCCTATTACATTGTCACTATATCTTTTACTTGCCAAGGAAAGGCACTCAGAGTCACTTGGCCTTGCCTTGCCTTTGATGCTGTGGCTAGTCTACTCTTGTTTTGCTTGCTTGCTTATGTGTGCCTTGCCTGGCAAGACCTAGAAAGACCTTCCTTGCTTTGCTTTGCCTTGCCTACCGCTCTTTGCAATGCAAACCAAGTGTAGGCGCAATTGTAGGCAAGTCAAGGGAGAAGCTGACAAGGCTGGAGCCATGAGGGGCAAGCAAATGGAGTGGTAGGTGAGAGAAGGCCCAGAACTTCTAGGCAAGGATGGGCATAGGAAGGCCAGGCAGAAACAGGAAGGCCTAGGCAAGGCTAGGTTTCCCTGGAGGAAAGCAGTCAAGTGTGGGCAGGTCAAGTGTGGGCGTAGGCACTGGAGGGAGTGCAAGGCTAGGGAGGCAAGGCAGGGCAAGGCAAGGAAACTTTTGGGTCACCAAGGCAAGACAAATGAGAGGTACATTCAAAGACTGCTGGTACACAAAAGGGGCTAGGACACACTTCTCTGGCTGGCCTTGATCTCACATGGGCCATCTCTAATCTGCACCTAAAACACTTGGATTACCTGCTTTCCTTGGTATACAAAAGGACTGTCATTCTGGTCCTGAAGCGCAAAGGTGAAATGTGAATTTTATGTCCAAAATTCAAGACATGTAAGGATAGGTGCCAGAAGCAAGCTGCCAGGACAGATGGGTGTGCTTGCACGTGACCTCTTTTGGGCTTCCTCTCACATGCTCCTGAAACGCTGGAGGTACGTGAAAGCCTTGAGAGTCCTAGGAGAAGCAGGCAGGGCAAGGCAAGATGAAGAAATTCCGCAAAAAGAGGGGTATTGAATTCCAGGTGGGGGACGAGTGAGCAAGGGAATGCAAGGCAAGGGAGAGGAGAGGTTCAAAGGTAACGCCAAGAAAAGTGGTGGCTTTGCCAGGCAAGACAAAGGAGAGGCAAGCAAGGCAATGAGAGTCCTAGAAGGAGAAGGAAATGAAAGATTGGAGTTGGACAAAGGGGAAGGGAAACTGGACAAAGTGGCAAGGGGGATGGGTGGTGCAAGGCACTGGACTGGTAGGAAGGGCAAGGGAAAGACATGGATGGGTCAGGAAGGAAGAGGAAAACAATGGCCAGGAATGACAAAGAAATGCAAGGTTGGATAGGAAAGGAAAGGCAAGGCAATGTAGGGAAGGGGTAGGCCAGACAATGGGTGTCTTAAGAGGAAAAGTATGCATAGCAAGGCCAAGAGAAAAGCGGTAAAGAAGTTAGCGTTGGGAATAGGTGAGTGTAGCTGAGAAAGAAAGAAAGAAAGTGCCTCATTCCAGTATGTATGTATGTGTGTGTGAAGTTTGCAGGATGTAAAGCAGAGACTTGATGGTGGAGTGAAAGGATGCTTTTGAATACACGTGGCAAGGTCCAAGCAAACTATTTGTCTTGGTACATCTGTGTCCCATAAACTTCTTAGTTTAGATTCAGACTGTAAGCGGGACAGAGAACACCCCTAAAATTACAGCTGAGCAAGAAAGCAGGTCGCATCAGCATGTTTTAAAGGAAGCAGTTTTTTTGTGTGAGAAGAAAATGGACATATGAGACTCCGGCAGTATCGACGTTCAGCTTAGAAGCAAAGTGCAATGATTCCGTACAAACTCTGAAAATGAAACGCTGCAATAAAAAGGCAATGGGACATGTCAGCGAAAGCTTTGTGGCCAAGCAGGGTGAGATGTTTGAAGCAGAACCACAGTTTGGTTTCACTAAGGATCCATCATGGTGGATTGCAAACATGTGCCAAGACAACACATATTCTGCAGCTGTTGCAGCTCTCCGCAGAAACACTAGCGCTTTCCCTTAGACTCTAAAATGCAGAGAAATGGCCTGCGCAGCGCAGAAGCTATTTGTGCTGCTTGTACACCTCTTCCAACCCCTCAGTGGAAACTATTGCGCCTGCCTTTAGACTCTGAGATCCAGAGAACACAATGGTAGAGGCAGTGGAGAATGGAAGGAGAGAGTGAAGTTTGATGAGTGAGTTTGATGTGACTTATGTGGAGCACGCAGAAAATGTAGCCCCGTACTGGTTTTTACACCTGGGGCCTATTTCTGTAAGACATTTCAGGTGGACATTTTTGATCAAGAAGCCAGAGTGAAAAAATTGACAGCAGGTCTCTCTAGGAAAGAACAAGCAGCAAGGCGTCGTGTGCCATTTAAATGCTGCTATAAGAAGGGCGTACTTTAGCAGCATCTCTCTTGACACTTCTATCTGTGTAATCTCTAGCTGCTTGGACACAGCGACACTGAAAATAATTGTACTGCAAATACCAAGTTACACAGGGAAAAAGGGTAGGTCAGCAAATGCCTTCTGTCCTGGCACATCTCTCAGTCAGAACTCCAGCTGAAAAATTTTGCCGTAATGATGGACTTTGCCACCTGGAGAGAATTTATATAGTTGGGAAGAAGCATTCAAAGCCCTAGTGCATTTCGTCTATTTTACGGACTGCAAGGGCACTATAAAGGCCAGCACTAGCTTTTTGTTGGACTTTTTCTTTTTGAGTAGCTGCTGGATGTTTTGAAGCTGTTTGGGATCTGCTAGAGCGCAAGGTAATACATAGAGTTTGAGGAAAGTGATATACACATTTTATATCTCCAGGGAGGTGGATGCAGTTCAGTGTGTGCGAGTTACATGTTGAGCAGCTGATCACACAGAAAAGAAGAGGCTGCGCTGCAATTGCCTTTTCATTTGCAGCTTATAAACTGCACAGCCCACAATGAAACAATTCCACTTCCTTCTGTGCTACATACAGGATCACATTCTCTCAGTCTCTAAGAGCCAGGACCCCCAGCGGAGCTCTTCCCTGCGCTGCTCCTACACCAATGAGGCCGGAGCCGCAAACAGCTTGGCTTTTTCCCTGGCACCGTCTGCCAGCGCTCATCAAAATAACCACACGATGGCGCTGTCGACTAACAAAAGAAGGAAACGCACCGAGGCCAGCTCCAAAGGACAGAGCCCAGTTGGAAACGTCCCTGCTCTCAAATTAACTGTGCCAGGAAAAAAAGACTTTGCTGATCTTCCCCCTCCAAGTGTGCAAACACTTTTGCACCACACTCAAAGGGCAACACGAAATCTTCTGCCCTAACAAACATTTTCACTCTCGCAGAGTCCGGTAACAAACTCAAAGACATCCGCTCAACAAATGTGCCAGCGGAGAGAGAAAGTTCTTTGCTGCCTACAATTTCAACTTCACCCATCAAACAATGAACACACACCCTGCTATTGGCACTTTTCTTTTCAGCTCTACGCTCCTAAGCTTTCAGTCTCAGAGTCAAGATCCAAGCAGCATGGCAACAGGGACTACTCACACTAAAGCTACAAGGACAAAAAGCTCAACAACTTGGTGTCTAGATTCCCACTGTCAGTTCAACAGCTCTAACCCACAGGGAAACCTCTTGGGAAAAACCTTTAAATTCACTGAGACCACCCAAAGTGCCCATCCAAACTTAATTTCTTTGCCAAAGAGAAGAACAAGAAGCTCATTTCAAGAGAAAGGGCATCCCCTCCTCCAAAATCCAAAACATCCAGTGACTGATCCCATACAATGGTGTCAGAACACTCTTACTAGAGGCAGACAGCCTTCCAAAGATGGATACTGACTCAATGACTGTACAAATTGAGGGAGTGCTTCCAAATATGCTGGCACAAGAAGCTGCTGTCGTCCTTGAGCTGCGCGACACAGCTTCTTATCTGCACCTCCAACTCTGGGGCTACGTGCTTTCCTTCCCATGAGAAAGCATTGCCATTCTCCTTCAGGAACTTACCAAGCCAAACTGTATGCCATGTCCTGTACTATGTCCAACAATGGCTCCTGCACAGAAGGGTCTACGACATAAATATCTTGCTGGACTATACCTCCTCATGGTACCTTTAACGCCTGCCCCATTACATATGTCACTATATCTTTTACTTGCCAAGGAAAGGCACTCAGAGTCACTTGGCCTTGCCTTGCCTTTGATGCTGTGGCTAGTCTACTCTTGTTTTGCTTGCTTGCTTATGTGTGCCTTGCCTGGCAAGACCTAGAAAGACCGTCCTTGCTTTGCTTTGCCTTGCCTACCGCTCTTTGCAATGCAAACCAAGTGTAGGCGAAATTGTAGGCAAGTCAAGGGAGAAGCTGACAAGGCTGGAGCCATGAGGGGCAAGCAAATGGAGTGGTAGGTGAGAGAAGGCCCAGAACTTCTAGGCAAGGATGGGCATAGGAAGGCCAGGCAGAAACAGGAAGGCCTAGGCAAGGCTAGGTTTCCCTGGAGGAAAGCAGTCAAGTGTGGGCAGGTCAAGTGTGGGCGTAGGCACTGGAGGGAGTGCAAGGCTAGGGAGGCAAGGCAGGGCAAGGCAAGGAAACTTTTGGGTCACCAAGGCAAGACAAATGAGAGGTACATTCAAAGACTGCTGGTACACAAAAGGGGCTAGGACAGACTTCTCTGGCTGGCCTTGATCTCACATGGGCCATCTCTAATCTGCACCTAAAACACTTGGATTACCTGCTTTCCTTGGTATACAAAAGAACTGTCATTCTGGTCCTGAAGCGCAAAGGTGAAATGTGAATTTTATGTCCAAAATTCAAGACATGTAAGGATAGGTGCCAGAAGCAAGCTGCCAGGACAGATGGGTGTGCTTGCACGTGACCTCTTTTGGGCTTCCTCTCACATGCTCCTGAAACGCTGGAGGTACGTGAAAGCCTTGAGAGTCCTAGGAGAAGCAGGCAGGGCAAGGCAAGATGAAGAAATTCCGCAAAAAGAGGGGTATTGAATTCCAGGTGGGGGACGAGTGAGCAAGGGAATGCAAGGCAAGGGAGAGGAGAGGTTCAAAGGTAACGCCAAGAAAAGTGGTGGCTTTGCCAGGCAAGACAAAGGAGAGGCAAGCAAGGCAATGAGAGTCCTAGAAGGAGAAGGAAATGAAAGATTGGAGCTGGACAAAGGGGAAGGGAAACTGGACAAAGTGGCAAGGGGGATGGGTGGTGCAAGGCACTGGACTGGTAGGAAGGGCAAGGGAAAGACATGGATGGGTCAGGAAGGAAGAGGAAAACAATGGCCAGGAATGACAAAGAAATGCAAGGTTGGATAGGAAAGGAAAGGCAAGGCAATGTAGGGAAGGGGTAGGCCAGACAATGGGTGTCTTAAGAGGAAAAGTATGCATAGCAAGGCCAAGAGAAAAGCGGTAAAGAAGTTAGCGTGGGCGATAGGTGAGTGTAGCTGAGAAAGAAAGTGCCTCATTCCAGTTTGTATGTATGTATGTGTGTGTGAAGTTTGCAGGATGTAAAGCAGAGACTTGATGGTGGAGTGAAAGGATGCTTTTGAATACACGTGGCAAGGTCCAAGCAAACTATTTGTCTTGGCACATCTGTGTCCCATAAACTTCTTAGTTTAGATTCAGACTGTAAGCGGGACAGAGAACACCCCTAAAATTACAGCTGAGCAAGAAAGCAGGTCGCATCAGCATGTTTTAAAGGAAGCAGTTTTTTTGTGTGAGAAGAAAATGGACATATGAGACTCCAGCAGTATCGACGTTCAGCTTAGAAGCAAAGTGCAATGATTCCGTACAAACTCTGAAAATGAAACGCAGCAATAAAAAGGCAATGGGACATGTCAGCGAAAGCTTTGTGGCCAAGCAGGGTGAGATGTTTGAAGCAGAACCACAGTTTGGTTTCACTAAGGATCCATCATGGTGGATTGCAAACATGTGCCAAGACAACACATATTCTGCAGCTGTTGCAGCTGTCCGCAGGAACACTAGCGCTTTCCCTTAGACTCTAAAATGCAGAGAAATGGCCTGCGCAGCGCAGAAGCTATTTGTGCTGCTTGTACACCTCTTCTAACCCCTCAGTGGAAATTATTGCGCCTGCCTTTAGACTCTGAGATCCAGAGAACACAAGGGTAGAGGCAGTGGAGAATGGAAGGAGAGAGTGAAGTTTGATGAGTGAGTTTGATGTGACTTATGTGGAGCACGCAGAAAATGTAGCCCCGTACTGGTTTTTACACCTGGGGCCTATTTCTGTAAGACATTTCAGGTGGACATTTTTGATCAAGAAGCCAGAGTGAAAAAATTGACAGCAGGTGTCTGTGGGAAAGAAAAAGCAGCAAGGCATCGTGTGCCATTTAAATGCTGCTATAAGAAGGGCGTACTTTAGCAGCATCTCTCTTGACACTTCTATCTGTGTAATCTCTAGCTGCTTGGACACAGCGACACTGAAAATAATTGTACTGCAAATACCAAGTTACACAGGGAAAAAGGGTAGGTCAGCAAATGCCTTTTGTCCTGGCACATCTCTCAGTCAGAACTCCAGCTGAAAAATTTTGCTGTAATGATGGACTTTGCCACTTGGAGAGAATTTATATAGTTGGGAAGAAGCATTCAAAGCCCTAGTGCATTTCGTCTATTTTACGGACTGCAAAGGCACTCTAAAGGCCAGCACTAGCTTTTTGTTGGACTTTTTCTTTTTGAGTAGCTGCTGGATGTTTTGAAGCTGTTTGGGATCTGCTAGAGCGCAAGGTAATACATAGAGTTTGAGGAAAGTGATATACACATTTTATATCTCCAGGGAGGTGGATGCAGTTCAGTGTGTGCGAGTTACATGTTGAGCAGCTGATCACACAGAAAAGAAGAGGCTGCGCTGCAATTGCCTTTTCATTTGCAGCTTATAAACTGCACAGCCCACAATGAAACAATTCCACTTCCTTCTGTGCTACATACAGGATCACATTCTCTCAGTCTCTAAGAGCCAGGACCCCCAGCGGAGCTCTTCCCTGCGCTGCTCCTACACCAATGAGGCCGGAGCCGCAAACAGCTTGGCTTTTTCCCTGGCACCGTCTGCCAGCGCTCATCAAAATAACCACACGATGGCGCTGTCGACTAACAAAAGAAGGAAACGCACCGAGGCCAGCTCCAAAGGACAGAGCCCAGTTGGAAACGTCCCTGCTCTCAAATTAACTGTGCCAGGAAAAAAAGACTTTGCTGATCTTCCCCCTCCAAGTGTGCAAACACTTTTGCACCACACTCAAAGGGCAACACGAAATCTTCGGCCCTAACAAACATTTTCACTCTCGCAGAGTCCGGTAACAAACTCAAAGACATCCGCTCAACAAATGTGCCAGCGGAGAGAGAAAGTTCTTTGCTGCCTACAATTTCAACTTCACCCATCAAACAATGAACACACACCCTGCTATTGGCACTTTTCTTTTCAGCTCTACGCTCCTAAGCTTTCAGTCTCAGAGTCAAGATCCAAGCAGCATGGCAACAGGGACTACTCACACTAAAGCTACAAGGACAAAAAGCTCAACAACTTGGTGTCTAGATTCCCACTGTCAGTTCAACAGCTCTAACCCACAGGGAAACCTCTTGGGAAAAACCTTTAAATTCACTGAGACCACCCAAAGTGCCCATCCAAACTTAATTTCTTTGCCAAAGAGAAGAACAAGAAGCTCATTTCAAGAGAAAGGGCATCCCCTCCTCCAAAATCCAAAACATCCAGTGACTGATCCCATACAATGGTGTCAGAACACTCTTACTAGAGGCAGACAGCCTTCCAAAGATGGATACTGACTCAATGACTGTACAAATTGAGGGAGTGCTTCCAAATATGCTGGCACAAGAAGCTGCTGTCGTCCTTGAGCTGCGCGACACAGCTTCTTATCTGCACCTCCAACTCTGGGGCTACGTGCTTTCCTTCCCATGAGAAAGCATTGCCATTCTCCTTCAGGAACTTACCAAGCCAAACTGTATGCCATGTCCTGTACTATGTCCAACAATGGCTCCTGCACAGAAGGGTCTACGACATAAATATCTTGCTGGACTATACCTCCTCATGGTACCTTTAACGCCTGCCCCATTACATATGTCACTATATCTTTTACTTGCCAAGGAAAGGCACTCAGAGTCACTTGGCCTTGCCTTGCCTTTGATGCTGTGGCTAGTCTACTCTTGTTTTGCTTGCTTGCTTATGTGTGCCTTGCCTGGCAAGACCTAGAAAGACCGTCCTTGCTTTGCTTTGCCTTGCCTACCGCTCTTTGCAATGCAAACCAAGTGTAGGCGAAATTGTAGGCAAGTCAAGGGAGAAGCTGACAAGGCTGGAGCCATGAGGGGCAAGCAAATGGAGTGGTAGGTGAGAGAAGGCCCAGAACTTCTAGGCAAGGATGGGCATAGGAAGGCCAGGCAGAAACAGGAAGGCCTAGGCAAGGCTAGGTTTCCCTGGAGGAAAGCAGTCAAGTGTGGGCAGGTCAAGTGTGGGCGTAGGCACTGGAGGGAGTGCAAGGCTAGGGAGGCAAGGCAGGGCAAGGCAAGGAAACTTTTGGGTCACCAAGGCAAGACAAATGAGAGGTACATTCAAAGACTGCTGGTACACAAAAGGGGCTAGGACAGACTTCTCTGGCTGGCCTTGATCTCACATGGGCCATCTCTAATCTGCACCTAAAACACTTGGATTACCTGCTTTCCTTGGTATACAAAAGAACTGTCATTCTGGTCCTGAAGCGCAAAGGTGAAATGTGAATTTTATGTCCAAAATTCAAGACATGTAAGGATAGGTGCCAGAAGCAAGCTGCCAGGACAGATGGGTGTGCTTGCACGTGACCTCTTTTGGGCTTCCTCTCACATGCTCCTGAAACGCTGGAGGTACGTGAAAGCCTTGAGAGTCCTAGGAGAAGCAGGCAGGGCAAGGCAAGATGAAGAAATTCCGCAAAAAGAGGGGTATTGAATTCCAGGTGGGGGACGAGTGAGCAAGGGAATGCAAGGCAAGGGAGAGGAGAGGTTCAAAGGTAACGCCAAGAAAAGTGGTGGCTTTGCCAGGCAAGACAAAGGAGAGGCAAGCAAGGCAATGAGAGTCCTAGAAGGAGAAGGAAATGAAAGATTGGAGCTGGACAAAGGGGAAGGGAAACTGGACAAAGTGGCAAGGGGGATGGGTGGTGCAAGGCACTGGACTGGTAGGAAGGGCAAGGGAAAGACATGGATGGGTCAGGAAGGAAGAGGAAAACAATGGCCAGGAATGACAAAGAAATGCAAGGTTGGATAGGAAAGGAAAGGCAAGGCAATGTAGGGAAGGGGTAGGCCAGACAATGGGTGTCTTAAGAGGAAAAGTATGCATAGCAAGGCCAAGAGAAAAGCGGTAAAGAAGTTAGCGTGGGCGATAGGTGAGTGTAGCTGAGAAAGAAAGTGCCTCATTCCAGTTTGTATGTATGTATGTGTGTGTGAAGTTTGCAGGATGTAAAGCAGAGACTTGATGGTGGAGTGAAAGGATGCTTTTGAATACACGTGGCAAGGTCCAAGCAAACTATTTGTCTTGGCACATCTGTGTCCCATAAACTTCTTAGTTTAGATTCAGACTGTAAGCGGGACAGAGAACACCCCTAAAATTACAGCTGAGCAAGAAAGCAGGTCGCATCAGCATGTTTTAAAGGAAGCAGTTTTTTTGTGTGAGAAGAAAATGGACATATGAGACTCCAGCAGTATCGACGTTCAGCTTAGAAGCAAAGTGCAATGATTCCGTACAAACTCTGAAAATGAAACGCAGCAATAAAAAGGCAATGGGACATGTCAGCGAAAGCTTTGTGGCCAAGCAGGGTGAGATGTTTGAAGCAGAACCACAGTTTGGTTTCACTAAGGATCCATCATGGTGGATTGCAAACATGTGCCAAGACAACACATATTCTGCAGCTGTTGCAGCTGTCCGCAGGAACACTAGCGCTTTCCCTTAGACTCTAAAATGCAGAGAAATGGCCTGCGCAGCGCAGAAGCTATTTGTGCTGCTTGTACACCTCTTCTAACCCCTCAGTGGAAATTATTGCGCCTGCCTTTAGACTCTGAGATCCAGAGAACACAAGGGTAGAGGCAGTGGAGAATGGAAGGAGAGAGTGAAGTTTGATGAGTGAGTTTGATGTGACTTATGTGGAGCACGCAGAAAATGTAGCCCCGTACTGGTTTTTACACCTGGGGCCTATTTCTGTAAGACATTTCAGGTGGACATTTTTGATCAAGAAGCCAGAGTGAAAAAATTGACAGCAGGTGTCTGTGGGAAAGAAAAAGCAGCAAGGCATCGTGTGCCATTTAAATGCTGCTATAAGAAGGGCGTACTTTAGCAGCATCTCTCTTGACACTTCTATCTGTGTAATCTCTAGCTGCTTGGACACAGCGACACTGAAAATAATTGTACTGCAAATACCAAGTTACACAGGGAAAAAGGGTAGGTCAGCAAATGCCTTTTGTCCTGGCACATCTCTCAGTCAGAACTCCAGCTGAAAAATTTTGCTGTAATGATGGACTTTGCCACTTGGAGAGAATTTATATAGTTGGGAAGAAGCATTCAAAGCCCTAGTGCATTTCGTCTATTTTACGGACTGCAAAGGCACTCTAAAGGCCAGCACTAGCTTTTTGTTGGACTTTTTCTTTTTGAGTAGCTGCTGGACGTTTTGAAGCGGTTTGGGATCTGCTAGAGTGCAAGGTAATACATAGAGTTTGAGGAAAGTGATATACACATTTTATATCTCCAGGGAGGTGGATGCAGTTCAGTGTGTGCGAGTTACATGTTGAGCAGCTGATCACACAGAAAAGAAGAGGCTGCGCTGCAATTGCCTTTTCATTTGCAGCTTATAAACTGCACAGCCCACAATGAAACAATTCCACTTCCTTCTGTGCTACATACAGGATCACATTCTCTCCGTCTCTAAGAGCCAGGACCCCCAGCGGAGCTCTTCCCTTCGCTGCTCCTACACCAATGAGGCCGGAGCCGCAAACAGCTTGGCTTTTTCCCTGGCACCGTCTGCCAGTGCTCATCAAAATAACCACACGATGGCGCTGTCGACTAACAAAAGAAGGAAACGCACCGAGGCCAGCTCCAAAGGACAGAGCCGAGTTGGAAACGTCCCTGCTCTCAAATTAACTGTGCCAGGAAAAAAAGACTTTGCTGATCTTCCCCCTCCAAGTGTGCAAACACTTTTGCACCACACTCAAAGGGCAACATGAAATCCTCTGCCCTAACAAACATTTTCACTCTCGCAGAGTCCGGTAACAAACTCAAAGACATCCGCTCAACAAATGTGCCAGCGGAGAGAGAAAGTTCTTTGCTGCCTACAATTTCAGCTTCACCCATCAAACAATGAACACACACCCTGCTATTGGCACTTTTCTTTTCAGCTCTACGCTCCTAAGCTTTCAGTCTCAGAGTCAAGATCCAAGCAGCATGGCAACAGGGACTACTCACACACTAAAGCCACAAGGACAAAAAGCTCAACAACTTGCTGTCTAGATTCCCACTGTCAGTTCAACAGCTCTAACCCACAGGGAAACCTCTTGGGAAAAACCTTTAAATTCACTGAGACCACCCAAAGTGCCCATCCAAACTTAATTTCTTTGCCAAAGAGAAGAACAAGAAGCTCATTTCAAGAGAAATGGCATCCCCTCCTCCAAAATCCAAAACATCCAGTGACTGATCCCATACAATGGTGTCAGAACACTCTTACTAGAGGCAGACGGCCTTCCAAAGATGGATACTGACTCAATGACTGTACAAATTGAGGGAGTGCTTCCAAATATGCCGGCACAAGAAGCTGCTGTCGTCCTTGAGCTGCGCGACACAGCTTCTTATCTGCACCTCCAACTCTGGGGCTACGTGCTTTCCTTCCCATGAGAAAGCATTGCCATTCTCCTTCAGGAACTTACCAAGCCAAGCTGTATGCCATGCCCTGTACTATGTCCAACAATGGCTCCTGCACAGAAGGGTCTACGACATAAATATCTTGCTGGACTATACCTCCTCATGGTACCTTTAACGCCTGCCCTATTACATTGTCACTATATCTTTTACTTGCCAAGGAAAGGCACTCAGAGTCACTTGGCCTTGCCTTGCCTTTGATGCTGTGGCTAGTCTACTCTTGTTTTGCTTGCTTGCTTATGTGTGCCTTGCCTGGCAAGACCTAGAAAGACCTTCCTTGCTTTGCTTTGCCTTGCCTACCGCTCTTTGCAATGCAAACCAAGTGTAGGCGCAATTGTAGGCAAGTCAAGGGAGAAGCTGACAAGGCTGGAGCCATGAGGGGCAAGCAAATGGAGTGGTAGGTGAGAGAAGGCCCAGAACTTCTAGGCAAGGATGGGCATAGGAAGGCCAGGCAGAAACAGGAAGGCCTAGGCAAGGCTAGGTTTCCTCGGAGGAAAGCAGTCAAGTGTGGGCAGGTCAAGTGTGGGCGTAGGCACTGGAGGGAGTGCAAAGCTAGGGAGGCAAGGCAGGGCAAGGCGAGGAAACTTTTGGGTCACCAAGGCAAGACAAATGAGAGGTACATTCAAAGACTGCTGGTACACAAAAGGGGCTAGGACAGACTTCTCTGGCTGGCCTTGATCTCACATGGGCCATCTCTAATCTGCACCTAAAACACTTGGATTACCTGCTTTCCTTGGTATACAAAAGAACTGTCATTCTGGTCCTGAAGCGCAAAGGTGAAATGTGAATTTCATGTCCAAAATTCAAGACATGTAAGGATAGGTGCCAGAAGCAAGCTGCCAGGACAGATGGGTGTGCTTGCACGTGACCTCTTTTGGGCTTCCTCTCACATGCTCCTGAAACGCTGGAGGTACGTGAAAGCCTTGAGAGTCCTAGGAGAAGCAGGCAGGGCAAGGCAAGATGAAGAAATGCCGCAAAAAGAGGGGTATTGAATTCCAGGTGGGGGACGAGTGAGCAAGGGAATGCAAGGCAAGGGAGAGGAGAGGTTCAAAGGTAACGCCAAGAAAAGTGGTGGCTTTGCCAGGCAAGACAAAGGAGAGGCAAGCAAGGCAATGAGAGTCCTAGAAGGAGAAGGAAATGAAAGATTGGAGATGGACAAAGAGGAAGGGAAACTGGACAAAGTGGCAAGGGGGATGGGTGGTGCAGAGCACTGGACTGGTAAGAAGGGCAAGGGAAAGACATGGATGGGTCAGGAAGGAAGAGGAAAACAATGGCCAGGAATGACAAAGAAATGCAAGGTTGGATAGGAAAGGAAAGGCAAGGCAATGTAGGGAAGGGGTAGGCCAGACAATGGGTGTCTTAAGAGGAAAAGTATGCATAGCAAGGCCAAGAGAAAAGCGATAAAGAAGTTAGCGTGGGGGATAGGAGAGTGTAGCTGAGAAAGAAAGAAAGAAAGTGCCTGATTCCAGTATGTATGTATGTATGTGTGTGTGATGTTTGCAGGATGTAAAGCAGAGACTTGATGGTGGAGTGAAAGGATGCTTTTGAATACACGTGGCAAGGTCCAAGCAAACTATTTGTCTTGGCACATCTGTGTCCCATAAACTTCTTAGTTTAGATTCAGACTGTAAGCGGGACAGAGAACACCCCTAAAATTACAGCTGAGCAAGAAAGCAGGTCGCATCAGCATGTTTTAAAGGAAGCAGTTTTTTTGTGTGAGAAGAAAATGGACATATGAGACTCCAGCAGTATGGACGTTCAGCTTAGAAGCAAAGTGCAATGATTCCGTACAAACTCTGAAAATGAAACGCAGCAATAAAAAGGCAATGGGACATGTCAGCGAAAGCTTTGTGGCCAAGCAGGGTGAGATGTTTGAAGCAGAACCACAGTTTGGTTTCACTAAGGATCCATCATGGTGGATTGCAAACATGTGCCAAGACAACACATATTCTGCAGCTGTTGCAGCTCTCCGCAGGAACACTAGCGCTTTCCCTTAGACTCTAAAATGCAGAGAAATGGCCTGCGCAGTGCAGAAGCTATTTGTGCTGCTTGTACACCTCTTCCAACCCCTCAGTGGAAACTATTGCGCCTGCCTTTAGACTCTGAGATCCAGAGAACACAATGGTAGAGGCAGTGGAGAATGGAAGGAGAGAGTGAAGTTTGATGAGTGAGTTTGATGTGACTTATGTGGAGCACGCAGAAAATGTAGCCCCGTACTGGTTTTTACACCTGGAGCCTATTTCTGTAAGACATTTCAGGTGGACATTTTTGATCAAGAAGCCAGAGTGAAAAAATTGACAGCGGGTCTCTCTAGGAAAGAAAAAGCAGCAAGGCGTCGTGTGCCATTTAAATGCTGCTATAAGAAGGGCGTACTTTAGCAGCATCTCTCTTGACACTTCTATCTGTGTAATCTCTAGCTGCTTGGACACAGCGACACTGAAAATAATTGTACTGCAAATACCAAGTGACACAGGGAAAAAGGGTAGGTCAGCAAATGCCTTCTGTCCTGGCACATCTCTCAGTCAGAACTGCAGCTGAAAAATTTTGCTGTAATGATGGACTTTGCCACTTGGAGAGAATTTATATAGTTGGGAAGAAGCATTCAAAGCCCTAGTGCATTTCGTCTATTTTACGGACTGCAAAGGCACTCTAAAGACCAGCACTAGCTTTTTGTTGGACTTTTTCTTTTTGAGTAGCTGCTGGACGTTTTGAAGCGGTTTGGGATCTGCTAGAGTGCAAGGTAATACATAGAGTTTGAGGAAAGTGATATACACATTTTATATCTCCAGGGAGGTGGATGCAGTTCAGTGTGTGCGAGTTACATGTTGAGCAGCTGATCACACAGAAGAGGCTGCGCTGCAATTGCCTTTTCATTTGCAGCTTATAAACTGCACAGCCCACAATGAAACAATTCCACTTCCTTCTGTGCTACATACAGGATCACATTCTCTCAGTCTCTAAGAGCCAGGACCCCCAGCAGAGCTCTTCCCTGCGCTGCTCCTACACCAATGAGGCCGGAGCCGCAAACAGCTTGGCTTTTTCCCTGGCACCGTCTGCCAGCGCTCATCAAAATAACCACACGATGGCGCTGTCGACTAACAAAAGAAGGAAACGCACCGAGGCCAGCTCCAAAGGACAGAGCCGAGTTGGAAACGTCCCTGCTCTCAAATTAACTGTGCCAGGAAAAAAAGACTTTGCTGATCTTCCCCCTCCAAGTGTGCAAACACTTTTGCACCACACTCAAAGGGCAACACGAAATCCTCTGCCCTAACAAACATTTTCACTCTCGCAGAGTCCGGTAACAAACTCAAAGACATCTGCTCAACAAATGTGCCAGCGGAGAGAGAAAGTTCTTTGCTGCTTACAATTTCAGCTTCACCCATCAAACAATGAACACACACCCTGCTATTGGCACTTTTCTTTTCAGCTCTGCGCTCCTATGCTTTCAGTCTCAGAGTCAAGATCCAAGCAGCATGGCAACAGGGACTACTCACACACTAAAGCTACAAGGACAAAAAGCTCAACAACTTGCTGTCTAGATTCCCACTGTCAGTTCAACAGCTCTAACCCACAGGGAAACCTCTTGGGAAAAAGCTTTAAATTCACTGAGACCACCCAACGTGCCCATCCAAACTTAATTTCTTTGCCAAAGAGAAGAACAAGAAGCTCATTTCAAGAGAAATGGCATCCCCTCCTTCAAAATCCAAAACATCCAGTGACTGATCCCATACAATGGTGTCAGAACACTCTTACTAGAGGCAGACAGCCTTCCAAAGATGGATACTGACTCAATGACTGTACAAATTGAGGGAGTGCTTCCAAATATGCCGGCACAAGAAGCTGCTGTCGTCCTTGAGCTGCGCGACACAGCTTCTTATCTGCACCTCCAACTCTGGGGCTACGTGCTTTCCTTCCCATGAGAAAGCATTGCCATTCTCCTTCAGGAACTTACCAAGCCAAGCTGTATGCCATGTCCTGTACTATGTCCAACAATGGCTCCTGCACAGAAGGGTCTACGACATAAATATCTTGCTGGACTATACCTCCTCATGGTACCTTTAACGCCTGCCCTATTACATTGTCACTATATCTTTTACTTGCCAAGGAAAGGCACTCAGAGTCACTTGGCCTTGCCTTGCCTTTGATGCTGTGGCTAGTCTACTCTTGTTTTGCTTGCTTGCTTATGTGTGCCTTGCCTGGCAAGACCTAGAAAGACCTTCCTTGCTTTGCTTTGCCTTGCCTACCGCTCTTTGCAATGCAAACCAAGTGTAGGCGCAATTGTAGGCAAGTCAAGGGAGAAGCTGACAAGGCTGGAGCCATGAGGGGCAAGCAAATGGAGTGGTAGGTGAGAGAAGGCCCAGAACTTCTAGGCAAGGATGGGCATAGGAAGGCCAGGCAGAAACAGGAGGGGCTAGGCAAGGCTAGGTTTCCCTGGAGGAAAGCAGTAGGCAGGTCAAGTGTGGGCGTAGGCACTGGAGGGAGTGCAAGGCTAGGGAGGCAAGGCAGGGCAAGGCAAGGAAACTTTTGGGTCACCAAGGCAAGACAAATGAGAGGTACATTCAAAGACTGCTGGTACACAAAAGGGGCTAGGACAGACTTCTCTGGCTGGCCTTGATCTCACATGGGCCATCTCTAATCTGCACCTAAAACACTTGGATTACCTGCTTTCCTTGGTATACAAAAGAACTGTCATTCTGGTCCTGAAGCGCAAAGGTGAAATGTGAATTTTATGTCCAAAATTCAAGACATGTAAGGATAGGTGCCAGAAGCAAGCTGCCAGGACAGATGGGTGTGCTTGCACGTGACCTCTTTTGGGCTTCCTCTCACATGCTCCTGAAACGCTGGAGGTACGTGAAAGCCTTGAGAGTCCTAGGAGAAGCAGGCAGGGCAAGGCAAGATGAAGAAATTCCGCAAAAAGAGGGGTATTGAATTCCAGGTGGGGGACGAGTGAGCAAGGGAATGCAAGGCAAGGGAGAGGAGAGGTTCAAAGGTAACGCCAAGAAAAGTGGTGGCTTTGCCAGGCAAGACAAAGGAGAGGCAAGCAAGGCAATGAGAGTCCTAGAAGGAGAAGGAAATGAAAGATTGGAGCTGGACAAAGGGGAAGGGAAACTGGACAAAGTGGCAAGGGGGATGGGTGGTGCAAGGCACTGGACTGGTAGGAAGGGCAAGGGAAAGACATGGATGGGTCAGGAAGGAAGAGGAAAACAATGGCCAGGAATGACAAAGAAATGCAAGGTTGGATAGGAAAGGAAAGGCAAGGCAATGTAGGGAAGGGGTAGGCCAGACAATGGGTGTCTTAAGAGGAAAAGTATGCATAGCAAGGCCAAGAGAAAAGCGGTAAAGAAGTTAGCGTGGGCGATAGGTGAGTGTAGCTGAGAAAGAAAGTGCCTCATTCCAGTTTGTATGTATGTATGTGTGTGTGAAGTTTGCAGGATGTAAAGCAGAGACTTGATGGTGGAGTGAAAGGATGCTTTTGAATACACGTGGCAAGGTCCAAGCAAACTATTTGTCTTGGCACATCTGTGTCCCATAAACTTCTTAGTTTAGATTCAGACTGTAAGCGGGACAGAGAACACCCCTAAAATTACAGCTGAGCAAGAAAGCAGGTCGCATCAGCATGTTTTAAAGGAAGCAGTTTTTTTGTGTGAGAAGAAAATGGACATATGAGACTCCAGCAGTATCGACGTTCAGCTTAGAAGCAAAGTGCAATGATTCCGTACAAACTCTGAAAATGAAACGCAGCAATAAAAAGGCAATGGGACATGTCAGCGAAAGCTTTGTGGCCAAGCAGGGTGAGATGTTTGAAGCAGAACCACAGTTTGGTTTCACTAAGGATCCATCATGGTGGATTGCAAACATGTGCCAAGACAACACATATTCTGCAGCTGTTGCAGCTGTCCGCAGGAACACTAGCGCTTTCCCTTAGACTCTAAAATGCAGAGAAATGGCCTGCGCAGCGCAGAAGCTATTTGTGCTGCTTGTACACCTCTTCTAACCCCTCAGTGGAAATTATTGCGCCTGCCTTTAGACTCTGAGATCCAGAGAACACAAGGGTAGAGGCAGTGGAGAATGGAAGGAGAGAGTGAAGTTTGATGAGTGAGTTTGATGTGACTTATGTGGAGCACGCAGAAAATGTAGCCCCGTACTGGTTTTTACACCTGGGGCCTATTTCTGTAAGACATTTCAGGTGGACATTTTTGATCAAGAAGCCAGAGTGAAAAAATTGACAGCAGGTGTCTGTGGGAAAGAAAAAGCAGCAAGGCATCGTGTGCCATTTAAATGCTGCTATAAGAAGGGCGTACTTTAGCAGCATCTCTCTTGACACTTCTATCTGTGTAATCTCTAGCTGCTTGGACACAGCGACACTGAAAATAATTGTACTGCAAATACCAAGTTACACAGGGAAAAAGGGTAGGTCAGCAAATGCCTTTTGTCCTGGCACATCTCTCAGTCAGAACTCCAGCTGAAAAATTTTGCTGTAATGATGGACTTTGCCACTTGGAGAGAATTTATATAGTTGGGAAGAAGCATTCAAAGCCCTAGTGCATTTCGTCTATTTTACGGACTGCAAAGGCACTCTAAAGGCCAGCACTAGCTTTTTGTTGGACTTTTTCTTTTTGAGTAGCTGCTGGATGTTTTGAAGCTGTTTGGGATCTGCTAGAGCGCAAGGTAATACATAGAGTTTGAGGAAAGTGATATACACATTTTATATCTCCAGGGAGGTGGATGCAGTTCAGTGTGTGCGAGTTACATGTTGAGCAGCTGATCACACAGAAAAGAAGAGGCTGCGCTGCAATTGCCTTTTCATTTGCAGCTTATAAACTGCACAGCCCACAATGAAACAATTCCACTTCCTTCTGTGCTACATACAGGATCACATTCTCTCCGTCTCTAAGAGCCAGGACCCCCAGCGGAGCTCTTCCCTGCGCTGCTCCTACACCAATGAGGCCGGAGCCGCAAACAGCTTGGCTTTTTCCCTGGCACCGTCTGCCAGCGCTCATCAAAATAACCACACGATGGCGCTGTCGACTAACAAAAGAAGGAAACGCACCGAGGCCAGCTCCAAAGGACAGAGCCCAGTTGGAAACGTCCCTGCTCTCAAATTAACTGTGCCAGGAAAAAAAGACTTTGCTGATCTTCCCCCTCCAAGTGTGCAAACACTTTTGCACCACACTCAAAGGGCAACACGAAATCTTCTGCCCTAACAAACATTTTCACTCTCGCAGAGTCCGGTAACAAACTCAAAGACATCCGCTCAACAAATGTGCCAGCGGAGAGAGAAAGTTCTTTGCTGCCTACAATTTCAACTTCACCCATCAAACAATGAACACACACCCTGCTATTGGCACTTTTCTTTTCAGCTCTACGCTCCTAAGCTTTCAGTCTCAGAGTCAAGATCCAAGCAGCATGGCAACAGGGACTACTCACACTAAAGCTACAAGGACAAAAAGCTCAACAACTTGGTGTCTAGATTCCCACTGTCAGTTCAACAGCTCTAACCCACAGGGAAACCTCTTGGGAAAAACCTTTAAATTCACTGAGACCACCCAAAGTGCCCATCCAAACTTAATTTCTTTGCCAAAGAGAAGAACAAGAAGCTCATTTCAAGAGAAAGGGCATCCCCTCCTCCAAAATCCAAAACATCCAGTGACTGATCCCATACAATGGTGTCAGAACACTCTTACTAGAGGCAGACAGCCTTCCAAAGATGGATACTGACTCAATGACTGTACAAATTGAGGGAGTGCTTCCAAATATGCTGGCACAAGAAGCTGCTGTCGTCCTTGAGCTGCGCGACACAGCTTCTTATCTGCACCTCCAACTCTGGGGCTACGTGCTTTCCTTCCCATGAGAAAGCATTGCCATTCTCCTTCAGGAACTTACCAAGCCAAACTGTATGCCATGTCCTGTACTATGTCCAACAATGGCTCCTGCACAGAAGGGTCTACGACATAAATATCTTGCTGGACTATACCTCCTCATGGTACCTTTAACGCCTGCCCCATTACATATGTCACTATATCTTTTACTTGCCAAGGAAAGGCACTCAGAGTCACTTGGCCTTGCCTTGCCTTTGATGCTGTGGCTAGTCTACTCTTGTTTTGCTTGCTTGCTTATGTGTGCCTTGCCTGGCAAGACCTAGAAAGACCGTCCTTGCTTTGCTTTGCCTTGCCTACCGCTCTTTGCAATGCAAACCAAGTGTAGGCGAAATTGTAGGCAAGTCAAGGGAGAAGCTGACAAGGCTGGAGCCATGAGGGGCAAGCAAATGGAGTGGTAGGTGAGAGAAGGCCCAGAACTTCTAGGCAAGGATGGGCATAGGAAGGCCAGGCAGAAACAGGAAGGCCTAGGCAAGGCTAGGTTTCCCTGGAGGAAAGCAGTCAAGTGTGGGCAGGTCAAGTGTGGGCGTAGGCACTGGAGGGAGTGCAAGGCTAGGGAGGCAAGGCAGGGCAAGGCAAGGAAACTTTTGGGTCACCAAGGCAAGACAAATGAGAGGTACATTCAAAGACTGCTGGTACACAAAAGGGGCTAGGACAGACTTCTCTGGCTGGCCTTGATCTCACATGGGCCATCTCTAATCTGCACCTAAAACACTTGGATTACCTGCTTTCCTTGGTATACAAAAGAACTGTCATTCTGGTCCTGAAGCGCAAAGGTGAAATGTGAATTTTATGTCCAAAATTCAAGACATGTAAGGATAGGTGCCAGAAGCAAGCTGCCAGGACAGATGGGTGTGCTTGCACGTGACCTCTTTTGGGCTTCCTCTCACATGCTCCTGAAACGCTGGAGGTACGTGAAAGCCTTGAGAGTCCTAGGAGAAGCAGGCAGGGCAAGGCAAGATGAAGAAATTCCGCAAAAAGAGGGGTATTGAATTCCAGGTGGGGGACGAGTGAGCAAGGGAATGCAAGGCAAGGGAGAGGAGAGGTTCAAAGGTAACGCCAAGAAAAGTGGTGGCTTTGCCAGGCAAGACAAAGGAGAGGCAAGCAAGGCAATGAGAGTCCTAGAAGGAGAAGGAAATGAAAGATTGGAGCTGGACAAAGGGGAAGGGAAACTGGACAAAGTGGCAAGGGGGATGGGTGGTGCAAGGCACTGGACTGGTAGGAAGGGCAAGGGAAAGACATGGATGGGTCAGGAAGGAAGAGGAAAACAATGGCCAGGAATGACAAAGAAATGCAAGGTTGGATAGGAAAGGAAAGGCAAGGCAATGTAGGGAAGGGGTAGGCCAGACAATGGGTGTCTTAAGAGGAAAAGTATGCATAGCAAGGCCAAGAGAAAAGCGGTAAAGAAGTTAGCGTGGGCGATAGGTGAGTGTAGCTGAGAAAGAAAGTGCCTCATTCCAGTTTGTATGTATGTATGTGTGTGTGAAGTTTGCAGGATGTAAAGCAGAGACTTGATGGTGGAGTGAAAGGATGCTTTTGAATACACGTGGCAAGGTCCAAGCAAACTATTTGTCTTGGCACATCTGTGTCCCATAAACTTCTTAGTTTAGATTCAGACTGTAAGCGGGACAGAGAACACCCCTAAAATTACAGCTGAGCAAGAAAGCAGGTCGCATCAGCATGTTTTAAAGGAAGCAGTTTTTTTGTGTGAGAAGAAAATGGACATATGAGACTCCAGCAGTATCGACGTTCAGCTTAGAAGCAAAGTGCAATGATTCCGTACAAACTCTGAAAATGAAACGCAGCAATAAAAAGGCAATGGGACATGTCAGCGAAAGCTTTGTGGCCAAGCAGGGTGAGATGTTTGAAGCAGAACCACAGTTTGGTTTCACTAAGGATCCATCATGGTGGATTGCAAACATGTGCCAAGACAACACATATTCTGCAGCTGTTGCAGCTGTCCGCAGGAACACTAGCGCTTTCCCTTAGACTCTAAAATGCAGAGAAATGGCCTGCGCAGCGCAGAAGCTATTTGTGCTGCTTGTACACCTCTTCTAACCCCTCAGTGGAAATTATTGCGCCTGCCTTTAGACTCTGAGATCCAGAGAACACAAGGGTAGAGGCAGTGGAGAATGGAAGGAGAGAGTGAAGTTTGATGAGTGAGTTTGATGTGACTTATGTGGAGCACGCAGAAAATGTAGCCCCGTACTGGTTTTTACACCTGGGGCCTATTTCTGTAAGACATTTCAGGTGGACATTTTTGATCAAGAAGCCAGAGTGAAAAAATTGACAGCAGGTGTCTGTGGGAAAGAAAAAGCAGCAAGGCATCGTGTGCCATTTAAATGCTGCTATAAGAAGGGCGTACTTTAGCAGCATCTCTCTTGACACTTCTATCTGTGTAATCTCTAGCTGCTTGGACACAGCGACACTGAAAATAATTGTACTGCAAATACCAAGTTACACAGGGAAAAAGGGTAGGTCAGCAAATGCCTTTTGTCCTGGCACATCTCTCAGTCAGAACTCCAGCTGAAAAATTTTGCTGTAATGATGGACTTTGCCACTTGGAGAGAATTTATATAGTTGGGAAGAAGCATTCAAAGCCCTAGTGCATTTCGTCTATTTTACGGACTGCAAAGGCACTCTAAAGGCCAGCACTAGCTTTTTGTTGGACTTTTTCTTTTTGAGTAGCTGCTGGACGTTTTGAAGCGGTTTGGGATCTGCTAGAGTGCAAGGTAATACATAGAGTTTGAGGAAAGTGATATACACATTTTATATCTCCAGGGAGGTGGATGCAGTTCAGTGTGTGCGAGTTACATGTTGAGCAGCTGATCACACAGAAAAGAAGAGGCTGCGCTGCAATTGCCTTTTCATTTGCAGCTTATAAACTGCACAGCCCACAATGAAACAATTCCACTTCCTTCTGTGCTACATACAGGATCACATTCTCTCCGTCTCTAAGAGCCAGGACCCCCAGCGGAGCTCTTCCCTTCGCTGCTCCTACACCAATGAGGCCGGAGCCGCAAACAGCTTGGCTTTTTCCCTGGCACCGTCTGCCAGTGCTCATCAAAATAACCACACGATGGCGCTGTCGACTAACAAAAGAAGGAAACGCACCGAGGCCAGCTCCAAAGGACAGAGCCGAGTTGGAAACGTCCCTGCTCTCAAATTAACTGTGCCAGGAAAAAAAGACTTTGCTGATCTTCCCCCTCCAAGTGTGCAAACACTTTTGCACCACACTCAAAGGGCAACATGAAATCCTCTGCCCTAACAAACATTTTCACTCTCGCAGAGTCCGGTAACAAACTCAAAGACATCCGCTCAACAAATGTGCCAGCGGAGAGAGAAAGTTCTTTGCTGCCTACAATTTCAGCTTCACCCATCAAACAATGAACACACACCCTGCTATTGGCACTTTTCTTTTCAGCTCTACGCTCCTAAGCTTTCAGTCTCAGAGTCAAGATCCAAGCAGCATGGCAACAGGGACTACTCACACACTAAAGCCACAAGGACAAAAAGCTCAACAACTTGCTGTCTAGATTCCCACTGTCAGTTCAACAGCTCTAACCCACAGGGAAACCTCTTGGGAAAAACCTTTAAATTCACTGAGACCACCCAAAGTGCCCATCCAAACTTAATTTCTTTGCCAAAGAGAAGAACAAGAAGCTCATTTCAAGAGAAATGGCATCCCCTCCTCCAAAATCCAAAACATCCAGTGACTGATCCCATACAATGGTGTCAGAACACTCTTACTAGAGGCAGACGGCCTTCCAAAGATGGATACTGACTCAATGACTGTACAAATTGAGGGAGTGCTTCCAAATATGCCGGCACAAGAAGCTGCTGTCGTCCTTGAGCTGCGCGACACAGCTTCTTATCTGCACCTCCAACTCTGGGGCTACGTGCTTTCCTTCCCATGAGAAAGCATTGCCATTCTCCTTCAGGAACTTACCAAGCCAAGCTGTATGCCATGCCCTGTACTATGTCCAACAATGGCTCCTGCACAGAAGGGTCTACGACATAAATATCTTGCTGGACTATACCTCCTCATGGTACCTTTAACGCCTGCCCTATTACATTGTCACTATATCTTTTACTTGCCAAGGAAAGGCACTCAGAGTCACTTGGCCTTGCCTTGCCTTTGATGCTGTGGCTAGTCTACTCTTGTTTTGCTTGCTTGCTTATGTGTGCCTTGCCTGGCAAGACCTAGAAAGACCTTCCTTGCTTTGCTTTGCCTTGCCTACCGCTCTTTGCAATGCAAACCAAGTGTAGGCGCAATTGTAGGCAAGTCAAGGGAGAAGCTGACAAGGCTGGAGCCATGAGGGGCAAGCAAATGGAGTGGTAGGTGAGAGAAGGCCCAGAACTTCTAGGCAAGGATGGGCATAGGAAGGCCAGGCAGAAACAGGAAGGCCTAGGCAAGGCTAGGTTTCCTCGGAGGAAAGCAGTCAAGTGTGGGCAGGTCAAGTGTGGGCGTAGGCACTGGAGGGAGTGCAAAGCTAGGGAGGCAAGGCAGGGCAAGGCGAGGAAACTTTTGGGTCACCAAGGCAAGACAAATGAGAGGTACATTCAAAGACTGCTGGTACACAAAAGGGGCTAGGACAGACTTCTCTGGCTGGCCTTGATCTCACATGGGCCATCTCTAATCTGCACCTAAAACACTTGGATTACCTGCTTTCCTTGGTATACAAAAGAACTGTCATTCTGGTCCTGAAGCGCAAAGGTGAAATGTGAATTTCATGTCCAAAATTCAAGACATGTAAGGATAGGTGCCAGAAGCAAGCTGCCAGGACAGATGGGTGTGCTTGCACGTGACCTCTTTTGGGCTTCCTCTCACATGCTCCTGAAACGCTGGAGGTACGTGAAAGCCTTGAGAGTCCTAGGAGAAGCAGGCAGGGCAAGGCAAGATGAAGAAATGCCGCAAAAAGAGGGGTATTGAATTCCAGGTGGGGGACGAGTGAGCAAGGGAATGCAAGGCAAGGGAGAGGAGAGGTTCAAAGGTAACGCCAAGAAAAGTGGTGGCTTTGCCAGGCAAGACAAAGGAGAGGCAAGCAAGGCAATGAGAGTCCTAGAAGGAGAAGGAAATGAAAGATTGGAGCTGGACAAAGAGGAAGGGAAACTGGACAAAGTGGCAAGGGGGATGGGTGGTGCAGAGCACTGGACTGGTAAGAAGGGCAAGGGAAAGACATGGATGGGTCAGGAAGGAAGAGGAAAACAATGGCCAGGAATGACAAAGAAATGCAAGGTTGGATAGGAAAGGAAAGGCAAGGCAATGTAGGGAAGGGGTAGGCCAGACAATGGGTGTCTTAAGAGGAAAAGTATGCATAGCAAGGCCAAGAGAAAAGCGATAAAGAAGTTAGCGTGGGGGATAGGAGAGTGTAGCTGAGAAAGAAAGAAAGAAAGTGCCTGATTCCAGTATGTATGTATGTATGTGTGTGTGATGTTTGCAGGATGTAAAGCAGAGACTTGATGGTGGAGTGAAAGGATGCTTTTGAATACACGTGGCAAGGTCCAAGCAAACTATTTGTCTTGGCACATCTGTGTCCCATAAACTTCTTAGTTTAGATTCAGACTGTAAGCGGGACAGAGAACACCCCTAAAATTACAGCTGAGCAAGAAAGCAGGTCGCATCAGCATGTTTTAAAGGAAGCAGTTTTTTTGTGTGAGAAGAAAATGGACATATGAGACTCCAGCAGTATGGACGTTCAGCTTAGAAGCAAAGTGCAATGATTCCGTACAAACTCTGAAAATGAAACGCAGCAATAAAAAGGCAATGGGACATGTCAGCGAAAGCTTTGTGGCCAAGCAGGGTGAGATGTTTGAAGCAGAACCACAGTTTGGTTTCACTAAGGATCCATCATGGTGGATTGCAAACATGTGCCAAGACAACACATATTCTGCAGCTGTTGCAGCTCTCCGCAGGAACACTAGCGCTTTCCCTTAGACTCTAAAATGCAGAGAAATGGCCTGCGCAGTGCAGAAGCTATTTGTGCTGCTTGTACACCTCTTCCAACCCCTCAGTGGAAACTATTGCGCCTGCCTTTAGACTCTGAGATCCAGAGAACACAATGGTAGAGGCAGTGGAGAATGGAAGGAGAGAGTGAAGTTTGATGAGTGAGTTTGATGTGACTTATGTGGAGCACGCAGAAAATGTAGCCCCGTACTGGTTTTTACACCTGGAGCCTATTTCTGTAAGACATTTCAGGTGGACATTTTTGATCAAGAAGCCAGAGTGAAAAAATTGACAGCGGGTCTCTCTGGGAAAGAAAAAGCAGCAAGGCGTCGTGTGCCATTTAAATGCTGCTATAAGAAGGGCGTACTTTAGCAGCATCTCTCTTGACACTTCTATCTGTGTAATCTCTAGCTGCTTGGACACAGCGACACTGAAAATAATTGTACTGCAAATACCAAGTGACACAGGGAAAAAGGGTAGGTCAGCAAATGCCTTCTGTCCTGGCACATCTCTCAGTCAGAACTGCAGCTGAAAAATTTTGCTGTAATGATGGACTTTGCCACTTGGAGAGAATTTATATAGTTGGGAAGAAGCATTCAAAGCCCTAGTGCATTTCGTCTATTTTACGGACTGCAAAGGCACTCTAAAGACCAGCACTAGCTTTTTGTTGGACTTTTTCTTTTTGAGTAGCTGCTGGACGTTTTGAAGCGGTTTGGGATCTGCTAGAGTGCAAGGTAATACATAGAGTTTGAGGAAAGTGATATACACATTTTATATCTCCAGGGAGGTGGATGCAGTTCAGTGTGTGCGAGTTACATGTTGAGCAGCTGATCACACAGAAGAGGCTGCGCTGCAATTGCCTTTTCATTTGCAGCTTATAAACTGCACAGCCCACAATGAAACAATTCCACTTCCTTCTGTGCTACATACAGGATCACATTCTCTCAGTCTCTAAGAGCCAGGACCCCCAGCAGAGCTCTTCCCTGCGCTGCTCCTACACCAATGAGGCCGGAGCCGCAAACAGCTTGGCTTTTTCCCTGGCACCGTCTGCCAGCGCTCATCAAAATAACCACACGATGGCGCTGTCGAATAACAAAAGAAGGAAACGCACCGAGGCCAGCTCCAAAGGACAGAGCCGAGTTGGAAACGTCCCTGCTCTCAAATTAACTGTGCCAGGAAAAAAAGACTTTGCTGATCTTCCCCCTCCAAGTGTGCAAACACTTTTGCACCACACTCAAAGGGCAACACGAAATCCTCTGCCCTAACAAACATTTTCACTCTCGCAGAGTCCGGTAACAAACTCAAAGACATCTGCTCAACAAATGTGCCAGCGGAGAGAGAAAGTTCTTTGCTGCTTACAATTTCAGCTTCACCCATCAAACAATGAACACACACCCTGCTATTGGCACTTTTCTTTTCAGCTCTGCGCTCCTATGCTTTCAGTCTCAGAGTCAAGATCCAAGCAGCATGGCAACAGGGACTACTCACACACTAAAGCTACAAGGACAAAAAGCTCAACAACTTGCTGTCTAGATTCCCACTGTCAGTTCAACAGCTCTAACCCACAGGGAAACCTCTTGGGAAAAAGCTTTAAATTCACTGAGACCACCCAACGTGCCCATCCAAACTTAATTTCTTTGCCAAAGAGAAGAACAAGAAGCTCATTTCAAGAGAAATGGCATCCCCTCCTTCAAAATCCAAAACATCCAGTGACTGATCCCATACAATGGTGTCAGAACACTCTTACTAGAGGCAGACAGCCTTCCAAAGATGGATACTGACTCAATGACTGTACAAATTGAGGGAGTGCTTCCAAATATGCCGGCACAAGAAGCTGCTGTCGTCCTTGAGCTGCGCGACACAGCTTCTTATCTGCACCTCCAACTCTGGGGCTACGTGCTTTCCTTCCCATGAGAAAGCATTGCCATTCTCCTTCAGGAACTTACCAAGCCAAGCTGTATGCCATGTCCTGTACTATGTCCAACAATGGCTCCTGCACAGAAGGGTCTACGACATAAATATCTTGCTGGACTATACCTCCTCATGGTACCTTTAACGCCTGCCCTATTACATTGTCACTATATCTTTTACTTGCCAAGGAAAGGCACTCAGAGTCACTTGGCCTTGCCTTGCCTTTGATGCTGTGGCTAGTCTACTCTTGTTTTGCTTGCTTGCTTATGTGTGCCTTGCCTGGCAAGACCTAGAAAGACCTTCCTTGCTTTGCTTTGCCTTGCCTACCGCTCTTTGCAATGCAAACCAAGTGTAGGCGCAATTGTAGGCAAGTCAAGGGAGAAGCTGACAAGGCTGGAGCCATGAGGGGCAAGCAAATGGAGTGGTAGGTGAGAGAAGGCCCAGAACTTCTAGGCAAGGATGGGCATAGGAAGGCCAGGCAGAAACAGGAGGGGCTAGGCAAGGCTAGGTTTCCCTGGAGGAAAGCAGTAGGCAGGTCAAGTGTGGGCGTAGGCACTGGAGGGAGTGCAAGGCTAGGGAGGCAAGGCAGGGCAAGGCAAGGAAACTTTTGGGTCACCAAGGCAAGACAAATGAGAGGTACATTCAAAGACTGCTGGTACACAAAAGGGGCTAGGACAGACTTCTCTGGCTGGCCTTGATCTCACATGGGCCATCTCTAATCTGCACCTAAAACACTTGGATTACCTGCTTTCCTTGGTATACAAAAGAACTGTCATTCTGGTCCTGAAGCGCAAAGGTGAAATGTGAATTTCATGTCCAAAATTCAAGACATGTAAGGATAGGTGCCAGAAGCAAGCTGCCAGGACAGATGGGTGTGCTTGCACGTGACCTCTTTTGGGCTTCCTCTCACATGCTCCTGAAACGCTGGAGGTACGTGAAAGCCTTGAGAGTCCTAGGAGAAGCAGGCAGGGCAAGGCAAGATGAAGAAATTCCGCAAAAAGAGGGGTATTGAATTCCAGGTGGGGGACGAGTGAGCAAGGGAATGCAAGGCAAGGGAGAGGAGAGGTTCAAAGGTAACTCCAAGAAAAGTGGTGGCTTTGCCAGGCAAGACAAAGGAGAGGCAAGCAAGGCAATGAGAGTCCTAGAAGGAGAAGGAAATGAAAGATTGGAGCTGGACAAAAGGGAATGGAAACTGGACAAAGTGGCAAGGGGGATGGGTGGTGCAAGGCACTGGACTGGTAGGAAGGGCAAGGGAAAGACATGGATTGGTTAGGGAGGAAGAGGAAAACAATGGCCAGGAATGACAAAGAAATGCAAGGTTGGATAGGAAAGGAAAGGCAAGGCAATGTAGGGAAGGGGTAGGCCAGACAATGGGTGTCTTAAGAGGAAAAGTATGCATAGCAAGGCCAAGAGAAAAGCGGTAAAGAAGTTAGCGTGGGGGATAGGTGAGTGTAGCTGAGAAAGAAAGAAAGAAAGAAAGTGCCTCATTCCAGTATGTATGTATGTATGTGTGTGTGAAGTTTGCAGGATGTAAAGCAGAGACTTGATGGTGGAGTGAAAGGATGCTTTTGAATACACGTGGCAAGGTCCAAGCAAACTATTTGTCTTGGCACATCTGTGTCCCATAAACTTCTTAGTTTAGATTCAGACTGTAAGCGGGACAGAGAACACCCCTAAAATTACAGCTGAGCAAGAAAGCAGGTCGCATCAGCATGTTTTAAAGGAAGCAGTTTTTTTGTGTGAGAAGAAAATGGACATATGAGACTCCAGCAGTATCGACGTTCAGCTTAGAAGCAAAGTGCAATGATTCCGTACAAACTCTGAAAATGAAATGCAGCAATAAAAAGGCAATGGGACATGTCAGCGAAAGCTTTGTGGCCAAGCAGGGTGAGATGTTTGAAGCAGAACCACAGTTTGGTTTCACTAAGGATCCATCATGGTGGATTGCAAACATGTGCCAAGACAACACATATTCTGCAGCTGTTGCAGCTCTCCGCAGGAACACTAGCGCTTTCCCTTAGACTCTAAAATGCAGAGAAATGGCCTGCGCAGTGCAGAGGCTATTTGTGCTGCTTGTACACCTCTTCCAACCCCTCAGTGGAAACTATTGCGCCTGCCTTTAGACTCTGAGATCCAGAGAACACAATGGTAGAGGCAGTGGAGAATGGAAGGAGAGAGTGAAGTTTGATGAGTGAGTTTGATGTGACTTATGTGGAGCACGCAGAAAATGTAGCCCCGTACTGGTTTTTACACCTGGAGCCTATTTCTGTAAGACATTTCAGGTGGACATTTTTGATCAAGAAGCCAGAGTGAAAAAATTGACAGCAGGTCTCTCTGGGAAAGAAAAAGCAGCAAGGCGTCGTGTGCCATTTAAATGCTGCTATAAGAAGGGCGTACTTTAGCAGCATCTCTCTTGACACTTCTATCTGTGTAATCTCTAGCTGCTTGGACACAGCGACACTGAAAATAATTGTACTGCAAATACCAAGTGACACAGGGAAAAAGGGTAGGTCAGCAAATGCCTTCTGTCCTGGCACATCTCTCAGTCAGAACTCCAGCTGAAAAATTTTGCTGTAATGATGGACTTTGCCACATGGAGAGAATTTATATAGTTGGGAAGAAGCATTCAAAGCCCTAGTGCATTTTGTCTATTTTACGGACTGCAAAGGCACTCTAAAGGCCAGCACTAGCTTTTTGTTGGACTTTTTCTTTTTGAGTAGCTGCTGGACGTTTTGAAGCGGTTTGGGATCTGCTAGAGTGCAAGGTAATACATAGAGTTTGAGGAAAGTGATATACACATTTTATATCTCCAGGGAGGTGGATGCAGTTCAGTGTGTGCGAGTTACATGTTGAGCAGCTGATCACACAGAAAAGAAGAGGCTGCGCTGCAATTGCCTTTTCATTTGCAGCTTATAAACTGCACAGCCCACAATGAAACAATTCCACTTCCTTCTGTGCTACATACAGGATCACATTCTCTCAGTCTCTAAGAGCCAGGACCCCCAGCGGAGCTCTTCCCTGCGCTGCTCCTACACCAATGAGGCCGGAGCCGCAAACAGCTTGGCTTTTTCCCTGGCACCGTCTGCCAGCGCTCATCAAAATAACCACACGATGGCGCTGTCGACTAACAAAAGAAGGAAACGCACCGAGGCCAGCTCCAAAAGACAGAGCCGAGTTGGAAACGTCCCTGCTCTCAAATTAACTGTGCCAGGAAAAAAAGACTTTGCTGATCTTCCCCCTCCAAGTGTGCAAACACTTTTGCACCACACTCAAAGGGCAACACAAAATCCTCTGCCCTAACAAACATTTTCACTCTCGCAGAGTCCGGTAACAAACTCAAAGACATCCGCTCAACAAATGTGCCAGCGGAGAGAGAAAGTTCTTTGCTGCCTACAATTTCAGCTTCACCCATCAAACAATGAACACACACCCTGCTATTGGCACTTTTCTTTTCAGCTCTACGCTCCTAAGCTTTCAGTCTCAGAGTCAAGATCCAAGCAGCATGGCAACAGGGACTACTCACACACTAAAGCTACAAGGACAAAAAGCTCAACAACTTGGTGTCTAGATTCCCACTGTCAGTTCAACAGCTCTAACCCACAGGGAAACCTCTTGGGAAAAAGCTTTAAATTCACTGAGACCACCCAAAGTGCCCATCCAAACTTAATTTCTTTGCCAAAGAGAAGAACAAGAAGCTCATTTCAAGAGAAATGGCATCCCCTCCTCCAAAATCCAAAACATCCAGTGACTGATCCCATACAATGGTGTCAGAACACTCTTACTAGAGGCAGACAGCCTTCCAAAGATGGATACTGACTCAATGACAGTACAAATTGAGGGAGTGCTTCCAAATATGCCGGCACAAGAAGCGGCTGTCGTCCTTGAGCTGCGCGACACAGCTTCTTATCTGCACCTCCAACTCTGGGGCTACGTGCTTTCCTTCCCATGAGAAAGCATTGCCATTCTCCTTCAGGAACTTACCAAGCCAAGCTGTATGCCATGCCCTGTACTATGTCCAACAATGGCTCCTGCACAGAAGGGTCTACGACATAAATATCTTGCTGGACTATACCTCCTCATGGTACCTTTAACGCCTGCCCTATTACATTGTCACTATATCTTTTACTTGCCAAGGAAAGGCACTCAGAGTCACTTGGCCTTGCCTTGCCTTTGATGCTGTGGCTAGTCTACTCTTGTTTTGCTTGCTTGCTTATGTGTGCCTTGCCTGGCAAGACCTAGAAAGACCGTCCTTGCTTTGCTTTGCCTTGCCTACCGCTCTTTGCAATGCAAACCAAGTGTAGGCGAAATTGTAGGCAAGTCAAGGGAGAAGCTGACAAGGCTGGAGCCATGAGGGGCAAGCAAATGGAGTGGTAGGTGAGAGAAGGCCCAGAACTTCTAGGCAAGGATGGGCATAGGAAGGCCAGGCAGAAACAGGAAGGCCTAGGCAAGGCTAGGTTTCCCCGGAGGAAAGCAGTCCAGTGTGGGCAGGTCAAGTGTGGGCGTAGGCACTGGAGGGAGTGCAAGGCTAGGGAGGCAAGGCAGGGCAAGGCAAGGAAACTTTTGGGTCACCAAGGCAAGACAAATGAGAGGTACATTCAAAGACTGCTGGTACACAAAAGGGGCTAGGACACACTTCTCTGGCTGGCCTTGATCTCACATGGGCCATCTCTAATCTGCACCTAAAACACTTGGATTACCTGCTTTCCTTGGTATACAAAAGAACTGTCATTCTGGTCCTGAAGCGCAAAGGTGAAATGTGAATTTCATGTCCAAAATTCAAGACATGTAAGGATAGGTGCCAGAAGCAAGCTGCCAGGACAGATGGGTGTGTTTGCACGTGACCTCTTTTGGGCTTCCTCTCACATGCTCCTGAAACGCTGGAGGTACGTGAAAGCCTTGAGAGTCCTAGGAGAAGCAGGCAGGGCAAGGCAAGATGAAGAAATGCCGCAAAAAGAGGGGTATTGAATTCCAGGTGGGGGACGAGTGAGCAAGGGAATGCAAGGCAAGGGAGAGGAGAGGTTCAAAGGTAACGCCAAGAAAAGTGGTGGCTTTGCCAGGCAAGACAAAGGAGAGGCAAGCAAGGCAATGAGAGTCCTAGAAGGAGAAGGAAATGAAAGATTGGAGCTGGACAAAAGGGAATGGAAACTGGACAAAGTGGCAAGGGGGATGGGTGGTGCAAGGCACTGGACTGGTAGGAAGGGCAAGGGAAAGACATGGATTGGTTAGGGAGGAAGAGGAAAACAATGGCCAGGAATGACAAAGAAATGCAAGGTTGGATAGGAAAGGAAAGGCAAGGCAATGTAGGGAAGGGGTAGGCCAGACAATGGGTGTCTTAAGAGGAAAAGTATGCATAGCAAGGCCAAGAGAAAAGCGGTAAAGAAGTTAGCGTGGGGGATAGGTGAGTGTAGCTGAGAAAGAAAGAAAGAAAGTGCCTGATTCCAGTATGTATGTATGTATGTGTGTGTGAAGTTTGCAGGATGTAAAGCAGAGACTTGATGGTGGAGTAAAAGGATGCTTTTGAATACACGTGGCAAGGTCCAAGCAAACTATTTGTCTTGGCACATCTGTGTCCCATAAACTTCTTAGTTTAGATTCAGACTGTAAGCGGGACAGAGAACACCCCTAAAATTACAGCTGAGCAAGAAAGCAGGTCGCATCAGCATGTTTTAAAGGAAGCAGTTTTTTTGTGTGAGAAGAAAATGGACATATGAGACTCCAGCAGTATCGACGTTCAGCTTAGAAGCAAAGTGCAATGATTCCGTACAAACTCTGAAAATGAAATGCAGCAATAAAAAGGCAATGGGACATGTCAGCGAAAGCTTTGTGGCCAAGCAGGGTGAGATGTTTGAAGCAGAACCACAGTTTGGTTTCACTAAGGATCCATCATGGTGGATTGCAAACATGTGCCAAGACAACACATATTCTGCAGCTGTTGCAGCTCTCCGCAGGAACACTAGCGCTTTCCCTTAGACTCTAAAATGCAGAGAAATGGCCTGCGCAGTGCAGAGGCTATTTGTGCTGCTTGTACACCTCTTCCAACCCCTCAGTGGAAACTATTGCGCCTGCCTTTAGACTCTGAGATCCAGAGAACACAATGGTAGAGGCAGTGGAGAATGGAAGGAGAGAGTGAAGTTTGATGAGTGAGTTTGATGTGACTTATGTGGAGCACGCAGAAAATGTAGCCCCGTACTGGTTTTTACACCTGGAGCCTATTTCTGTAAGACATTTCAGGTGGACATTTTTGATCAAGAAGCCAGAGTGAAAAAATTGACAGCAGGTCTCTCTGGGAAAGAAAAAGCAGCAAGGCGTCGTGTGCCATTTAAATGCTGCTATAAGAAGGGCGTACTTTAGCAGCATCTCTCTTGACACTTCTATCTGTGTAATCTCTAGCTGCTTGGACACAGCGACACTGAAAATAATTGTACTGCAAATACCAAGTGACACAGGGAAAAAGGGTAGGTCAGCAAATGCCTTCTGTCCTGGCACATCTCTCAGTCAGAACTCCAGCTGAAAAATTTTGCTGTAATGATGGACTTTGCCACCTGGAGAGAATTTATATAGTTGGGAAGAAGCATTCAAAGCCCTAGTGCATTTTGTCTATTTTACGGACTGCAAAGGCACTCTAAAGGCCAGCACTAGCTTTTTGTTGGACTTTTTCTTTTTGAGTAGCTGCTGGACGTTTTGAAGCGGTTTGGGATCTGCTAGAGTGCAAGGTAATACATAGAGTTTGAGGAAAGTGATATACACATTTTATATCTCCAGGGAGGTGGATGCAGTTCAGTGTGTGCGAGTTACATGTTGAGCAGCTGATCACACAGAAAAGAAGAGGCTGCGCTGCAATTGCCTTTTCATTTGCAGCTTATAAACTGCACAGCCCACAATGAAACAATTCCACTTCCTTCTGTGCTACATACAGGATCACATTCTCTCAGTCTCTAAGAGCCAGGACCCCCAGCGGAGCTCTTCCCTGCGCTGCTCCTACACCAATGAGGCCGGAGCCGCAAACAGCTTGGCTTTTTCCCTGGCACCGTCTGCCAGCGCTCATCAAAATAACCACACGATGGCGCTGTCGACTAACAAAAGAAGGAAACGCACCGAGGCCAGCTCCAAAAGACAGAGCCGAGTTGGAAACGTCCCTGCTCTCAAATTAACTGTGCCAGGAAAAAAAGACTTTGCTGATCTTCCCCCTCCAAGTGTGCAAACACTTTTGCACCACACTCAAAGGGCAACACAAAATCCTCTGCCCTAACAAACATTTTCACTCTCGCAGAGTCCGGTAACAAACTCAAAGACATCCGCTCAACAAATGTGCCAGCGGAGAGAGAAAGTTCTTTGCTGCCTACAATTTCAGCTTCACCCATCAAACAATGAACACACACCCTGCTATTGGCACTTTTCTTTTCAGCTCTACGCTCCTAAGCTTTCAGTCTCAGAGTCAAGATCCAAGCAGCATGGCAACAGGGACTACTCACACACTAAAGCTACAAGGACAAAAAGCTCAACAACTTGGTGTCTAGATTCCCACTGTCAGTTCAACAGCTCTAACCCACAGGGAAACCTCTTGGGAAAAAGCTTTAAATTCACTGAGACCACCCAAAGTGCCCATCCAAACTTAATTTCTTTGCCAAAGAGAAGAACAAGAAGCTCATTTCAAGAGAAATGGCATCCCCTCCTCCAAAATCCAAAACATCCAGTGACTGATCCCATACAATGGTGTCAGAACACTCTTACTAGAGGCAGACAGCCTTCCAAAGATGGATACTGACTCAATGACAGTACAAATTGAGGGAGTGCTTCCAAATATGCCGGCACAAGAAGCGGCTGTCGTCCTTGAGCTGCGCGACACAGCTTCTTATCTGCACCTCCAACTCTGGGGCTACGTGCTTTCCTTCCCATGAGAAAGCATTGCCATTCTCCTTCAGGAACTTACCAAGCCAAGCTGTATGCCATGCCCTGTACTATGTCCAACAATGGCTCCTGCACAGAAGGGTCTACGACATAAATATCTTGCTGGACTATACCTCCTCATGGTACCTTTAACGCCTGCCCTATTACATTGTCACTATATCTTTTACTTGCCAAGGAAAGGCACTCAGAGTCACTTGGCCTTGCCTTGCCTTTGATGCTGTGGCTAGTCTACTCTTGTTTTGCTTGCTTGCTTATGTGTGCCTTGCCTGGCAAGACCTAGAAAGACCGTCCTTGCTTTGCTTTGCCTTGCCTACCGCTCTTTGCAATGCAAACCAAGTGTAGGCGAAATTGTAGGCAAGTCAAGGGAGAAGCTGACAAGGCTGGAGCCATGAGGGGCAAGCAAATGGAGTGGTAGGTGAGAGAAGGCCCAGAACTTCTAGGCAAGGATGGGCATAGGAAGGCCAGGCAGAAACAGGAAGGCCTAGGCAAGGCTAGGTTTCCCCGGAGGAAAGCAGTCCAGTGTGGGCAGGTCAAGTGTGGGCGTAGGCACTGGAGGGAGTGCAAGGCTAGGGAGGCAAGGCAGGGCAAGGCAAGGAAACTTTTGGGTCACCAAGGCAAGACAAATGAGAGGTACATTCAAAGACTGCTGGTACACAAAAGGGGCTAGGACACACTTCTCTGGCTGGCCTTGATCTCACATGGGCCATCTCTAATCTGCACCTAAAACACTTGGATTACCTGCTTTCCTTGGTATACAAAAGAACTGTCATTCTGGTCCTGAAGCGCAAAGGTGAAATGTGAATTTCATGTCCAAAATTCAAGACATGTAAGGATAGGTGCCAGAAGCAAGCTGCCAGGACAGATGGGTGTGTTTGCACGTGACCTCTTTTGGGCTTCCTCTCACATGCTCCTGAAACGCTGGAGGTACGTGAAAGCCTTGAGAGTCCTAGGAGAAGCAGGCAGGGCAAGGCAAGATGAAGAAATGCCGCAAAAAGAGGGGTATTGAATTCCAGGTGGGGGACGAGTGAGCAAGGGAATGCAAGGCAAGGGAGAGGAGAGGTTCAAAGGTAACGCCAAGAAAAGTGGTGGCTTTGCCAGGCAAGACAAAGGAGAGGCAAGCAAGGCAATGAGAGTCCTAGAAGGAGAAGGAAATGAAAGATTGGAGCTGGACAAAAGGGAATGGAAACTGGACAAAGTGGCAAGGGGGATGGGTGGTGCAAGGCACTGGACTGGTAGGAAGGGCAAGGGAAAGACATGGATTGGTTAGGGAGGAAGAGGAAAACAATGGCCAGGAATGACAAAGAAATGCAAGGTTGGATAGGAAAGGAAAGGCAAGGCAATGTAGGGAAGGGGTAGGCCAGACAATGGGTGTCTTAAGAGGAAAAGTATGCATAGCAAGGCCAAGAGAAAAGCGGTAAAGAAGTTAGCGTGGGGGATAGGTGAGTGTAGCTGAGAAAGAAAGAAAGAAAGTGCCTGATTCCAGTATGTATGTATGTATGTGTGTGTGAAGTTTGCAGGATGTAAAGCAGAGACTTGATGGTGGAGTAAAAGGATGCTTTTGAATACACGTGGCAAGGTCCAAGCAAACTATTTGTCTTGGCACATCTGTGTCCCATAAACTTCTTAGTTTAGATTCAGACTGTAAGCGGGACAGAGAACACCCCTAAAATTACAGCTGAGCAAGAAAGCAGGTCGCATCAGCATGTTTTAAAGGAAGCAGTTTTTTTGTGTGAGAAGAAAATGGACATATGAGACTCCAGCAGTATCGACGTTCAGCTTAGAAGCAAAGTGCAATGATTCCGTACAAACTCTGAAAATGAAACGCAGCAATAAAAAGGCAATGGGACATGTCAGCGAAAGCTTTGTGGCCAAGCAGGGTGAGATGTTTGAAGCAGAACCACAGTTTGGTTTCACTAAGGATCCATCATGGTGGATTGCAAACATGTGCCAAGACAACACATATTCTGCAGCTGTTGCAGCTCTCCGCAGGAACACAAGCTCTTTCCCTTAGACTCTAAAATGCAGAGAAATGGCCTGCGCAGCGCAGAAGCTATTTGTGCTGCTTGTACACCTCTTCCAACCCCTCAGTGGAAACTATTGCGCCTGCCTTTAGACTCTGAGATCCAGAGAACACAATGGTAGAGGCAGTGGAGAATGGAAGGAGAGAGTGAAGTTTGATGAGTGAGTTTGATGTGACTTATGTGGAGCACGCAGAAAATGTAGCCCCGTACTGGTTTTTACACCTGGAGCCTATTTCTGTAAGACACTTCAGGTGGACATTTTTGATCAAGAAGCCAGAGTGAAAAAATTGACAGCAGGTCTCTCTGGGAAAGAAAAAGCAGCAAGGCGTCGTGTGCCATTTAAATGCTGCTATAAGAAGGGCGTACTTTAGCAGCATCTCTCTTGACACTTCTATCTGTGTAATCTCTAGCTGCTTGGACACAGCGACACTGAAAATAATTGTACTGCAAATACCAAGTTACACAGGGAAAAAGGGTAGGTCAGCAAATGCCTTCTGTCCTGGCACATCTCTCAGTCAGAACTCCAGCTGAAAAATTTTGCTCTAATGATAGACTTTGCCACTTGGAGAGAATTTATATAGTTGGGAAGAAGCATTCAAAGCCCTAGTGCATTTTGTCTATTTTACGGACTGCAAAGGCACTCTAAAGGCCAGCACTAGCTTTTTGTTGGACTTTTTCTTTTTGAGTAGCTGCTGGACGTTTTGAAGCGGTTTGGGATCTGCTAGAGTGCAAGGTAATACATAGAGTTTGAGGAAAGTGATATACACATTTTATATCTCCAGGGAGGTGGATGCAGTTCAGTGTGTGCGAGTTACATGTTGAGCAGCTGATCACACAGAAAAGAAGAGGCTGCGCTGCAATTGCCTTTTCATTTGCAGCTTATAAACTGCACAGCCCACAATGAAACAATTCCACTTCCTTCTGTGCTACATACAGGATCACATTCTCTCAGTCTCTAAGAGCCAGGACCCCCAGCGGAGCTCTTCCCTGCGCTGCTCCTACACCAATGAGGCCGGAGCCGCAAACAGCTTGGCTTTTTCCCTGGCACCTCATCAAAATAAGCACACGATGGCGCTGTCGACTAACAAAAGAAGGAAACGCACCGAGGCCAGCTCCAAAGGACAGAGCCGAGTTGGAAATGTCCCTGCTCTCAAATTAACTGTGCCAGGAAAAAAAGACTTTGCTGATCTTCCCCCTCCAAGTGTGCAAACACTTTTGCACCACACTCAAAGGGCAACACAAAATCCTCTGCCCTAACAAACATTTTCACTCTCGCAGAGTCCGGTAACAAACTCAAAGACATCCGCTCAACAAATGTGCCAGCGGAGAAAGTTCTTTGCTGCCTACAATTTCAGCTTCACCCATCAAACAATGAACACACACTCTGCTATTGGCACTTTTCTTTTCAGCTCTACGCTCCTAAGCTTTCAGTCTCAGAGTCAAGATCCAAGCAGCATGGCAACAGGGACTACTCACACACTAAAGCTACAAGGACAAAAAGCTCAACAACTTGGTGTCTAGATTCCCACTGTCAGTTCAACAGCTCTAACCCACAGGGAAACCTCTTGGGAAAAACCTTTACATTCACTGAGACCACCCAAAGTGCCCATCCAAACTTAATTTCTTTGCCAAAGAGAAGAACAAGAAGCTCATTTCAAGAGAAAGGGCATCCCCTCCTCCAAAATCCAAAACATCCAGTGACTGATCCCATACAATGGTGTCAGAACACTCTTACTAGAGGCGGACAGCCTTCCAAAGATGGATACTGACTCAATGACTGTACAAATTGAGGGAGTGCTTCCAAATATGCCGGCACAAGAAGCTGCTGTCGTCCTTGAGCTGCGCGACACAGCTTCTTATCTGCACCTCCAACTCTGGGGCTACGTGCTTTCCTTCCCATGAGAAAGCATTGCCATTCTCCTTCAGGAACTTACCAAGCCAAACTGTATGCCATGTCCTGTACTATGTCCAACAATGGCTCCTGCACAGAAGGGTCTACGACATAAATATCTTGCTGGACTATACCTCCTCATGGTACCTTTAACGCCTGCCCTATTACATTGTCACTATATCTTTTACTTGCCAAGGAAAGGCACTCAGAGTCACTTGGCCTTGCCTTGCCTTTGATGCTGTGGCTAGTCTACTCTTGTTTTGCTTGCTTGCTTATGTGTGCCTTGCCTGGCAAGACCTAGAAAGACCTTCCTTGCTTTGCTTTGCCTTGCCTACCGCTCTTTGCAATGCAAACCAAGTGTAGGCGCAATTGTAGGCAAGTCAAGGGAGAAGCTGACAAGGCTGGAGCCATGAGGGGCAAGCAAATGGAGTGGTAGGTGAGAGAAGGCCCAGAACTTCTAGGCAAGGATGGGCATAGGAAGGCCAGGCAGAAACAGGAGGGGCTAGGCAAGGCTAGGTTTCCCTGGAGGAAAGCAGTAGGCAGGTCAAGTGTGGGCGTAGGCACTGGAGGGAGTGCAAGGCTAGGGAGGCAAGGCAGGGCAAGGCAAGGAAACTTTTGGGTCACTAAGGCAAGACAAATGAGAGGTACATTCAAAGACTGCTGGTACACAAAAGGGGCTAGGACAGACTTCTCTGGCTGGCCTTGATCTCACATGGGCCATCTCTAATCTGCACCTAAAACACTTGGATTACCTGCTTTCCTTGGTATACAAAAGAACTGTCATTCTGGTCCTGAAGCACAAAGGTGAAATGTGAATTTTATGTCCAAAATTCAAGACATGTAAGGATAGGTGCCAGAAGCAAGCTGCCAGGACAGATGGGTGTGCTTGCACGTGACCTCTTTTGGGCTTCCTCTCACATGCTCCTGAAACGCTGGAGGTACGTGAAAGCCTTGAGAGTCCTAGGAGAAGCAGGCAGGGCAAGGCAAGATGAAGAAATTCCGCAAAAAGAGGGGTATTGAATTCCAGGTGGGAGACGAGTGAGCAAGGGAATGCAAGGCAAGGGAGAGGAGAGGTTCAAAGGTAACGCCAAGAAAAGTGGTGGCTTTGCCAGGCAAGACAAAGGAGAGGCAAGCAAGGCAATGAGAGTCCTAGAAGGAGAAGGAAATGAAAGATTGGAGCTGGACAAAGGGAAAGGGAAACTGGACAAAGTGGCAAGGGGGATGGGTGGTGCAAGGCACTGGACTGGTAGGAAGGGCAAGGGAAAGACATGGATGGGTGAGGGAGGAAGAGGAAAACAATGGCCAGGAATGACAAAGAAATGCAAGGTTGGATAGGAAAGGAAAGGCAAGGCAATGTAGGGAAGGGGTAGGCCAGACAATGGGTGTCTTAAGAGGAAAAGTATGCATAGCAAGGCCAAGAGAAAAGCGGTAAAGAAGTTAGCATTGGGGATAGGTGAGTGTAGCTGAGAAAGAAAGAAAGAAAGAAAGTGCCTGATTCCAGTATGTATGTATGTATGTGTGTGTGAAGTTTGCAGGATGTAAAGCAGAGACTTGATGGTGGAGTGAAAGGATGCTTTTGAATACACGTGGCAAGGTCCAAGCAAACTATTTGTCTTGGCACATCTGTGTCCCATAAACTTCTTAGTTTAGATTCAGACTGTAAGCGGGACAGAGAACACCCCTAAAATTACAGCTGAGCAAGAAAGCAGGTCGCATCAGCATGTTTTAAAGGAAGCAGTTTTTTTGTGTGAGAAGAAAATGGACATATGAGACTCCAGCAGTATCGACGTTCAGCTTAGAAGCAAAGTGCAATGATTCCGTACAAACTCTGAAAATGAAACGCAGCAATAAAAAGGCAATGGGACATGTCAGCGAAAGCTTTGTGGCCAAGCAGGGTGAGATGTTTGAAGCAGAACCACAGTTTGGTTTCACTAAGGATCCATCATGGTGGATTGCAAACATGTGCCAAGACAACACATATTCTGCAGCTGTTGCAGCTCTCCGCAGGAACACTAGCGCTTTCCCTTAGACTCTAAAATGCAGAGAAATGGCCTGCGCAGCGCAGAAGCTATTTGTGCTGCTTGTACACCTCTTCCAACCCCTCAGTGGAAACTATTGCGCCTGCCTTTAGACTCTGAGATCCAGAGAACACAATGGTAGAGGCAGTGGAGAATGGAAGGAGAGAGTGAAGTTTGATGAGTGAGTTTGATGTGACTTATGTGGAGCACGCAGAAAATGTAGCCCCGTACTGGTTTTTACACCTGGAGCCTATTTCTGTAAGACATTTCAGGTGCACATTTTTGATCAAGAAGCCAGAGTGAAAAAATTGACAGCAGGTCTCTCTGGGAAAGAAAAAGCAGCAAGGCGTCGTGTGCCATTTAAATGCTGCTATAAGAAGGGCGTACTTTAGCAGCATCTCTCTTGACACTTCTATCTGTGTAATCTCTAGCTGCTTGGACACAGCGACACTGAAAATAATTGTACTGCAAATACCAAGTTACACAGGGAAAAAGGGTAGGTCAGCAAATGCCTTCTGTCCTGGCACATCTCTCAGTCAGAACTCCAGCTGAAAAATTTTGCTGTAATGATGGACTTTGCCACATGGAGAGAATTTATATAGTTGGGAAGAAGCATTCAAAGCCCTAGTGCATTTTGTCTATTTTACGGACTGCAAAGGCACTCTAAAGGCCAGCACTAGCTTTTTGTTGGACTTTTTCTTTTTGAGTAGCTGCTGGACGTTTTGAAGCGGTTTGGGATCTGCTAGAGTGCAAGGTAATACATAGAGTTTGAGGAAAGTGATATACACATTTTATATCTCCAGGGAGGTGGATGCAGTTCAGTGTGTGCGAGTTACATGTTGAGCAGCTGATCACACAGAAAAGAAGAGGCTGCGCTGCAATTGCCTTTTCATTTGCAGCTTATAAACTGCACAGCCCACAATGAAACAATTCCACTTCCTTCTGTGCTACATACAGGATCACATTCTCTCAGTCTCTAAGAGCCAGGACCCCCAGCGGAGCTCTTCCCTGCGCTGCTCCTACACCAATGAGGCCGGAGCCGCAAACAGCTTGGCTTTTTCCCTGGCACCGTCTGCCAGCGCTCATCAAAATAACCACACGATGGCGCTGTCGACTAACAAAAGAAGGAAACGCACCGAGGCCAGCTCCAAAAGACAGAGCCGAGTTGGAAACGTCCCTGCTCTCAAATTAACTGTGCCAGGAAAAAAAGACTTTGCTGATCTTCCCCCTCCAAGTGTGCAAACACTTTTGCACCACACTCAAAGGGCAACACAAAATCCTCTGCCCTAACAAACATTTTCACTCTCGCAGAGTCCGGTAACAAACTCAAAGACATCCGCTCAACAAATGTGCCAGCGGAGAGAGAAAGTTCTTTGCTGCCTACAATTTCAGCTTCACCCATCAAACAATGAACACACACCCTGCTATTGGCACTTTTCTTTTCAGCTCTACGCTCCTAAGCTTTCAGTCTCAGAGTCAAGATCCAAGCAGCATGGCAACAGGGACTACTCACACACTAAAGCTACAAGGACAAAAAGCTCAACAACTTGGTGTCTAGATTCCCACTGTCAGTTCAACAGCTCTAACCCACAGGGAAACCTCTTGGGAAAAACCTTTAAATTCACTGAGACCACCCAAAGTGCCCATCCAAACTTAATTTCTTTGCCAAAGAGAAGAACAAGAAGCTCATTTCAAGAGAAATGGCATCCCCTCCTCCAAAATCCAAAACATCCAGTGACTGATCCCATACAATGGTGTCAGAACACTCTTACTAGAGGCAGACGGCCTTCCAAAGATGGATACTGACTCAATGACAGTACAAATTGAGGGAGTGCTTCCAAATATGCCGGCACAAGAAGCGGCTGTCGTCCTTGAGCTGCGCGACACAGCTTCTTATCTGCACCTCCAACTCTGGGGCTACGTGCTTTCCTTCCCATGAGAAAGCATTGCCATTCTCCTTCAGGAACTTACCAAGCCAAGCTGTATGCCATGCCCTGTACTATGTCCAACAATGGCTCCTGCACAGAAGGGTCTACGACATAAATATCTTGCTGGACTATACCTCCTCATGGTACCTTTAACGCCTGCCCTATTACATTGTCACTATATCTTTTACTTGCCAAGGAAAGGCACTCAGAGTCACTTGGCCTTGCCTTGCCTTTGATGCTGTGGCTAGTCTACTCTTGTTTTGCTTGCTTGCTTATGTGTGCCTTGCCTGGCAAGACCTAGAAAGACCGTCCTTGCTTTGCTTTGCCTTGCCTACCGCTCTTTGCAATGCAAACCAAGTGTAGGCGAAATTGTAGGCAAGTCAAGGGAGAAGCTGACAAGGCTGGAGCCATGAGGGGCAAGCAAATGGAGTGGTAGGTGAGAGAAGGCCCAGAACTTCTAGGCAAGGATGGGCATAGGAAGGCCAGGCAGAAACAGGAAGGCCTAGGCAAGGCTAGGTTTCCCCGGAGGAAAGCAGTCCAGTGTGGGCAGGTCAAGTGTGGGCGTAGGCACTGGAGGGAGTGCAAGGCTAGGGAGGCAAGGCAGGGCAAGGCAAGGAAACTTTTGGGTCACCAAGGCAAGACAAATGAGAGGTACATTCAAAGACTGCTGGTACACAAAAGGGGCTAGGACACACTTCTCTGGCTGGCCTTGATCTCACATGGGCCATCTCTAATCTGCACCTAAAACACTTGGATTACCTGCTTTCCTTGGTATACAAAAGAACTGTCATTCTGGTCCTGAAGCGCAAAGGTGAAATGTGAATTTCATGTCCAAAATTCAAGACATGTAAGGATAGGTGCCAGAAGCAAGCTGCCAGGACAGATGGGTGTGTTTGCACGTGACCTCTTTTGGGCTTCCTCTCACATGCTCCTGAAACGCTGGAGGTACGTGAAAGCCTTGAGAGTCCTAGGAGAAGCAGGCAGGGCAAGGCAAGATGAAGAAATGCCGCAAAAAGAGGGGTATTGAATTCCAGGTGGGGGACGAGTGAGCAAGGGAATGCAAGGCAAGGGAGAGGAGAGGTTCAAAGGTAACGCCAAGAAAAGTGGTGGCTTTGCCAGGCAAGACAAAGGAGAGGCAAGCAAGGCAATGAGAGTCCTAGAAGGAGAAGGAAATGAAAGATTGGAGCTGGACAAAAGGGAATGGAAACTGGACAAAGTGGCAAGGGGGATGGGTGGTGCAAGGCACTGGACTGGTAGGAAGGGCAAGGGAAAGACATGGATTGGTTAGGGAGGAAGAGGAAAACAATGGCCAGGAATGACAAAGAAATGCAAGGTTGGATAGGAAAGGAAAGGCAAGGCAATGTAGGGAAGGGGTAGGCCAGACAATGGGTGTCTTAAGAGGAAAAGTATGCATAGCAAGGCCAAGAGAAAAGCGGTAAAGAAGTTAGCGTGGGGGATAGGTGAGTGTAGCTGAGAAAGAAAGAAAGAAAGTGCCTGATTCCAGTATGTATGTATGTATGTGTGTGTGAAGTTTGCAGGATGTAAAGCAGAGACTTGATGGTGGAGTAAAAGGATGCTTTTGAATACACGTGGCAAGGTCCAAGCAAAGTATTTGTCTTGGCACATCTGTGTCCCATAAACTTCTTAGTTTAGATTCAGACTGTAAGCGGGACAGAGAACACCCCTAAAATTACAGCTGAGCAAGAAAGCAGGTCGCATCAGCATGTTTTAAAGGAAGCAGTTTTTTTGTGTGAGAAGAAAATGGACATATGAGACTCCAGCAGTATCGACGTTCAGCTTAGAAGCAAAGTGCAATGATTCCGTACAAACTCTGAAAATGAAACGCAGCAATAAAAAGGCAATGGGACATGTCAGCGAAAGCTTTGTGGCCAAGCAGGGTGAGATGTTTGAAGCAGAACCACAGTTTGGTTTCACTAAGGATCCATCATGGTGGATTGCAAACATGTGCCAAGACAACACATATTCTGCAGCTGTTGCAGCTCTCCGCAGGAACACTAGCGCTTTCCCTTAGGCTCTAAAATGCAGAGAAATGGCCTGCGCAGCGCAGAAGCTATTTGTGCTGCTTGTACACCTCTTCCAACCCTTCAGTGGAAACTATTGCGCCTGCCTTTAGACTCTGAGATCCAGAGAACACAATGGTAGAGGCAGTGGAGAATGGAAGGAGAGAGTGAAGTTTGATGAGTGAGTTTGATGTGACTTATGTGGAGCACGCAGAAAATGTAGCCCCGTACTGGTTTTTACACCTGGAGCCTATTTCTGTAAGACACTTCAGGTGGACATTTTTGATCAAGAAGCCAGAGTGAAAAAATTGACAGCAGGTCTCTCTGGGAAAGAAAAAGCAGCAAGGCGTCGTGTGCCATTTAAATGCTGCTATAAGAAGGGCGTACTTTAGCAGCATCTCTCTTGACACTTCTATCTGTGTAATCTCTAGCTGCTTGGACACAGCGACACTGAAAATAATTGTACTGCAAATACCAAGTTACACAGGGAAAAAGGGTAGGTCAGCAAATGCCTTCTGTCCTGGCACATCTCTCAGTCAGAACTCCAGCTGAAAAATTTTGCTCTAATGATAGACTTTGCCACTTGGAGAGAATTTATATAGTTGGGAAGAAGCATTCGAAGCCCTAGTGCATTTTGTCTATTTTACGGACTGCAAAGGCACTCTAAAGGCCAGCACTAGCTTTTTGTTGGACTTTTTCTTTTTGAGTAGCTGCTGGACGTTTTGAAGCGGTTTGGGATCTGCTAGAGTGCAAGGTAATACATAGAGTTTGAGGAAAGTGATATACACATTTTATATCTCCAGGGAGGTGGATGCAGTTCAGTGTGTGCGAGTTACATGTTGAGCAGCTGATCACACAGAAAAGAAGAGGCTGCGCTGCAATTGCCTTTTCATTTGCAGCTTATAAACTGCACAGCCCACAATGAAACAATTCCACTTCCTTCTGTGCTACATACAGGATCACATTCTCTCAGTCTCTAAGAGCCAGGACCCCCAGCGGAGCTCTTCCCTGCGCTGCTCCTACACCAATGAGGCCGGAGCCGCAAACAGCTTGGCTTTTTCCCTGGCACCTCATCAAAATAAGCACACGATGGCGCTGTCGAATAACAAAAGAAGGAAACGCACCGAGGCCAGCTCCAAAGGACAGAGCCGAGTTGGAAACGTCCCTGCTCTCAAATTAACTGTGCCAGGAAAAAAAGACTTTGCTGATCTTCCCCCTCCAAGTGTGCAAACACTTTTGCACCACACTCAAAGGGCAACACAAAATCCTCTGCCCTAACAAACATTTTCACTCTCGCAGAGTCCGGTAACAAACTCAAAGACATCCGCTCAACAAATGTGCCAGCGGAGAGAGAAAGTTCTTTGCTGCCTACAATTTCAGCTTCACCCATCAAACAATGAACACACACTCTGCTATTGGCACTTTTCTTTTCAGCTCTGCGCTCCTAAGCTTTCAGTCTCAGAGTCAAGATCCAAGCAGCACTGCAACAGGGACTACTCACACACTAAAGCTACAAGGACAAAAAGCTCAACAACTTGGTGTCTAGATTCCCACTGTCAGTTCAACAGCTCTAACCCACAGGGAAACCTCTTGGGAAAAACCTTTACATTCACTGAGACCACCCAAAGTGCCCATCCAAACTTAATTTCTTTGCCAAAGAGAAGAACAAGAAGCTCATTTCAAGAGAAAGGGCATCCCCTCCTCCAAAATCCAAAACATCCAGTGACTGATCCCATACAATGGTGTCAGAACACTCTTACTAGAGGCGGACAGCCTTCCAAAGATGGATACTGACTCAATGACTGTACAAATTGAGGGAGTGCTTCCAAATATGCCGGCACAAGAAGCTGCTGTCGTCCTTGAGCTGCGCGACACAGCTTCTTATCTGCACCTCCAACTCTGGGGCTACGTGCTTTCCTTCCCATGAGAAAGCATTGCCATTCTCCTTCAGGAACTTACCAAGCCAAACTGTATGCCATGTCCTGTACTATGTCCAACAATGGCTCCTGCACAGAAGGGTCTACGACATAAATATCTTGCTGGACTATACCTCCTCATGGTACCTTTAACGCCTGCCCTATTACATTGTCACTATATCTTTTACTTGCCAAGGAAAGGCACTCAGAGTCACTTGGCCTTGCCTTGCCTTTGATGCTGTGGCTAGTCTACTCTTGTTTTGCTTGCTTGCTTATGTGTGCCTTGCCTGGCAAGACCTAGAAAGACCTTCCTTGCTTTGCTTTGCCTTGCCTACCGCTCTTTGCAATGCAAACCAAGTGTAGGCGCAATTGTAGGCAAGTCAAGGGAGAAGCTGACAAGGCTGGAGCCATGAGGGGCAAGCAAATGGAGGCGTAGGTGAGAGAAGGCCCAGAACTTCTAGGCAAGGATGGGCATAGGAAGGCCAGGCAGAAACAGGAGGGGCTAGGCAAGGCTAGGTTTCCCTGGAGGAAAGCAGTAGGCAGGTCAAGTGTGGGCGTAGGCACTGGAGGGAGTGCAAGGCTAGGGAGGCAAGGCAGGGCAAGGCAAGGAAACTTTTGGGTCACCAAGGCAAGACAAATGAGAGGTACATTCAAAGACTGCTGGTACACAAAAGGGGCTAGGACAGACTTCTCTGGCTGGCCTTGATCTCACATGCGCCATCTCTAATCTGCACCTAAAACACTTGGATTACCTGCTTTCCTTGGTATACAAAAGAACTGTCATTCTGGTCCTGAAGCACAAAGGTGAAATGTGAATTTTATGTCCAAAATTCAAGACATGTAAGGATAGGTGCCAGAAGCAAGCTGCCAGGACAGATGGGTGTGCTTGCACGTGACCTCTTTTGGGCTTCCTCTCACATGCTCCTGAAACGCTGGAGGTACGTGAAAGCCTTGAGAGTCCTAGGAGAAGTAGGCAGGGCAAGGCAAGATGAAGAAATTCCGCAAAAAGAGGGGTATTGAATTCCAGGTGGGAGACGAGTGAGCAAGGGAATGCAAGGCAAGGGAGAGGAGAGGTTCAAAGGTAACGCCAAGAAAAGTGGTGGCTTTGCCAGGCAAGACAAAGGAGAGGCAAGCAAGGCAATGAGAGTCCTAGAAGGAGAAGGAAATGAAAGATTGGAGTTGGACAAAGGGGAAGGGAAACTGGACAAAGTGGCAAGGGGGATGGGTGGTGCAAGGCACTGGACTGGTAGGAAGGGCAAGGGAAAGACATGGATGGGTCAGGGAGGAAGAGGAAAACAATGGCCAGGAATGACAAAGAAATGCAAGGTTGGATAGGAAAGGAAAGGCAAGGCAATGTAGGGAAGGGGTAGGCCAGACAATGGGTGTCTTAAGAGGAAAAGTATGCATAGCAAGGCCAAGAGAAAAGCGGTAAAGAAGTTAGCGTGGGGGATAGGTGAGTGTAGCTGAGAAAGAAAGAAAGAAAGAAAGAAAGAAAGAAAGAAAGAAAGAAAGAAAGAAAGAAAGAAAGAAAGAAAGAAAGAAAGAAAGAAAGAAAGAAAGAAAGAAAGAAAGAAAGAAAGAAAGAAAGAGAGAGAAAGAAAGAAAGAAAGAAAGAAAGAAAGAAAGAAAGAAAGAGCAAGCCTCATTCCAGTATATATGTATGTATGTGTGTGTGAAGTTTGCAGGATGTAGAGCAGAGACTTGATGGTGGAGTGAAAGGATGCTCTTGAATACACGTGGCAAGGTCCAAGCAAAGTATTTGTCTTGGCACATCTGTGTCCCATAAACTTCTTAGTTTAGATTCAGACTGTAAGCGGGACAGAGAACACCCCTAAAATTACAGCTGAGCAAGAAAGCAGGTCGCATCAGCATGTTTTAAAGGAAGCAGTTTTTTTGTGTGAGAAGAAAATGGACATATGAGACTCCAGCAGTATCGACGTTCAGCTTAGAAGCAAAGTGCAATGATTCCGTACAAACTCTGAAAATGAAACGCGGCAATAAAAAGGCAATGGGACATGTCAGCGAAAGCTTTGTGGCAAAGCAGGGTGAGATGTTTGAAGCAGAACCACAGTTTGGTTTCACTAAGGATCCATCATGGTGGATTGCAAACATGTGCCAAGACAACACATATTCTGCAGCTGTTGCAGCTCTCCGCAGGAACACTAGCGCTTTCCCTTAGACTCTAAAATGCAGAGAAATGGCCTGCGCAGCGCAGAAGCTATTTGTGCTGCTTGTACACCTCTTCCAACCCCTCAGTGGAAACTATTGCGCCTGCCTTTAGACTCTGAGATCCAGAGAACACAATGGTAGAGGCAGTGGTGGAGAATGGAAGGAGAGAGTGAAGTTTGATGAGTGAGTTTGATGTGACTTATGTGGAGCACGCAGAAAATGTAGCCCCGTACTGGTTTTTACACCTGGAGCCTATTTCTGTAAGACACTTCAGGTGGACATTTTTGATCAAGAAGCCAGAGTGAAAAAATTGACAGCAGGTCTCTCTGGGAAAGAAAAAGCAGCAAGGCGTCGTGTGCCATTTAAATGCTGCTATAAGAAGGGCGTACTTTAGCAGCATCTCTCTTGACACTTCTATCTGTGTAATCTCTAGCTGCTTGGACACAGCGACACTGAAAATAATTGTACTGCAAATACCAAGTTACACAGGGAAAAAGGGTAGGTCAGCAAATGCCTTCTGTCCTGGCACATCTCTCAGTCAGAACTCCAGCTGAAAAATTTTGCTCTAATGATAGACTTTGCCACTTGGAGAGAATTTATATAGTTGGGAAGAAGCATTCGAAGCCCTAGTGCATTTTGTCTATTTTACGGACTGCAAAGGCACTCTAAAGGCCAGCACTAGCTTTTTGTTGGACTTTTTCTTTTTGAGTAGCTGCTGGACGTTTTGAAGCGGTTTGGGATCTGCTAGAGTGCAAGGTAATACATAGAGTTTGAGGAAAGTGATATACACATTTTATATCTCCAGGGAGGTGGATGCAGTTCAGTGTGTGCGAGTTACATGTTGAGCAGCTGATCACACAGAAAAGAAGAGGCTGCGCTGCAATTGCCTTTTCATTTGCAGCTTATAAACTGCACAGCCCACAATGAAACAATTCCACTTCCTTCTGTGCTACATACAGGATCACATTCTCTCAGTCTCTAAGAGCCAGGACCCCCAGCGGAGCTCTTCCCTGCGCTGCTCCTACACCAATGAGGCCGGAGCCGCAAACAGCTTGGCTTTTTCCCTGGCACCTCATCAAAATAACCACACGATGGCGCTGTCGAATAACAAAAGAAGGAAACGCACCGAGGCCAGCTCCAAAGGACAGAGCCGAGTTGGAAACGTCCCTGCTCTCAAATTAACTGTGCCAGGAAAAAAAGACTTTGCTGATCTTCCCCCTCCAAGTGTGCAAACACTTTTGCACCACACTCAAAGGGCAACACGAAATCCTCTGCCCTAACAAACATTTTCACTCTCGCAGAGTCTGGTAACAAACTCAAAGACATCCGCTCAACAAATGTGCCAGCGGAGAGAGAAAGTTCTTTGCTGCCTACAATTTCAGCTTCACCCATCAAACAATGAACACACACCCTGCTATTGGCACTTTTCTTTTCAGCTCTGCGCTCCTAAGCTTTCAGTCTCAGAGTCAAGATCCAAGCAGCACTGCAACAGGGACTACTCACACACTAAAGCTACAAGGACAAAAAGCTCAACAACTTGGTGTCTAGATTCCCACTGTCAGTTCAACAGCTCTAACCCACAGGGAAACCTCTTGGGAAAAACCTTTAAATTCACTGAGACCCCCCAAAGTGCCCATCCAAACTTAATTTCTTTGCCAAAGAGAAGAACAAGAAGCTCATTTCAAGAGAAATGGCATCCCCTCCTCCAAAATCCAAAACATCCAGTGACTGATCCCATTCAATGGTGTCAGAACACTCTTACTAGAGGCGGACAGCCTCCCAAAGATGGATACTGACTCAATGACAGTACAAATTGAGGGAGTGCTTCCAAATATGCCGGCACAAGAAGCTGCTGTCGTCCTTGAGCTGCGCGACACAGCTTCTTATCTGCACCTCCAACTCTGGGGCTACGTGCTTTCCTTCCCATGAGAAAGCATTGCCATTCTCCTTCAGGAACTTACCAAGCCAAACTGTATGCCATGTCCTGTACTATGTCCAACAATGGCTCCTGCACAGAAGGGTCTACGACATAAATATCTTGCTGGACTATACCTCCTCATGGTACCTTTAACGCCTGCCCTATTACATTGTCACTATATCTTTTACTTGCCAAGGAAAGGCACTCAGAGTCACTTGGCCTTGCCTTGCCTTTGATGCTGTGGCTAGTCTACTCTTGTTTTGCTTGCTTGCTTATGTGTGCCTTGCCTGGCAAGACCTAGAAAGACCTTCCTTGCTTTGCTTTGCCTTGCCTACCGCTCTTTGCAATGCAAACCAAGTGTAGGCGCAATTGTAGGCAAGTCAAGGGAGAAGCTGACAAGGCTGGAGCCATGAGGGGCAAGCAAATGGAGTGGTAGGTGAGAGAAGGCCCAGAACTTCTAGGCAAGGATGGGCATAGGAAGGCCAGGCAGAAACAGGAGGGGCTAGGCAAGGCTAGGTTTCCCTGGAGGAAAGCAGTAGGCAGGTCAAGTGTGGGCGTAGGCACTGGAGGGAGTGCAAGGCTAGGGAGGCAAGGCAGGGCAAGGCAAGGAAACTTTTGGGTCACCAAGGCAAGACAAATGAGAGGTACATTCAAAGACTGCTGGTACACAAAAGGGGCTAGGATAGACTTCTCTGGCTGGCCTTGATCTCACATGGGCCATCTCTAATCTGCACCTAAAACACTTGGATTACCTGCTTTCCTTGGTATACAAAAGAACTGTCATTCTGGTCCTGAAGCACAAAGGTGAAATGTGAATTTTATGTCCAAAATTCAAGACATGTAAGGATAGGTGCCAGAAGCAAGCTGCCAGGACAGATGGGTGTGCTTGCACGTGACCTCTTTTGGGCTTCCTCTCACATGCTCCTGAAACGCTGGAGGTACGTGAAAGCCTTGAGAGTCCTAGGAGAAGCAGGCAGGGCAAGGCAAGATGAAGAAATGCCGCAAAAAGAGGGGTATTGAATTCCAGGTGGGAGACGAGTGAGCAAGGGAATGCAAGGCAAGGGAGAGGAGAGGTTCAAAGGTAACGCCAAGAAAAGTGGTGGCTTTGCCAGGCAAGACAAAGGAGAGGCAAGCAAGGCAATGAGAGTCCTAGAAGGAGAAGGAAATGAAAGATTGGAGTTGGACAAAGGGGAAGGGAAACTGGACAAAGTGGCAAGGGGGATGGGTGGTGCAAGGCACTGGACTGGTAGGAAGGGCAAGGGAAAGACATGGATGGGTCAGGAAGGAAGAGGAAAACAATGGCCAGGAATGACAAAGAAATGCAAGGTTGGATAGGAAAGGAAAGGCAAGGCAATGTAGGGAAGGGGTAGGCCAGAGAATGGGTGTCTTAAGAGGAAAAGTATGCATAGCAAGGCCAAGAGAAAAGCGGTAAAGAAGTTAGCGTGGGGGATAGGTGAGTGTAGCTGAGAAAGAAAGAAAGAAAGAAAGAAAGAAAGAAAGAAAGAAAGAAAGAAAGAAAGAAAGAAAGAAAGAAAGAAAGAAAGAAAGAAAGAAAGAAAGAAAGAAAGAAAGAAAGAAAGAAAGAAAGAAAGAAAGAAAGAAAGAAAGAAAGAAAGAAAGAAAGAAAGAAAGAAAGAAAGAAAGAAAGAAAGAAAGAGAAAGAAAGAAAGAAAGAAAGAAAGAAAGAAAGAAAGAAAGAAAGAGCCTCATTCCAGTATATATGTATGTATGTGTGTGTGAAGTTTGCAGGATGTAGAGCAGAGACTTGATGGTGGAGTGAAAGGATGCTCTTGAATACACGTGGCAAGGTCCAAGCAAACTATTTGTCTTGGCACATCTGTGTCCCATAAACTTCTTAGTTTAGATTCAGACTGTAAGCGGGACAGAGAACACCCCTAAAATTACAGCTGAGCAAGAAAGCAGGTCGCATCAGCATGTTTTAAAGGAAGCAGTTTTTTTGTGTGAGAAGAAAATGGACATATGAGACTCCAGCAGTATCGACGTTCTGCTTAGAAGCAAAGTGCAATGATTCCGTACAAACTCTGAAAATGAAACGCGGCAATAAAAAGGCAATGGGACATGTCAGCGAAAGCTTTGTGGCCAAGCAGGGTGAGATGTTTGAAGCAGAACCACAGTTTGGTTTCACTAAGGATCCATCATGGTGGATTGCAAACATGTGCCAAGACAACACATATTCTGCAGCTGTTGCAGCTCTCCGCAGGAACACTAGCGCTTTCCCTTAGACTCTAAAATGCAGAGAAATGGCCTGCGCAGCGCAGAAGCTATTTGTGCTGCTTGTACACCTCTTCCAACCCTTCAGTGGAAACTATTGCGCCTGCCTTTAGACTCTGAGATCCAGAGAACACAATGGTAGAGGCAGTGGTGGAGAATGGAAGGAGAGAGTGAAGTTTGATGAGTGAGTTTGATGTGACTTATGTGGAGCACGCAGAAAATGTAGCCCCGTACTGGTTTTTACACCTGGAGCCTATTTCTGTAAGACACTTCAGGTGGACATTTTTGATCAAGAAGCCAGAGTGAAAAAATTGACAGCAGGTCTCTCTGGGAAAGAAAAAGCAGCAAGGCGTCGTGTGCCATTTAAATGCTGCTATAAGAAGGGCGTACTTTAGCAGCATCTCTCTTGACACTTCTATCTGTGTAATCTCTAGCTGCTTGGACACAGCGACACTGAAAATAATTGTACTGCAAATACCAAGTTACACAGGGAAAAAGGGTAGGTCAGCAAATGCCTTCTGTCCTGGCACATCTCTCAGTCAGAACTCCAGCTGAAAAATTTTGCTGTAATGATGGACTTTGCCACTTGGAGAGAATTTATATAGTTGGGAAGAAGCATTCAAAGCCCTAGTGCATTTTGTCTATTTTACGGACTGCAAAGGCACTCTAAAGGCCAGCACTAGCTTTTTGTTGGACTTTTTCTTTTTGAGTAGCTGCTGGACGTTTTGAAGCGGTTTGGGATCTGCTAGAGTGCAAGGTAATACATAGAGTTTGAGGAAAGTGATATACACATTTTATATCTCCAGGGAGGTGGATGCAGTTCAGTGTGTGCGAGTTACATGTTGAGCAGCTGATCACACAGAAAAGAAGAGGCTGCGCTGCAATTGCCTTTTCATTTGCAGCTTATAAACTGCACAGCCCACAATGAAACAATTCCACTTCCTTCTGTGCTACATACAGGATCACATTCTCTCAGTCTCTAAGAGCCAGGACCCCCAGCGGAGCTCTTCCCTGCGCTGCTCCTACACCAATGAGGTCGGAGCCGCAAACAGCTTGGCTTTTTCCCTGGCACCGTCTGCCAGCGCTCATCAAAATAACCACACGATGGCGCTGTCGACTAACAAAAGAAGGAAACGCACCGAGGCCAGCTCCAAAGGACAGAGCCGAGTTGGAAACGTCCCTGCTCTCAAATTAACTGTGCCAGGAAAAAAAGACTTTGCTGATCTTCCCCCTCCAAGTGTGCAAACACTTTTGCACCACACTCAAAGGGCAACACGAAATCCTCTGCCCTAACAAACATTTTCACTCTCGCAGAGTCCGGTAACAAACTCAAAGACATCCGCTCAACAAATGTGCCAGCGGAGAGAGAAAGTTCTTTGCTGCCTACAATTTCAACTTCACCCATCAAACAATGAACACACACCCTGCTATTGGCACTTTTCTTTTCAGCTCTACGCTCCTAAGCTTTCAGTCTCAGAGTCAAGATCCAAGCAGCATGGCAACAGGGACTACTCACACACTAAAGCTACAAGGACAAAAAGCTCAACAACTTGCTGTCTAGATTCCCACTGTCAGTTCAACAGCTCTAACCCACAGGGAAACCTCTTGGGAAAAACCTTTACATTCACTGAGACCACCCAAAGTGCCCATCCAAACTTAATTTCTTTGCCAAAGAGAAGAACAAGAAGCTCATTTCAAGAGAAATGGCATCCCCTCCTCCAAAATCCAAAACATCCAGTGACTGATCCCATACAATGGTGTCAGAACACTCTTACTAGAGGCGGACAGCCTTCCAAAGATGGATACTGACTCAATGACAGTACAAATTGAGGGAGTGCTTCCAAATATGCCGGCACAAGAAGCTGCTGTCGTCCTTGAGCTGCGTGACACAGCTTCTTATCTGCACCTCCAACTCTGGGGCTACGTGCTTTCCTTCCCATGAGAAAGCGTTGCCATTCTCCTTCAGGAACTTACCAAGCCAAACTGTATGCCATGTCCTGTACTATGTCCAACAATGGCTCCTGCACAGAAGGGTCTACGACATAAATATCTTGCTGGACTACACCTCCTCATGGTACCTTTAACGCCTGCCCTATTACATTGACACTATATCTTTTACTTGCCAAGGAAAAGCACTCAGAGTCACTTGGCCTTGCCTTGCCTTTGATGCTGTGGCTAGTCTACTCTTGTTTTGCTTGCTTGCTTATGTGTGCCTTGCCTGGCAAGACCTAGAAAGACCTTCCTTGCTTTGCTTTGCCTTGCCTACCGCTCTTTGCAATGCAAACCAAGTGTAGGCGCAATTGTAGGCAAGTCAAGGGAGAAGCTGACAAGGCTGGAGCCATGAGGGGCAAGCAAATGGACTGGTAGGTGAGAGAAGGCCCAGAACTTCTAGGCAAGGATGGGCATAGGAAGGCCAGGCAGAAACAGGAAGGCCTAGGCAAGGCTAGGTTTCCCTGGAGGAAAGTAGTAGGCAGGTCAAGTGTGGGTGTAGGCACTGGAGGGAGTGCAAGGCTAGGGAGGCAAGGCAGGGCAAGGCAAGGAAACTTTGGGGTCACCAAGGCAAGACAAATGAGAGGTACATTCAAAGACTGCTGGTACACAAAAGGGGCTAGGACAGACTTCTCTGGCTGGCCTTGATCTCACATGGGCCATCTCTAATCTGCACCTAAAACACTTGGATTACCTGCTTTCCTTGGTATACAAAAGAACTGTCATTCTGGTCCTGAAGCGCAAAGGTGAAATGTGAATTTTATGTCCAAAATTCAAGACATGTAAGGATAGGTGCCAGAAGCAAGCTGCCAGGACAGATGGGTGTGTTTGCTCGTGACCTCTTTTGGGCTTCCTCTCACATGCTCCTGAAACGCTGGAGGTACGTGAAAGCCTTGAGAGTCCTAGGAGAAGCAGGCAGGGCAAGGCAAGATGAAGAAATGCCGCAAAAAGAGGGGTATTGAATTCCAGGTGGGGGACGAGTGAGCAAGGGAATGCAAGGCAAGGGAGAGGAGAGGTTCAAAGGTAACGCCAAGAAAAGTGGTGGCTTTGCCAGGCAAGACAAAGGAGAGGCAAGCAAGGCAATGAGAGTCCTAGAAGGAGAAGGAAATGAAAGATTGGAGTTGGACAAAGGGGAAGGGAAACTGGACAAAGTGGCAAGGGGGATGGGTGGTGCAAGGCACTGGACTGGTAGGAAGGGCAAGGTAAAGACATGGATGGGTCAGGAAGGAAGAGGAAAACAATGGCCAGGAATGACAAAGAAATGCAAGGTTGGATAGGAAAGGAAAGGAAAGGCAATGTAGGGAAGGGGTAGGCCAGACAATGGGTGTCTTAAGAGAAAAAGTATGCATAGCAAGGCCAAGAGAAAAGCGGTAAAGAAGTTAGCGTTGGGGATTGGTGAGTGTAGCTGAGAAAGAAAGAAAGAAATTGCCTCATTCCAGTATGTATGTATGTATGTGTGTGTGAAGTTTGCAGGATGTAAAGCAGAGACTTGATGGTGGAGTGAAAGGATGCTCTTGAATACACGTGGCAAGGTCCAAGCAAACTATTTGTCTTGGCACATCTGTGTCCCATAAACTTCTTAGTTTAGATTCAGACTGTAAGCGGGACAGAGAACACCCCTAAAATTACAGCTGAGCAAGAAAGCAGGTCGCATCAGCATGTTTTAAAGGAAGCAGTTTTTTTGTGTGAGAAGAAAATGGACATATGAGACTCCAGCAGTATCGACGTTCTGCTTAGAAGCAAAGTGCAATGATTCCGTACAAACTCTGAAAATGAAGCGCAGCAATAAAAAGGCAATGGGACATGTCAGCGAAAGCTTTGTGGCCAAGCAGGGTGAGATGTTTGAAGCAGAACCACAGTTTGGTTTCACTAAGGATCCATCATGGTGGATTGCAAACATGTGCCAAGACAACACATATTCTGCAGCTGTTGCAGCTCTCCGCAGGAACACTAGCGCTTTCCCTTAGACTCTAAAATGCAGAGAAATGGCCTGCGCAGCGCAGAAGCTATTTGTGCTGCTTGTACACCTCTTCCAACCCTTCAGTGGAAACTATTGCGCCTGCCTTTAGACTCTGAGATCCAGAGAACACAATGGTAGAGGCAGTGGTGGAGAATGGAAGGAGAGAGTGAAGTTTGATGAGTGAGTTTGATGTGACTTATGTGGAGCACGCAGAAAATGTAGCCTTGTACTGGTTTTTACACCTGGAGCCTATTTCTGTAAGACATTTCAGGTGGACATTTTTGATCAAGAAGCCAGAGTGAAAAAATTGACAGCAGGTCTCTCTGGGAAAGAAAAAGCAGCAAGGCGTCGTGTGCCATTTAAATGCTGCTATAAGAAGGGCGTACTTTAGCAGCATCTCTCTTGACACTTCTATCTGTGTAATCTCTAGCTGCTTGGACACAGCGACACTGAAAATAATTGTACTGCAAATACCAAGTTACACAGGGAAAAAGGGTAGGTCAGCAAATGCCTTCTGTCCTGGCACATCTCTCAGTCAGAACTCCAGCTGAAAAATTTTGCTGTAATGATGGACTTTGCCACTTGGAGAGAATTTATATAGTTGGGAAGAAGCATTCAAAGCCCTAGTGCATTTTGTCTATTTTACGGACTGCAAAGGCACTCTAAAGGCCAGCACTAGCTTTTTGTTGGACTTTTTCTTTTTGAGTAGCTGCTGGACGTTTTGAAGCGGTTTGGGATCTGCTAGAGTGCAAGGTAATACATAGAGTTTGAGGAAAGTGATATACACATTTTATATCTCCAGGGAGGTGGATGCAGTTCAGTGTGTGCGAGTTACATGTTGAGCAGCTGATCACACAGAAAAGAAGAGGCTGCGCTGCAATTGCCTTTTCATTTGCAGCTTATAAACTGCACAGCCCACAATGAAACAATTCCACTTCCTTCTGTGCTACATACAGGATCACATTCTCTCAGTCTCTAAGAGACAGGACCCCCAGCGGAGCTCTTCCTTGCGCTGCTCCTACACCAATGAGGCCGGAGCCGCAAACAGCTTGGCTTTTTCCCTGGCACCGTCTGCCAGCGCTCATCAAAATAACCACACGATGGCGCTGTCGACTAACAAAAGAAGGAAACGCACCGAGGCCAGCTCCAAAGGACAGAGCCGAGTTGGAAACGTCCCTGCTCTCAAATTAACTGTGCCAGGAAAAAAAGACTTTGCTGATCTTCCCCCTCCAAGTGTGCAAACACTTTTGCACCACACTCAAAGGGCAACACGAAATCCTCTGCCCTAACAAACATTTTCACTCTCGCAGAGTCCAGTAACAAACTCAAAGACATCCGCTCAACAAATGTGCCAGCGGAGAGAGAAAGTTCTTTGCTGCCTACAATTTCAACTTCACCCATCAAACAATGAACACACACCCTGCTATTGGCACTTTTCTTTTCAGCTCTACGCTCCTAAGCTTTCAGTCTCAGAGTCAAGATCCAAGCAGCATGGCAACAGGGACTACTCACACACTAAAGCTACAAGGACAAAAAGCTCAACAACTTGGTGTCTAGATTCCCACTGTCAGTTCAACAGCTCTAACCCACAGGGAAACCTCTTGGGAAAAACCTTTACATTCACTGAGACCACCCAAAGTGCCCATCCAAACTTAATTTCTTTGCCAAAGAGAAGAACAAGAAGCTCATTTCAAGAGAAATGGCATCCCCTCCTCCAAAATCCAAAACATCCAGTGACTGATCCCATACAATGGTGTCAGAACACTCTTACTAGAGGCGGACAGCCTTCCAAAGATGGATACTGACTCAATGACAGTACAAATTGAGGGAGTGCTTCCAAATATGCCGGCACAAGAAGCTGCTGTCGTCCTTGAGCTGCGTGACACAGCTTCTTATCTGCACCTCCAACTCTGGGGCTACGTGCTTTCCTTCCCATGAGAAAGCATTGCCATTCTCCTTCAGGAACTTACCAAGCCAAACTGTATGCCATGTCCTGTACTATGTCCAACAATGGCTCCTGCACAGAAGGGTCTACGACATAAATATCTTGCTGGACTACACCTCCTCATGGTACCTTTAACGCCTGCCCTATTACATTGACACTATATCTTTTACTTGCCAAGGAAAAGCACTCAGAGTCACTTGGCCTTGCCTTGCCTTTGATGCTGTGGCTAGTCTACTCTTGTTTTGCTTGCTTGCTTATGTGTGCCTTGCCTGGCAAGACCTAGAAAGACCTTCCTTGCTTTGCTTTGCCTTGCCTACCGCTCTTTGCAATGCAAACCAAGTGTAGGCGCAATTGTAGGCAAGTCAAGGGAGAAGCTGACAAGGCTGGAGCCATGAGGGGCAAGCAAATGGAGTGGTAGGTGAGAGAAGGCCCAGAACTTCTAGGCAAGGATGGGCATAGGAAGGCCAGGCAGAAACAGGAAGGCCTAGGCAAGGCTAGGTTTCCCTGGAGGAAAGTAGTAGGCAGGTCAAGTGTGGGTGTAGGCACTGGAGGGAGTGCAAGGCTAGGGAGGCAAGGCAGGGCAAGGCAAGGAAACTTTGGGGTCACCAAGGCAAGACAAATGAGAGGTACATTCAAAGACTGCTGGTACACAAAAGGGGCTAGGACAGACTTCTCTGGCTGGCCTTGATCTCACATGGGCCATCTCTAATCTGCACCTAAAACACTTGGATTACCTGCTTTCCTTGGTATACAAAAGAACTGTCATTCTGGTCCTGAAGCGCAAAGGTGAAATGTGAATTTTATGTCCAAAATTCAAGACATGTAAGGATAGGTGCCAGAAGCAAGCTGCCAGGACAGATGGGTGTGTTTGCTCGTGACCTCTTTTGGGCTTCCTCTCACATGCTCCTGAAACGCTGGAGGTACGTGAAAGCCTTGAGAGTCCTAGGAGAAGCAGGCAGGGCAAGGCAAGATGAAGAAATGCCGCAAAAAGAGGGGTATTGAATTCCAGGTGGGGGACGAGTGAGCAAGGGAATGCAAGGCAAGGGAGAGGAGAGGTTCAAAGGTAACGCCAAGAAAAGTGGTGGCTTTGCCAGGCAAGACAAAGGAGAGGCAAGCAAGGCAATGAGAGTCCTAGAAGGAGAAGGAAATGAAAGATTGGAGTTGGACAAAGGGGAAGGGAAACTGGACAAAGTGGCAAGGGGGATGGGTGGTGCAAGGCACTGGACTGGTAGGAAGGGCAAGGGAAAGACATGGATGGGTCAGGAAGGAAGAGGAAAACAATGGCCAGGAATGACAAAGAAATGCAAGGTTGGATAGGAAAGGAAAGGAAAGGCAATGTAGGGAAGGGGTAGGCCAGACAATGGGTGTCTTAAGAGAAAAAGTATGCATAGCACGGCCAAGAGAAAAGCGGTAAAGAAGTTAGCGTTGGGGATTGGTGAGTGTAGCTGAGAAAGAAAGAAAGAAATTGCCTCATTCCAGTTTGTATGTATGTATGTGTGTGTGAAGTTTGCAGGATGTAAAGCAGAGACTTGATGGTGGAGTGAAAGGATGCTCTTGAATACACGTGGCAAGGTCCAAGCAAACTATTTGTCTTGGCACATCTGTGTCCCATAAACTTCTTAGTTTAGATTCAGACTGTAAGCGGGACAGAGAACACCCCTAAAATTACAGCTGAGCAAGAAAGCAGGTCGCATCAGCATGTTTTAAAGGAAGCAGTTTTTTTGTGTGAGAAGAAAACTGACATATGAGACTCCAGCAGTATCGACGTTCTGCTTAGAAGCAAAGTGCAATGATTCCGTACAAACTCTGAAAATGAAACGCAGCAATAAAAAGGCAATGGGACATGTCAGCGAAAGCTTTGTGGCCAAGCAGGGTGAGATGTTTGAAGCAGAACCACAGTTTGGTTTCACTAAGGATCCATCATGGTGGATTGCAAACATGTGCCAAGACAACACATATTCTGCAGCTGTTGCAGCTCTCCGCAGGAACACTAGCGCTTTCCCTTAGGCTCTAAAATGCAGAGAAATGGCCTGCGCAGCGCAGAAGCTATTTGTGCTGCTTGTACACCTCTTCCAACCCTTCAGTGGAAACTATTGCGCCTGCCTTTAGACTCTGAGATCCAGAGAACACAATGGTAGAGGCAGTGGTGGAGAATGGAAGGAGAGAGTGAAGTTTGATGAGTGAGTTTGATGTGACTTATGTGGAGCACGCAGAAAATGTAGCCCCGTACTGGTTTTTACACCTGGAGCCTATTTCTGTAAGACATTTCAGGTGGACATTTTTGATCAAGAAGCCAGAGTGAAAAAATTGACAGCAGGTCTCTCTGGGAAAGAAAAAGCAGCAAGGCGTCGTGTGCCATTTAAATGCTGCTATAAGAAGGGCGTACTTTAGCAGCATCTCTCTTGACACTTCTATCTGTGTAATCTCTAGCTGCTTGGACACAGCGACACTGAAAATAATTGTACTGCAAATACCAAGTTACACAGGGAAAAAGGGTAGGTCAGCAAATGCCTTCTGTCCTGGCACATCTCTCAGTCAGAACTCCAGCTGAAAAATTTTGCTCTAATGATAGACTTTGCCACTTGGAGAGAATTTATATAGTTGGGAAGAAGCATTCGAAGCCCTAGTGCATTTTGTCTATTTTACGGACTGCAAAGGCACTCTAAAGGCCAGCACTAGCTTTTTGTTGGACTTTTTCTTTTTGAGTAGCTGCTGGACGTTTTGAAGCGGTTTGGGATCTGCTAGAGTGCAAGGTAATACATAGAGTTTGAGGAAAGTGATATACACATTTTATATCTCCAGGGAGGTGGATGCAGTTCAGTGTGTGCGAGTTACATGTTGAGCAGCTGATCACACAGAAAAGAAGAGGCTGCGCTGCAATTGCCTTTTCATTTGCAGCTTATAAACTGCACAGCCCACAATGAAACAATTCCACTTCCTTCTGTGCTACATACAGGATCACATTCTCTCAGTCTCTAAGAGCCAGGACCCCCAGCGGAGCTCTTCCTTGCGCTGCTCCTACACCAATGAGGCCGGAGCCGCAAACAGCTTGGCTTTTTCCCTGGCACCGTCTGCCAGCGCTCATCAAAATAACCACACGATGGCGCTGTCGACTAACAAAAGAAGGAAACGCACCGAGGCCAGCTCCAAAGGACAGAGCCGAGTTGGAAACGTCCCTGCTCTCAAATTAACTGTGCCAGGAAAAAAAGACTTTGCTGATCTTCCCCCTCCAAGTGTGCAAACACTTTTGCACCACACTCAAAGGGCAACACGAAATCCTCTGCCCTAACAAACATTTTCACTCTCGCAGAGTCCGTTAACAAACTCAAAGACATCCGCTCAACAAATGTGCCAGCGGAGAGAGAAAGTTCTTTGCTGCCTACAATTTCAACTTCACCCATCAAACAATGAACACACACCCTGCTATTGGCACTTTTCTTTTCAGCTCTACGCTCCTAAGCTTTCAGTCTCAGAGTCAAGATCCAAGCAGCATGGCAACAGGGACTACTCACACACTAAAGCTACAAGGACAAAAAGCTCAACAACTTGCTGTCTAGATTCCCACTGTCAGTTCAACAGCTCTAACCCACAGGGAAACCTCTTGGGAAAAACCTTTACATTCACTGAGACCACCCAAAGTGCCCATCCAAACTTAATTTCTTTGCCAAAGAGAAGAACAAGAAGCTCATTTCAAGAGAAATGGCATCCCCTCCTCCAAAATCCAAAACATCCAGTGACTGATCCCATACAATGGTGTCAGAACACTCTTACTAGAGGCGGACAGCCTTCCAAAGATGGATACTGACTCAATGACAGTACAAATTGAGGGAGTGCTTCCAAATATGCCGGCACAAGAAGCTGCTGTCGTCCTTGAGCTGCGTGACACAGCTTCTTATCTGCACCTCCAACTCTGGGGCTACGTGCTTTCCTTCCCATGAGAAAGCATTGCCATTCTCCTTCAGGAACTTACCAAGCCAAACTGTATGCCATGTCCTGTACTATGTCCAACAATGGCTCCTGCACAGAAGGGTCTACGACATAAATATCTTGCTGGACTACACCTCCTCATGGTACCTTTAACGCCTGCCCTATTACATTGACACTATATCTTTTACTTGCCAAGGAAAAGCACTCAGAGTCACTTGGCCTTGCCTTGCCTTTGATGCTGTGGCTAGTCTACTCTTGTTTTGCTTGCTTGCTTATGTGTGCCTTGCCTGGCAAGACCTAGAAAGACCTTCCTTGCTTTGCTTTGCCTTGCCTACCGCTCTTTGCAATGCAAACCAAGTGTAGGCGCAATTGTAGGCAAGTCAAGGGAGAAGCTGACAAGGCTGGAGCCATGAGGGGCAAGCAAATGGAGTGGTAGGTGAGAGAAGGCCCAGAACTTCTAGGCAAGGATGGGCATAGGAAGGCCAGGCAGAAACAGGAAGGCCTAGGCAAGGCTAGGTTTCCCTGGAGGAAAGTAGTAGGCAGGTCAAGTGTGGGTGTAGGCACTGGAGGGAGTGCAAGGCTAGGGAGGCAAGGCAGGGCAAGGCAAGGAAACTTTGGGGTCACCAAGGCAAGACAAATGAGAGGTACATTCAAAGACTGCTGGTACACAAAAGGGGCTAGGACAGACTTCTCTGGCTGGCCTTGATCTCACATGGGCCATCTCTAATCTGCACCTAAAACACTTGGATTACCTGCTTTCCTTGGTATACAAAAGAACTGTCATTCTGGTCCTGAAGCGCAAAGGTGAAATGTGAATTTTATGTCCAAAATTCAAGACATGTAAGGATAGGTGCCAGAAGCAAGCTGCCAGGACAGATGGGTGTGTTTGCTCGTGACCTCTTTTGGGCTTCCTCTCACATGCTCCTGAAACGCTGGAGGTACGTGAAAGCCTTGAGAGTCCTAGGAGAAGCAGGCAGGGCAAGGCAAGATGAAGAAATGCCGCAAAAAGAGGGGTATTGAATTCCAGGTGGGGGACGAGTGAGCAAGGGAATGCAAGGCAAGGGAGAGGAGAGGTTCAAAGGTAACGCCAAGAAAAGTGGTGGCTTTGCCAGGCAAGACAAAGGAGAGGCAAGCAAGGCAATGAGAGTCCTAGAAGGAGAAGGAAATGAAAGATTGGAGTTGGACAAAGGGGAAGGGAAACTGGACAAAGTGGCAAGGGGGATGGGTGGTGCAAGGCACTGGACTGGTAGGAAGGGCAAGGGAAAGACATGGATGGGTCAGGAAGGAAGAGGAAAACAATGGCCAGGAATGACAAAGAAATGCAAGGTTGGATAGGAAAGGAAAGGAAAGGCAATGTAGGGAAGGGGTAGGCCAGACAATGGGTGTCTTAAGAGAAAAAGTATGCATAGCAAGGCCAAGAGAAAAGCGGTAAAGAAGTTAGCGTGGGGGATAGGTGAGTGTAGCTGAGAAAGAAAGAAAGAAAGTGCCTCATTCCAGTTTGTATGTATGTATGTGTGTGTGAAGTTTGCAGGATGTAAAGCAGAGACTTGATGGTGGAGTGAAAGGATGCTCTTGAATACACGTGGCAAGGTCCAAGCAAACTATTTGTCTTGGCACATCTGTGTCCCATAAACTTCTTAGTTTAGATTCAGACTGTAAGCGGGACAGAGAACACCCCTAAAATTACAGCTGAGCAAGAAAGCAGGTCGCATCAGCATGTTTTAAAGGAAGCAGTTTTTTTGTGTGAGAAGAAAACTGACATATGAGACTCCAGCAGTATCGACGTTCTGCTTAGAAGCAAAGTGCAATGATTCCGTACAAACTCTGAAAATGAAGCGCAGCAATAAAAAGGCAATGGGACATGTCAGCGAAAGCTTTGTGGCCAAGCAGGGTGAGATGTTTGAAGCAGAACCACAGTTTGGTTTCACTAAGGATCCATCATGGTGGATTGCAAACATGTGCCAAGACAACACATATTCTGCAGCTGTTGCAGCTCTCCGCAGGAACACTAGCGCTTTCCCTTAGGCTCTAAAATGCAGAGAAATGGCCTGCGCAGCGCAGAAGCTATTTGTGCTGCTTGTACACCTCTTCCAACCCTTCAGTGGAAACTATTGCGCCTGCCTTTAGACTCTGAGATCCAGAGAACACAATGGTAGAGGCAGTGGTGGAGAATGGAAGGAGAGAGTGAAGTTTGATGAGTGAGTTTGATGTGACTTATGTGGAGCACGCAGAAAATGTAGCCCCGTACTGGTTTTTACACCTGGAGCCTATTTCTGTAAGACATTTCAGGTGGACATTTTTGATCAAGAAGCCAGAGTGAAAAAATTGACAGCAGGTCTCTCTGGGAAAGAAAAAGCAGCAAGGCGTCGTGTGCCATTTAAATGCTGCTATAAGAAGGGCGTACTTTAGCAGCATCTCTCTTGACACTTCTATCTGTGTAATCTCTAGCTGCTTGGACACAGCGACACTGAAAATAATTGTACTGCAAATACCAAGTTACACAGGGAAAAAGGGTAGGTCAGCAAATGCCTTCTGTCCTGGCACATCTCTCAGTCAGAACTCCAGCTGAAAAATTTTGCTGTAATGATGGACTTTGCCACTTGGAGAGAATTTATATAGTTGGGAAGAAGCATTCAAAGCCCTAGTGCATTTTGTCTATTTTACGGACTGCAAAGGCACTCTAAAGGCCAGCACTAGCTTTTTGTTGGACTTTTTCTTTTTGAGTAGCTGCTGGACGTTTTGAAGCGGTTTGGGATCTGCTAGAGTGCAAGGTAATACATAGAGTTTGAGGAAAGTGATATACACATTTTATATCTCCAGGGAGGTGGATGCAGTTCAGTGTGTGCGAGTTACATGTTGAGCAGCTGATCACACAGAAAAGAAGAGGCTGCGCTGCAATTGCCTTTTCATTTGCAGCTTATAAACTGCACAGCCCACAATGAAACAATTCCACTTCCTTCTGTGCTACATACAGGATCACATTCTCTCAGTCTCTAAGAGACAGGACCCCCAGCGGAGCTCTTCCCTGCGCTGCTCCTACACCAATGAGGCCGGAGCCGCAAACAGCTTGGCTTTTTCCCTGGCACCGTCTGCCAGCGCTCATCAAAATAACCACACGATGGCGCTGTCGACTAACAAAAGAAGGAAACGCACCGAGGCCAGCTCCAAAGGACAGAGCCGAGTTGGAAACGTCCCTGCTCTCAAATTAACTGTGCCAGGAAAAAAAGACTTTGCTGATCTTCCCCCTCCAAGTGTGCAAACACTTTTGCACCACACTCAAAGGGCAACACGAAATCCTCTGCCCTAACAAACATTTTCACTCTCGCAGAGTCCGTTAACAAACTCAAAGACATCCGCTCAACAAATGTGCCAGCGGAGAGAGAAAGTTCTTTGCTGCCTACAATTTCAACTTCACCCATCAAACAATGAACACACACCCTGCTATTGGCACTTTTCTTTTCAGCTCTACGCTCCTAAGCTTTCAGTCTCAGAGTCAAGATCCAAGCAGCATGGCAACAGGGACTACTCACACACTAAAGCTACAAGGACAAAAAGCTCAACAACTTGGTGTCTAGATTCCCACTGTCAGTTCAACAGCTCTAACCCACAGGGAAACCTCTTGGGAAAAACCTTTACATTCACTGAGACCACCCAAAGTGCCCATCCAAACTTAATTTCTTTGCCAAAGAGAAGAACAAGAAGCTCATTTCAAGAGAAATGGCATCCCCTCCTCCAAAATCCAAAACATCCAGTGACTGATCCCATACAATGGTGTCAGAACACTCTTACTAGAGGCGGACAGCCTTCCAAAGATGGATACTGACTCAATGACAGTACAAATTGAGGGAGTGCTTCCAAATATGCCGGCACAAGAAGCTGCTGTCGTCCTTGAGCTGCGTGACACAGCTTCTTATCTGCACCTCCAACTCTGGGGCTACGTGCTTTCCTTCCCATGAGAAAGCATTGCCATTCTCCTTCAGGAACTTACCAAGCCAAACTGTATGCCATGTCCTGTACTATGTCCAACAATGGCTCTTGCACAGAAGGGTCTACGACATAAATATCTTGCTGGACTATACCTCCTCATGGTACCTTTAACGCCTGCCCTATTACATTGACACTATATCTTTTACTTGCCAAGGAAAAGCACTCAGAGTCACTTGGCCTTGCCTTGCCTTTGATGCTGTGGCTAGTCTACTCTTGTTTTGCTTGCTTGCTTATGTGTGCCTTGCCTGGCAAGACCTAGAAAGACCTTCCTTGCTTTGCTTTGCCTTGCCTACCGCTCTTTGCAATGCAAACCAAGTGTAGGCGCAATTGTAGGCAAGTCAAGGGAGAAGCTGACAAGGCTGGAGCCATGAGGGGCAAGCAAATGGAGGCGTAGGTGAGAGAAGGCCCAGAACTTCTAGGCAAGGATGGGCATAGGAAGGCCAGGCAGAAACAGGAGGGGCTAGGCAAGGCTAGGTTTCCCTGGAGGAAAGCAGTAGGCAGGTCAAGTGTGGGCGTAGGCACTGGAGGGAGTGCAAGGCTAGGGAGGCAAGGCAGGGCAAGGCAAGGAAACTTTTGGGTCACCAAGGCAAGACAAATGAGAGGTACATTCAAAGACTGCTGGTACACAAAAGGGGCTAGGACAGACTTCTCTGGCTGGCCTTGATCTCACATGGGCCATCTCTAATCTGCACCTAAAACACTTGGATTACCTGCTTTTCTTGGTATACAAAAGAACTGTCATTCTGGTCCTGAAGCACAAAGGTGAAATGTGAATTTTATGTCCAAAATTCAAGACATGTAAGGATAGGTGCCAAAAGCAAGCTGCCAGGACAGATGGGTGTGCTTGCACGTGACCTCTTTTGGGCTTCCTCTCACATGCTCCTGAAACGCTGGAGGTACGTGAAAGCCTTGAGAGTCCTAGGAGAAGCAGGCAGGGCAAGGCAAGATGAAGAAATGCCGCAAAAAGAGGGGTATTGAATTCCAGGTGGGGGACGAGTGAGCAAGGGAATGCAAGGCAAGGGAGAGGAGAGGTTCAAAGGTAACGCCAAGAAAAGTGGTGGCTTTGCCAGGCAAGACAAAGGAGAGGCAAGCAAGGCAATGAGAGTCCTAGAAGGAGAAGGAAATGAAAGATTGGAGTTGGACAAAGGGGAAGGGAAACTGGACAAAGTGGCAAGGGGGATGGGTGGTGCAAGGCACTGGACTGGTAGGAAGGGCAAGGGAAAGACATGGATGGGTCAGGAAGGAAGAGGAAAACAATGGCCAGGAATGACAAAGAAATGCAAGGTTGGATAGGAAAGGAAAGGCAAGGCAATGTAGGGAAGGGGTAGGCCAGACAATGGGTGTCTTAAGAGGAAAAGTATGCATAGCAAGGCCAAGAGAAAAGCGGTAAAGAAGTTAGCGTGGGGGATAGGTGAGTGTAGCTGAGAAAGAAAGAAAGAAAGAAAGAAAGAAAGAAAGAAAGAAAGAAAGAAAGAAAGAAAGAAAGAAAGAAAGAAAGAAAGAAAGAAAGAAAGAAAGAAAGAAAGAAAGAAAGAAAGAAAGAAAGAAAGAAAGAAAGAAAGAAAGAAAGAAAGAAAGAAAGAAAGAAAGAAAGAAAGAAAGAAAGAAAGAAAGAAAGAAAGAAAGAAAGAAAGAAAGAAAGAAAGAAAGAAAGAAAGAAAGAAAGAAAGAAAGAATGAGCCTCATTCCAGTATATATGTATGTATGTGTGTGTGATGTTTGCAGGATGTAGAGCAGAGACTTGATGGTGGAGTGAAAGGATGCTCTTGAATACACGTGGCAAGGTCCAAGCAAACTATTTGTCTTGGCACATCTGTGTCCCATAAACTTCTTAGTTTAGATTCAGACTGTAAGCGGGACAGAGAACACCCCTAAAATTACAGCTGAGCAAGAAAGCAGGTCGCATCAGCATGTTTTAAAGGAAGCAGTTTTTTTGTGTGAGAAGAAAATGGACATATGAGACTCCAGCAGTATCGACGTTCAGCTTAGAAGCAAAGTGCAATGATTCCGTACAAACTCTGAAAATGAAACGCGGCAATAAAAAGGCAATGGGACATGTCAGCGAAAGCTTTGTGGCCAAGCAGGGTGAGATGTTTGAAGCAGAACCACAGTTTGGTTTCACTAAGGATCCATCATGGTGGATTGCAAACATGTGCCAAGACAACACATATTCTGCAGCTGTTGCAGCTCTCCGCAGGAACACTAGCGCTTTCCCTTAGGCTCTAAAATGCAGAGAAATGGCCTGCGCAGCGCAGAAGCTATTTGTGCTGCTTGTACACCTCTTCCAACCCCTCAGTGGAAACTATTGCGCCTGCCTTTAGACTCTGAGATCCAGAGAACACAATGGTAGAGGCAGTGGTGGAGAATGGAAGGAGAGAGTGAAGTTTGATGAGTGAGTTTGATGTGACTTATGTGGAGCACGCAGAAAATGTAGCCCCGTACTGGTTTTTACACCTGGAGCCTATTTCTGTAAGACATTTCAGGTGGACATTTTTGATCAAGAAGCCAGAGTGAAAAAATTGACAGCAGGTCTCTCTGGGAAAGAAAAAGCAGCAAGGCGTCGTGTGCCATTTAAATGCTGCTATAAGAAGGGCGTACTTTAGCAGCATCTCTCTTGACACTTCTATCTGTGTAATCTCTAGCTGCTTGGACACAGCGACACTGAAAATAATTGTACTGCAAATACCAAGTTACACAGGGAAAAAGGGTAGGTCAGCAAATGCCTTCTGTCCTGGCACATCTCTCAGTCAGAACTCCAGCTGAAAAATTTTGCTGTAATGATGGACTTTGCCACTTGGAGAGAATTTATATAGTTGGGAAGAAACATTCAAAGCCCTAGTGCATTTCGTCTATTTTACGGACTGCAAAGGCACTCTAAATGCCAGCACTAGCTTTTTGTTGGACTTTTTCTTTTTGAGTAGCTGCTGGACGTTTTGAAGCCATTTGGGATCTGCTAGAGTGCAAGGTAATACATAGAGTTTGAGGAAAGTGATATACACATTTTATATCTCCAGGGAGGTGGATGCAGTTCAGTGTGTGCGAGTTACATGTTGAGCAGCTGATCACACAGAAAAGAAGAGGCTGCGCTGCAATTGCCTTTTCATTTGCAGCTTATAAACTGCACAGCCCACAATGAAACAATTCCACTTCCTTCTGTGCTACATACAGGATCACATTCTCTCAGTCTCTAAGAGCCAGGACCCCCAGCGGAGCTCTTCCCTGCACTGCTCCTACACCAATGAGGCCGGAGCCGCAAACAGCTTGGCTTTTTCCCTGGCACCGTCTGCCAGCGCTCATCAAAATAACCACACGATGGCGCTGTCGACTAAGAAAAGAAGGAAACGCACCGAGGCCAGCTCCAAAGGACAGAGCCGAGTTGGAAACGTCCCTGCTCTCAAATTAACTGTGCCAGGAAAAAAAGACTTTGCTGATCTTCCCCTTCCAAGTGTGCAAACACTTTTGCACCACACTCAAAGGGCAACACGAAATCCTCTGCCCTAACAAACATTTTCACTCTCGCAGAGTCCGGTAACAAACTCAAAGACATCCGCTCAACAAATGTGCCAGCGGAGAGAGAAAGTTCTTTGCTGCCTACAATTTCAACTTCACCCATCAAACAATGAACACACACCCTGCTATTGACACTTTTCAGCTCTACGCTCCTAAGCTTTCAGTCTCAGAGTCAAGATCCAAGCAGCATGGCAACAGGGACTACTCACACACTAAAGCTACAAGGACAAAAAGCTCAACAACTTGCTGTCTAGATTCCCACTGTCAGTTCAACAGCTCTAACCCACAGGGAAACCTCTTGGGAAAAACCTTTACATTCACTGAGACCACCCAAAGTGCCCATCCAAACTTAATTTCTTTGCCAAAGAGAAGAACAAGAAGCTCATTTCAAGAGAAATGGCATCCCCTCCTCCAAAATCCAAAACATCCAGTGACTGATCCCATACAATGGTGTCAGAACACTCTTACTAGAGGCAGACAGCCTTCCAAAGATGGATACTGACTCAATGACTGTACAAATTGAGGGAGTGCTTCCAAATATGCCGGCACAAGAAGCTGCTGTCGTCCTTGAGCTGCGCGACACAGCTTCTTATCTGCACCTCCAACTCCGGGGCTACGTGCTTTCCTTCCCATGAGAAAGCATTGCCATTCTCCTTCAGGAACTTACCAAGCCAAACTGTATGCCATGTCCTGTACTATGTCCAACAATGGCTCCTGCACAGAAGGGTCTATGACATAAATATCTTGCTGGACTATACCTCCTCATGGTACCTTTAACGCCTGCCCTATTACATTGTCACTATATCTTTTACTTGCCAAGGAAAGGCACTCAGAGTCACTTGGCCTTGCCTTGCCTTTGATGCTGTGGCTAGTCTACTCTTGTTTTGCTTGCTTGCTTATGTGTGCCTTGCCTGGCAAGACCTAGAAAGACCTTCCTTGCTTTGCTTTGCCTTGCCTACCGCTCTTTGCAATGCAAACCAAGTGTAGGCGCAATTGTAGGCAAGTCAAGGGAGAAGCTGACAAGGCTGGAGCCATGAGGGGCAAGCAAATGGAGTGGTAGGTGAGAGAAGGCCCAGAACTTCTAGGCAAGGATGGGCATAGGAAGGCCAGGCAGAAACAGGAAGGCCTAGGCAAGGCTAGGTTTCCCCGGAGGAAAGCAGTAGGCAGGTCAAGTGTGGGCGTAGGCACTGGAGGGAGTGCAAGGCTAGGGAGGCAAGGCAGGGCAAGGCAAGGAAACTTTGGGGTCACCAAGGCAAGACAAATGAGAGGTACATTCAAAGACTGCTGGTACACAAAAGGGGCTAGGACAGACTTCTCTGGCTGGCCTTGATCTCACATGGGCCATCTCTAATCTGCACCTAAAACACTTGGATTACCTGCTTTCCTTGGTATACAAAAGAACTGTCATTCTGGTCCTGAAGCGCAAAGGTGAAATGTGAATTTTATGTCCAAAATTCAAGACATGTAAGGATAGGTGCCAGAAGCAAGCTGCCAGGACAGATGGGTGTGCTTGCACGTGACCTCTTTTGGGCTTCCTCTCACATGCTCCTGAAACGCTGGAGGTACGTGAAAGCCTTGAGAGTCCTAGGAGAAGCAGGCAGGGCAAGGCAAGATGAAAAAATTCCGCAAAAAGAGGGGTATTGAATTCCAGGTGGGGGATGAGTAAGCAAGGGAATGCAAGGCAAGGGAGAGGAGAGGTTCAAAGGTAACGCCAAGTGTTGTAGTTAAGGCCTTGCGCTGCGGAAGAACTCGGGATGTAACGAGAAAGTTAGAAACCCACCCCTCTCCATTAGGATAGCAGGGCCCCCCTGCAATTAGCCAATAGCACCTAACTGTAAGGTAAGCAGATGGGAGTAACACAGTGAACCCAGGCTATAAAATGTCAAGTTTCCCTGCAATAAACCGCCATATTCTTCATCCATCACATTGATGTCGTGAGATGTGGACCGCGCGGCTGGGATAGCCGCCTGTGCTGTAGGTGATCGGGGTGCTCTTCTTGCTCGAAACCCAACATCTGGTGCCGAAAACCCGGGAGGAAGAAATCCAAAAAGCAAGAATATCCTGAATCGGCTGGCAGCGGCCAAGATAGCTGGACTGTTCTTGGCGTGAGGATCCTGGGCCCAGAGGAAAATGGATTCACGTATAAAGGTCGTATCTGAATTATATAAGCAGTGGGAAGTAGATTGTAAATCTAAGGATTTTTTGCTTGCTGTCACACAGCTTTTACAGATGGGTGTTATAGAGCAGCCAGTGGATATTCTTTACCCTGAGGTGTGGGAGAAATGTACCAGAGCCCTGGCTAATGAAACTGTAGATTCTGGTAATATGAAATATTTTAAGTCATGGGGTAAAGTTCTTAAGGCTTTGAAAAAAGTTAGACAAAAGCAAGAAGCCTGGACGACAGCAAAAAGCTGTCTGTTGGTTAGCCCAAAACTACAAATGAGTGCTACAACACCAACTTTAGAGCCTCCAAAAGAGAGCAACTCGGCTGAGCACAAGGGGACACAGGAGGGCGACATGCCTCCAAAAACCCCAAATCCTGAGCTGCCCTCCGAGGCACAACAGAAAGCAAGAGATTTTTGGAAAAATTTAACAGAAGAAGCTAAAAATGTAGCAAAGATAGTGAGAGGGAAAACATCCCCTGAGAGGCTTAAAGATGGCGCAGAGAAAAAAGTTATAGAGCGGGAAAAGTATGCCTCTAACAAAGAAAAAAAGCTGGCCTTGGAGGATGAGCATGGCTGGGGGGATGGGAAAGATAAGAAATGTGTGAAGGACAGCGGGGGATGGGTGAAGAATGAATGGAATGCAAATGGAGGGGAAGAAGCCAGGAGCAGAGAGCAGAGCGAAGTCCGGAGTGGGGGGCAGGATGGAAGGCGGAGTGGAGGGAGGAACGAAAGGCGTGGAGAGCCAAGGGGGAGGGAACAGCCCACCCACAGGGGCGGTAGGAGGGGCCGGAGCCTAAGAAAAAGGCACGGCAAAGAGGAAGCAGCCAGCCAGTCGAGTTCCGGCTCTGATCGGGATACGAGTGACAAAGAGTCAGAACCCGACTCCTCTGAAGAGGAAACAATAAAGATAAACAAGAACACTCCCCCCCCACATTAAAAAAGAACTGAGAGAGGACACCCCTCTCACAGACTGGGGACAAATAAGAGCAGAATGTGCCACCTGGGTTGCCCCAGATGCATTAGTATTCCCAGTCAGGGTGTCTGAGGGGGGGCAAAGGGTTTATTCACCAATAAATCCTAAAGAAGTTAAAACGCTTGTTAAAGCAGTTTCAGAAAAAGGGCTTAATTCAGCCATGGTCACCTCCCTTATTGATGGTCTTTTTGGAGGTGATGACCTGCTCCCTTTTGATATAAAGCACACTTGCAGAATGTTTTTTGATGGAGCAGGAATGATTGTTTTTAAACAAGAATGGGAAGACAATTGTGCCAGATACCTAGCCCAAGTGAATGGGGCAGATCATCCACTACACGGTTCCAGCCTGCCACGGTTAATGGGCACAGACCCAGCCATGGCTACCCCTCAGGCACAAGCCCAGGGTATGCGGGCCCATGAAGTTATGATAACCACTCGTGCGGCCAGAGAAGCTATTCGCACGGCCTCTAGAGTTATTGCCAAGCCATCACCGTGGGCTACCATAAAGCAAAAAGAGAGTGAGAGCTTTACACAATTTGTAGACCGCCTTCAGGCAGCTGTTGACTCCTCTTCCCTGCCCCCAGAGGCAAAAGGCCCAGTCATGGCAGACTGCTTGCGTCAGCAATGCAATTCAACAACCAAGGAAATCCTTCGATCACTACCGGCAGGGGCAAATATTGCAGAGATGATTAAACATGTGGCAAGAGAGGAACAGGCAGTTCCGATTCAAACTGCAATCTGTACAGCAGTTGCTAATGTGATGGCATGTTTCAAGTGTGGTCAGGCAGGTCATGTTGCTGTAAATTGCAGAAAAGGGGGAGCCTTGGCAGGGCCCACCTTACAGCAGAACCAGTCTAAAGGACCATGCTGGGCTTGTGGAAGAAGGGGGCACCTCGCTAGAGAATGCAGAACCAAGGTTCAGGGAAACGGGAGGGGGAGAGGACAGCAGGGCCGCATCCAGTTCTCTCCCACTTGGGATGCAAGGCGGCCCAGCTATGCCAGTCCAGCAAGAACCGAGCTGCTCCCGAATCCATTACCCCCCCGAGAGGCAACCACTTTCATAACTCAGCCTGTTGCTCAGCCAGCCCAGCCGTATCCGCCTCAGGGACAGCAGGGATCACACCTGGGGGACAGGACCCCAGGGTGGCCCTGGCAGTAAGGTGTGACAACCCGCCGGTCGTATGGGGGATCTGCACTCTTTATGACACCTCAGGTGATCAAAGTATCCCCTCCGGGTCCATCAGTGTTCCTTTTCTAATTGATACTGGGGCGGATGTCACAGTCATACCAGAAACAAATTGGCCTCCTCTCTGGAAATTAGAGGAAGCCCCCATGGTGGGCGGGGTTGGAGGGCTGTCACGAGCTCGGAGAAGCGCACAGCTAATAGCCATTACACTCCAAACAGAAAAAGGGCCAGAGAAAACTATTGCCCTCTTCCCGTATGTCATGACAGGAATCCCAGCATTGCTGGGGAGGGACGCCCTAGCCTTGCTAAAAGCCAGGGTGACAAATTTACCCTAAGGGCCGCTGCTGTGCACCCACTGCCACCAATCAAGCTTTCTTGGAAATCATCAGACCCGGTGTGGGTCGAGCAGTGGCCCTTGTCCAAGCCTCGATTGGATGCCCTCCTTGAGTTAGTTAACCGTGAATTACAACAAGGTCACATAGAGCCATCTACTAGCCCGTGGAATACTCCTGTTTTCGTAATCCCTAAGCGATCCAGAGAAGGGTTTCGCCTCCTCCATGATTTACGTGAAGTGAATAAGAAAATCCAACCCATGGGACCTGTTCAAACATTGTTACCTATGAACTCTATGGTGCCAGAGGGCCAACCCTGTGCTGTTCTTGATATCAAAGACTGTTTCTTTTCTATACCCTTACATGAAGAAGACAGGGAGCGGTTTGCTTTTTCAGTAGTGTTCCCAAACAGCCAACGCCCCAACCTACGCTTCCAGTGGAAAGTGCTGCCTCAGGGGATGGTCAACTCACCTACAATCTGCCAAATTACAGTCGATCGAGCGCTAGCACCGATCCGTCATAGCAACTCGACTGCGACCATCAGCCAGTACATGGACGACATCCTGATTGCCGCACCCTCGGGAGGTCAGGTAGACCAGTTAGTGTCAACAATCACAGAGACTCTAAAAGCAAATGGCTTTGAAATCGCGAGTGCTAAAATAAAAAAGGGGCCATGTGTAACCTTTTTGGGGGTGGGGATCACAGACTCTTACATATCCCCTCCCCAGATAAAGATCCGTCGGGACATCAAAACGCTCCATGACGTGCAGCAGCTGGTGGGATCCCTGCAATGGCTCCGCAACATCGTCCTAATCCCACCCGAGAAGATGACCCCCCTGTATGATCTCCTGAGAGGGAAAAATCCATGGGAACACAAAGCCCTGACAGCAGAAGCAAGGGACTCTCTTGACTTTATCGAACAGCAGGTATCTTTAAGTTCCCTCGCCAGGTGGAAACCCCAGGTACCACTCGATCTGTATGTGCACTTCACAAAGGGAGGGGGGGTAGGAGCACTGGCTCAAGGCCCCCCAGAAAAAGCTCACCCAATACAGTGGATAGTCCTGGGAAGACAGACACGTGCATTTTCCCCAGGAGCTGAATATATCAGCAGCCTCATTATGAAAGGCAGAAAGCTCGCCCTGAAATATCTTGGCATTGAACCAGCCAAAATATTTCTGTCTTTTCGCAAGCAACTCTCTACACAGTCAACAGTGATGTCAGAATACCTGGCGACAGCCCTGGTCGGATTCGGCGGAGAGATTCAGTATTCTGCAAAGCCCCCTTGGACTCAGATGCTAGCTGTTGTCAACATGGACCTACCACAAAAGGTCATGGATCGGCCTCAGCCAGGACCGACAGTCTTCACAGATGCATCCTCGACAACCTCCACTGCGGCTGCAGTGTGGCAATCAGAGGACGAGTGGCACTGTGTCAAAGCGACTGATCGTACACTCTCAGTCCAGCAACTGGAAGTAGCAGCTGTGGTACTGGCATGTGGACTGTTCCAAACAGAGCATCTTAACATTGTAACTGACTCAATGTTTGTAGCCAAGCTTTGCCTGGCTATGTCAGGACCCGGCATATCAACATCTACAGCAGCTCTGATGCTAGAAGAAGCGCTCTCCTCCCGAAAAGGTACCATATCAGTCATCCATGTTAACAGCCACAATCTGATCAAAGGGTTCTTCCAAGTTGGCAACGATAAAGCAGATGCCGCCGCGAAAGGATTGTGGACTCTACAAGAAGCTCGTCAGCTACACGAAACCCTGCACATCGGAGCCAAAGCACTAGCAAAGAGATGTGAAATCTCAGTTGCTGATGCAAAACATGTAGTAGCTTCCTGCCCCCACTGCCAAAAAGCACCGCTGTGGTCCTGTGGAATCAACCCCAGAGGCCTAAAAGCCTCAGAGATATGGCAAACAGACTTTACACTGTGCCAGCTGTTGAAACCCCGAGCATGGCTTGCAGTAACAGTAGACACGTACAGCGGAATGATTGTAGCCACGCAACACCTGAAAACCAACTCCAAAGCAACTATCCAACACTGGCTAACAGCTATGGCTTGGCTTGGCATTCCCAAGCAAATCAAAACGGACAATGGTACAAATTTTATCTCAAAGCCGAGCCAGGAATTTGCCTCCAAATGGGGTATCACGCTAGTGCAAGGCATCCCGTACAATAGCACAGGACAAGCCATCGTTGAGCGAGCAAACCAAACCTTGAAAGCCAAGCTAGAAGTGCTAGCAAAATCAGAAAGCTTTACCAATTCCATTCCCCAGGCAGACCAGGCACGCTTGCTAGCAACTGCATTGTTAGCACTGAACCAATTCCCTAGGGGAGATGAAATAAACAGTCCCTCCCAAAAACACTGGGCCGCTCGAGCTCTAGAAGAGGGCCCACAGGTCATAATCAGAAATGAGTTAGGGGAGTGGGAGCAAGGTTGGAGATTAGTACTCTCAGGGAGAGGGTACGCTGCAGTGAAAAGAGATGGTAAAGTAAAGTGGTGTCCACTTAAGTCAATAAAACCAGATCTTAAAAATGAAACTGACAAGAACTCTGAAGTTTTGTTTGCAGGACCTGATCATTGGGCGCCCGTGTGATGTATATGCTCCACTGCCAGAAGGAGGCGATGAACTACCAGACAACCCGAAGGCGCCCAAAACTCCTGAGCCTGTGAAACCCAAGCGACAACAACTTTTGTGTGTAATCTTGCTTTTAGCACTTGTTAACAGCGAGCAGGTCGGCGCAGAATATAACCCCCATCAACCATTCAGGTGGATCTTACGCCGTGCCTCAAATGAAGTGATCAAAGAGTTAGTCACAGCAGGTACCCCAAGGTTCTCTGTGCTCATCCGAGACATTTTCCCTGGTATAGTGACTCATAACATCCACCCTCGCTTCGAGCTGTACCAGTCATACTGGTGCCCAGCCACCAACCCAGGCAAAGACTACTGCCACCAACCAGGGTATTGGTTCTGTGGCTACTGGGGCTGCGAGACAATAGTCCTGAGTAACAGATGGGCACCACCTAAAGCAGATGAGTTTCTGCAAGTAACCTGGGGTCCGGCAGGCTGTATGCGTCCTAGTTTCAACTCTATAGGGCAAGTGTTCTATGGCTTTCATGATGACCCATCTAAAGTTTGTCATCAAATGATCATGCAGGTTCTGCAGCCAGCAGATGTGGGTTGGACCACCGGGAGAATGTGGTCAGTATTCTTGCACAAGCCTGGTAAAAATCCCGGTGAAGTAGTACAAATTATCCGGCTCCCAGTTATAATGCCTGAAGCAGTTGGCCCCAACCTTGTAGTACAGGCTGAGAACCCACGATCTAGTAGTCTGTACCCGCTGCATAAGCAAGAAGCTTCTCCCCAAAGATCTGAAGCCGCTGCTTTCGATTCGCTCTATCGAATGTTAGATGCCACTTTCCTACCCCTGAATCAATCCAACCCTAATGCCACAGAATCCTGCTGGCTGTGTTATGACACACAGCCCCCTTACTATGAGGCTGTGGCCCTTAATAACCGGCCACTGTGGGTCAATGCAGAAGCCCCAGTCCAGTGCCGCAGTGAGTCACCTTCTCGCAGAATCACCATCAGCCACATGACAGGGCAAGGGTTTTGTGTGGGCGAAGCCACTGTTGTGGATAAAAAAGTCTGTGCGACCACCGTGCGAGTGGACCGGTCCAAGAGATGGGCAATTGCCCCTCTGTCTGGCACGTGGGTTTGCAACCGCAGTGGGCTAAGCCCTTGCATTTACACCCAAAGCTTTAATTCCTCTGTTGACTTTTGTGTGTTAGCCATTATCATCCCCAGAGTCCTATACCACTCCAAAGAAGAAGTGAACCAGTACCTTGAGCGAGCAGGCCGCCTTCAGAAAAGAGAGCTGTTGACAGGACTGTCAATAGCAATGCTGCTCGGCTTGGGAGCAACTGGAGCAGCCACGGGTGTCTCCGCTCTGGTAACTCAGAGTCAGAGTCTCTCTCAGCTACAGATGACTGTAGATGAAGATCTACAGAGAATTGAGAAATCCATATCCTTTCTAGAAAAATCAGTCTCTTCACTCTCTGAAGTTGTTTTACAGAACAGGCGAGGTCTCGACCTTCTATTCATGCAGCAAGGACGCCTCTGCATCGCCCTGAACGAAGAATGCTGCTCCTACGCAGACCACACCGGAATAGTGAGAGACACGATGGCAGAACTACGAGACAGGCTGTCTCAACGAAAAGCAGAGAGAGAAGCTCAGCAAAACTGGTTCCAGTCCTGGTTTGACCAATCCCCGTGGCTGACCACCCTGGTGTCTACCCTGATTGGACCAGTTGTGATGATTTTACTTGTGTTAATCTTCGGGCCATGTATTTTGAATAGGCTCGTGTCCTTTGTTAAAAGCCGATTAGAAAAAGTTAACATCTTGTTTATAGAAAGGCAACAGATGCTTTAAAGCATATTTAGTTATTGCATGTGTTTTATATTTACCAATGGAAGTTGTAGTATCTATTTTGTAAGCTTTTAGTTTTTAGCTAAGTATAATGTATCCTATATTTTACTCAATTTTATATTACTCATTTTTTAAAAAAACTTTTATAATATAGATAAGTTAGATGAAGTGTTAAAAATACGTATATAACAAATAACATTAGAATTTTTGAGACTAATATACCTTATGTTTTAGCAAATTAGTTATTCATAGAGAGAGGGGATATGTTGTAGTTAAGGCCTTGCGCTGCGGAAGAACTCGGGATGTAACGAGAAAGTTAGAAACCCACCCCTCTCTATTAGGATAGCAAGGCCCCCCTGCAATTAGCCAATAGCACCTAACTGTAAGGTAAGCAGATGGAAGTAACACAGTGAACCCAGGCTATAAAATGTCAAGTTTCCCTGCAATAAACCGCCATATTCTTCATCCATCACATTGATGTCGTGAGATGTGGACCGCGCGGCTGGGATAGCCGCCTGTGCTGTAGCTGATCGGGGTGCTCTTCTTGCTCGAAACCCAACAGCCAAGAAAAGTGGTGGCTTTGCCAGGCAAGACAAAGGAGAGGCAAGCAAGGCAATGAGAGTCCTAGAAGGAGAAGGAAATGAAAGATTGGAGCTGGACAAAGGGGAAGGGAAACTGGACAAAGTGGCAAGGGGGATGGGTGGTGCAAGGCACTGGACTGGTAGGAAGGGCAAGGGAAAGACATGGATGGGTCAGGAAGGAAGAGGAAAACAATGGCCAGGAATGACAAAGAAATGCAAGGTTGGATAGGAAAGGAAAGGCAAGGCAATGTAGGGAAGGGGTAGGCCAGACAATGGGTGTCTTAAGAGGAAAAGTATGCATAGCAAGGCCAAGAGAAAAGCGGTAAAGAAGTTAGCGTGGGGAATAGGTGAGTGTAGCTGAGAAAGAAAGAAAGAAAGAAAGTGCCTCATTCCAGTATGTATGTATGTATGTGTGTGTGAAGTTTGCAGGATGTAAAGCAGAAGAAAGCAGAGACTTGATGGCGGAGTGAAAGGATGCTTTTGAATACACGTGGCAAGGTCCAAGCAAACTATTTGTCTTGGCACATCTGTGTCCCATAAACTTCTTAGTTTAGATTCAGACTGTAAGCGGGACAGAGAACACCCCTAAAATTACAGCTGAGCAAGAAAGCAGGTCGCATCAGCATGTTTTAAAGGAAGCAGTTTTTTTGTGTGAGAAGAAAATGGACATATGAGACTCCAGCAGTATCGACGTTCAGCTTAGAAGCAAAGTGCAATGATTCCGTACAAACTCTGAAAATGAAACGCGGCAATAAAAAGGCAATGGGACATGTCAGCGAAAGCTTTGTGGCCAAGCAGGGTGAGATGTTTGAAGCAGAACCACAGTTTGGTTTCACTAAGGATCCATCATGGTGGATTGCAAACATGTGCCAAGACAACACATATTCTGCAGCTGTTGCAGCTCTCCACAGGAACACTAGCGCTTTCCCTTAGGCTCTAAAATGCAGAGAAATGGCCTGCGCAGCGCAGAAGCTATTTGTGCTGCTTGTACACCTCTTCCAACCCCTCAGTGGAAACTATTGCGCCTGCCTTTAGACTCTGAGATCCAGAGAACACAATGGTAGAGGCAGTGGTGGAGAATGGAAGGAGAGAGTGATGTTTGATGAGTGAGTTTGATGTGACTTATGTGGAGCACGCAGAAAATGTAGCCCCGTACTGGTTTTTACACCTGGAGCCTATTTCTGTAAGACATTTCAGGTGGACATTTTTGATCAAGAAGCCAGAGTGAAAAAATTGACAGCAGGTGTCTGTGGGAAAGAAAAAGCAGCAAGGCGTCGTGTGCCATTTAAATGCTGCTATAAGAAGGGCGTACTTTAGCAGCATCTCTCTTGACACTTCTATCTGTGTAATCTCTAGCTGCTTGGACACAGCGACACTGAAAATAATTGTACTGCAAATACCAAGTTACACAGGGAAAAAGGGTAGGTCAGCAAATGCCTTCTGTCCTGGCACATCTCTCAGTCAGAACTCCAGCTGAAAAATTTTGCTGTAATGATGGACTTTGCCACTTGGAGAGAATTTATATAGTTGGGAAGAAGCATTCAAAGCCCTAGTGCATTTCGTCTATTTTACGGACTGCAAAGGCACTCTAAAGACCAGCACTAGCTTTTTGTTGGACTTTTTCTTTTTGAGTAGCTGCTGGACGTTTTGAAGCGGTTTGGGATCTGCTAGAGTGCAAGGTAATACATAGAGTTTGAGGAAAGTGATATACACATTTTATATCTCCAGGGAGGTGGATGCAGTTCAGTGTGTGCGAGTTACATGTTGAGCAGCGGATCACACAGAAAAGAAGAGGCTGCGCTGCAATTGCCTTTTCATTTGCAGCTTATAAACTGCACAGCCCACAATGAAACAATTCCACTTCCTTCTGTGCTACATACAGGATCACATTCTCTCAGTCTCTAAGAGCCAGGACCCCCAGCGGAGCTTTTCCCTGCGCTGCTCCTACACCAATGAGGCCGGAGCCGCAAACAGCTTGGCTTTTTCCCTGGCACCGTCTGCCAGCGCTCATCAAAATAACCACACGATGGCGCTGTCGACTAACAAAAGAAGGAAACGCACCGAGGCCAGCTCCAAAAGACAGAGCCGAGTTGGAAACGTCCCTGCTCTCAAATTAACTGTGCCAGGAAAAAAAGACTTTGCTGATCTTCCCCCTCCAAGTGTGCAAACACTTTTGCACCACACTCAAAGGGCAACACGAAATCCTCTGCCCTAACAAACATTTTCACTCTCGCAGAGTCCGGTAACAAACTCAAAGACATCCGCTCAACAAATGTGCCAGCTGAGAGAGAAAGTTCTTTGCTGCCTACAATTTCAACTTCACCCATCAAACAATGAACACACACCCTGCTATTGGCACTTTTCTTTTCAGCTCTACGCTCCTAAGCTTTCAGTCTCAGAGTCAAGATCCAAGCAGCATGGCAACAGGGACTACTCACACACTAAAGCTACAAGGACAAAAAGCTCAACAACTTGCTGTCTAGATTCCCACTGTCAGTTCAACAGCTCTAACCCACAGGGAAACCTCTTGGGAAAAACCTTTAAATTCATTGAGACCACCCAAAGTGCCCATCCAAACTTAATTTCTTTGCCAAAGAGAAGAACAAGAAGCTCATTTCAAGAGAAAGGGCATCCCCTCCTCCAAAATCCAAAACATCCAGTGACTGATCCCATACAATGGTGTCAGAACACTCTTACTAGAGGCAGACAGCCTTCCAAAGATGGATACTGACTCAATGACTGTACAAATTGAGGGAGTGCTTCCAAATATGCCGGCACAAGAAGCTGCTGTCGTCCTTGAGCTGCGTGACACAGCTTCTTATCTGCACCTCCAACTCTGGGGCTACGTGCTTTCCTTCCCATGAGAAAGCATTGCCATTCTCCTTCAGGAACTTACCAAGCCAAACTGTATGCCATGTCCTGTACTATGTCCAACAATGGCTCCTGCACAGAAGGGTCTACGACATAAATATCTTGCTGGACTATACCTCCTCATGGTACCTTTAACGCCTGCCCTATTACATTGTCACTATATCTTTTACTTGCCAAGGAAAGGCACTCAGAGTCACTTGGCCTTGCCTTGCCTTTGATGCTGTGGCTAGTCTACTCTTGTTTTGCTTGCTTGCTTATGTGTGCCTTGCCTGGCAAGACCTAGAAAGACCTTCCTTGCTTTGCTTTGCCTTGCCTACCGCTCTTTGCAATGCAAACCAAGTGTAGGCGCAATTGTAGGCAAGTCAAGGGAGAAGCTGACAAGGCTGGAGCCATGAGGGGCAAGCAAATGGAGTGGTAGGTGAGAGAAGGCCCAGAACTTCTAGGCAAGGATGGGCACAGGAAGGCCAGACAGAAAGAGGAAGGCCTAGGCAAGGCTAGGTTTCCCTGGATGAAAGCAGTAGGCAGGTCAAGTGTGGGCGTAGGCACTGGAGGGAGTGCAAGGCTAGGGAGGCAAGGCAGGGCAAGGCAAGGAAACTTTGGGGTCACCAAGGCAAGACAAATGAGAGGTACATTCAAAGACTGCTGGTACACAAAAGGGGCTAGGACAGACTTCTCTGGCTGGCCTTGATCTCACATGGGCCATCTCTAATCTGCACCTAAAACACTTGGATTACCTGCTTTCCTTGGTATACAAAAGAACTGTCATTCTGGTCCTGAAGCGCAAAGGTGAAATGTGAATTTTATGTCCAAAATTCAAGACATGTAAGGATAGGTGCCAGAAGCAAGCTGCCAGGACAGATGGGTGTGCTTGCACGTGACCTCTTTTGGGCTTCCTCTCACATGCTCCTGAAACGCTGGAGGTACGTGAAAGCCTTGAGAGTCCTAGGAGAAGCAGGCAGGGCAAGGCAAGATGAAGAAATTCCGCAAAAAGAGGGGTATTGAATTCCAGGTGGGGGACGAGTGAGCAAGGGAATGCAAGGCAAGGGAGAGGAGAGGTTCAAAGGTAACGCCAAGAAAAGTGGTGGCTTTGCCAGGCAAGACAAAGGAGAGGCAAGCAAGGCAATGAGAGTCCTAGAAGGAGAAGGAAATGAAAGATTGGAGCTGGACAAAGGGGAAGGGAAACTGGACAAAGTGGCAAGGGGGATGGGTGGTGCAAGGCACTGGACTGGTAGGAAGGGCAAGGGAAAGACATGGATGGGTCAGGAAGGAAGAGGAAAACAATGGCCAGGAATGACAAAGAAATGCAAGGTTGGATAGGAAAGGAAAGGCAAGGCAATGTAGGGAAGGGGTAAGCCAGACAATGGGTGTCTTAAGAGGAAAAGTATGCATAGCAAGGCCAAGAGAAAAGCGGTAAAGAAGTTAGCGTGGGGGATAGGTGAGTGTAGCTGAGAAAGAAAGAATGAAAGAAAGAAAGTGCCTCATTCCAGTATGTATGTATGTATGTGTGTGTGAAGTTTGCAGGATGTAAAGCAGAGACTTGATGGTGGAGTGAAAGGATGCTTTTGAATACACGTGGCAAGGTCCAAGCAAACTATTTGTCTTGGCACATCTGTGTCCCATAAACTTCTTAGTTTAGATTCAGACTGTAAGCGGGACAGAGAACACCCCTAAAATTACAGCTGAGCAAGAAAGCAGGTCGCATCAGCATGTTTTAAAGGAAGCAGTTTTTTTGTGTGAGAAGAAAATGGACATATGAGACTCCAGCAGTATCGACGTTCAGCTTAGAAGCAAAGTGCAATGATTCCGTACAAACTCTGAAAATGAAACGCAGCAATAAAAAGGCAATGGGACATGTCAGCGAAAGCTTTGTGGCCAAGCAGGGTGAGATGTTTGAAGCAGAACCACAGTTTGGTTTCACTAAGGATCCATCATGGTGGATTGCAAACATGTGCCAAGACAACACATATTCTGCAGCTGTTGCAGCTCTCCGCAGGAACACTAGCGCTTTCCCTTAGACTCTAAAATGCAGAGAAATGGCCTGCGCAGCGCAGAAGCTATTTGTGCTGCTTGTACACCTCTTCCAACCCCTCAGTGGAAACTATTGCGCCTGCCTTTAGACTCTGAGATCCAGAGAACACAATGGTAGAGGCAGTGGTGGAGAATGGAAGGAGAGAGTGAAGTTTGATGAGTGAGTTTGATGTGACTTATGTGGAGCACGCAGAAAATGTAGCCCCGTACTGGTTTTTACACCTGGAGCCTATTTCTGTAAGACATTTCAGGTGGACATTTTTGATCAAGAAGCCAGAGTGAAAAAATTGACAGCAGGTCTCTCTGGGAAAGAAAAAGCAGCAAGGCGTCGTGTGCCATTTAAATGCTGCTATAAGAAGGGCGTACTTTAGCAGCATCTCTCTTGACACTTCTATCTGTGTAATCTCTAGCTGCTTGGACACAGCGACACTGAAAATAATTGTACTGCAAATACCAAGTTACACAGGGAAAAAGGGTAGGTCAGCAAATGCCTTCTGTCCTGGCACATCTCTCAGTCAGAACTCCAGCTGAAAAATTTTGCTGTAATGATGGACTTTGCCACTTGGAGAGAATTTATATAGTTGGGAAGAAGCATTCAAAGCCCTAGTGCATTTTGTCTATTTTACGGACTGCAAAGGCACACTAAAGGCCAGCACTAGCTTTTTGTTGGACTTTTTCTTTTTGAGTAGCTGCTGGGCGTTTTGAAGCGGTTTGGGATCTGCTAGAGTGCAAGGTAATACATAGAGTTTGAGGAAAGTGATATACACATTTTATATCTCCAGGGAGGTGGATGCAGTTCAGTGTGTGCGAGTTACATGTTGAGCAGCTGATCACACAGAAAAGAAGAGGCTGTGCTGCAATTGCCTTTTCATTTGCAGCTTATAAACTGCACAGCCCACAATGAAACAATTCCACTTCCTTCTGTGCTACATACAGGATCACATTCTCTCAGTCTCTAAGAGCCTGGACCCCCAGCGGAGCTCTTCCCTGCGCTGTTCCTACACCAATGAGGCTGGAGCCGCAAACAGCTTGGCTTTTTCCCTGGCACCGTCTGCCAGCGCTCATCAAAAAAACCACACGATGGCGCTGTCGACTAACAAAAGAAGGAAACGCACCGAGGCCAGCTCCAAAGGACAGAGCCCAGTTGGAAACGTCCCTGCTCTCAAATTAACTGTGCCAGGAAAAAAAGACTTTGCTGATCTTCCCCCTCCAAGTGTGCAAACACTTTTGCACCACACTCAAAGGGCAACACGAAATCCTCTGCCCTAACAAACATTTTCACTCTCGCAGAGTCCGGTAACAAACTCAAAGACATCCACTCAACAAATGTGCCAGCAGAGAGAGAAAGTTCTTTGCTGCCTACAATTTCAGCTTCACCCATCAAACAATGAACACACACCCTGCTATTGGCACTTTTCTTTTCAGCTCTGCGCTCTTAAGCTTTCAGTCTCAGAGTCAAGATCCAAGCAGCACGGCAACAGGGACTACTCACACACTAAAGCTACAAGGACAAAAAGTTCAACCACTTGGTGTCTAGATTCCCACTGTCAGTTCAACAGCTCTAACCCACAGGGAAACCTCTTGGGAAAAACCTTTAAATTCACTGAGACCACCCAAAGTGCCCATCCAAACTTAATTTCTTTGCCAAAGAGAAGAACAAGAAGCTCATTTCAAGAGAAATGGCATCCCCTCCTCCAAAATCCAAAACATCCAGTGACTGATCCCATACAATGGTGTCAGAACACTCTTACTAGAGGCAGACAGCCTTCCAAAGATGGATACTGACTCAATGACTGTACAAATTGAGGGAGTGCTTCCAAATATGCTGGCACAAGAAGCTGCTGTCGTCCTTGAGCTGCGCGACACAGCTTCTTATCTGCACCTCCAACTCTGGGGCTACGTGCTTTCCTTCCCATGAGAAAGCATTGCCATTCTCCTTCAGGAACTTACCAAGCCAAACTGTATGCCATGTCCTGTACTATGTCCAACAATGGCTCCTGCACAGAAGGGTCTACGACATAAATATCTTGCTGGACTATACCTCCTCATGGTACCTTTAACGCCCGCCCTATTACATTGTCACTATATCTTTTACTTGCCAAGGAAAGGCACTCAGAGTCACTTGGCCTTGCCTTGCCTTTGATGCTGTGGCTAGTCTACTCTTGTTTTGCTTGCTTGCTTATGTGTGCCTTGCCTGGCAAGACCTAGAAAGACCTTCCTTGCTTTGCTTTGCCTTGCCTACCGCTCTTTGCAATGCAAACCAAGTGTAGGCGCAATTGTAGGCAAGTCAAGGGAGAAGCTGACAAGGCTGGAGCCATGAGGGGCAAGCAAATGGAGTGGTAGGTGAGAGAAGGCCCAGAACTTCTAGGCAAGGATGGGCATAGGAAGGCCAGGCAGAAACAGGAAGGGCTAGGCAAGGCTAGGTTTCCCTGGAGGAAAGCAGTAGGCAGGTCAAGTGTGGGCGTAGGCACTGGAGGGAGTGCAAGGCTAGGGAGGCAAGGCAGGGCAAGGCAAGGAAACTTTTGGGTCACCAAGGCAAGACAAATGAGAGGTACATTCAAAGACTGCTGGTACACAAAAGGGGCTAGGACAGACTTCTCTGGCTGGCCTTGATCTCACATGGGCCATCTCTAATCTGCACCTAAAACACTTGGATTACCTGCTTTCCTTGGTATACAAAAGAACTGTCATTCTGGTCCTGAAGCGCAAAGGTGAAATGTGAATTTTATGTCCAAAATTCAAGACATGTAAGGATAGGTGCCAGAAGCAAGCTGCCAGGACAGATGGGTGTGCTTGCACGTGACCTTTTTTGGGCTTCCTCTCACATGCTCCTGAAACGCTGGAGGTACGTGAAAGCCTTGAGAGTCCTAGGAGAAGCAGGCAGGGCAAGGCAAGATGAAGAAATGCCGCAAAAAGAGGGGTATTGAATTCCAGGTGGGGGACGAGTGAGCAAGGTAATGCAAGGCAAGGGAGAGGAGAGGTTCAAAGGTAACGCCAAGAAAAGTGGTGGCTTTGCCAGGCAAGACAAAGGAGAGGCAAGCAAGGCAATGAGAGTCTTAGAAGGAGAAGGAAATGAAAGATTGGAGCTGGACAAAGGGGAAGGGAAACCGGACAAAGTGGCAAGGGGGATGGGTGGTGCAAGGCACTGGACTGGTAGGAAGGGCAAGGGAAAGACATGGATGGGTCAGGAAGGAAGAGGAAAACAATGGCCAGGAATGACAAAGAAATGCAAGGTTGGATAGGAAAGGAAAGGCAAGGCAATGTAGGGAAGGGGTAGGCCAGACAATGGGTGTCTTAAGAGGAAAAGTATGCATAGCAAGGCCAAGAGAAAAGCGGTAAAGAAGTTAGCGTGGGGGATAGGTGAGTGTAGCTGAGAAAGAAAGAAAGAAAGAAAGAAAGTGCCTCATTCCAGTATGTATGTATGTATGTGTGTGTGAAGTTTGCAGGATGTAAAGCAGAGACTTGATGGTGGAGTGAAAGGATGCTTTTGAATACACGTGGCAAGGTCCAAGCAAAGTATTTGTCTTGGCACATCTGTGTCCCATAAACTTCTTAGTTTAGATTCAGACTGTAAGCGGGACAGAGAACACCCCTAAAATTACAGCTGAGCAAGAAAGCAGGTCGCATCAGCATGTTTTAAAGGAAGCAGTTTTTTTGTGTGAGAAGAAAATGGACATATGAGACTCCAGCAGTATCGACGTTCAGCTTAGAAGCAAAGTGCAATGATTCCGTACAAACTCTGAAAATGAAACGCAGCAATAAAGAGGCAATGGGACATGTCAGCGAAAGCTTTGTGGCCAAGCAGGGTGAGATGTTTGAAGCAGAACCACAGTTTGGTTTCACTAAGGATCCATCATGGTGGATTGCAAACATGTGCCAAGACAACACATATTCTGCAGCTGTTGCAGCTCTCCGCAGGAACACTAGCACTTTCCCTTAGACTCTAAAATGCAGAGAAATGGCCTGTGCAGCGCAGAAGCTATTTGTGCTGCTTGTACACCTCTTCCAACCCCTCAGTGGAAACTATTGCGCCTGCCTTTAGACTCTGAGATCCAGAGAACACAATGGTAGAGGCAGTGGAGAATGGAAGAAGAGAGTGAAGTTTGATGAGTGAGTTTGATGTGACTTATGTGGAGCACGCAGAAAATGTAGCCCCGTACTGGTTTTTACACCTGGAGCTTATTTCTGTAAGACACTTCAGGTGGACATTTTTGATCAAGAATCCAGAGTGAAATAATTGACAGCAGGTCTCTCTGGGAAAGAAAAAGCAGCAAGGCGTCGTGTGCCATTTAAATGCTGCTATAAGAAGGGCGTACTTTAGCAGCATCTCTCTTGACACTTCTATCTGTGTAATCTCTAGCTGCTTGGACACAGCGACACTGAAAATAATTGTACTGCAAATACCAAGTGACACAGGGAAAAAGGGTAGGTCAGCAAATGCCTTCTGTCCTGGCACATCTCTCAGTCAGAACTCCAGCTGAAAAATTTTGCTGTAATGATGGACTTTGCCACTTGGAGAGAATTTATATAGTTGGGAAGAAGCATTCAAAGCCCTAGTGCATTTCGTCTATTTTACGGACTGCAAAGGCACTCTAAAGGCCAGCACTAGCTTTTTGTTGGACTTTTTCTTTTTGAGTAGCTGCTGGACGTTTTGAAGCGGTTTGGGATCTGCTAGAGTGCAAGGTAATACATAGAGTTTGAGGAAAGTGATATACACATTTTATATCTCCAGGGAGGTGGATGCAGTTCAGTGTGTGCGAGTTACATGTTGAGCAGCTGATCACACAGAAAAGAAGAGGCTGCGCTGCAATTGCCTTTTCATTTGCAGCTTATAAACTGCACAGCCCACAATGAAACAATTCCACTTCCTTCTGTGCTACATACAGGATCACATTCTCTCCGTCTCTAAGAGCCAGGACCCCCAGCGGAGCTCTTCCCTGCGCTGTTCCTACACCAATGAGGCTGGAGCCGCAAACAGCTTGGCTTTTTCCCTGGCACCGTCTGCCAGCGCTCATCAAAAAAACCACACGATGGCGCTGTCGACTAACAAAAGAAGGAAACGCACCGAGGCCAGCTCCAAAGGACAGAGCCGAGTTGGAAACGTCCCTGCTCTCAAATTAACTGTGCCAGGAAAAAAAGACTTTGCTGATCTTCCCCCTCCAAGTGTGCAAACACTTTTGCACCACACTCAAAGGGCAACACGAAATCCTCTGCCCTAACAAACATTTTCACTCTCGCAGAGTCCGGTAACAAACTCAAAGACATCCACTCAACAAATGTGCCAGCGGAGAGAGAAAGTTCTTTGCTGCCTACAATTTCAGCTTCACCCATCAAACAATGAACACACACCCTGCTATTAGCACTTTTCCTTTCAGCTCTGCGCTCTTAAGCTTTCAGTCTCAGAGTCAAGATCCAAGCAGCATGGCAACAGGGACTACTCACACACTAAAGCTACAAGGACAAAAAGTTCAACCACTTGGTGTCTAGATTCCCACTGTCAGTTCAACAGCTCTAACCCACAGGGAAACCTCTTGGGAAAAACCTTTAAATTCACTGAGACCACCCAAAGTGCCCATCCAAACTTAATTTCTTTGCCAAAGAGAAGAACAAGAAGCTCATTTCAAGAGAAATGGCATCCCCTCCTCCAAAATCCAAAACATCCAGTGACTGATCCCATACAATGGTGTCAGAACACTCTTACTAGAGGCAGACAGCCTTCCAAAGATGGATACTGACTCAATGACTGTACAAATTGAGGGAGTGCTTCCAAATATGCCGGCACAAGAAGCTGCTGTCGTCCTTGAGCTGCGCAACACAGCTTCTTATCTGCACCTCCAACTCTGGGGCTACGTGCTTTCCTTCCCATGAGAAAGCATTGCCATTCTCCTTCAGGAACTTACCAAGCCAAACTGTATGCCATGTCCTGTACTATGTCCAACAATGGCTCCTGCACAGAAGGGTCTACGACATAAATATCTTGCTGGACTATACCTCCTCATGGTACCTTTAACGCCCGCCCTATTACATTGTCACTATATCTTTTACTTGCCAAGGAAAGGCACTCAGAGTCACTTGGCCCTGCCTTGCCTTTGATGCTGTGGCTAGTCTACTCTTGTTTTGCTTGCTTGCTTATGTGTGCCTTGCCTGGCAAGACCTTGAAAGACCTTCCTTGCTTTGCTTTGCCTTGCCTACCGCTCTTTGCAATGCAAACCAAGTGTAGGCGCAATTGTAGGCAAGTCAAGGGAGAAGCTGACAAGGCTGGAGCCATGAGGGGCAAGCAAATGGAGTGGTAGGTGAGAGAAGGCCCAGAACTTCTAGGCAAGGATGGGCATAGGAAGGCCAGGCAGAAACAGCAGGGGCTAGGCAAGGCTAGGTTTCCCTGGAGGAAAGCAGTAGGCAGGTCAAGTGTGGGCGTAGGCACTGGAGGGAGTGCAAGGCTAGGGAGGCAAGGCAGGGCAAGGCAAGGAAACTTTTGGGTCACCAAGGCAAGACAAATGAGAGGTACATTCAAAGACTGCTGGTACACAAAAGGGGCTAGGACAGACTTCTCTGGCTGGCCTTGATCTCACATGGGCCATCTCTAATCTGCACCTAATACACTTGGATTACCTGCTTTCCTTGGTATACAAAAGAACTGTCATTCTGGTCCTGAAGCGCAAAGGTGAAATGTGAATTTTATGTCCAAAATTCAAGACATGTAAGGATAGGTGCCAGAAGCAAGCTGCCAGGACAGATGGGTGTGCTTGCACGTGACCTCTTTTGGGCTTCCTCTCACATGCTCCTGAAACGCTGGAGGTACGTGAAAGCCTTGAGAGTCCTAGGAGAAGCAGGCAGGGCAAGGCAAGATGAAGAAATTCCGCAAAAAGAGGGGTATTGAATTCCAGGTGGGGGACGAGTGAGCAAGGTAATGCAAGGCAAGGGAGAGGAGAGGTTCAAAGGTAACGCCAAGAAAAGTGGTGGCTTTGCCAGGCAAGACAAAGGAGAGGCAAGCAAGGCAATGAGAGTCCTAGAAGGAGAAGGAAATGAAAGATTGGAGCTGGACAAAGGTGAAGGGAAACCGGACAAAGTGGCAAGGGGGATGGGTGGTGCAAGGCACTGGACTGGTAGGAAGGGCAAGGGAAAGACATGGATGGGTCAGGAAGGAAGAGGAAAACAATGGCCAGGAATGACAAAGAAATGCAAGGTTGGATAGGAAAGGAAAGGCAAGGCAATGTAGGGAAGGGGTAGGCCAGACAATGGGTGTCTTAAGAGGAAAAGTATGCATAGCAAGGCCAAGAGAAAAGCGGTAAAGAAGTTAGCGTGGGGGATAGGTGAGTGTAGCTGAGAAAGAAAGAAAGAAAGAAAGAAAGTGCCTCATTCCAGTATGTATGTATGTATGTGTGTGTGAAGTTTGCAGGATGTAAAGCAGAGACTTGATGGTGGAGTGAAAGGATGCTTTTGAATACACGTGGCAAGGTCCAAGCAAAGTATTTGTCTTGGCACATCTGTGTCCCATAAACTTCTTAGTTTAGATTCAGACTGTAAGCGGGACAGAGAACACCCCTAAAATTACAGCTGAGCAAGAAAGCAGGTCGCATCAGCATGTTTTAAAGGAAGCAGTTTTTTTGTGTGAGAAGAAAATGGACATATGAGACTCCAGCAGTATCGACGTTCAGCTTAGAAGCAAAGTGCAATGATTCCGTACAAACTCTGAAAATGAAACGCAGCAATAAAAAGGCAATGGGACATGTCAGCGAAAGCTTTGTGGCCAAGCAGGGTGAGATGTTTGAAGCAGAACCACAGTTTGGTTTCACTAAGGATCCATCATGGTGGATTGCAAACATGTGCCAAGACAACACATATTCTGCAGCTGTTGCAGCTCTCCGCAGGAACACTAGCGCTTTCCCTTAGACTCTAAAATGCAGAGAAATGGCCTGCGCAGCGCAGAAGCTATTTGTGCTGCTTGTACACCTCTTCCAACCCCTCAGTGGAAACTATTGTGCCTGCCTTTAGACTCTGAGATCCAGAGAACACAATGGTAGAGGCAGTGGAGAATGGAAGGAGAGAGTGAAGTTTGATGAGTGAGTTTGATGTGACTTATGTGGAGCACGCAGAAAATGTAGCCCCGTACTGGTTTTTACACCTGGAGCCTATTTCTGTAAGACATTTCAGATGGACATTTTTGATCAAGAAGCCAGAGTGAAAAAATTGACAGCAGGTCTCTCTGGGAAAGAAAAAGCAGCAAGGAGTCGTGTGCCATTTAAATGCTGCTATAAGAAGGGCGTACTTTAGCAGCATCTCTCTTGACACTTCTATCTGTGTAATCTCTAGCTGCTTGGACACAGCGACACTGAAAATAATTGTACTGCAAATACCAAGTTACACAGGGAAAAAGGGTAGGTCAGCAAATGCCTTCTGTCCTGGCACATCTCTCAGTCAGAACTCCAGCTGAAAAATTTTGCTGTAATGATGGACTTTGCCACTTGGAGAGAATTTATATAGTTGGGAAGAAGCATTCAAAGCCCTAGTGCATTTCGTCTATTTTACGGACTGCAAAGGCACACTAAAGGCCAGCACTAGCTTTTTGTTGGACTTTTTCTTTTTGAGTAGCTGCTGGGCGTTTTGAAGCGGTTTGGGATCTGCTAGAGTGCAAGGTAATACATAGAGTTTGAGGAAAGTGATATACACATTTTATATCTCCAGGGAGGTGGATGCAGTTCAGTGTGTGCGAGTTACATGTTGAGCAGCTGATCACACAGAAAAGAAGAGGCTGTGCTGCAATTGCCTTTTCATTTGCAGCTTATAAACTGCACAGCCCACAATGAAACAATTCCACTTCCTTCTGTGCTACATACAGGATCACATTCTCTCCGTCTCTAAGAGCCTGGACCCCCAGCGGAGCTCTTCCCTGCGCTGTTCCTACACCAATGAGGCCGGAGCCGCAAACAGCTTGGCTTTTTCCCTGGCACCGTCTGCCAGCGCTCATCAAAAAAACCACACGATGGCGCTGTCGACTAACAAAAGAAGGAAACGCACCGAGGCCAGCTCCAAAGGACAGAGCCGAGTTGGAAACGTCCCTGCTCTCAAATTAACTGTGCCAGGAAAAAAAGACTTTGCTGATCTTCCCCCTCCAAGTGTGCAAACACTTTTGCACCACACTCAAAGGGCAACACAAAATCCTCTGCCCTAACAAACATTTTCACTCTCGCAGAGTCCGGTAACAAACTCAAAGACATCCACTCAACAAATGTGCCAGCAGAGAGAGAAAGTTCTTTGCTGCCTACAATTTCAGCTTCACCCATCAAACAATGAACACACACCCTGCTATTGGCACTTTTCTTTTCAGCTCTGCGCTCTTAAGCTTTCAGTCTCAGAGTCAAGATCCAAGCAGCACGGCAACAGGGACTACTCACACACTAAAGCTACAAGGACAAAAAGTTCAACCACTTGGTGTCTAGATTCCCACTGTCAGTTCAACAGCTCTAACCCACAGGGAAACCTCTTGGGAAAAACCTTTAAATTCACTGAGACCACCCAAAGTGCCCATCCAAACTTAATTTCTTTGCCAAAGAGAAGAACAAGAAGCTCATTTCAAGAGAAATGGCATCCCCTCCTCCAAAATCCAAAACATCCAGTGACTGATCCCATACAATGGTGTCAGAACACTCTTACTAGAGGCAGACAGCCTTCCAAAGATGGATACTGACTCAATGACTGTACAAATTGAGGGAGTGCTTCCAAATATGCTGGCACAAGAAGCTGCTGTCGTCCTTGAGCTGCGCGACACAGCTTCTTATCTGCACCTCCAACTCTGGGGCTACGTGCTTTCCTTCCCATGAGAAAGCATTGCCATTCTCCTTCAGGAACTTACCAAGCCAAACTGTATGCCATGTCCTGTACTATGTCCAACAATGGCTCCTGCACAGAAGGGTCTACGACATAAATATCTTGCTGGACTATACCTCCTCATGGTACCTTTAACGCCTGCCCTATTACATTGTCACTATATCTTTTACTTGCCAAGGAAAGGCACTCAGAGTCACTTGGCCTTGCCTTGCCTTTGATGCTGTGGCTAGTCTACTCTTGTTTTGCTTGCTTGCTTATGTGTGCCTTGCCTGGCAAGACCTTGAAAGACCTTCCTTGCTTTGCTTTGCCTTGCCTACCGCTCTTTGCAATGCAAACCAAGTGTAGGCGCAATTGTAGGCAAGTCAAGGGAGAAGCTGACAAGGCTGGAGCCATGAGGGGCAAGCAAATGGAGTGGTAGGTGAGAGAAGGCCCAGAACTTCTAGGCAAGGATGGGCATAGGAAGGCCAGGCAGAAACAGGAAGGGCTAGGCAAGGCTAGGTTTCCCTGGAGGAAAGCAGTAGGCAGGTCAAGTGTGGGTGTAGGCACTGGAGGGAGTGCAAGGCTAGGGAGGCAAGGCAGGGCAAGGCAAGGAAACTTTTGGGTCACCAAGGCAAGACAAATGAGAGGTACATTCAAAGACTGCTGGTACACAAAAGGGGCTAGGACAGACTTCTCTGGCTGGCCTTGATCTCACATGGGCCATCTCTAATCTGCACCTAAAACACTTGGATTACCTGCTTTCCTTGGTATACAAAAGAACTGTCATTCTGGTCCTGAAGCGCAAAGGTGAAATGTGAATTTTATGTCCAAAATTCAAGACATGTAAGGATAGGTGCCAGAAGCAAGCTGCCAGGACAGATGGGTGTGCTTGCACGTGACCTTTTTTGGGCTTCCTCTCACATGCTCCTGAAACGCTGGAGGTACGTGAAAGCCTTGAGAGTCCTAGGAGAAGCAGGCAGGGCAAGGCAAGATGAAGAAATGCCGCAAAAAGAGGGGTATTGAATTCCAGGTGGGGGACGAGTGAGCAAGGGAATGCAAGGCAAGGGAGAGGAGAGGTTCAAAGGTAACGCCAAGAAAAGTGGTGGCTTTGCCAGGCAAGACAAAGGAGAGGCAAGCAAGGCAATGAGAGTCCTAGAAGGAGAAGGAAATGAAAGATTGGAGCTGGACAAAGGGGAAGGGAAACTGGACAAAGTGGCAAGGGGGATGGGTGGTGCAAGGCACTGGACTGGTAGGAAGGGCAAGGGAAAGACATGGATGGGTCAGGAAGGAAGAGGAAAACAATGGCCAGGAATGACAAAGAAATGCAAGGTTGGATAGGAAAGGAAAGGCAAGGCAATGTAGGGAAGGGGTAGGCCAGACAATGGGTGTCTTAAGAGGAAAAGTATGCATAGCAAGGCCAAGAGAAAAGCGGTAAAGAAGTTAGCGTGGGGGATAGGTGAGTGTAGCTGAGAAAGAAAGAAAGAAAGAAAGAAAGTGCCTCATTCCAGTATGTATGTATGTATGTGTGTGTGAAGTTTGCAGGATGTAAAGCAGAGACTTGATGGTGGAGTGAAAGGATGCTTTTGAATACACGTGGCAAGGTCCAAGCAAAGTATTTGTCTTGGCACATCTGTGTCCCATAAACTTCTTAGTTTAGATTCAGACTGTAAGCGGGACAGAGAACACCCCTAAAATTACAGCTGAGCAAGAAAGCAGGTCGCATCAGCATGTTTTAAAGGAAGCAGTTTTTTTGTGTGAGAAGAAAATGGACATATGAGACTCCAGCAGTATCGACGTTCAGCTTAGAAGCAAAGTGCAATGATTCCGTACAAACTCTGAAAATGAAACGCAGCAATAAAGAGGCAATGGGACATGTCAGCGAAAGCTTTGTGGCCAAGCAGGGTGAGATGTTTGAAGCAGAACCACAGTTTGGTTTCACTAAGGATCCATCATGGTGGATTGCAAACATGTGCCAAGACAACACATATTCTGCAGCTGTTGCAGCTCTCCGCAGGAACACTAGCACTTTCCCTTAGACTCTAAAATGCAGAGAAATGGCCTGTGCAGCGCAGAAGCTATTTGTGCTGCTTGTACACCTCTTCCAACCCCTCAGTGGAAACTATTGCGCCTGCCTTTAGACTCTGAGATCCAGAGAACACAATGGTAGAGGCAGTGGAGAATGGAAGAAGAGAGTGAAGTTTGATGAGTGAGTTTGATGTGACTTATGTGGAGCACGCAGAAAATGTAGCCCCGTACTGGTTTTTACACCTGGAGCTTATTTCTGTAAGACACTTCAGGTGGACATTTTTGATCAAGAATCCAGAGTGAAATAATTGACAGCAGGTCTCTCTGGGAAAGAAAAAGCAGCAAGGCGTCGTGTGCCATTTAAATGCTGCTATAAGAAGGGCGTACTTTAGCAGCATCTCTCTTGACACTTCTATCTGTGTAATCTCTAGCTGCTTGGACACAGCGACACTGAAAATAATTGTACTGCAAATACCAAGTTACACAGGGAAAAAGGGTAGGTCAGCAAATGCCTTCTGTCCTGGCACATCTCTCAGTCAGAACTCCAGCTGAAAAATTTTGCTGTAATGATGGACTTTGCCACTTGGAGAGAATTTATATAGTTGGGAAGAAGCATTCAAAGCCCTAGTGCATTTCGTCTATTTTACGGACTGCAAAGGCACTCTAAAGGCCAGCACTAGCTTTTTGTTGGACTTTTTCTTTTTGAGTAGCTGCTGGACGTTTTGAAGCGGTTTGGGATCTGCTAGAGTGCAAGGTAATACATAGAGTTTGAGGAAAGTGATATACACATTTTATATCTCCAGGGAGGTGGATGCAGTTCAGTGTGTGCGAGTTACATGTTGAGCAGCTGATCACACAGAAAAGAAGAGGCTGCGCTGCAATTGCCTTTTCATTTGCAGCTTATAAACTGCACAGCCCACAATGAAACAATTCCACTTCCTTCTGTGCTACATACAGGATCACATTCTCCCCGTCTCTAAGAGCCAGGACCCCCAGCGGAGCTCTTCCCTGCGCTGTTCCTACACCAATGAGGCTGGAGCCGCAAACAGCTTGGCTTTTTCCCTGGCACCGTCTGCCAGCGCTCATCAAAAAAACCACACGATGGCGCTGTCGAATAACAAAAGAAGGAAACGCACCGAGGCCAGCTCCAAAGGACAGAGCCCAGTTGGAAACGTCCCTGCTCTCAAATTAACTGTGCCAGGAAAAAAAGACTTTGCTGATCTTCCCCCTCCAAGTGTGCAAACACTTTTGCACCACACTCAAAGGGCAACACGAAATCCTCTGCCCTAACAAACATTTTCACTCTCGCAGAGTCCGGTAACAAACTCAAAGACATCCACTCAACAAATGTGCCAGCGGAGAGAGAAAGTTCTTTGCTGCCTACAATTTCAGCTTCACCCATCAAACAATGAACACACACCCTGCTATTAGCACTTTTCCTTTCAGCTCTGCGCTCTTAAGCTTTCAGTCTCAGAGTCAAGATCCAAGCAGCATGGCAACAGGGACTACTCACACACTAAAGCTACAAGGACAAAAAGTTCAACCACTTGGTGTCTAGATTCCCACTGTCAGTTCAACAGCTCTAACCCACAGGGAAACCTCTTGGGAAAAACCTTTAAATTCGCTGAGACCACCCAAAGTGCCCATCCAAACTTAATTTCTTTGCCAAAGAGAAGAACAAGAAGCTCATTTCAAGAGAAATGGCATCCCCTCCTCCAAAATCCAAAACATCCAGTGACTGATCCCATACAATGGTGTCAGAACACTCTTACTAGAGGCAGACAGCCTTCCAAAGATGGATACTGACTCAATGACTGTACAAATTGAGGGAGTGCTTCCAAATATGCCGGCACAAGAAGCTGCTGTCGTCCTTGAGCTGCGCGACACAGCTTCTTATCTGCACCTCCAACTCTGGGGCTACGTGCTTTCCTTCCCATGAGAAAGCATTGCCATTCTCCTTCAGGAACTTACCAAGCCAAACTGTATGCCATGTCCTGTACTATGTCCAACAATGGCTCCTGCACAGAAGGGTCTACGACATAAATATCTTGCTGGACTATACCTCCTCATGGTACCTTTAACGCCCGCCCTATTACATTGTCACTATATCTTTTACTTGCCAAGGAAAGGCACTCAGAGTCACTTGGCCTTGCCTTGCCTTTGATGCTGTGGCTAGTCTACTCTTGTTTTGCTTGCTTGCTTATGTGTGCCTTGCCTGGCAAGACCTTGAAAGACCTTCCTTGCTTTGCTTTGCCTTGCCTACCGCTCTTTGCAATGCAAACCAAGTGTAGGCGCAATTGTAGGCAAGTCAAGGGAGAAGCTGACAAGGCTGGAGCCATGAGGGGCAAGCAAATGGAGTGGTAGGTGAGAGAAGGCCCAGAACTTCTAGGCAAGGATGGGCATAGGAAGGCCAGGCAGAAACAGCAGGGGCTAGGCAAGGCTAGGTTTCCCTGGAGGAAAGCAGTAGGCAGGTCAAGTGTGGGCGTAGGCACTGGAGGGAGTGCAAGGCTAGGGAGGCAAGGCAGGGCAAGGCAAGGAAACTTTTGGGTCACCAAGGCAAGACAAATGAGAGGTACATTCAAAGACTGCTGGTACACAAAAGGGGCTAGGACAGACTTCTCTGTCTGGCCTTGATCTCACATGGGCCATCTCTAATCTGCACCTAATACACTTGGATTACCTGCTTTCCTTGGTATACAAAAGAACTGTCATTCTGGTCCTGAAGCGCAAAGGTGAAATGTGAATTTTATGTCCAAAATTCAAGACATGTAAGGATAGGTGCCAGAAGCAAGCTGCCAGGACAGATGGGTGTGCTTGCACGTGACCTCTTTTGGGCTTCCTCTCACATGCTCCTGAAACGCTGGAGGTACGTGAAAGCCTTGAGAGTCCTAGGAGAAGCAGGCAGGGCAAGGCAAGATGAAGAAATGCCGCAAAAAGAGGGGTATTGAATTCCAGGTGGGGGACGAGTGAGCAAGGGAATGCAAGGCAAGGGAGAGGAGAGGTTCAAAGGTAACGCCAAGAAAAGTGGTGGCTTTGCCAGGCAAGACAAAGGAGAGGCAAGCAAGGCAATGAGAGTCCTAGAAGGAGAAGGAAATGAAAGATTGGAGCTGGACAAAGGGGAAGGGAAACTGGACAAAGTGGCAAGGGGGATGGGTGGTGCAAGGCACTGGACTGGTAGGAAGGGCAAGGGAAAGACATGGATGGGTCAGGAAGGAAGAGGAAAACAATGGCCAGGAATGACAAAGAAATGCAAGGTTGGATAGGAAAGGAAAGGCAAGGCAATGTAGGGAAGGGGTAGGCCAGACAATGGGTGTCTTAAGAGGAAAAGTATGCATAGCAAGGCCAAGAGAAAAGCGGTAAAGAAGTTAGCGTGGGGGATAGGTGAGTGTAGCTGAGAAAGAAAGAAAGAAAGAAAGAAAGTGCCTCATTCCAGTATGTATGTATGTATGTGTGTGTGAAGTTTGCAGGATGTAAAGCAGAGACTTGATGGTGGAGTGAAAGGATGCTTTTGAATACACGTGGCAAGGTCCAAGCAAAGTATTTGTCTTGGCACATCTGTGTCCCATAAACTTCTTAGTTTAGATTCAGACTGTAAGCGGGACAGAGAACACCCCTAAAATTACAGCTGAGCAAGAAAGCAGGTCGCATCAGCATGTTTTAAAGGAAGCAGTTTTTTTGTGTGAGAAGAAAATGGACATATGAGACTCCAGCAGTATCGACGTTCAGCTTAGAAGCAAAGTGCAATGATTCCGTACAAACTCTGAAAATGAAACGCAGCAATAAAGAGGCAATGGGACATGTCAGCGAAAGCTTTGTGGCCAAGCAGGGTGAGATGTTTGAAGCAGAACCACAGTTTGGTTTCACTAAGGATCCATCATGGTGGATTGCAAACATGTGCCAAGACAACACATATTCTGCAGCTGTTGCAGCTCTCCGCAGGAACACTAGCACTTTCCCTTAGACTCTAAAATGCAGAGAAATGGCCTGTGCAGCGCAGAAGCTATTTGTGCTGCTTGTACACCTCTTCCAACCCCTCAGTGGAAACTATTGCGCCTGCCTTTAGACTCTGAGATCCAGAGAACACAATGGTAGAGGCAGTGGAGAATGGAAGAAGAGAGTGAAGTTTGATGAGTGAGTTTGATGTGACTTATGTGGAGCACGCAGAAAATGTAGCCCCGTACTGGTTTTTACACCTGGAGCTTATTTCTGTAAGACACTTCAGGTGGACATTTTTGATCAAGAATCCAGAGTGAAATAATTGACAGCAGGTCTCTCTGGGAAAGAAAAAGCAGCAAGGCGTCGTGTGCCATTTAAATGCTGCTATAAGAAGGGCGTACTTTAGCAGCATCTCTCTTGACACTTCTATCTGTGTAATCTCTAGCTGCTTGGACACAGCGACACTGAAAATAATTGTACTGCAAATACCAAGTTACACAGGGAAAAAGGGTAGGTCAGCAAATGCCTTCTGTCCTGGCACATCTCTCAGTCAGAACTCCAGCTGAAAAATTTTGCTGTAATGATGGACTTTGCCACTTGGAGAGAATTTATATAGTTGGGAAGAAGCATTCAAAGCCCTAGTGCATTTCGTCTATTTTACGGACTGCAAAGGCACTCTAAAGGCCAGCACTAGCTTTTTGTTGGACTTTTTCTTTTTGAGTAGCTGCTGGACGTTTTGAAGCGGTTTGGGATCTGCTAGAGTGCAAGGTAATACATAGAGTTTGAGGAAAGTGATATACACATTTTATATCTCCAGGGAGGTGGATGCAGTTCAGTGTGTGCGAGTTACATGTTGAGCAGCTGATCACACAGAAAAGAAGAGGCTGCGCTGCAATTGCCTTTTCATTTGCAGCTTATAAACTGCACAGCCCACAATGAAACAATTCCACTTCCTTCTGTGCTACATACAGGATCACATTCTCCCCGTCTCTAAGAGCCAGGACCCCCAGCGGAGCTCTTCCCTGCGCTGTTCCTACACCAATGAGGCTGGAGCCGCAAACAGCTTGGCTTTTTCCCTGGCACCGTCTGCCAGCGCTCATCAAAAAAACCACACGATGGCGCTGTCGAATAACAAAAGAAGGAAACGCACCGAGGCCAGCTCCAAAGGACAGAGCCCAGTTGGAAACGTCCCTGCTCTCAAATTAACTGTGCCAGGAAAAAAAGACTTTGCTGATCTTCCCCCTCCAAGTGTGCAAACACTTTTGCACCACACTCAAAGGGCAACACGAAATCCTCTGCCCTAACAAACATTTTCACTCTCGCAGAGTCCGGTAACAAACTCAAAGACATCCACTCAACAAATGTGCCAGCGGAGAGAGAAAGTTCTTTGCTGCCTACAATTTCAGCTTCACCCATCAAACAATGAACACACACCCTGCTATTAGCACTTTTCCTTTCAGCTCTGCGCTCTTAAGCTTTCAGTCTCAGAGTCAAGATCCAAGCAGCATGGCAACAGGGACTACTCACACACTAAAGCTACAAGGACAAAAAGTTCAACCACTTGGTGTCTAGATTCCCACTGTCAGTTCAACAGCTCTAACCCACAGGGAAACCTCTTGGGAAAAACCTTTAAATTCGCTGAGACCACCCAAAGTGCCCATCCAAACTTAATTTCTTTGCCAAAGAGAAGAACAAGAAGCTCATTTCAAGAGAAATGGCATCCCCTCCTCCAAAATCCAAAACATCCAGTGACTGATCCCATACAATGGTGTCAGAACACTCTTACTAGAGGCAGACAGCCTTCCAAAGATGGATACTGACTCAATGACTGTACAAATTGAGGGAGTGCTTCCAAATATGCCGGCACAAGAAGCTGCTGTCGTCCTTGAGCTGCGCGACACAGCTTCTTATCTGCACCTCCAACTCTGGGGCTACGTGCTTTCCTTCCCATGAGAAAGCATTGCCATTCTCCTTCAGGAACTTACCAAGCCAAACTGTATGCCATGTCCTGTACTATGTCCAACAATGGCTCCTGCACAGAAGGGTCTACGACATAAATATCTTGCTGGACTATACCTCCTCATGGTACCTTTAACGCCCGCCCTATTACATTGTCACTATATCTTTTACTTGCCAAGGAAAGGCACTCAGAGTCACTTGGCCTTGCCTTGCCTTTGATGCTGTGGCTAGTCTACTCTTGTTTTGCTTGCTTGCTTATGTGTGCCTTGCCTGGCAAGACCTTGAAAGACCTTCCTTGCTTTGCTTTGCCTTGCCTACCGCTCTTTGCAATGCAAACCAAGTGTAGGCGCAATTGTAGGCAAGTCAAGGGAGAAGCTGACAAGGCTGGAGCCATGAGGGGCAAGCAAATGGAGTGGTAGGTGAGAGAAGGCCCAGAACTTCTAGGCAAGGATGGGCATAGGAAGGCCAGGCAGAAACAGCAGGGGCTAGGCAAGGCTAGGTTTCCCTGGAGGAAAGCAGTAGGCAGGTCAAGTGTGGGCGTAGGCACTGGAGGGAGTGCAAGGCTAGGGAGGCAAGGCAGGGCAAGGCAAGGAAACTTTTGGGTCACCAAGGCAAGACAAATGAGAGGTACATTCAAAGACTGCTGGTACACAAAAGGGGCTAGGACAGACTTCTCTGTCTGGCCTTGATCTCACATGGGCCATCTCTAATCTGCACCTAATACACTTGGATTACCTGCTTTCCTTGGTATACAAAAGAACTGTCATTCTGGTCCTGAAGCGCAAAGGTGAAATGTGAATTTTATGTCCAAAATTCAAGACATGTAAGGATAGGTGCCAGAAGCAAGCTGCCAGGACAGATGGGTGTGCTTGCACGTGACCTCTTTTGGGCTTCCTCTCACATGCTCCTGAAACGCTGGAGGTACGTGAAAGCCTTGAGAGTCCTAGGAGAAGCAGGCAGGGCAAGGCAAGATGAAGAAATGCCGCAAAAAGAGGGGTATTGAATTCCAGGTGGGGGACGAGTGAGCAAGGGAATGCAAGGCAAGGGAGAGGAGAGGTTCAAAGGTAACGCCAAGAAAAGTGGTGGCTTTGCCAGGCAAGACAAAGGAGAGGCAAGCAAGGCAATGAGAGTCCTAGAAGGAGAAGGAAATGAAAGATTGGAGCTGGACAAAGGGGAAGGGAAACTGGACAAAGTGGCAAGGGGGATGGGTGGTGCAAGGCACTGGACTGGTAGGAAGGGCAAGGGAAAGACATGGATGGGTCAGGAAGGAAGAGGAAAACAATGGCCAGGAATGACAAAGAAATGCAAGGTTGGATAGGAAAGGAAAGGCAAGGCAATGTAGGGAAGGGGTAGGCCAGACAATGGGTGTCTTAAGAGGAAAAGTATGCATAGCAAGGCCAAGAGAAAAGCGGTAAAGAAGTTAGCGTGGGGGATAGGTGAGTGTAGCTGAGAAAGAAAGAAAGAAAGAAAGAAAGTGCCTCATTCCAGTATGTATGTATGTATGTGTGTGTGAAGTTTGCAGGATGTAAAGCAGAGACTTGATGGTGGAGTGAAAGGATGCTTTTGAATACACGTGGCAAGGTCCAAGCAAAGTATTTGTCTTGGCACATCTGTGTCCCATAAACTTCTTAGTTTAGATTCAGACTGTAAGCGGGACAGAGAACACCCCTAAAATTACAGCTGAGCAAGAAAGCAGGTCGCATCAGCATGTTTTAAAGGAAGCAGTTTTTTTGTGTGAGAAGAAAATGGACATATGAGACTCCAGCAGTATCGACGTTCAGCTTAGAAGCAAAGTGCAATGATTCCGTACAAACTCTGAAAATGAAACGCAGCAATAAAAAGGCAATGGGACATGTCAGCGAAAGCTTTGTGGCCAAGCAGGGTGAGATGTTTGAAGCAGAACCACAGTTTGGTTTCACTAAGGATCCATCATGGTGGATTGCAAACATGTGCCAAGACAACACATATTCTGCAGCTGTTGCAGCTCTCCGCAGGAACACTAGCGCTTTCCCTTAGACTCTAAAATGCAGAGAAATGGCCTGCGCAGCGCAGAAGCTATTTGTGCTGCTTGTACACCTCTTCCAACCCCTCAGTGGAAACTATTGTGCTTTAATTTTAGGTTTGTCGGTGCAATTGAGGCAGGAACCGGCCCCCCAGGGCCGCTAAACCATAGAGCGGGGCGCCCCCCGGAAGTGCCGATCCGTCCTACAGATTGCATCCAAGTCACGGCACCAAATTGTTATAAATTCACTCGAGAGAGTGTTAAAGTTTAATAAAGGGAAGTTTTATTAATTATAGCAAGCAAGCAATAAGCAAAAGACAGCACTGGACAGCCGGGAAGCGATCCTGCTTTTCCGCGGCCGTGCTTTCGTTTTTTGTGTGTCTCCTTTTAATCAGTCCAGCTCTCCAGGCTCTCCTGTGAGGTGTCCTTCCTCGGGTCTTTCTACGCATGCGCCTTCATCGGTCTAGGGGTCCGATTGTTCGGTCTTTACCTTATCTTCTTTTAACCTTTCTTCACTGTTCTCTGTAAAGGCTTAGCTCAGTAATTTTTTGGAATGTAAGGAATCTTAGCAAGGACATGATAAACGTCAGTAGCTAAACAAGCATCAGTTACTATGCATACGTAAGTAACTATCGTAAGTAAGTAAGGGGTAAATAAAAATCTTGATTTTACAGAACATAACATTACAGGATATCCTATCTGCATGTTTAGTCGAACAAAAGGGTCTCTGTTTATCACAATCCCCCCTTTTTCTATTCCCTACTTTTTTTCGCTAAATCTTTGCAATTCTTTTTTTACTTAGTTCTAAATAATCTTTGGTTTTTGCCTCATTTAAGGTTTCATAAGGTGAGCTACTTCTAACTTGCTTTTTACAATGTTAATAACTTTATTAAGAGTGCAAGGGCTAAAAGTAAGACTTAAAATTAGTAAAATTAGTGGTCCTGCTGTAGTAGATAGTAAAGTTGTTTGCTAGGGAGAATAATTAAACTAGGATTCGTACCAACTCTGTTGCATTTGTTCTTTCTTTCTCTTTTTCAGTTCTTTTTGTGATTTGGCCATGGTTTCTCTTACTATCTCGCTTTTATTTCCATATACACAACACTCTTCTTTAAGTGTAGTACACAGGCCCCCTTGTTGTAAAAATAATAAGTTTAATCCTCTTCTATTTTGCAAGACTACTTCAACTAGTGAGTCTAGGGAGTCTGTGAGGTCTTTTATGGATTTATCAATTCTTCTTAAATTTTCATCTACTGAAATTTTAAGCTCTTTAAGCCCCTGGTGTTGATTAACTAAGGATGCTACACCTGTTCCTAATCCAGCTCCTCTTATGCTTAGTAATACGGATATTGTTAATACTGTGAGGGGTTCTCGTTTCACCAAATGGTGTTCTGAGTTTTGGTATTGTGTATACATATATTCTTCAGAATGATAAATAATTCGGGGAACTATTATAACTTGTATATAAAATTCATAGGTTTCATTAAAGGCTGTTACAGAGACACATGGGGTTACTCCTAAAGTGTTACAAACCCATTTAGTATTAGGTGCTGGAATCAGCTACTGAGCTGGCTTGCAAGGGTCATTAATCTGTATTTTTGTCTGACATAAGTGTTTCTTATCTGGGGGCACATTTCCCACACATTTCCCTTTTCCAGTGACTCTAGATAATGTTATTCCTGGAGTGTTTTTCCTTCCCAATTTCCATAAACAGGCAGCAGGATTAGTGCCATTTACTCTTTTTGGTTCTGCTATGGAGCCTATGGCCTCATAAAAGGGTGGGTTAATGTTATAGCATAACCAACATTCTCTAGTTAAATTTGGGTGTGTATCATTTAATACTTTAAAGGTAGCTTGCAATATTTTCCAAAGAACTTAATTTCCATATTCTTGGGGTGTTTCTACTGTAGTTGTTACTTGTGTGCTATTTTCTAATTTTTCTGAATAGTTACTCTGATCTCTTACTTTGGGATCTATTACTCCCCACACCACTGGATTTGGTCCAACAGATCCCGAATCATGTGGAACCATTTCTTTCTTTATAAGAATGTGCACTCCCCGATCTTTTCCGGGTTTCCATACTCTGAGACTCCAGGTTCGTCTCAGTAACCACCCAGGGATTTGGGACTGTGTAATATTGATGTAATGAAATTTACAAGTCCCAGTATATGTTACTTCCCCTGAGGGGCCTATCCAGGGCTTTATACATCTATGTGGACCTTGTTCAACCTTTAGATACTTATCTGGGTTTTGTACTTTCCACCCCATGGAAATTGTTTCACAGTTCTAATATCTACAGTAAAATTCCCCAGGATAATTACAATATCCTCTGCTTGGATTAGAAGCTGGGTACATATATAGTACTCGCCCGAGCGGGATATTGCTAGTACTCTTCCATTTAATAAGAGAATCTAGTGTAACTTGAAAGCTAGGGTCTCCAGAAGTGATCTGTGATTGGATAATAGCTTGGTCTTCCCATCGAATTATAGACCAATTAAAGGGTTCGTGAGTCTTACCTATACAAATGTCAAATGTGCTAATTAAGATTGTAAATGTTATTAACTTCTTTAATGAGCATTAGCTTCCCCTGCTATAATAGAGGCTTTTCTTTTGTATAGTGTTAGTTTTGATTTTCCAAAAATTATTTCGCTGGGTTGTATCATTTCCATTCTTGTGGCATTTCCAGGTCTATGACCTTTTGGCCCCATATATATTGGAGTGTTTCCTTCCACAGTTTATTACTCCTCTGCCTCTCCCATCGTCGACCTGGTTGCTACGGGACACGGGGTGTACCATCTTCTCGGCAGCAAGAGTATTCTTCGGGAGGGAAATTACTCCTTCTCTTATTAATTATTTTTATGTATTTTTCTCAACTTTTATGCTTTACTAAAGGGGTATTACACCTCAATTCCTGGAGACACTGTCTGCACAACCCAGCTACTATATTTACTATAAAAGGTGCAGGTTCGTTTGGATGGTAATAATACAAGGGGTTAACTCCTCTGGCATAAATAGTCCACCACTCCTCTGATTTTGTCTCAAAAATTTTTTTTTTTTTGCTCTTATTTTAGTTATTAAGGGCGAATCCGTGAGTTTTCTCTGGGCAGTGTAGCAGGATCTACACACCTTTCTTAGTGGGTAGCCTCTATGACAGTGGGTCTACTAATGTTCTTTACATATTATACATTTAAAACAAACAAAAAGATAACAATTCTGACATAAAGTACAGCTTATTTTAACACTTCTATTATATATTTCTTTACTACTAGATGGGGGTATTTTATATTCTATATAAAAATCTTTATGAAATTTACTATTTATAAGTTTTTAAGCCGGTTAATAGTCCTTGGATGTTACTTTGTTCGGGATACCTTAAGTCTCAGGTTCCCAGCCGGGCTAACCACTTCTCAGTTATTAGTCTTTTGTGGGTTCACAGGTCTCTTTATATGACTGGCATGTGTCCACTCCTTTTCAGCTGTTCGAACTACAGAGTCAGTTGTTAATAACACTTGGTACGGCTTTTTTCACTTCGGTGTTAGGGATTTTCTTTCTAGTTTCTTATCAGCGCTTACTCTCCAGGTTGTACTTGAGAGTGTAGGGCAGTTGAAGATAACTCCATTCTCGGTCACTATTAAAAACTCAGAAATCTCAGTTAGAATAAAACAGTATTTCTTGTCACTTGAGGGACGAAGAGGGTTGAAACCAGAAATAGATAGATTGTTAAATAAGGGACTATTAGAACCATGTGTCACTTTTTAACACACTCATACTGCTAGTAAAGAAGCCAGATGGGACTTATCGTTTGGTACAAGATTTAAGAGAAATTAATAAGAATTTAATAAACGTACAGTGGCACGGTTCCCTGTAATAGCAAATTCGTATACATCATTAAGCAAATTGGGACCTGACAGTCTATAGTACAGTGTTATAGATTTAAAGGATACATTTTGGGCCTTGGTCTCATCTCTTGATGAGACTAGTCGAAATTATTTTACATTTGAATGGGAAGATCCAGACACAGAGAGGAGACAACAATTGAGATGGACACTATTGCCCCAGGGATTTACAAAACCTCTCAACTTGCCTGGACAAGCACTAGAACAGATTCTACAGGATTATCAGACAGACCCAGGAGTGACTCTGATACAATACGTGGATGGTTTGCTTTTAGCTGGAAAGAGGAGGAAGATGTAAGGAGAGAGAGTATTAAATCGTTAAATTTCCTGGGTTTAAAAGGATTGCAAGTATCTAAGGCAAAGCTCCAATTTGTGGAAAAGAAGTAAAATATTTAGGCCATTACTTTAGAAAAGGGGAGAAAAAATAGACTCTGAAAAAAATACAAGGAATTTTGTCACTACTAATTCCTAAAAATAAAAGACAGATACGTCAAATCTTGGGATTAACAGGGTATCGTAGACAGTGGATTGAAAACTATAGTAGTAAAGTATAATTTTTATATCAAAAATTGACACAGGAGGGAGTAATAAAATGGAGTTTAGAAGATACAGAAAAATTCCGGGAACTACAAGAAAGTTTAATTCATGCTCCTGTCTTGAGTCTCTCAGATTTAAAGAGACCCTTTTACTTGTTTGTAAATGTAGAAAATAGGGTCGCCTCTGGAGTCCTAACTCAGGAGTGGGCAGGGAGGAAGAAGCTAATAGGGTATTTATCAAAGATCTTAGACCTTGTGAGTAAAAGCTGGCTAGCCTGTTTACAAGTAGTAGCAGGATGTACCTTACTGGTAGAAGAAGCTAGCAAAATCACCTTTAATAGCAATTTGAAGATAATGTCCCCTCATAACATTCGGGGTGTGCTACAACAAAAAGCGGAAAAATGGATTTCAGATGCTAGACTTTTAAAACATGAAGGAATTCCAACTGAAGCCCTAAACTTAATATTAAAAACCACAACTGTACAAAACCCGGCTGCCTTTTGTATGGAGAACCTGAAAGTAAATCTTTGACACATGACTGTATAACTACAATTGAGGAACAAACCAAAATTAGACCTGATCTGGAAGAAGAGGTATTAGAAAGCGGAGAAAAGCTGTTTGTGGATGGGTCCTCCAGAGTGATAGAAGGAAAGAGGAAAACAGGCTATGCTATAATAAGAGGACCTGATATTCAAGTTTTAGAATCAGGTCCATTAGACAAATCTTGGTCAGCCCAAGCCTGTGAATTGTATGCAGCATTAAGGGCATTGAAATCACTAGAAGGAAAGGAGGGGACAATATATACAGATTCCAGATATAGTTATGGGGTGGTGCATATGTTTGGTAAACTGTGGGAAGAAAGAGGTTTAATAAACTCTCAAGGGAAAGATTTGGTTCATCAAAAACTTATAATTGCAGTATTAAAGGCCCTGAGAAGGCCCAAGAGGTTAGCAGTGTTTTATTTGAAAGGACACCAGAAGGGAATAGACTTGAGGAGTAGAGGAAATAATGCTGCTGATTAGGAGGCAAAACAGGCGGCATTACAAACAATGGTCTTAAAAGAAAAAAAAAGGGAGGGACAGGAAGAAACTTTAGAACATAAGAATAGTGACTTAAGAAGTAGACTTACTGAGGAAGAAAAGCCAAAACTCTCAGAGACAGGAGCAATAGAAAACTCAGAGGGGAGATAGCCTCTCTCAGATGGCCGGGAAGTACTACCAAAAGCCATAGCTCAAAGAATATTAGAAAAATACATCAAAGAACACATTGGGGAGCACAAGGGTTAATAGATTATTTTGCAGCAAAGTATATGAGCACAGGTATTCGAAACTTAGCTAAGCAAATTACTAGAAGCTGCCTCCTATGTTTAAAAACAAATAGGAAAAATCTCTGAAAATTACCTTATGGAGGGAGACCCTTAGCAAAAGACCCTTTGCAAATATTCAAATTGACTTCACAGAACTACCAAAGGTAGGAAGATTTAAATACTTCTTGGTCCTAGTGGATCTTAGTAGATCAAAATCCTAGTGGATTTTCTACTCAGGTCTTTGCATAAGCATTTCCTCTGGGTTAAAGGGGATCCTTTGTTCCCAGGAATTTAATTTTTGTTTAACCCACTCTTCGGTTGATCCAAATATAGGCCAAAATACATTCTTTGAAATTTCTTTTCCTCTCTATATTACTACACAATAATTACTACACAAAATCATTTTTGCCCTATCTTTATTTTCTGTCCCCGGGAAATGTTTCCAATTATCTAGTATAAAACTCAACGGACTATCTTTAGGTATCGGTGGGAGTTTAACAGGTACAGGAGGCTTGCTCTTCCCCTGTCCCATTCTTCCAGAGTGCCTTCAATCACACAATTCCTTTCGCCTCCCCTCGTTCGTACCGCTCTCGCTCGGGGAATCCAGCTGCCGGTTCCCTTCTCAGACACACACTCACCACACTCCGGGATCCCGACCCCGCCCAGACGGATCCCCGTTATACTCACGCGTCCCACGTCCCGTGTCTTCGTCCGGACTCTGTGCACAGAATTTAAGGGGTCGACCGGTCTCCCTTATGCTTATTGCTTTAATTTTAGGTTTGTCGGTGCAATTGAGGCAGGAACCGGCCCCCCAGGGCCGCTAAACCATAGAGCGGGGCGCCCCCCGGAAGTGCCGATCCGTCCTACAGATTGCATCCAAGTCACGGCACCAAATTGTTATAAATTCACTCGAGAGAGTGTTAAAGTTTAATAAAGGGAAGTTTTATTAATTATAGCAAGCAAGCAATAAGCAAAAGACAGCGCTGGACAGCCGGGAAGCGATCCCGCTTTTCCGCGGCCGTGCTTTCATTTTTCGTGTGTCTCCTTTTAATCAGTCCAGCTCTCCGGGCTCTCCTGTGAGGTGTCCTTCCTCGGGTCTTTCTACGCATGCGCCTTCATCGGTCTAGGGGTCCGATCGTGCGGTCTTTACCTAATCTTCTTTTAACCTTTCTTCACTGTTCTCTGTAAAGGCTTAGCTCAGTAATTTTTTGGAATGCACGGAATCTTAGCAAGGACATGATAAACGTCAGTAGCTATACAAGCATCAGTTACTATGCATACGTAAGTAACTATCGTAAGTAAGTAAGGGGTAAATAAAAATCTTGATTTTACAGAACATAACATTACAGGATATCCTATTTGCATGTTTAGTCGAACAAAAGGGTCTCTGTTTATCACACTTTCCCTTAGACTCTAAAATGCAGAGAAATGGCCTGCGCAGCGCAGAAGCTATTTGTGCTGCTTGTACACCTCTTCCAACCCCTCAGTGGAAACTATTGCGCCTGCCTTTAGACTCTGAGATCCAGAGAACACAATGGTAGAGGCAGTGGAGAATGGAAGGAGAGAGTGAAGTTTGATGAGTGAGTTTGATGTGACTTATGTGGAGCACGCAGAAAATGTAGCCCCGTACTGGATTTTACACCTGGAGCCTATTTCTGTAAGACATTTCAAGTGGACATTTTTGATCAAGAAGCCAGAGTGAAAAAATTGACAGCAAGTGTCTGTGGGAAAGAAAAAGCAGCAAGGCGTCGTGTGCCATTTAAATGCTGCTATAAGAAGGGCGTACTTTAGCAGCATCTCTCTTGACACTTCTATCTGTGTAATCTCTAGCTGCTTGGACACAGCGACACTGAAAATAATTGTACTGCAAATACCAAGTTACACAGGGAAAAAGGGTAGGTCAGCAAATGCCTTCTGTCCTGGCACATCTCTCAGTCAGAACTCCAGCTGAAAAATTTTGCTGTAATGATGGACTTTGCCACTTGGAGAGAATTTATATAGTTGGGAAGACGCATTCAAAGCCCTAGTGCATTTCGTCTATTTTACGGACTGCAAAGGCACTCTAAAGGCCAGCACTAGCTTTTTGTTGGACTTTTTCTTTTTGAGTAGCTGCTGGACGTTTTGAAGTGGTTTGGGATCTGCTAGAGTGCAAGGTAATACATAGAGTTTGAGGAAAGTGATATACACATTTTATATCTCCAGGGAGGTGGATGCAGTTCAGTGTGTGCGAGTTACATGTTGAGCAGCTGATCACACAGAAAAGAAGAGGCTGCGCTGCAATTGCCTTTTCATTTGCAGCTTATAAACTGCACAGCCCACAATAAAACAATTCCACTTCCTTCTGTGCTACATACAGGATCACATTCTCTCAGTCTCTAAGAGCCAGGACCCCCAGCGGAGCTCTTCCCTGCGCTGCTCCTACACCAATGAGGCCGGAGCCGCAAACAGCTTGGCTTTTACCCTGGCACCGTCTGCCAGCGCTCATCAAAATAACCACACGATGGCGCTGTCGACTAACAAAGGAAGGAAACGCACCGAGGCCAGCTCCAAAGGACAGAGCCGAGTTGGAAACGTCCCTGCTCTCAAATTAACTGTGCCAGGAAAAAAAGGACTTTGCTGATCTTCCCCCTCCAAGTGTGCAAACACTTTTGCACCACACTCAAAGGGCAACACGAAATCCTCTGCCCTAACAAACATTTTCACTCTCGCAGAGTCCGGTAACAAACTCAAAGACATCCGCTCAACAAATGTGCCAACGGAGAGAGAAAGTTCTTTGCTGCCTACAATTTCAGCTTCACCCATCAAACAATGAACACACACCCTGCTATTGGCACTTTTCTTTTCAGCTCTACGCTCCTAAGCTTTCAGTCTCAGAGTCAAGATCCAAGCAGCACTGCAACAGGGACTACTCACACACTAAAGCTACAAGGACAAAAAGCTCAACAACTTGGTGTCTAGATTCCCACTGTCAGTTCAACAGCTCTAACCCACAGGGAAACCTCTTGGGAAAAACCTTTAAATTCGCTGAGACCACCCAAAGGGCCCATCCAAACTTAATTTCTTTGCCAAAGAGAAGAACAAGAAGCTCATTTCAAGAGAAATGGCATCCCCTCCTCCAAAATCCAAAACATCCAGTGACTGATCCCATACAATGGTGTCAGAACACTCTTACTAGAGGCAGACAGCCTTCCAAAGATGGATACTGACTCAATGACTGTACAAATTGAGGGAGTGCTTCCAAATATGCCGGCACAAGAAGCTGCTGTCGTCCTTGAGCTGCGCGACACAGCTTCTTATCTGCACCTCCAACTCTGGGGCTACGTGCTTTCCTTCCCATGAGAAAGCATTGCCATTCTCCTTCAGGAACTTACCAAGCCAAACTGTATGCCATGTCCTGTACTATGTCCAACAATGGCTCCTGCACAGAAGGGTCTACGACATAAATATCTCTCTGGACTATACCTCCTCATGGTACCTTTAACGCCTGCCCTATTACATTGTCACTATATCTTTTACTTGCCAAGGAAAGGCACTCAGAGTCACTTGGCCTTGCCTTGCCTTTGATGCTGTGGCTAGTCTACTCTTGTTTTGCTTGCTTGCTTATGTGTGCCTTGCCTGGCAAGACCTAGAAAGACCTTCCTTGCTTTGCTTTGCCTTGCCTACCGCTCTTTGCAATGCAAACCAAGTGTAGGCGCAATTGTAGGCAAGTCAAGGGAGAAGCTGACAAGGCTGGAGCCATGAGGGGCAAGCAAATGGAGTGGTAGGTGAGAGAAGGCCCAGAACTTCTAGGCAAGGATGGGCATAGGAAGGCCAGGCAGAAACAGCAGGGGCTAGGCAAGGCTAGGTTTCCCTGGAGGAAAGCAGTCAAGTGTGGGCAGGTCAAGTGTGGGCGTAGGCACTGGAGGGAGTGCAAGGCTAGGGAGGCAAGGCAGGGCAAGGCAAGGAAACTTTTGGGTCACCAAGGCAAGACAAATGAGAGGTACATTCAAAGACTGCTGGTACACAAAAGGGGCTAGGACAGACTTCTCTGGCTGGCCTTGATCTCACATGGGCCATCTCTAATCTGCACCTAAAACACTTGGATTACCTGCTTTCCTTGGTATACAAAAGAACTGTCATTCTGGTCCTGAAGCGCAAAGGTGAAATGTGAATTTTATGTCCAAAATTCAAGACATGTAAGGATAGGTGCCAGAAGCAAGCTGCCAGGACAGATGGGTGTGCTTGCACGTGACCTCTTTTGGGCTTCCTCTCACATGCTCCTGAAACGCTGGAGGTACGTGAAAGCCTTGAGAGTCCTAGGAGAAGCAGGCAGGGCAAGGCAAGATGAAGAAATTCCGCAAAAAGAGGGGTATTGAATTCCAGGTGGGGGACGAGTGAGCAAGGGAATGCAAGGCAAGGGAGAGGAGAGGTTCAAAGGTAACGCCAAGAAAAGTGGTGGCTTTGCCAGGCAAGACAAAGGAGAGGCAAGCAAGGCATTGAGAGTCCTAGAAGGAGAAGGAAATGAAAGATTGGAGCTGGACAAAGGGGAAGGGAAACTGGACAAAGTGGCAAGGGGGATGGGTGGTGCAAGGCACTGGACTGGTAGGAAGGGCAAGGGAAAGACATGGATGGGTCAGGGAGGAAGAGGAAAACAATGGCCAGGAATGAAAAAGAAATGCAAGGTTGGATAGGAAAGGAAAGGCAAGGCAATGTAGGGAAGGGGTAGGCCAGACAATGGGTGTCTTAAGAGGAAAAGTATGCATAGCAAGGCCAAGAGAAAAGCGGTAAAGAAGTTAGCGTGGGGGATAGGTGAGTGTAGCTGAGAAAGAAAGAAAGAAAGAAAGTGCCTCATTCCAGTATGTATGTATGTATGTGTGTGTGAAGTTTGCAGGATGTAAAGCAGAGACTTGATGGTGGAGTGAAAGGATGCTTTTGAATACACGTGGCAAGGTCCAAGCAAACTATTTGTCTTGGCACATCTGTGTCCCATAAACTTCTTAGTTTAGATTCAGACTGTAAGCGGGACAGAGAACACCCCTAAAATTACAGCTGAGCAAGAAAGCAGGTCGCATCAGCATGTTTTAAAGGAAGCAGTTTTTTTGTGTGAGAAGAAAATGGACATATGAGACTCCAGCAGTATCGACGTTCAGCTTAGAAGCAAAGTGCAATGATTCCGTACAAACTCTGAAAATGAAACGCAGCAATAAAAAGGCAATGGGACATGTCAGCGAAAGCTTTGTGGCCAAGCAGGGTGAGATGTTTGAAGCAGAACCACAGTTTGGTTTCACTAAGGATCCATCATGGTGGATTGCAAACATGTGCCAAGACAACACATATTCTGCAGCTGTTGCAGCTCTCCGCAGGAACACTAGCGCTTTCCCTTAGACTCTAAAATGCAGAGAAATGGCCTGCGCAGCGCAGAAGCTATTTGTGCTGCTTGTACACCTCTTCCAACCCCTCAGTGGAAACTATTGCGCCTGCCTTTAGACTCTGAGATCCAGAGAACACAATGGTAGAGGCAGTGGAGAATGGAAGGAGAGAGTGAAGTTTGATGAGTGAGTTTGATGTGACTTATGTGGAGCACGCAGAAAATGTAGCCCCGTACTGGTTTTTACACCTGGAGTCTATTTCTGTAAGACATTTCAGGTGGACATTTTTGATCAAGAAGCCAGAGTGAAAAAATTGACAGCAGGTGTCTCTGGGAAAGAAAAAGCAGCAAGGCGTCGTGTGCCATTTAAATGCTGCTATAAGAAGGGCGTACTTTAGCAGCATCTCTCTTGACACTTCTATCTGTGTAATCTCTAGCTGCTTGGACACAGCGACACTGAAAATAATTGTACTGCAAATACCAAGTTACACAGGGAAAAAGGGTAGGTCAGCAAATGCCTTCTGTCCTGGCACATCTCTCAGTCAGAACTCCAGCTGAAAAATTTTGCTGTAATGATGGACTTTGCCACTTGGAGAGAATTTATATAGTTGGGAAGAAGCATTCAAAGCCCTAGTGCATTTTGTCTATTTTACGGACTGCAAAGGCACTCTAAAGGCCAGCACTAGCTTTTTGTTGGACTTTTTCTTTTTGAGTAGCTGCTGGACGTTTTGAAGCGGTTTGGGATCTGCTAGAGTGCAAGGTAATACATAGAGTTTGAGGAAAGTGATATACACATTTTATATCTCCAGGGAGGTGGATGCAGTTCAGTGTGTGCGAGTTACATGTTGAGCAGCTGATCACACAGAAAAGAAGAGGCTGCGCTGCAATTGCCTTTTCATTTGCAGCTTATAAACTGCACAGCCCACAATGAAACAATTCCACTTCCTTCTGTGCTACATACAGGATCACATTCTCTGAGTCTCTAAGAGCCAGGACCCCCAGCGGAGCTCTTCCCTGCGCTGCTCCTACACCAATGAGGCCGGAGCCGCAAACAGCTTGGCTTTTTCCCTGGCACCGTCTGCCAGCGCTCATCAAAATAACCACACGATGGCGCTGTCGACTAACAAAAGAAGGAAACGCACCGAGGCTAGCTCCAAAGGACAGAGCCGTGGTGGAAACGTCCCTGCTCTCAAATTAACTGTGCCAGGAAAAAAAGACTTTGCTGATCTTCCCCCTCCAAGTGTGCAAACACTTTTGCACCACACTCAAAGGGCAACACGAAATCCTCTGCCCTAATAAACATTTTCACTCTCGCAGAGTCCGGTAACAAACTCAAAGACATCCGCTCAACAAATGTGCCAGCGGAGAGAGAAAGTTCTTTGCTGCCTACAATTTCAGCTTCACCCATCAAACAATGAACACACACCCTGCTATTGGCACTTTTCTTTTCAGCTCTACGCTCCTAAGCTTTCAGTCTCAGAGTCAAGATCCAAGCAGCACTGCAACAGGGACTACTCACACACTAAAGCTACAAGGACAAAAAGCTCAACAACTTGGTGTCTAGATTCCCACTGTCAGTTCAACAGCTCTAACCCACAGGGAAACCTCTTGGGAAAAACCTTTAAATTCGCTGAGACCACCCAAAGGGCCCATCCAAACTTAATTTCTTTGCCAAAGATAAGAACAAGAAGCTCATTTCAAGAGAAATGGCATCCCCTCCTCCAAAATCCAAAACATCCAGTGACTGATCCCATACAATGGTGTCAGAACACTCTTACTAGAGGCAGACAGCCTTCCAAAGATGGATACTGACTCAATGACTGTACAAATTGAGGGAGTGCTTCCAAATATGCCGGCACAAGAAGCTGCTGTCGTCCTTGAGCTGCGCGACACAGCTTCTTATCTGCACCTCCAACTCTGGGGCTACGTGCTTTCCTTCCCATGAGAAAGCATTGCCATTCTCTTTCAGGAACTTACCAAGCCAAACTGTATGCCATGTCCTGTACTATGTCCAACAATGGCTCCTGCACAGAAGGGTCTACGACATAAATATCTTGCTGGACTATACCTCCTCATGGTACCTTTAACGCCTGCCCTATTACATTGTCACTATATCTTTTACTTGCCAAGGAAAGGCACTCAGAGTCACTTGGCCTTGCCTTGCCTTTGATGCTGTGGCTAGTCTACTCTTGTTTTGCTTGCTTGCTTATGTGTGCCTTGCCTGGCAAGACCTAGAAAGACCTTCCTTGCTTTGCTTTGCCTTGCCTACCGCTCTTTGCAATGCAAACCAAGTGTAGGCGCAATTGTAGGCAAGTCAAGGGAGAAGCTGACAAGGCTGGAGCCATGAGGGGCAAGCAAATGGAGTGGTAGGTGAGAGAAGGCCCAGAACTTCTAGGCAAGGATGGGCATAGGAAGGCCAGGCAGAAACAGCAGGGGCTAGGCAAGGCTAGGTTTCCCTGGAGGAAAGCAGTAGGCAGGTCAAGTGTGGGCGTAGGCACTGGAGGGAGTGCAAGGCTAGGGAGGCAAGGCAGGGCAAGGCAAGGAAACTTTTGGTCACCAAGGCAAGACAAATGAGAGGTACATTCAAAGACTGCTGGTACACAAAAGGGGCTAGGACAGACTTCTCTGGCTGGCCTTGATCTCACATGGGCCATCTCTAATCTGCACCTAAAACACTTGGATTACCTGCTTTCCTTGGTATACAAAAGAACTGTCATTCTGGTCCTGAAGCGCAAAGGTGAAATGTGAATTTTATGTCCAAAATTCAAGACATGTAAGGATAGGTGCCAGAAGCAAGCTGCCAGGACAGATGGGTGTGCTTGCACGTGACCTCTTTTGGGCTTCCTCTCACATGCTCCTGAAATGCTGGAGGTACGTGAAAGCCTTGAGAGTCCTAGGAGAAGCAGGCAGGGCAAGGCAAGATGAAGAAATTCCGCAAAAAGAGGGGTATTGAATTCCAGGTGGGGGACGAGTGAGCAAGGGAATGCAAGGCAAGGGAGAGGAGAGGAGAGGTTCAAAGGTAACGCCAAGAAAAGTGGTGGCTTTGCCAGGCAAGACAAAGGAGAGGCAAGCAAGGCATTGAGAGTCCTAGAAGGAGAAGGAAATGAAAGATTGGAGCTGGACAAAAGGGAAGGGAAACTGGACAAAGTGGCAAGGGGGATGGGTGGTGCAAGGCACTGGACTGGTAGGAAGGGCAAGGGAAAGACATGGATGGGTCAGGGAGGAAGAGGAAAACAATGGCCAGGAATGACAAAGAAATGCAAGGTTGGATAGGAAAGGAAAGGCAAGGCAATGTAGGGAAGGGGTAGGCCAGACAATGGGTGTCTTAAGAGGAAAAGTATGCATAGCAAGGCCAAGAGAAAAGCGGTAAAGAAGTTAGCGTGGGGGATAGGTGAGTGTAGCTGAGAAAGAAAGAAAGAAAGAAAGTGCCTCATTCCAGTTTGTATGTATGTATGTGTGTGTGAAGTTTGCAGGATGTAAAGCAGAGACTTGATGGTGGAGTGAAAGGATGCTTTTGAATACACGTGGCAAGGTCCAAGCAAACTATTTGTCTTGGCACATCTGTGTCCCATAAACTTCTTAGTTTAGATTCAGACTGTAAGCGGGACAGAGAACACCCCTAAAATTACAGCTGAGCAAGAAAGCAGGTCGCATCAGCATGTTTTAAAGGAAGCAGTTTTTTTGTGTGAGAAGAAAATGGACATATGAGACTCCAGCAGTATCGACGTTCAGCTTAGAAGCAAAGTGCAATGATTCCGTACAAACTCTGAAAATGAAACGCAGCAATAAAAAGGCAATGGGACATGTCAGCGAAAGCTTTGTGGCCAAGCAGGGTGAGATGTTTGAAGCAGAACCACAGTTTGGTTTCACTAAGGATCCATCGTGGTGGATTGCAAACATGTGCCAAGACAACACATATTCTGCAGCTGTTGCAGCTCTCCGCAGGAACACTAGCGCTTTCCCTTAGACTCTAAAATGCAGAGAAATGGCCTGCGCAGCGCAGAAGCTATTTGTGCTGCTTGTACACCTCTTCCAACCCCTCAGTGGAAACTATTGCGCCTGCCTTTAGACTCTGAGATCCAGAGAACACAATGGTAGAGGCAGTGGAGAATGGAAGGAGAGAGTGAAGTTTGATGAGTGAGTTTGATGTGACTTATGTGGAGCACGCAGAAAATGTAGCCCCGTACTGGTTTTTACACCTGGAGCCTATTTCTGTAAGACATTTCAGGTGGACATTTTTGATCAAGAATCCAGAGTGAAAAAATTGACAGCAGGTCTCTCTGGGAAAGAAAAAGCAGCAAGGCGTCGTGTGCCATTTAAATGCTGCTATAAGAAGGGCGTACTTTAGCAGCATCTCTCTTGACACTTCTATCTGTGTAATCTCTAGCTGCTTGGACACAGCGACACTGAAAATAATTGTACTGCAAATACCAAGTTACACAGGGAAAAAGGGTAGGTCAGCAAATGCCTTCTGTCCTGGCACATCTCTCAGTCAGAACTCCAGCTGAAAAATTTTGCTGTAATGATGGACTTTGCCACTTGGAGAGAATTTATATAGTTGGGAAGAAGCATTCAAAGCCCTAGTGCGTTTCGTCTATTTTACGGACTGCAAAGGCACTCTAAAGGCCAGCACTAGCTTTTTGTTGGACTTTTTCTTTTTGAGTAGCTGCTGGACGTTTTGAAGCGGTTTGGGATCTGCTAGAGTGCAAGGTAATACATAGAGTTTGAGGAAAGTGATATACACATTTTATATCTCCAGGGAGGTGGATGCAGTTCAGTGTGTGCGAGTTACATGTTGAGCAGCTGATCACACAGAAAAGAAGAGGCTGCGCTGCAATTGCCTTTTCATTTGCAGCTTATAAACTGCACAGCCCACAATGAAACAATTCCACTTCCTTCTGTGCTACATACAGGATCACATTCTCTCAGTCTCTAAGAGCCAGGACCCCCAGCGGAGCTCTTCCCTGCGCTGCTCCTACACCAATGAGGCCGGAGCCGCAAACAGCTTGGCTTTTTCCCTGGCACCGTCTGCCAGCGCTCATCAAAATAACCACACGATGGCGCTGTCCACTAACAAAAGAAGGAAACGCACCGAGGCCAGCTCCAAAGGACAGAGCCGAGGTGGAAACGTCCCTGCTCTCAAATTAACTGTGCCAGGAAAAAAAGACTTTGCTGATCTTCCCCCTCCAAGTGTGCAAACACTTTTGCACCACACTCAAAGGGCAACACGAAATCCTCTGCCCTAATAAACATTTTCACTCTCACAGAGTCCGGTAACAAACTCAAAGACATCCGCTCAACAAATGTGCCAGCGGAGAGAGAAAGTTCTTTGCTGCCTACAATTTCAGCTTCACCCATCAAACAATGAACACACACCCTGCTATTGGCACTTTTCTTTTCAGCTCTACGCTCCTAAGCTTTCAGTCTCAGAGTCAAGATCCAAGCAGCACTGCAACAGGGACTACTCACACACTAAAGCTACAAGGACAAAAAGCTCAACAATTTGGTGTCTAGATTCCCACTGTCAGTTCAACAGCTCTAACCCACAGGGAAACCTCTTGGGAAAAACCTTTAAATTCGCTGAGACCACCCAAAGGGCCCATCCAAACTTAATTTCTTTGCCAAAGAGAAGAACAAGAAGCTCATTTCAAGAGAAATGGCATCCCCTCCTCCAAAATCCAAAACATCCAGTGACTGATCCCATACAATGGTGTCAGAACACTCTTACTAGAGGCAGACAGCCTTCTAAAGATGGATACTGACTCAATGACTGTACAAATTGAGGGAGTGCTTCCAAATATGCCGGCACAAGAAGCTGCTGTCGTCCTTGAGCTGCGCGACACAGCTTCTTATCTGCACCTCCAACTCTGGGGCTACGTGCTTTCCTTCCCATGAGAAAGCATTGCCATTCTCCTTCAGGAACTTACCAAGCCAAGCTGTATGCCATGTCCTGTACTATGTCCAACAATGGCTCCTGCACAGAAGGGTCTACGACATAAATATCTTGCTGGACTATACCTCCTCATGGTACCTTTAACGCCTGCCCTATTACATTGTCACTATATCTTTTACTTGCCAAGGAAAGGCACTCAGAGTCACTTGGCCTTGCCTTGCCTTTGATGCTGTGGCTAGTCTACTCTTGTTTTGCTTGCTTGCTTATGTGTGCCTTGCCTGGCAAGACCTAGAAAGACCTTCCTTGCTTTGCTTTGCCTTGCCTACCGCTCTTTGCAATGCAAACCAAGTGTAGGCGCAATTGTAGGCAAGTCAAGGGAGAAGCTGACAAGGCTGGAGCCATGAGGGGCAAGCAAATGGAGTGGTAGGTGAGAGAAGGCCCAGAACTTCTAGGCAAGGATGGGCATAGGAAGGCCAGGCAGAAACAGCAGGGGCTAGGCAAGGCTAGGTTTCCCTGGAGGAAAGCAGTAGGCAGGTCAAGTGTGGGCGTAGGCACTGGAGGGAGTGCAAGGCTAGGGAGGCAAGGCAGGGCAAGGCAAGGAAACTTTTGGGTCACCAAGGCAAGACAAATGAGAGGTACATTCAAAGACTGCTGGTACACAAAAGGGGCTAGGACAGACTTCTCTGGCTGGCCTTGATCTCACATGGGCCATCTCTAATCTGCACCTAAACCACTTGGATTACCTGCTTTCCTTGGTATACAAAAGAACTGTCATTCTGGTCCTGAAGCGCAAAGGTGAAATGTGAATTTTATGTCCAAAATTCAAGACATGTAAGGATAGGTGCCAGAAGCAAGCTGCCAGGACAGATGGGTGTGCTTGCACGTGACCTCTTTTGGGCTTCCTCTCACATGCTCCTGAAATGCTGGAGGTACGTGAAAGCCTTGAGAGTCCTAGGAGAAGCAGGCAGGGCAAGGCAAGATGAAGAAATTCCGCAAAAAGAGGGGTATTGAATTCCAGGTGGGGGACGAGTGAGCAAGGGAATGCAAGGCAAGGGAGAGGAGAGGTTCAAAGGTAATGCCAAGAAAAGTGGTGGCTTTGCCAGGCAAGACAAAAAAGAGGTAAGCAAGGCAATGAGAGTCCTAGAAGGAGAAGGAAATGAAAGATTGGAGCTGGACAAAGGGGAAGGGAAACTGGACAAAGTGGCAAGGGGGATGGGTGGTGCAAGGCACTGGACTGGTAGGAAGGGCAAGGGAAAGACATGGATGGGTCAGGGAGGAAGAGGAAAACAATGGCCAGGAATGACAAAGAAATGCAAGGTTGGATAGGAAAGGAAAGGCAAGGCAATGTAGGGAAGGGGTAGGCCAGACAATGGGTGTCTTAAGAGGAAAAGTATGCATAGCAAGGCCAAGAGAAAAGCGGTAAAGAAGTTAGCGTGGGGCATAGGTGAGTGTAGCTGAGAAAGAAAGAAAGAAAGAAAGTGCCTCATTCCAGTATGTATGTATGTATGTGTGTGTGAAGTTTGCAGGATGTAAAGCAGAGACTTGATGGTGGAGTGAAAGGATGCTTTTGAATACACGTGGCAAGGTCCAAGCAAACTATTTGTCTTGGCACATCTGTGTCCCATAAACTTCTTAGTTTAGATTCAGACTGTAAGCGGGACAGAGAACACCCCTAAAATTACAGCTGAGCAAGAAAGCAGGTCGCATCAGCATGTTTTAAAGGAAGCAGTTTTTTTGTGTGAGAAGAAAATGGACATATGAGACTCCAGCAGTATCGACGTTCAGCTTAGAAGCAAAGTGCAATGATTCCGTACAAACTCTGAAAATGAAACGCAGCAATAAAAAGGCAATGGGACATGTCAGCGAAAGCTTTGTGGCCAAGCAGGGTGAGATGTTTGAAGCAGAACCACAGTTTGGTTTCACTAAGGATCCATCATGGTGGATTGCAAACATGTGCCAAGACAACACATATTCTGCAGCTGTTGCAGCTCTCCGCAGGAACACTAGCGCTTTCCCTTAGACTCTAAAATGCAGAGAAATGGCCTGCGCAGCGCAGAAGCTATTTGTGCTGCTTGTACACCTCTTCCAACCCCTCAGTGGAAACTATTGCGCCTGCCTTTAGACTCTGAGATCCAGAGAACACAATGGTAGAGGCAGTGGAGAATGGAAGGAGAGAGTGAAGTTTGATGAGTGAGTTTGATGTGACTTATGTGGAGCACGCAGAAAATGTAGCCCCGTACTGGTTTTTACACCTGGAGCCTATTTCTGTAAGACATTTCAGGTGGACATTTTTGATCAAGAAGCCAGAGTGAAAAAATTGACAGCAGGTCTCTCTGGGAAAGAAAAAGCAGCAAGGCGTCGTGTGCCATTTAAATGCTGCTATAAGAAGGGCGTACTTTAGCAGCATCTCTCTTGACACTTCTATCTGTGTAATCTCTAGCTGCTTGGACACAGCGACACTGAAAATAATTGTACTGCAAATACCAAGTTACACAGGGAAAAAGGGTAGGTCAGCAAATGCCTTCTGTCCTGGCACATCTCTCAGTCAGAACTCCAGCTGAAAAATTTTGCTGTAATGATGGACTTTGCCACTTGGAGAGAATTTATATAGTTGGGAAGAAGCATTCAAAGCCCTAGTGCATTTCGTCTATTTTACGGACTGCAAGGGCACTATAAAGGCCAGCACTAGCTTTTTGTTGGACTTTTTCTTTTTGAGTAGCTGCTGGACGTTTTGAAGCGGTTTGGGATCTGCTAGAGTGCAAGGTAATACATAGAGTTTGAGGAAAGTGATATACACATTTTATATCTCCAGGGAGGTGGATGCAGTTCAGTGTGTGCGAGTTACATGTTGAGCAGCTGATCACACAGAAAAGAAGAGGCTGCGCTGCAATTGCCTTTTCATTTGCAGCTTATAAACTGCACAGCCCACAATGAAACAATTCCACTTCCTTCTGTGCTACATACAGGATCACATTCTCTCAGTCTCTAAGAGCCAGGACCCCCAGCGGAGCTCTTCCCTGCGCTGCTCCTACACCAATGAGGCCGGAGCCGCAAACAGCTTGGCTTTTTCCCTGGCACCGTCTGCCAGCGCTCATCAAAATAACCACACGATGGCGCTGTCCACTAACAAAAGAAGGAAACGCACCGAGGCCAGCTCCAAAGGACAGAGCCGAGGTGGAAACGTCCCTGCTCTCAAATTAACTGTGCCAGGAAAAAAAGACTTTGCTGATCTTCCCCCTCCAAGTGTGCAAACACTTTTGCACCACACTCAAAGGGCAACACGAAATCCTCTGCCCTAATAAACATTTTCACTCTCACAGAGTCCGGTAACAAACTCAAAGACATCCGCTCAACAAATGTGCCAGCGGAGAGAGAAAGTTCTTTGCTGCCTACAATTTCAGCTTCACCCATCAAACAATGAACACACACCCTGCTATTGGCACTTTTCTTTTCAGCTCTACGCTCCTAAGCTTTCAGTCTCAGAGTCAAGATCCAAGCAGCACTGCAACAGGGACTACTCACACACTAAAGCTACAAGGACAAAAAGCTCAACAATTTGGTGTCTAGATTCCCACTGTCAGTTCAACAGCTCTAACCCACAGGGAAACCTCTTGGGAAAAACCTTTAAATTCGCTGAGACCACCCAAAGGGCCCATCCAAACTTAATTTCTTTGCCAAAGAGAAGAACAAGAAGCTCATTTCAAGAGAAATGGCATCCCCTCCTCCAAAATCCAAAACATCCAGTGACTGATCCCATACAATGGTGTCAGAACACTCTTACTAGAGGCAGACAGCCTTCTAAAGATGGATACTGACTCAATGACTGTACAAATTGAGGGAGTGCTTCCAAATATGCCGGCACAAGAAGCTGCTGTCGTCCTTGAGCTGCGCGACACAGCTTCTTATCTGCACCTCCAACTCTGGGGCTACGTGCTTTCCTTCCCATGAGAAAGCATTGCCATTCTCCTTCAGGAACTTACCAAGCCAAGCTGTATGCCATGTCCTGTACTATGTCCAACAATGGCTCCTGCACAGAAGGGTCTACGACATAAATATCTTGCTGGACTATACCTCCTCATGGTACCTTTAACGCCTGCCCTATTACATTGTCACTATATCTTTTACTTGCCAAGGAAAGGCACTCAGAGTCACTTGGCCTTGCCTTGCCTTTGATGCTGTGGCTAGTCTACTCTTGTTTTGCTTGCTTGCTTATGTGTGCCTTGCCTGGCAAGACCTAGAAAGACCTTCCTTGCTTTGCTTTGCCTTGCCTACCGCTCTTTGCAATGCAAACCAAGTGTAGGCGCAATTGTAGGCAAGTCAAGGGAGAAGCTGACAAGGCTGGAGCCATGAGGGGCAAGCAAATGGAGGCGTAGGTGAGAGAAGGCCCAGAACTTCTAGGCAAGGATGGGCATAGGAAGGCCAGGCAGAAACAGCAGGGGCCAGGCAAGGCTAGGTTTCCCTGGAGGAAAGCAGTCAAGTGTGGGCAGGTCAAGTGTGGGCGTAGGCACTGGAGGGAGTGCAAGGCTAGGGAGGCAAGGCAGGGCAAGGCAAGGAAACTTTTGGGTCACCAAGGCAAGACAAATGAGAGGTACATTCAAAGACTGCTGGTACACAAAAGGGGCTAGGACAGACTTCTCTGGCTGGCCTTGATCTCACATGGGCCATCTCTAATCTGCACCTAAAACACTTGGATTACCTGCTTTCCTTGGTATACAAAAGAACTGTCATTCTGGTCCTGAAGCGCAAAGGTGAAATGTGAATTTTATGTCCAAAATTCAAGACATGTAAGGATAGGTGCCAGAAGCAAGCTGCCAGGACAGATGGGTGTGCTTGCACGTGACCTCTTTTGGGCTTCCTCTCACATGCTCCTGAAACGCTGGAGGTACGTGAAAGCCTTGAGAGTCCTAGGAGAAGCAGGCAGGGCAAGGCAAGATGAAGAAATTCCGCAAAAAGAGGGGTATTGAATTCCAGGTGGGGGACGAGTGAGCAAGGGAATGCAAGGCAAGGGAGAGGAGAGGTTCAAAGGTAATGCCAAGAAAAGTGGTGGCTTTGCCAGGCAAGACAAAAAAGAGGTAAGCAAGGCAATGAGAGTCCTAGAAGGAGAAGGAAATGAAAGATTGGAGCTGGACAAAGGGGAAGGGAAACTGGACAAAGTGGCAAGGGGGATGGGTGGTGCAAGGCACTGGACTGGTAGGAAGGGCAAGGGAAAGACATGGATGGGTCAGGGAGGAAGAGGAAAACAATGGCCAGGAATGACAAAGAAATGCAAGGTTGGATAGGAAAGGAAAGGCAAGGCAATGTAGGGAAGGGGTAGGCCAGACAATGGGTGTCTTAAGAGGAAAAGTATGCATAGCAAGGCCAAGAGAAAAGCGGTAAAGAAGTTAGCGTGGGGCATAGGTGAGTGTAGCTGAGAAAGAAAGAAAGAAAGAAAGTGCCTCATTCCAGTATGTATGTATGTATGTGTGTGTGAAGTTTGCAGGATGTAAAGCAGAGACTTGATGGTGGAGTGAAAGGATGCTTTTGAATACACGTGGCAAGGTCCAAGCAAACTATTTGTCTTGGCACATCTGTGTCCCATAAACTTCTTAGTTTAGATTCAGACTGTAAGCGGGACAGAGAACACCCCTAAAATTACAGCTGAGCAAGAAAGCAGGTCGCATCAGCATGTTTTAAAGGAAGCAGTTTTTTTGTGTGAGAAGAAAATGGACATATGAGACTCCAGCAGTATCGACGTTCAGCTTAGAAGCAAAGTGCAATGATTCCGTACAAACTCTGAAAATGAAACGCAGCAATAAAAAGGCAATGGGACATGTCAGCGAAAGCTTTGTGGCCAAGCAGGGTGAGATGTTTGAAGCAGAACCACAGTTTGGTTTCACTAAGGATCCATCATGGTGGATTGCAAACATGTGCCAAGACAACACATATTCTGCAGCTGTTGCAGCTCTCCGCAGGAACACTAGCGCTTTCCCTTAGACTCTAAAATGCAGAGAAATGGCCTGCGCAGCGCAGAAGCTATTTGTGCTGCTTGTACACCTCTTCCAACCCCTCAGTGGAAACTATTGCGCCTGCCTTTAGACTCTGAGATCCAGAGAACACAATGGTAGAGGCAGTGGAGAATGGAAGGAGAGAGTGAAGTTTGATGAGTGAGTTTGATGTGACTTATGTGGAGCACGCAGAAAATGTAGCCCCGTACTGGTTTTTACACCTGGAGCCTATTTCTGTAAGACATTTCAGGTGGACATTTTTGATCAAGAAGCCAGAGTGAAAAAATTGACAGCAGGTCTCTCTGGGAAAGAAAAAGCAGCAAGGCGTCGTGTGCCATTTAAATGCTGCTATAAGAAGGGCGTACTTTAGCAGCATCTCTCTTGACACTTCTATCTGTGTAATCTCTAGCTGCTTGGACACAGCGACACTGAAAATAATTGTACTGCAAATACCAAGTTACACAGGGAAAAAGGGTAGGTCAGCAAATGCCTTCTGTCCTGGCACATCTCTCAGTCAGAACTCCAGCTGAAAAATTTTGCTGTAATGATGGACTTTGCCACTTGGAGAGAATTTATATAGTTGGGAAGAAGCATTCAAAGCCCTAGTGCATTTCGTCTATTTTACGGACTGCAAGGGCACTATAAAGGCCAGCACTAGCTTTTTGTTGGACTTTTTCTTTTTGAGTAGCTGCTGGACGTTTTGAAGCGGTTTGGGATCTGCTAGAGTGCAAGGTAATACATAGAGTTTGAGGAAAGTGATATACACATTTTATATCTCCAGGGAGGTGGATGCAGTTCAGTGTGTGCGAGTTACATGTTGAGCAGCTGATCACACAGAAAAGAAGAGGCTGCGCTGCAATTGCCTTTTCATTTGCAGCTTATAAACTGCACAGCCCACAATGAAACAATTCCACTTCCTTCTGTGCTACATACAGGATCACATTCTCTGAGTCTCTAAGAGCCAGGACCCCCAGCGGAGCTCTTCCCTGCGCTGCTCCTACACCAATGAGGCCGGAGCCGCAAACAGCTTGGCTTTTTCCCTGGCACCGTCTGCCAGCGCTCATCAAAATAACCACACGATGGCGCTGTCGACTAACAAAAGAAGGAAATGCACCGAGGCCAGCTCCAAAGGACAGAGCCGAGTTGGAAACGTCCCTGCTCTCAAATTAACTGTGCCAGGAAAAAAAGACTATGCTGATCTTCCCCCTCCAAGTGTGCAAACACTTTTGCACCACACTCAAAGGGCAACACGAAATCCTCTGCCCTAATAAACATTTTCACTCTCGCAGAGTCCGGTAACAAACTCAAAGACATCCGCTCAACAAATGTGCCAGCGGAGAGAGAAAGTTCTTTGCTGCCTACAATTTCAGCTTCACCCATCAAACAATGAACACACACCCTGCTATTGGCACTTTTCTTTTCAGCTCTACGCTCCTAAGCTTTCAGTCTCAGAGTCAAGATCCAAGCAGCACTGCAACAGGGACTACTCACACACTAAAGCTACAAGGACAAAAAGCTCAACAACTTGGTGTCTAGATTCCCACTGTCAGTTCAACAGCTCTAACCCACAGGGAAACCTCTTGGGAAAAACCTTTAAATTCGCTGAGACCACCCAAAGGGCCCATCCAAACTTAATGTCTTTGCCAAAGAGAAGAACAAGAAGCTCATTTCAAGAGAAATGGCATCCCCTCCTCCAAAATCCAAAACATCCAGTGACTGATCCCATACAATGGTGTCAGAACACTCTTACTAGAGGCAGACAGCCTTCCAAAGATGGATACTGACTCAATGACTGTACAAATTGAGGGAGTGCTTCCAAATATGCCGGCACAAGAAGCTGCTGTCGTCCTTGAGCTGCGCGACACAGCTTCTTATCTGCACCTCCAACTCTGGGGCTACGTGCTTTCCTTCCCATGAGAAAGAATTGCCATTCTTCTTCAGGAACTTACCAAGCCAAACTGTATGCCATGTCCTGTACTATGTCCAACAATGGCACCTGCACAGAAGGGTCTACGACATAAATATCTTGCTGGACTATACCTCCTCATGGTACCTTTAACGCCTGCCCTATTACATTGTCACTATATCTTTTACTTGCCAAGGAAAGGCACTCAGAGTCACTTGGCCTTGCCTTGCCTTTGATGCTGTGGCTAGTCTACTCTTGTTTTGCTTGCTTGCTTATGTGTGCCTTGCCTGGCAAGACCTAGAAAGACCTTCCTTGCTTTGCTTTGCCTTGCCTACCGCTCTTTGCAATGCAAACCAAGTGTAGGCGCAATTGTAGGCAAGTCAAGGGAGAAGCTGACAAGGCTGGAGCCATGAGGGGCAAGCAAATGGAGGCGTAGGTGAGAGAAGGCCCAGAACTTCTAGGCAAGGATGGGCATAGGAAGGCCAGGCAGAAACAGCAGGGGCCAGGCAAGGCTAGGTTTCCCTGGAGGAAAGCAGTCAAGTGTGGGCAGGTCAAGTGTGGGCGTAGGCACTGGAGGGAGTGCAAGGCTAGGGAGGCAAGGCAGGGCAAGGCAAGGAAACTTTTGGGTCACCAAGGCAAGACAAATGAGAGGTACATTCAAAGACTGCTGGTACACAAAAGGGGCTAGGACAGACTTCTCTGGCTGGCCTTGATCTCACATGGGCCATCTCTAATCTGCACCTAAAACACTTGGATTACCTGCTTTCCTTGGTATACAAAAGAACTGTCATTCTGGTCCTGAAGCGCAAAGGTGAAATGTGAATTTTATGTCCAAAATTCAAGACATGTAAGGATAGGTGCCAGAAGCAAGCTGCCAGGACAGATGGGTGTGCTTGCACGTGACCTCTTTTGGGCTTCCTCTCACATGCTCCTGAAACGCTGGAGGTACGTGAAAGCCTTGAGAGTCCTAGGAGAAGCAGGCAGGGCAAGGCAAGATGAAGAAATTCCGCAAAAAGAGGGGTATTGAATTCCAGGTGGGGGACGAGTGAGCAAGGGAATGCAAGGCAAGGGAGAGGAGAGGTTCAAAGGTAATGCCAAGAAAAGTGGTGGCTTTGCCAGGCAAGACAAAAAAGAGGTAAGCAAGGCAATGAGAGTCCTAGAAGGAGAAGGAAATGAAAGATTGGAGCTGGACAAAGGGGAAGGGAAACTGGACAAAGTGGCAAGGGGGATGGGTGGTGCAAGGCACTGGACTGGTAGGAAGGGCAAGGGAAAGACATGGATGGGTCAGGGAGGAAGAGGAAAACAATGGCCAGGAATGACAAAGAAATGCAAGGTTGGATAGGAAAGGAAAGGCAAGGCAATGTAGGGAAGGGGTAGGCCAGACAATGGGTGTCTTAAGAGGAAAAGTATGCATAGCAAGGCCAAGAGAAAAGCGGTAAAGAAGTTAGCGTGGGGCATAGGTGAGTGTAGCTGAGAAAGAAAGAAAGAAAGAAAGTGCCTCATTCCAGTATGTATGTATGTATGTGTGTGTGAAGTTTGCAGGATGTAAAGCAGAGACTTGATGGTGGAGTGAAAGGATGCTTTTGAATACACGTGGCAAGGTCCAAGCAAACTATTTGTCTTGGCACATCTGTGTCCCATAAACTTCTTAGTTTAGATTCAGACTGTAAGCGGGACAGAGAACACCCCTAAAATTACAGCTGAGCAAGAAAGCAGGTCGCATCAGCATGTTTTAAAGGAAGCAGTTTTTTTGTGTGAGAAGAAAATGGACATATGAGACTCCAGCAGTATCGACGTTCAGCTTAGAAGCAAAGTGCAATGATTCCGTACAAACTCTGAAAATGAAACGCAGCAATAAAAAGGCAATGGGACATGTCAGCGAAAGCTTTGTGGCCAAGCAGGGTGAGATGTTTGAAGCAGAACCACAGTTTGGTTTCACTAAGGATCCATCATGGTGGATTGCAAACATGTGCCAAGACAACACATATTCTGCAGCTGTTGCAGCTCTCCGCAGGAACACTAGCGCTTTCCCTTAGACTCTAAAATGCAGAGAAATGGCCTGCGCAGCGCAGAAGCTATTTGTGCTGCTTGTACACCTCTTCCAACCCCTCAGTGGAAACTATTGCGCCTGCCTTTAGACTCTGAGATCCAGAGAACACAATGGTAGAGGCAGTGGAGAATGGAAGGAGAGAGTGAAGTTTGATGAGTGAGTTTGATGTGACTTATGTGGAGCACGCAGAAAATGTAGCCCCGTACTGGTTTTTACACCTGGAGCCTATTTCTGTAAGACATTTCAGGTGGACATTTTTGATCAAGAAGCCAGAGTGAAAAAATTGACAGCAGGTCTCTCTGGGAAAGAAAAAGCAGCAAGGCGTCGTGTGCCATTTAAATGCTGCTATAAGAAGGGCGTACTTTAGCAGCATCTCTCTTGACACTTCTATCTGTGTAATCTCTAGCTGCTTGGACACAGCGACACTGAAAATAATTGTACTGCAAATACCAAGTTACACAGGGAAAAAGGGTAGGTCAGCAAATGCCTTCTGTCCTGGCACATCTCTCAGTCAGAACTCCAGCTGAAAAATTTTGCTGTAATGATGGACTTTGCCACTTGGAGAGAATTTATATAGTTGGGAAGAAGCATTCAAAGCCCTAGTGCATTTCGTCTATTTTACGGACTGCAAGGGCACTATAAAGGCCAGCACTAGCTTTTTGTTGGACTTTTTCTTTTTGAGTAGCTGCTGGACGTTTTGAAGCGGTTTGGGATCTGCTAGAGTGCAAGGTAATACATAGAGTTTGAGGAAAGTGATATACACATTTTATATCTCCAGGGAGGTGGATGCAGTTCAGTGTGTGCGAGTTACATGTTGAGCAGCTGATCACACAGAAAAGAAGAGGCTGCGCTGCAATTGCCTTTTCATTTGCAGCTTATAAACTGCACAGCCCACAATGAAACAATTCCACTTCCTTCTGTGCTACATACAGGATCACATTCTCTGAGTCTCTAAGAGCCAGGACCCCCAGCGGAGCTCTTCCCTGCGCTGCTCCTACACCAATGAGGCCGGAGCCGCAAACAGCTTGGCTTTTTCCCTGGCACCGTCTGCCAGCGCTCATCAAAATAACCACACGATGGCGCTGTCGACTAACAAAAGAAGGAAATGCACCGAGGCCAGCTCCAAAGGACAGAGCCGAGTTGGAAACGTCCCTGCTCTCAAATTAACTGTGCCAGGAAAAAAAGACTATGCTGATCTTCCCCCTCCAAGTGTGCAAACACTTTTGCACCACACTCAAAGGGCAACACGAAATCCTCTGCCCTAATAAACATTTTCACTCTCGCAGAGTCCGGTAACAAACTCAAAGACATCCGCTCAACAAATGTGCCAGCGGAGAGAGAAAGTTCTTTGCTGCCTACAATTTCAGCTTCACCCATCAAACAATGAACACACACCCTGCTATTGGCACTTTTCTTTTCAGCTCTACGCTCCTAAGCTTTCAGTCTCAGAGTCAAGATCCAAGCAGCACTGCAACAGGGACTACTCACACACTAAAGCTACAAGGACAAAAAGCTCAACAACTTGGTGTCTAGATTCCCACTGTCATTTCAACAGCTCTAACCCACAGGGAAACCTCTTGGGAAAAACCTTTAAATTCGCTGAGACCACCCAAAGGGCCCATCCAAACTTAATGTCTTTGCCAAAGAGAAGAACAAGAAGCTCATTTCAAGAGAAATGGCATCCCCTCCTCCAAAATCCAAAACATCCAGTGACTGGTCCCATACAATGGTGTCAGAACACTCTTACTAGAGGCAGACAGCCTTCCAAAGATGGATACTGACTCAATGACTGTACAAATTGAGGGAGTGCTTCCAAATATACCAGCACAAGAAGCTGCTGTCGTCCTTGAGCTGCGCGACACAGCTTCTTATCTGCACCTCCAACTCTGGGGCTACGTGCTTTCCTTCCCATGAGAAAGCATTGCCATTCTCCTTCAGGAACTTACCAAGCCAAGCTGTATGCCATGTCCTGTACTATGTCCAACAATGGCTCCTGCACAGAAGGGTCTACGACATAAATATCTTGCTGGACTATACCTCCTCATGGTACCTTTAACGCCTGCCCTATTACATTGTCACTATATCTTTTACTTGCCAAGGAAAGGCACTCAGAGTCACTTGGCCTTGCCTTGCCTTTGATGCTGTGGCTAGTCTACTCTTGTTTTGCTTGCTTGCTTATGTGTGCCTTGCCTGGCAAGACCTAGAAAGACCTTCCTTGCTTTGCTTTGCCTTGCCTACCGCTCTTTGCAATGCAAACCAAGTGTAGGCGCAATTGTAGGCAAGTCAAGGGAGAAGCTGACAAGGCTGGAGCCATGAGGGGCAAGCAAATGGAGGCGTAGGTGAGAGAAGGCCCAGAACTTCTAGGCAAGGATGGGCATAGGAAGGCCAGGCAGAAACAGCAGGGGCCAGGCAAGGCTAGGTTTCCCTGGAGGAAAGCAGTCAAGTGTGGGCAGGTCAAGTGTGGGCGTAGGCACTGGAGGGAGTGCAAGGCTAGGGAGGCAAGGCAGGGCAAGGCAAGGAAACTTTGGGGTCACCAAGGCAAGACAAATGAGAGGTACATTCAAAGACTGCTGGTACACAAAAGGGGCTAGGACAGACTTCTCTGGCTGGCCTTGATCTCACATGGGCCATCTCTAATCTGCACCTAAAACACTTGGATTACCTGCTTTCCTTGGTATACAAAAGAACTGTCATTCTGGTCCTGAAGCGCAAAGGTGAAATGTGAATTTTATGTCCAAAATTCAAGACATGTAAGGATAGGTGCCAGAAGCAAGCTGCCAGGACAGATGGGTGTGCTTGCACGTGACCTCTTTTGGGCTTCCTCTCACATGCTCCTGAAACGCTGGAGGTACGTGAAAGCCTTGAGAGTCCTAGGAGAAGCAGGCAGGGCAAGGCAAGATGAAGAAATTCCGCAAAAAGAGGGGTATTGAATTCCAGGTGGGGGACGAGTGAGCAAGGGAATGCAAGGCAAGGGAGAGGAGAGGTTCAAAGGTAATGCCAAGAAAAGTGGTGGCTTTGCCAGGCAAGACAAAAAAGAGGTAAGCAAGGCAATGAGAGTCCTAGAAGGAGAAGGAAATGAAAGATTGGAGCTGGACAAAGGGGAAGGGAAACTGGACAAAGTGGCAAGGGGGATGGGTGGTGCAAGGCACTGGACTGGTAGGAAGGGCAAGGGAAAGACATGGATGGGTCAGGGAGGAAGAGGAAAACAATGGCCAGGAATGACAAAGAAATGCAAGGTTGGATAGGAAAGGAAAGGCAAGGCAATGTAGGGAAGGGGTAGGCCAGACAATGGGTGTCTTAAGAGGAAAAGTATGCATAGCAAGGCCAAGAGAAAAGCGGTAAAGAAGTTAGCGTGGGGGATAGGTGAGTGTAGCTGAGAAAGAAAGAAAGAAAGAAAGAAAGTGCCTCATTCCAGTATGTATGTATGTATGTATGTGTGTGTGAAGTTTGCAGGATGTAAAGCAGAGACTTGATGGTGGAGTGAAAGGATGCTTTTGAATACACGTGGCAAGGTCCAAGCAAACTATTTGTCTTGGCACATCTGTGTCCCATAAACTTCTTAGTTTAGATTCAGACTGTAAGCGGGACAGAGAACACCCCTAAAATTACAGCTGAGCAAGAAAGCAGGTCGCATCAGCATGTTTTAAAGGAAGCAGTTTTTTTGTGTGAGAAGAAAATGGACATATGAGACTCCAGCAGTATCGACGTTCAGCTTAGAAGCAAAGTGCAATGATTCCGTACAAACTCTGAAAATGAAACGCAGCAATAAAAAGGCAATGGGACATGTCAGCGAAAGCTTTGTGGCCAAGCAGGGTGAGGTGTTTGAAGCAGAACCACAGTTTGGTTTCATTAAGGATCCATCATGGTGGATTGCAAACATGTGCCAAGACAACACATATTCTGCAGCTGTTGCAGCTCTCCGCAGGAACACTAGCGCTTTCCCTTAGACTCTAAAATGCAGAGAAATGGCCTGCGCAGCGCAGAAGCTATTTGTGCTGCTTGTACACCTCTTCCAACCCCTCAGTGGAAACTATTGCGCCTGCCTTTAGACTCTGAGATCCAGAGAACACAAGGGTAGAGGCAGTGGAGAATGGAAGGAGAGAGTGAAGTTTGATGAGTGAGTTTGATGTGACTTATGTGGAGCACGCAGAAAATGTAGCCCCGTACTGGTTTTTACACCTGGAGCCTATTTCTGTAAGACATTTCAGGTGGACATTTTTGATCAAGAAGCCAGAGTGAAAAAATTGACAGCAAGTGTCTGTGGGAAAGAAAAAACAGCAAGGCGTCGTGTGCCATTTAAATGCTGCTATAAGAAGGGCGTACTTTAGCAGCATCTCTCTTGACACTTCTATCTGTGTAATCTCTAGCTGCTTGGACACAGCGACACTGAAAATAATTGTACTGCAAATACCAAGTTACACAGGGAAAAAGGGTAGGTCAGCAAATGCCTTCTGTCCTGGCACATCTCTCAGTCAGAACTCCAGCTGAAAAATTTTGCTGTAATGATGGACTTTGCCACTTGGAGAGAATTTATATAGTTGGGAAGAAGCATTCAAAGCCCTAGTGCATTTCGTCTATTTTATGGACTGCAAAGGCACTCTAAAGGCCAGCACTAGCTTTTTGTTGGACTTTTTCTTTTTGAGTAGCTGCTGGACGTTTTGAAGCGGTTTGGGATCTGCTAGAGTGCAAGGTAATACATAGAGTTTGAGGAAAGTGATATACACATTTTATATCTCCAGGGAGGTGGATGCAGTTCAGTGTGTGCGAGTTACATGTTGAGCAGCTGATCACACAGAAAAGAAGAGGCTGCGCTGCAATTGCCTTTTCATTTGCAGCTTATAAACTGCACAGCCCACAATAAAACAATTCCACTTCCTTCTGTGCTACATACAGGATCACATTCTCTGAGTCTCTAAGAGCCAGGACCCCCAGCGGAGCTCTTCCCTGCGCTGCTCCTACACCAATGAGGCCGGAGCCGCAAACAGCTTGGCTTTTTCCCTGGCACCGTCTGCCAGCGCTCATCAAAATAACCACACGATGGCGCTGTCGACTAACAAAAGAAGGAAACGCACCGAGGCCAGCTCCAAAGGACAGAGCCGAGTTGGAAACGTCCCTGCTCTCAAATTAACTGTGCCAGGAAAAAAAGACTTTGCTGATCTTCCCCCTCCAAGTGTGCAAACACTTTTGCACCACACTCAAAGGGCAACACGAAATCCTCTGCCCTAACAAACATTTTCACTCTCGCAGAGTCCGGTAACAAACTCAAAGACATCCGCTCAACAAATGTGCCAGCGGAGAGAGAAAGTTCTTTGCTGCCTACAATTTCAGCTTCACCCATCAAACAATGAACACACACCCTGCTATTGGCACTTTTCTTTTCAGCTCTACGCTCCTAAGCTTTCAGTCTCAGAGTCAAGATCCAAGCAGCACTGCAACAGGGACTACTCACACACTAAAGCTACAAGGACAAAAAGCTCAACAACTTGGTGTCTAGATTCCCACTGTCATTTCAACAGCTCTAACCCACAGGGAAACCTCTTGGGAAAAACCTTTAAATTCGCTGAGACCACCCAAAGGGCCCATCCAAACTTAATGTCTTTGCCAAAGAGAAGAACAAGAAGCTCATTTCAAGAGAAATGGCATCCCCTCCTCCAAAATCCAAAACATCCAGTGACTGGTCCCATACAATGGTGTCAGAACACTCTTACTAGAGGCAGACAGCCTTCCAAAGATGGATACTGACTCAATGACTGTACAAATTGAGGGAGTGCTTCCAAATATACCAGCACAAGAAGCTGCTGTCGTCCTTGAGCTGCGCGACACAGCTTCTTATCTGCACCTCCAACTCTGGGGCTACGTGCTTTCCTTCCCATGAGAAAGCATTGCCATTCTCCTTCAGGAACTTACCAAGCCAAGCTGTATGCCATGTCCTGTACTATGTCCAACAATGGCTCCTGCACAGAAGGGTCTACGACATAAATATCTTGCTGGACTATACCTCCTCATGGTACCTTTAACGCCTGCCCTATTACATTGTCACTATATCTTTTACTTGCCAAGGAAAGGCACTCAGAGTCACTTGGCCTTGCCTTGCCTTTGATGCTGTGGCTAGTCTACTCTTGTTTTGCTTGCTTGCTTATGTGTGCCTTGCCTGGCAAGACCTAGAAAGACCTTCCTTGCTTTGCTTTGCCTTGCCTACCGCTCTTTGCAATGCAAACCAAGTGTAGGCGCAATTGTAGGCAAGTCAAGGGAGAAGCTGACAAGGCTGGAGCCATGAGGGGCAAGCAAATGGAGGCGTAGGTGAGAGAAGGCCCAGAACTTCTAGGCAAGGATGGGCATAGGAAGGCCAGGCAGAAACAGGAGGGGCTAGGCAAGGCTAGGTTTCCCTGGAGGAAAGCAGTAGGCAGGTCAAGTGTAAGCATAGGCACTGGAGGGAGTGCAAGGCTAGGGAGGCAAGGCAGGGCAAGGCAAGGAAACTTTTGGGTCACCAAGGCAAGACAAATGAGAGGTACATTCAAAGACTGCTGGTACACAAAAGGGGCTAGGACAGACTTCTCTGGCTGGCCTTGATCTCACATGGGCCATCTCTAATCTGCACCTAAAACACTTGGATTACCTGCTTTCCTTGGTATACAAAAGAACTGTCATTCTGGTCCTGAAGCGCAAAGGTGAAATGTGAATTTTATGTCCAAAATTCAAGACATGTAAGGATAGGTGCCAGAAGCAAGCTGCCAGGACAGATGGGTGTGCTTGCACGTGACCTCTTTTGGGCTTCCTCTCACATGCTCCTGAAACGCTGGAGGTACGTGAAAGCCTTGAGAGTCCTAGGAGAAGCAGGCAGGGCAAGGCAAGATGAAGAAATTCCGCAAAAAGAGGGGTATTGAATTCCAGGTGGGGGACGAGTGAGCAAGGGAATGCAAGGCAAGGGAGAGGAGAGGTTCAAAGGTAACGCCAAGAAAAGTGGTGGCTTTGCCAGGCAAGACAAAGGAGAGGCAAGCAAGGCAATGAGAGTCCTAGAAGGAGAAGGAAATGAAAGATTGGAGCTGGACAAAGGGGAAGGGAAACTGGACAAAGTGGCAAGGGGGATGGGTGGTGCAAGGCACTGGACTGGTAGGAAGGGCAAGGGAAAGACATGGATGGGTCAGGGAGGAAGAGGAAAACAATGGCCAGGAATGACAAAGAAATGCAAGGTTGGATAGGAAAGGAAAGGCAAGGCAATGTAGGGAAGGGGTAGGCCAGACAATGGGTGTCTTAAGAGGAAAAGTATGCATAGCAAGGCCAAGAGAAAAGGGGTAAAGAAGTTAGCGTGGGGGATTGGTGAGTGTAGCTGAGAAAGAAAGAAAGAAAGTGCCTCATTCCAGTATGTATGTATGTATGTATGTGTGTGTGAAGTTTGCAGGATGTAAAGCAGAGACTTGATGGTGGAGTGAAAGGATGCTTTTGAATACACGTGGCAAGGTCCAAGCAAACTATTTGTCTTGGCACATCTGTGTCCCATAAACTTCTTAGTTTAGATTCAGACTGTAAGCGGGACAGAGAACACCCCTAAAATTACAGCTGAGCAAGAAAGCAGGTCGCATCAGCATGTTTTAAAGGAAGCAGTTTTTTTGTGTGAGAAGAAAATGGACATATGAGACTCCAGCAGTATCGACGTTCAGCTTAGAAGCAAAGTGCAATGATTCCGTACAAACTCTGAAAATGAAACGCAGCAATAAAAAGGCAATGGGACATGTCAGCGAAAGCTTTGTGGCCAAGCAGGGTGAGAGGTTTGAAGCAGAACCACAGTTTGGTTTCACTAAGGATCCATCATGGTGGATTGCAAACATGTGCCAAGACAACACATATTCTGCAGCTGTTGCAGCTCTCCGCAGGAACACTAGCGCTTTCCCTTAGACTCTAAAATGCAGAGAAATGGCCTGCGCAGCGCAGAAGCTATTTGTGCTGCTTGTACACCTCTTCCAACCCCTCAGTGGAAACTATTGCGCCTGCCTTTAGACTCTGAGATCCAGAGAACACAATGGTAGAGGCAGTGGAGAATGGAAGGAGAGAGTGAAGTTTGATGAGTGAGTTTGATGTGACTTATGTGGAGCACGCAGAAAATGTAGCCCCGTACTGGTTTTTACACCTGGAGTCTATTTCTGTAAGACATTTCAGGTGGACATTTTTGATCAAGAAGCCAGAGTGAAAAAATTGACAGCAAGTGTCTGTGGGAAAGAAAAAACAGCAAGGCGTCGTGTGCCATTTAAATGCTGCTATAAGAAGGGCGTACTTTAGCAGCATCTCTCTTGACACTTCTATCTGTGTAATCTCTAGCTGCTTGGACACAGCGACACTGAAAATAATTGTACTGCAAATACCAAGTTACACAGGGAAAAAGGGTAGGTCAGCAAATGCCTTCTGTCCTGGCACATCTCTCAGTCAGAACTCCAGCTGAAAAATTTTGCTGTAATGATGGACTTTGCCACTTGGAGAGAATTTATATAGTTGGGAAGAAGCATTCAAAGCCCTAGTGCATTTCGTCTATTTTATGGACTGCAAAGGCACTCTAAAGGCCAGCACTAGCTTTTTGTTGGACTTTTTCTTTTTGAGTAGCTGCTGGACGTTTTGAAGTGGTTTGGGATCTGCTAGAGTGCAAGGTAATACATAGAGTTTGAGGAAAGTGATATACACATTTTATATCTCCAGGGAGGTGGATGCAGTTCAGTGTGTGCGAGTTACATGTTGAGCAGCTGATCACACAGAAAAGAAGAGGCTGCGCTGCAATTGCCTTTTCATTTGCAGCTTATAAACTGCACAGCCCACAATAAAACAATTCCACTTCCTTCTGTGCTACATACAGGATCACATTCTCTGAGTCTCTAAGAGCCAGGACCCCCAGCGGAGCTCTTCCCTGCGCTGCTCCTACACCAATGAGGCCGGAGCCGCAAACAGCTTGGCTTTTTCCCTGGCACCGTCTGCCAGCGCTCATCAAAATAACCACACGATGGCGCTGTCGACTAACAAAAGAAGGAAACGCACCGAGGCCAGCTCCAAAGGACAGAGCCGAGTTGGAAACGTCCCTGCTCTCAAATTAACTGTGCCAGGAAAAAAAGACTTTGCTGATCTTCCCCCTCCAAGTGTGCAAACTCTTTTGCACCACACTCAAAGGGCAACACGAAATCCTCTGCCCTAACAAACATTTTCACTCTCGCAGAGTCCGGTAACAAACTCAAAGACATCCGCTCAACAAATGTGCCAGCGGAGAGAGAAAGTTCTTTGCTGCCTACAATTTCAGCTTCATCCATCAAACAATGAACACACACCCTGCTATTGGCACTTTTCTTTTCAGCTCTACGCTCCTAAGCTTTCAGTCTCAGAGTCAAGATCCAAGCAGCATGGCAACAGGGACTACTCACACACTAAAGCTACAAGGACAAAAAGCTCAACAACTTGGTGTCTAGATTCCCACTGTCATTTCAACAGCTCTAACCCACAGGGAAACCTCTTGGGAAAAACCTTTACATTCACTGAGACCACCCAAAGTGCCCATCCAAACTTAATTTCTTTGCCAAAGAGAAGAACAAGAAGCTCATTTCAAGAGAAATGGCATCCCCTCCTCCAAAATCCAAAACATCCAGTGACTGGTCCCATACAATGGTGTCAGAACACTCTTACTAGAGTCAGACAGCCTTCCAAAGATGGATACTGACTCAATGACTGTACAAATTGAGGGAGTGCTTCCAAATATACCAGCACAAGAAGCTGCTGTCGTCCTTGAGCTGCGCGACACAGCTTCTTATCTGCACCTCCAACTCTGGGGCTACGTGCTTTCCTTCCCATGAGAAAGCATTGCCATTCTCCTTCAGGAACTTACCAAGCCTAGCTGTATGCCATGTCCTGTACTATGTCCAACAATGGCTCCTGCACAGAAGGGTCTACGACATAAATATCTTGCTGGACTATACCTCCTCATGGTACCTTTAACGCCTGCCCTATTACATTGTCACTATATCTTTTACTTGCCAAGGAAAGGCACTCAGAGTCACTTGGCCTTGCCTTGCCTTTGATGCTGTGGCTAGTCTACTCTTGTTTTGCTTGCTTGCTTATGTGTGCCTTGCCTGGCAAGACCTAGAAAGACCTTCCTTGCTTTGCTTTGCCTTGCCTACCGCTCTTTGCAATGCAAACCAAGTGTAGGCGCAATTGTAGGCAAGTCAAGGGAGAAGCTGACAAGGCTGGAGCCATGAGGGGCAAGCAAATGGAGGCGTAGGTGAGAGAAGGCCCAGAACTTCTAGGCAAGGATGGGCATAGGAAGGCCAGGCAGAAACAGGAGGGGCTAGGCAAGGCTAGGTTTCCCTGGAGGAAAGCAGTAGGCAGGTCAAGTGTAAGCATAGGCACTGGAGGGAGTGCAAGGCTAGGGAGGCAAGGCAGGGCAAGGCAAGGAAACTTTTGGGTCACCAAGGCAAGACAAATGAGAGGTACATTCAAAGACTGCTGGTACACAAAAGGGGCTAGGACAGACTTCTCTGGCTGGCCTTGATCTCACATGGGCCATCTCTAATCTGCACCTAAAACACTTGGATTACCTGCTTTCCTTGGTATACAAAAGAACTGTCATTCTGGTCCTGAAGCGCAAAGGTGAAATGTGAATTTTATGTCCAAAATTCAAGACATGTAAGGATAGGTGCCAGAAGCAAGCTGCCAGGACAGATGGGTGTGCTTGCACGTGACCTCTTTTGGGCTTCTTCTCACATGCTCCTGAAATGCTGGAGGTACGTGAAAGCCTTGAGAGTCCTAGGAGAAGCAGGCAGGGCAAGGCAAGATGAAGAAATTCTGCAAAAAGAGGGGTATTGAATTCCAGGTGGGGGACGAGTGAGCAAGGGAATGCAAGGCAAGGGAGAGGAGAGGTTCAAAGGTAACGCCAAGAAAAGTGGTGGCTTTGCCAGGCAAGACAAAGGAGAGGCAAGCAAGGCAATGAGAGTCCTAGAAGGAGAAGGAAATGAAAGATTGGAGCTGGACAAAGTGGCAAGGGGGTTGGGTGGTGCAAGGCACTGGACTGGTAGGAAGGGCAAGGGAAAGACATGGATGGGTCAGGAAGGAAGAGGAAAACAATGGCCAGGAATGACAAAGAAATGCAAGGTTGGATAGGAAAGGAAAGGAAAGGCAATGTAGGGAAGGGGTAGGCCAGACAATGGGTGTCTTAAGAGGAAAAGTATGCATAGCAAGGCCAAGAGAAAAGCGGTAAAGAAGTTAGCGTGGGGGATAGGTGAGTGTAGCTGAGAAAGAAAGAAAGAAAGAAAGAAAGTGCCTCATTCCAGTATGTATGTATGTATGTATGTGTGTGTGAAGTTTGCAGGTTGTAAAGCAGAGACTTGATGGTGGAGTGAAAGGATGCTTTTGAATACACGTGGCAAGGTCCAAGCAAACTATTTGTCTTGGCACATCTGTGTCCCATAAACTTCTTAGTTTAGATTCAGACTGTAAGCGGGACAGAGAACACCCCTAAAATTACAGCTGAGCAAGAAAGCAGGTCGCATCAGCATGTTTTAAAGGAAGCAGTTTTTTTGTGTGAGAAGAAAATGGACATATGAGACTCCAGCAGTATCGACGTTCAGCTTAGAAGCAAAGTGCAATGATTCCGTACAAACTCTGAAAATGAAACGCAGCAATAAAAAGGCAATGGGACATGTCAGCGAAAGCTTTGTGGCCAAGCAGGGTGAGAGGTTTGAAGCAGAACCACAGTTTGGTTTCACTAAGGATCCATCATGGTGGATTGCAAACATGTGCCAAGACAACACATATTCTGCAGCTGTTGCAGCTCTCCGCAGGAACACTAGCGCTTTCCCTTAGACTCTAAAATGCAGAGAAATGGCCTGCGCAGCGCAGAAGCTATTTGTGCTGCTTGTACACCTCTTCCAACCCCTCAGTGGAAACTATTGCGCCTGCCTTTAGACTCTGAGATCCAGAGAACACAATGGTAGAGGCAGTGGAGAATGGAAGGAGAGAGTGAAGTTTGATGAGTGAGTTTGATGTGACTTATGTGGAGCACGCAGAAAATGTAGCCCCGTACTGGTTTTTACACCTGGAGCCTATTTCTGTAAGACATTTCAGGTGGACATTTTTGATCAAGAAGCCAGAGTGAAAAAATTGACAGCAAGTGTCTGTGGGAAAGAAAAAGCAGCAAGGCGTCGTGTGCCATTTAAATGCTGCTATAAGAAGGGCGTACTTTAGCAGCATCTCTCTTGACACTTCTATCTGTGTAATCTCTAGCTGCTTGGACACAGCGACACTGAAAATAATTGTACTGCAAATACCAAGTTACACAGGGAAAAAGGGTAGGTCAGCAAATGCCTTCTGTCCTGGCACATCTCTCAGTCAGAACTCCAGCTGAAAAATTTTGCTGTAATGATGGACTTTGCCACCTGGAGAGAATTTATATAGTTGGGAAGAAGCATTCAAAGCCCTAGTGCATTTCGTCTATTTTACGGACTGCAAGGGCACTATAAAGGCCAGCACTAGCTTTTTGTTGGACTTTTTCTTTTTGAGTAGCTGCTGGACGTTTTGAAGCGGTTTGGGATCTGCTAGAGTGCAAGGTAATACATAGAGCTTGAGGAAAGTGATATACACATTTTATATCTCCAGGGAGGTGGATGCAGTTCAGTGTGTGCGAGTTACATGTTGAGCAGCTGATCACACAGAAAAGAAGAGGCTGCGCTGCAATTGCCTTTTCATTTGCAGCTTATAAACTGCACAGCCCACAATGAAACAATTCCACTTCCTTCTGTGCTACATACAGGATCACATTCTCTCAGTCTCTAAGAGCCAGGACCCCCAGCGGAGCTCTTCCCTGCGCTGCTCCTACACCAATGAGGCCGGAGCCGCAAACAGCTTGGCTTTTTCCCTGGCACCGTCTGCCAGCGCTCATCAAAATAACCACACGATGGCGCTGTCGACTAACAAAAGAAGGAAACGCACCGAGGCCAGCTCCAAAGGACAGAGCCGAGTTGGAAACGTCCCTGCTCTCAAATTAACTGTGCCAGGAAAAAAAGACTTTGCTGATCTTCCCCCTCCAAGTGTGCAAACACTTTTGCACCACACTCAAAGGGCAACACGAAATCCTCTGCCCTAACAAACATTTTCACTCTCGCAGAGTCCGGTAACAAACTCAAAGACATCCGCTCAACAAATGTGCCAGCGGAGAGAGAAAGTTCTTTGCTGCCTACAATTTCAGCTTCACCCATCAAACAATGAACACACACCCTGCTATTGGCACTTTTCTTTTCAGCTCTACGCTCCTAAGCTTTCAGTCTCAGAGTCAAGATCCAAGCAGCATGGCAACAGGGACTACTCACACACTAAAGCTACAAGGACAAAAAGCTCAACAACTTGGTGTCTAGATTCCCACTGTCAGTTCAACAGCTCTAACCCACAGGGAAACCTCTTGGGAAAAACCTTTAAATTCGCTGAGACCACCCAAAGGGCCCATCCAAACTTAATTTCTTTGCCAAAGAGAAGAACAAGAAGCTCATTTCAAGAGAAAGAGCATCCCCTCCTCCAAAATCCAAAACATCCAGTGACTGATCCCATACAATGGTGTCAGAACACTCTTACTAGAGGCAGACAGCCTTCCAAAGATGGATACTGACTCAATGACTGTACAAATTGAGGGAGTGCTTCCAAATATGCCGGCACAAGAAGCTGCTGTCGTCCTTGAGCTGCGCGACACAGCTTCTTATCTGCACCTCCAACTCTGGGGCTACGTGCTTTCCTTCCCATGAGAAAGCATTGCCATTCTCCTTCAGGAACTTACCAAGCCAAACTGTATGCCATGTCCTGTACTATGTCCAACAATGGCTCCTGCACAGAAGGGTCTACGACATAAATATCTCTCTGGACTATACCTCCTCATGGTACCTTTAACGCCTGCCCTATTACATTGTCGCTGTATCTTTTACTTGCCAAGGAAAGGCACTCAGAGTCACTTGGCCTTGCCTTGCCTTTGATGCTGTGGCTAGTCTACTCTTGTTTTGCTTGCTTGCTTATGTGTGCCTTGCCTGGCAAGACCTAGAAAGACCTTCCTTGCTTTGCTTTGCCTTGCCTACCGCTCTTTGCAATGCAAACCAAGTGTAGGAGCAATTGTAGGCAAGTCAAGGGAGAAGCTGACAAGGCTGGAGCCATGAGGGGCAAGCAAATGGAGTGGTAGGTGAGAGAAGGCCCAGAACTTCTAGGCAAGGATGGGCATAGGAAGGCCAGGCAGAAACAGGAAGGCCTAGGCAAGGCTAGGTTTCCCTGGAGGAAAGCAGTCAAGTGTGGGCAGGTCAAGTGTGGGCGTAGGCACTGGAGGGAGTGCAAGGCTAGGGAGGCAAGGCAGGGCAAGGCAAGGAAACTTTTGGGTCACCAAGGCAAGACAAATGAGAGGTACATTCAAAGACTGCTGGTACACAAAAGGGGCTAGGACAGACTTCTCTGTCTGGCCTTGATCTCACATGGGCCATCTCTAATCTGCACCTAAAACACTTGGATTACCTGCTTTCCTTGGTATACAAAAGAACTGTCATTCTGGTCCTGAAGCGCAAAGGTGAAATGTGAATTTTATGTCCAAAATTCAAGACATGTAAGGATAGGTGCCAGAAGCAAGCTGCCAGGACAGATGGGTGTGCTTGCACGTGACCTCTTTTGGGCTTCCTCTCACATGCTCCTGAAACGCTGGAGGTACGTGAAAGCCTTGAGAGTCCTAGGAGAAGCAGGCAGGGCAAGGCAAGATGAAGAAATTCCGCAAAAAGAGGGGTATTGAATTCCAGGTGGGGGACGAGTGAGCAAGGGAATGCAAGGCAAGGGAGAGGAGAGGTTCAAAGGTAACGCCAAGAAAAGTGGTGGCTTTGCCAGGCAAGACAAAGGAGAGGCAAGCAAGGCAATGAGAGTCCTAGAAGGAGAAGGAAATGAAAGATTGGAGCTGGACAAAGGGGAAGGGAAACTGGACAAAGTGGCAAGGGGGATGGGTGGTGCAAGGCACTGGACTGGTAGGAAGGGCAAGGGAAAGACATGGATGGGTCAGGAAGGAAGAGGAAAACAATGGCCAGGAATGACAAAGAAATGCAAGGTTGGATAGGAAAGGAAAGGCAAGGCAATGTAGGGAAGGGGTAGGCCAGACAATGGGTGTCTTAAGAGGAAAAGTATGCATAGCAAGACCAAGAGAAAAGCGGTAAAGAAGTTAGCGTGGGGGATAGGTGAGTGTAGCTGAGAAAGAAAGAAAGAAAGAAAGTGCCTCATTCCAGTTTGTATGTATGTATGTGTGTGTGAAGTTTGCAGGATGTAAAGCAGAGTCTTGATGGTGGAGTGAAAGGATGCTTTTGAATACACGTGGCAAGGTCCAAGCAAACTATTTGTCTTGGCACATCTGTGTCCCATAAACTTCTTAGTTTAGATTCAGACTGTAAGCGGGACAGAGAACACCCCTAAAATTACAGCTGAGCAAGAAAGCAGGTCGCATCAGCATGTTTTAAAGGAAGCAGTTTTTTTGTGTGAGAAGAAAATGGACATATGAGACTCCAGCAGTATCGACGTTCAGCTTAGAAGCAAAGTGCAATGATTCCGTACAAACTCTGAAAATGAAACGCAGCAATAAAAAGGCAATGGGACATGTCAGCGAAAGCTTTGTGGCCAAGCAGGGTGAGATGTTTGAAGCAGAACCACAGTTTGGTTTCACTAAGGATCCATCATGGTGGATTGCAAACATGTGCCAAGACAACACATATTCTGCAGCTGTTGCAGCTCTCCGCAGGAACACTAGCGCTTTCCCTTAGACTCTAAAATGCAGAGAAATGGCCTGCGCAGCGCAGAAGCTATTTGTGCTGCTTGTACACCTCTTCCAACCCCTCAGTGGAAACTATTGCGCCTGCCTTTAGACTCTGAGATCCAGAGAACACAATGGTAGAGGCAGTGGAGAATGGAAGGAGAGAGTGAAGTTTGATGAGTGAGTTTGATGTGACTTATGTGGAGCACGCAGAAAATGTAGCCCCGTACTGGTTTTTACACCTGGAGTCTATTTCTGTAAGACATTTCAGGTGGACATTTTTGATCAAGAAGCCAGAGTGAAAAAATTGACAGCGGGTCTCTCTGGGAAAGAAAAAGCAGCAAGGCGTCGTGTGCCATTTAAATGCTGCTATAAGAAGGGCGTACTTTAGCAGCATCTCTCTTGACACTTCTATCTGTGTAATCTCTAGCTGCTTGGACACAGCGACACTGAAAATAATTGTACTGCAAATACCAAGTTACACAGGGAAAAAGGGTAGGTCAGCAAATGCCTTCTGTCCTGGCACATCTCTCAGTCAGAACTCCAGCTGAAAAATTTTGCTGTAATGATGGACTTTGCCACCTGGAGAGAATTTATATAGTTGGGAAGAAGCATTCAAAGCCCTAGTGCATTTCGTCTATTTTACGGACTGCAAGGGCACTATAAAGGCCAGCACTAGCTTTTTGTTGGACTTTTTCTTTTTGAGTAGCTGCTGGACGTTTTGAAGCGGTTTGGGATCTGCTAGAGTGCAAGGTAATACATAGAGCTTGAGGAAAGTGATATACACATTTTATATCTCCAGGGAGGTGGATGCAGTTCAGTGTGTGCGAGTTACATGTTGAGCAGCTGATCACACAGAAAAGAAGAGGCTGCGCTGCAATTGCCTTTTCATTTGCAGCTTATAAACTGCACAGCCCACAATGAAACAATTCCACTTCCTTCTGTGCTACATACAGGATCACATTCTCTCAGTCTCTAAGAGCCAGGACCCCCAGCGGAGCTCTTCCCTGCGCTGCTCCTACACCAATGAGGCCGGAGCCGCAAACAGCTTGGCTTTTTCCCTGGCACCGTCTGCCAGCGCTCATCAAAATAACCACACGATGGCGCTGTCGACTAACAAAAGAAGGAAACGCACCGAGGCCAGCTCCAAAGGACAGAGCCCAGTTGGAAACGTCCCTGCTCTCAAATTATCTGTGCCAGGAAAAAAAGACTTTGCTGATCTTCCCCCTCCAAGTGTGCAAACACTTTTGCACCACACTCAAAGGGCAACACGAAATCTTCTGCCCTAACAAACATTTTCACTCTCGCAGAGTCCGGTAACAAACTCAAAGACATCCGCTCAACAAATGTGCCAGCAGAGAGAGAAAGTTCTTTGCTGCCTACAATTTCAACTTCACCCATCAAACAATGAACACACACCCTGCTATTGGCACTTTTCTTTTCAGCTCTACGCTCCTAAGCTTTCAGTCTCAGAGTCAAGATCCAAGCAGCATGGCAACAGGGACTACTCACACACTAAAGCTACAAGGACAAAAAGCTCAACAACTTGGTGTCTAGATTCCCACTGTCAGTTCAACAGCTCTAACCCACAGGGAAACCTCTTGGGAAAAACCTTTAAATTCACTGAGACCACCCAAAGTGCCCATCCAAACTTAATTTCTTTGCCAAAGAGAAGAACAAGAAGCTCATTTCAAGAGAAAGGGCATCCCCTCCTCCAAAATCCAAAACATCCAGTGACTGATCCCATACAATGGTGTCAGAACACTCTTACTAGAGGCAGACAGCCTTCCAAAGATGGATACTGACTCAATGACTGTACAAATTGAGGGAGTGCTTCCAAATATGCCGGCACAAGAAGCTGCTGTCGTCCTTGAGCTGCGCGACACAGCTTCTTATCTGCACCTCCAACTCTGGGGCTACGTGCTTTCCTTCCCATGAGAAAGCATTGCCATTCTCCTTCAGGAACTTACCAAGCCAAACTGTATGCCATGTCCTGTACTATGTCCAACAATGGCTCCTGCACAGAAGGGTCTACGACATAAATATCTCTCTGGACTATACCTCCTCATGGTACCTTTAACGCCTGCCCTATTACATTGTCGCTGTATCTTTTACTTGCCAAGGAAAGGCACTCAGAGTCACTTGGCCTTGCCTTGCCTTTGATGCTGTGGCTAGTCTACTCTTGTTTTGCTTGCTTGCTTATGTGTGCCTTGCCTGGCAAGACCTAGAAAGACCTTCCTTGCTTTGCTTTGCCTTGCCTACCGCTCTTTGCAATGCAAACCAAGTGTAGGCGCAATTGTAGGCAAGTCAAGGGAGAAGTTGACAAGGCTGGAGCCATGAGGGGCAAGCAAATGGAGTGGTAGGTGAGAGAAGGCCCAGAACTTCTAGGCAAGGATGGGCATAGGAAGGCCAGGCAGAAACAGGAAGGCCTAGGCAAGGCTAGGTTTCCCTGGAGGAAAGCAGTCAAGTGTGGGCAGGTCAAGTGTGGACGTAGGCACTGGAGGGAGTGCAAGGCTAGGGAGGCAAGGCAGGGCAAGGCAAGGAAACTTTTGGGTCACCAAGGCAAGACAAATGAGAGGTACATTCAAAGACTGCTGGTACACAAAAGGGGCTAGGACAGACTTCTCTGGCTGGCCTTGATCTCACATGGGCCATCTCTAATCTGCACCTAAAACACTTGGATTACCTGCTTTCCTTGGTATACAAAAGAACTGTCATTCTGGTCCTGAAGCGCAAAGGTGAAATGTGAATTTTATGTCCAAAATTCAAGACATGTAAGGATAGGTGCCAGAAGCAAGCTGCCAGGACAGATGGGTGTGCTTGCACGTGACCTCTTTTGGGCTTCCTCTCACATGCTCCTGAAACGCTGGAGGTACGTGAAAGCCTTGAGAGTCCTAGGAGAAGCAGGCAGGGCAAGGCAAGATGAAGAAATTCCGCAAAAAGAGGGGTATTGAATTCCAGGTGGGGGACGAGTGAGCAAGGGAATGCAAGGCAAGGGAGAGGAGAGGTTCAAAGGTAACGCCAAGAAAAGTGGTGGCTTTGCCAGGCAAGACAAAGGAGAGGCAAGCAAGGCAATGAGAGTCCTAGAAGGAGAAGGAAATGAAAGATTGGAGCTGGACAAAGGGGAAGGGAAACTGGACAAAGTGGCAAGGGGGATGGGTGGTGCAAGGCACTGGACTGGTAGGAAGGGCAAGGGAAAGACATGGATGGGTCAGGAAGGAAGAGGAAAACAATGGCCAGGAATGACAAAGAAATGCAAGGTTGGATAGGAAAGGAAAGGCAAGGCAATGTAGGGAAGGGGTAGGCCAGACAATGGGTGTCTTAAGAGGAAAAGTATGCATAGCAAGACCAAGAGAAAAGCGGTAAAGAAGTTAGCGTGGGGCATAGGTGAGTGTAGCTGAGAAAGAAAGAAAGAAAGAAAGTGCCTCATTCCAGTTTGTATGTATGTATGTGTGTGTGAAGTTTGCAGGATGTAAAGCAGAGACTTGATGGTGGAGTGAAAGGATGCTTTTGAATACACGTGGCAAGGTCCAAGCAAACTATTTGTCTTGGCACATCTGTGTCCCATAAACTTCTTAGTTTAGATTCAGACTGTAAGCGGGACAGAGAACACCCCTAAAATTACAGCTGAGCAAGAAAGCAGGTCGCATCAGCATGTTTTAAAGGAAGCAGTTTTTTTGTGTGAGAAGAAAATGGACATATGAGACTCCAGCAGTATCGACGTTCAGCTTAGAAGCAAAGTGCAATGATTCCGTACAAACTCTGAAAATGAAACGCAGCAATAAAAAGGCAATGGGACATGTCAGCGAAAGCTTTGTGGCCAAGCAGGGTGAGATGTTTGAAGCAGAACCACAGTTTGGTTTCACTAAGGATCCATCATGGTGGATTGCAAACATGTGCCAAGACAACACATATTCTGCAGCTGTTGCAGCTCTCCGCAGGAACACTAGCGCTTTCCCTTAGGCTCTAAAATGCAGAGAAATGGCCTGCGCAGCGCAGAAGCTATTTGTGCTGCTTGTACACCTCTTCCAACCCCTCAGTGGAAACTATTGCGCCTGCCTTTAGACTCTGAGATCCAGAGAACACAATGGTAGAGGCAGTGGAGAATGGAAGGAGAGAGTGAAGTTTGATGAGTGAGTTTGATGTGACTTATGTGGAGCACGCAGAAAATGTAGCCCCGTACTGGTTTTTACACCTGGAGCCTATTTCTGTAAGACATTTCAGGTGGACATTTTTGATCAAGAAGCCAGAGTGAAAAAATTGACAGCGGGTCTCTCTGGGAAAGAAAAAGCAGCAAGGCGTCGTGTGCCATTTAAATGCTGCTATAAGAAGGGCGTACTTTAGCAGCATCTCTCTTGACACTTCTATCTGTGTAATCTCTAGCTGCTTGGACACAGCGACACTGAAAATAATTGTACTGCAAATACCAAGTTACACAGGGAAAAAGGGTAGGTCAGCAAATGCCTTCTGTCCTGGCACATCTCTCAGTCAGAACTCCAGCTGAAAAATTTTGCTGTAATGATGGACTTTGCCACCTGGAGAGAATTTATATAGTTGGGAAGAAGCATTCAAAGCCCTAGTGCATTTCGTCTATTTTACGGACTGCAAGGGCACTCTAAAGGCCAGCACTAGCTTTTTGTTGGACTTTTTCTTTTTGAGTAGCTGCTGGACGTTTTGAAGCGGTTTGGGATCTGCTAGAGTGCAAGGTAATACATAGAGCTTGAGGAAAGTGATATACACATTTTATATCTCCAGGGAGGTGGATGCAGTTCAGTGTGTGCGAGTTACATGTTGAGCAGCTGATCACACAGAAAAGAAGAGGCTGCGCTGCAATTGCCTTTTCATTTGCAGCTTATAAACTGCACAGCCCACAATGAAACAATTCCACTTCCTTCTGTGCTACATACAGGATCACATTCTCTCAGTCTCTAAGAGCCAGGACCCCCAGCGGAGCTCTTCCCTGCGCTGCTCCTACACCAATGAGGCCGGAGCCGCAAACAGCTTGGCTTTTTCCCTGGCACCGTCTGCCAGCGCTCATCAAAATAACCACACGATGGCGCTGTCGACTAACAAAAGAAGGAAACGCACCGAGGCCAGCTCCAAAGGACAGAGCCCAGTTGGAAACGTCCCTGCTCTCAAATTAACTGTGCCAGGAAAAAAAGACTTTGCTGATCTTCCCCCTCCAAGTGTGCAAACACTTTTGCACCACACTCAAAGGGCAACACGAAATCCTCTGCCCTAACAAACATTTTCACTCTCGCAGAGTCCGGTAACAAACTCAAAGACATCCGCTCAACAAATGTGCCAGCGGAGAGAGAAAGTTCTTTGCTGCCTACAATTTCAACTTCACCCATCAAACAATGAACACACACCCTGCTATTGGCACTTTTCTTTTCAGCTCTACGCTCCTAAGCTTTCAGTCTCAGAGTCAAGATCCAAGCAGCATGGCAACAGGGACTACTCACACACTAAAGCTACAAGGACAAAAAGCTCAACAACTTGGTGTCTAGATTCCCACTGTCAGTTCAACAGCTCTAACCCACAGGGAAACCTCTTGGGAAAAACCTTTAAATTCACTGAGACCACCCAAAGTGCCCATCCAAACTTAATTTCTTTGCCAAAGAGAAGAACAAGAAGCTCATTTCAAGAGAAAGGGCATCCCCTCCTCCAAAATCCAAAACATCCAGTGACTGATCCCATACAATGGTGTCAGAACACTCTTACTAGAGGCAGACAGCCTTCCAAAGATGGATACTGACTCAATGACTGTACAAATTGAGGGAGTGCTTCCAAATATGCCGGCACAAGAAGCTGCTGTCGTCCTTGAGCTGCGCGACACAGCTTCTTATCTGCACCTCCAACTCTGGGGCTACGTGCTTTCCTTCCCATGAGAAAGCATTGCCATTCTCCTTCAGGAACTTACCAAGCCAAACTGTATGCCATGTCCTGTACTATGTCCAACAATGGCTCCTGCACAGAAGGGTCTACGACATAAATATCTCTCTGGACTATACCTCCTCATGGTACCTTTAACGCCTGCCCTATTACATTGTCGCTGTATCTTTTACTTGCCAAGGAAAGGCACTCAGAGTCACTTGGCCTTGCCTTGCCTTTGATGCTGTGGCTAGTCTACTCTTGTTTTGCTTGCTTGCTTATGTGTGCCTTGCCTGGCAAGACCTAGAAAGACCTTCCTTGCTTTGCTTTGCCTTGCCTACCGCTCTTTGCAATGCAAACCAAGTGTAGGCGCAATTGTAGGCAAGTCAAGGGAGAAGTTGACAAGGCTGGAGCCATGAGGGGCAAGCAAATGGAGTGGTAGGTGAGAGAAGGCCCAGAACTTCTAGGCAAGGATGGGCATAGGAAGGCCAGGCAGAAACAGGAAGGCCTAGGCAAGGCTAGGTTTCCCTGGAGGAAAGCAGTCAAGTGTGGGCAGGTCAAGTGTGGACGTAGGCACTGGAGGGAGTGCAAGGCTAGGGAGGCAAGGCAGGGCAAGGCAAGGAAACTTTGGGGTCACCAAGGCAAGACAAATGAGAGGTACATTCAAAGACTGCTGGTACACAAAAGGGGCTAGGACAGACTTCTCTGGCTGGCCTTGATCTCACATGGGCCATCTCTAATCTGCACCTAAAACACTTGGATTACCTGCTTTCCTTGGTATACAAAAGAACTGTCATTCTGGTCCTGAAGCGCAAAGGTGAAATGTGAATTTTATGTCCAAAATTCAAGACATGTAAGGATAGGTGCCAGAAGCAAGCTGCCAGGACAGATGGGTGTGCTTGCACGTGACCTCTTTTGGGCTTCCTCTCACATGCTCCTGAAACGCTGGAGGTACGTGAAAGCCTTGAGAGTCCTAGGAGAAGCAGGCAGGGCAAGGCAAGATGAAGAAATTCCGCAAAAAGAGGGGTATTGAATTCCAGGTGGGGGACGAGTGAGCAAGGGAATGCAAGGCAAGGGAGAGGAGAGGTTCAAAGGTAACGCCAAGAAAAGTGGTGGCTTTGCCAGGCAAGACAAAGGAGAGGCAAGCAAGGCAATGAGAGTCCTAGAAGGAGAAGGAAATGAAAGATTGGAGCTGGACAAAGGGGAAGGGAAACTGGACAAAGTGGCAAGGGGGATGGGTGGTGCAAGGCACTGGACTGGTAGGAAGGGCAAGGGAAAGACATGGATGGGTCAGGAAGGAAGAGGAAAACAATGGCCAGGAATGACAAAGAAATGCAAGGTTGGATAGGAAAGGAAAGGCAAGGCAATGTAGGGAAGGGGTAGGCCAGACAATGGGTGTCTTAAGAGGAAAAGTATGCATAGCAAGACCAAGAGAAAAGCGGTAAAGAAGTTAGCGTGGGGCATAGGTGAGTGTAGCTGAGAAAGAAAGAAAGAAAGAAAGTGCCTCATTCCAGTTTGTATGTATGTATGTGTGTGTGAAGTTTGCAGGATGTAAAGCAGAGACTTGATGGTGGAGTGAAAGGATGCTTTTGAATACACGTGGCAAGGTCCAAGCAAACTATTTGTCTTGGCACATCTGTGTCCCATAAACTTCTTAGTTTAGATTCAGACTGTAAGCGGGACAGAGAACACCCCTAAAATTACAGCTGAGCAAGAAAGCAGGTCGCATCAGCATGTTTTAAAGGAAGCAGTTTTTTTGTGTGAGAAGAAAATGGACATATGAGACTCCAGCAGTATCGACGTTCAGCTTAGAAGCAAAGTGCAATGATTCCGTACAAACTCTGAAAATGAAACGCAGCAATAAAAAGGCAATGGGACATGTCAGCGAAAGCTTTGTGGCCAAGCAGGGTGAGATGTTTGAAGCAGAACCACAGTTTGGTTTCACTAAGGATCCATCATGGTGGATTGCAAACATGTGCCAAGACAACACATATTCTGCAGCTGTTGCAGCTCTCCGCAGGAACACTAGCGCTTTCCCTTAGGCTCTAAAATGCAGAGAAATGGCCTGCGCAGCGCAGAAGCTATTTGTGCTGCTTGTACACCTCTTCCAACCCCTCAGTGGAAACTATTGCGCCTGCCTTTAGACTCTGAGATCCAGAGAACACAATGGTAGAGGCAGTGGAGAATGGAAGGAGAGAGTGAAGTTTGATGAGTGAGTTTGATGTGACTTATGTGGAGCACGCAGAAAATGTAGCCCCGTACTGGTTTTTACACCTGGAGCCTATTTCTGTAAGACATTTCAGGTGGACATTTTTGATCAAGAAGCCAGAGTGAAAAAATTGACAGCGGGTCTCTCTGGGAAAGAAAAAGCAGCAAGGCGTCGTGTGCCATTTAAATGCTGCTATAAGAAGGGCGTACTTTAGCAGCATCTCTCTTGACACTTCTATCTGTGTAATCTCTAGCTGCTTGGACACAGCGACACTGAAAATAATTGTACTGCAAATACCAAGTTACACAGGGAAAAAGGGTAGGTCAGCAAATGCCTTCTGTCCTGGCACATCTCTCAGTCAGAACTCCAGCTGAAAAATTTTGCTGTAATGATGGACTTTGCCACCTGGAGAGAATTTATATAGTTGGGAAGAAGCATTCAAAGCCCTAGTGCATTTCGTCTATTTTACGGACTGCAAGGGCACTCTAAAGGCCAGCACTAGCTTTTTGTTGGACTTTTTCTTTTTGAGTAGCTGCTGGACGTTTTGAAGCGGTTTGGGATCTGCTAGAGTGCAAGGTAATACATAGAGCTTGAGGAAAGTGATATACACATTTTATATCTCCAGGGAGGTGGATGCAGTTCAGTGTGTGCGAGTTACATGTTGAGCAGCTGATCACACAGAAAAGAAGAGGCTGCGCTGCAATTGCCTTTTCATTTGCAGCTTATAAACTGCACAGCCCACAATGAAACAATTCCACTTCCTTCTGTGCTACATACAGGATCACATTCTCTCAGTCTCTAAGAGCCAGGACCCCCAGCGGAGCTCTTCCCTGCGCTGCTCCTACACCAATGAGGCCGGAGCCGCAAACAGCTTGGCTTTTTCCCTGGCACCGTCTGCCAGCGCTCATCAAAATAACCACACGATGGCGCTGTCGACTAACAAAAGAAGGAAACGCACCGAGGCCAGCTCCAAAGGACAGAGCCCAGTTGGAAACGTCCCTGCTCTCAAATTAACTGTGCCAGGAAAAAAAGACTTTGCTGATCTTCCCCCTCCAACTGTGCAAACACTTTTGCACCACACTCAAAGGGCAACACGAAATCCTCTGCCCTAACAAACATTTTCACTCTCGCAGAGTCCGGTAACAAACTCAAAGACATCCGCTCAACAAATGTGCCAGCGGAGAGAGAAAGTTCTTTGCTGCCTACAATTTCAACTTCACCCATCAAACAATGAACACACACCCTGCTATTGGCACTTTTCTTTTCAGCTCTACGCTCCTAAGCTTTCAGTCTCAGAGTCAAGATCCAAGCAGCATGGCAACAGGGACTACTCACACACTAAAGCTACAAGGACAAAAAGCTCAACAACTTGGTGTCTAGATTCCCACTGTCAGTTCAACAGCTCTAACCCACAGGGAAACCTCTTGGGAAAAACCTTTAAATTCACTGAGACCACCCAAAGTGCCCATCCAAACTTAATTTCTTTGCCAAAGAGAAGAACAAGAAGCTCATTTCAAGAGAAAGGGCATCCCCTCCTCCAAAATCCAAAACATCCAGTGACTGATCCCATACAATGGTGTCAGAACACTCTTACTAGAGGCAGACAGCCTTCCAAAGATGGATACTGACTCAATGACTGTACAAATTGAGGGAGTGCTTCCAAATATGCCGGCACAAGAAGCTGCTGTCGTCCTTGAGCTGCGCGACACAGCTTCTTATCTGCACCTCCAACTCTGGGGCTACGTGCTTTCCTTCCCATGAGAAAGCATTGCCATTCTCCTTCAGGAACTTACCAAGCCAAACTGTATGCCATGTCCTGTACTATGTCCAACAATGGCTCCTGCACAGAAGGGTCTACGACATAAATATCTCTCTGGACTATACCTCCTCATGGTACCTTTAACGCCTGCCCTATTACATTGTCGCTGTATCTTTTACTTGCCAAGGAAAGGCACTCAGAGTCACTTGGCCTTGCCTTGCCTTTGATGCTGTGGCTAGTCTACTCTTGTTTTGCTTGCTTGCTTATGTGTGCCTTGCCTGGCAAGACCTAGAAAGACCTTCCTTGCTTTGCTTTGCCTTGCCTACCGCTCTTTGCAATGCAAACCAAGTGTAGGCGCAATTGTAGGCAAGTCAAGGGAGAAGTTGACAAGGCTGGAGCCATGAGGGGCAAGCAAATGGAGTGGTAGGTGAGAGAAGGCCCAGAACTTCTAGGCAAGGATGGGCATAGGAAGGCCAGGCAGAAACAGGAAGGCCTAGGCAAGGCTAGGTTTCCCTGGAGGAAAGCAGTCAAGTGTGGGCAGGTCAAGTGTGGGCGTAGGCACTGGAGGGAGTGCAAGGCTAGGGAGGCAAGGCAGGGCAAGGCAAGGAAACTTTGGGGTCACCAAGGCAAGACAAATGAGAGGTACATTCAAAGACTGCTGGTACACAAAAGGGGCTAGGACAGACTTCTCTGGCTGGCCTTGATCTCACATGGGCCATCTCTAATCTGCACCTAAAACACTTGGATTACCTGCTTTCCTTGGTATACAAAAGAACTGTCATTCTGGTCCTGAAGCGCAAAGGTGAAATGTGAATTTTATGTCCAAAATGCAAGACATGTAAGGATAGGTGCCAGAAGCAAGCTGCCAGGACAGATGGGTGTGCTTGCACGTGACCTCTTTTGGGCTTCCTCTCACATGCTCCTGAAACGCTGGAGGTACGTGAAAGCCTTGAGAGTCCTAGGAGAAGCAGGCAGGGCAAGGCAAGATGAAGAAATTCCGCAAAAAGAGGGGTATTGAATTCCAGGTGGGGGACGAGTGAGCAAGGGAATGCAAGGCAAGGGAGAGGAGAGGTTCAAAGGTAACGCCAAGAAAAGTGGTGGCTTTGCCAGGCAAGACAAAGGAGAGGCAAGCAAGGCAATGAGAGTCCTAGAAGGAGAAGGAAATGAAAGATTGGAGCTGGACAAAGGGGAAGGGAAACTGGACAAAGTGGCAAGGGGGATGGGTGGTGCAAGGCACTGGACTGGTAGGAAGGGCAAGGGAAAGACATGGATGGGTCAGGGAGGAAGAGGAAAACAATGGCCAGGAATGACAAAGAAATGCAAGGTTGGATAGGAAAGGAAAGGCAAGGCAATGTAGGGAAGGGGTAGGCCAGACAATGGGTGTCTTAAGAGGAAAAGTATGCATAGCAAGATCAAGAGAAAAGCGGTAAAGAAGTTAGCGTGGGGGATAGGTGAGTGTAGCTGAGAAAGAAAGAAAGAAAGAAAGTGCCTCATTCCAGTTTGTATGTATGTATGTGTGTGTGAAGTTTGCAGGATGTAAAGCAGAGACTTGATGGTGGAGTGAAAGGATGCTTTTGAATACACGTGGCAAGGTCCAAGCAAACTATTTGTCTTGGCACATCTGTGTCCCATAAACTTCTTAGTTTAGATTCAGACTGTAAGCGGGACAGAGAACACCCCTAAAATTACAGCTGAGCAAGAAAGCAGGTCGCATCAGCATGTTTTAAAGGAAGCAGTTTTTTTGTGTGAGAAGAAAATGGACATATGAGACTCCAGCAGTATCGACGTTCAGCTTAGAAGCAAAGTGCAATGATTCCATACAAACTCTGAAAATGAAACGCAGCAATAAAAAGGCAATGGGACATGTCAGCGAAAGCTTTGTGGCCAAGCAGGGTGAGATGTTTGAAGCAGAACCACAGTTTGGTTTCACTAAGGATCCATCATGGTGGATTGCAAACATGTGCCAAGACAACACATATTCTGCAGCTGTTGCAGCTCTCCGCAGAAACACTAGCGCTTTCCCTTAGACTCTAAAATGCAGAGAAATGGCCTGCGCAGCGCAGAAGCTATTTGTGCTGCTTGTACACCTCTTCCAACCCCTCAGTGGAAACTATTGCGCTTGCCTTTAGACTCTGAGATCCAGAGAACACAATGGTAGAGGCAGTGGAGAATGGAAGGAGAGAGTGAAGTTTGATGAGTGAGTTTGATGTGACTTATGTGGAGCACGCAGAAAATGTAGCCCCGTACTGGTTTTTACACCTGGAGCCTATTTCTGTAAGACATTTCAGGTGGACATTTTTGATCAAGAAGCCAGAGTGAAAAAATTGACAGCGGGTCTCTCTGGGAAAGAAAAAGCAGCAAGGCGTCGTGTGCCATTTAAATGCTGCTATAAGAAGGGCGTACTTTAGCAGCATCTCTCTTGACACTTCTATCTGTGTAATCTCTAGCTGCTTGGACACAGCGACACTGAAAATAATTGTACTGCAAATACCAAGTTACACAGGGAAAAAGGGTAGGTCAGCAAATGCCTTCTGTCCTGGCACATCTCTCAGTCAGAACTCCAGCTGAAAAATTTTGCTGTAATGATGGACTTTGCCACCTGGAGAGAATTTATATAGTTGGGAAGAAGCATTCAAAGCCCTAGTGCATTTCGTCTATTTTACGGACTGCAAGGGCACTATAAAGGCCAGCACTAGCTTTTTGTTGGACTTTTTCTTTTTGAGTAGCTGCTGGACGTTTTGAAGCGGTTTGGGATCTGCTAGAGTGCAAGGTAATACATAGAGCTTGAGGAAAGTGATATACACATTTTATATCTCCAGGGAGGTGGATGCAGTTCAGTGTGTGCGAGTTACATGTTGAGCAGCTGATCACACAGAAAAGAAGAGGCTGCGCTGCAATTGCCTTTTCATTTGCATCTTATAAACTGCACAGCCCACAATGAAACAATTCCACTTCCTTCTGTGCTACATACAGGATCACATCCTCTCAGTCTCTAAGAGCCAGGACCCCCAGCGGAGCTCTTCCCTGCGCTGCTCCTACACCAATGAGGCCGGAGCCGCAAACAGCTTGGCTTTTTCCCTGGCACCGTCTGCCAGCGCTCATCAAAATAACCACACGATGGCGCTGTCGACTAACAAAAGAAGGAAACGCACCGAGGCCAGCTCCAAAGGACAGAGCCCAGTTGGAAACGTCCCTGCTCTCAAATTATCTGTGCCAGGAAAAAAAGACTTTGCTGATCTTCCCCCTCCAAGTGTGCAAACACTTTTGCACCACACTCAAAGGGCAACACGAAATCTTCTGCCCTAACAAACATTTTCACTCTCGCAGAGTCCGGTAACAAACTCAAAGACATCCGCTCAACAAATGTGCCAGCGGAGAGAGAAAGTTCTTTGCTGCCTACAATTTCAACTTCACCCATCAAACAATGAACACACACCCTGCTATTGGCACTTTTCTTTTCAGCTCTACGCTCCTAAGCTTTCAGTCTCAGAGTCAAGATCCAAGCAGCATGGCAACAGGGACTACTCACACACTAAAGCTACAAGGACAAAAAGCTCAACAACTTGGTGTCTAGATTCCCACTGTCAGTTCAACAGCTCTAACCCACAGGGAAACCTCTTGGGAAAAACCTTTAAATTCACTGAGACCACCCAAAGTGCCCATCCAAACTTAATTTCTTTGCCAAAGAGAAGAACAAGAAGCTCATTTCAAGAGAAAGGGCATCCCCTCCTCCAAAATCCAAAACATCCAGTGACTGATCCCATACAATGGTGTCAGAACACTCTTACTAGAGGCAGACAGCCTTCCAAAGATGGATACTGACTCAATGACTGTACAAATTGAGGGAGTGCTTCCAAATATGCCGGCACAAGAAGCTTATGTCGTCCTTGAGCTGCGCGACACAGCTTCTTATCTGCACCTCCAACTCTGGGGCTACGTGCTTTCCTTCCCATGAGAAAGCATTGCCATTCTCCTTCAGGAACTTACCAAGCCAAACTGTATGCCATGTCCTGTACTATGTCCAACAATGGCTCCTGCACAGAAGGGTCTACGACATAAATATCTCTCTGGACTATACCTCCTCATGGTACCTTTAACGCCTGCCCTATTACATTGTCACTATATCTTTTACTTGCCAAGGAAAGGCACTCAGAGTCACTTGGCCTTGCCTTGCCTTTGATGCTGTGGCTAGTCTACTCTTGTTTTGCTTGCTTGCTTATGTGTGCCTTGCCTGGCAAGACCTAGAAAGACCTTCCTTGCTTTGCTTTGCCTTGCCTACCGCTCTTTGCAATGCAAACCAAGTGTAGGCGCAATTGTAGGCAAGTCAAGGGAGAAGTTGACAAGGCTGGAGCCATGAGGGGCAAGCAAATGGAGTGGTAGGTGAGAGAAGGCCCAGAACTTCTAGGCAAGGATGGGCATACGAAGGCCAGGCAGAAACAGGAAGGCCTAGGCAAGGCTAGGTTTCCCTGGAGGAAAGCAGTCAAGTGTGGGCAGGTCAAGTGTGGGCGTAGGCACTGGAGGGAGTGCAAGGCTAGGGAGGCAAGGCAGGGCAAGGCAAGGAAACTTTGGGGTCACCAAGGCAAGACAAATGAGAGGTACATTCAAAGACTGCTGGTACACAAAAGGGGCTAGGACAGACTTCTCTGGCTGGCCTTGATCTCACATGGGCCATCTCTAATCTGCACCTAAAACACTTGGATTACCTGCTTTCCTTGGTATACAAAAGAACTGTCATTCTGGTCCTGAAGCGCAAAGGTGAAATGTGAATTTTATGTCCAAAATGCAAGACATGTAAGGATAGGTGCCAGAAGCAAGCTGCCAGGACAGATGGGTGTGCTTGCACGTGACCTCTTTTGGGCTTCCTCTCACATGCTCCTGAAACGCTGGAGGTACGTGAAAGCCTTGAGAGTCCTAGGAGAAGCAGGCAGGGCAAGGCAAGATGAAGAAATTCCGCAAAAAGAGGGGTATTGAATTCCAGGTGGGGGACGAGTGAGCAAGGGAATGCAAGGCAAGGGAGAGGAGAGGTTCAAAGGTAACGCCAAGAAAAGTGGTGGCTTTGCCAGGCAAGACAAAGGAGAGGCAAGCAAGGCAATGAGAGTCCTAGAAGGAGAAGGAAATGAAAGATTGGAGCTGGACAAAGGGGAAGGGAAACTGGACAAAGTGGCAAGGGGGATGGGTGGTGCAAGGCACTGGACTGGTAGGAAGGGCAAGGGAAAGACATGGATGGGTCAGGGAGGAAGAGGAAAACAATGGCCAGGAATGACAAAGAAATGCAAGGTTGGATAGGAAAGGAAAGGCAAGGCAATGTAGGGAAGGGGTAGGCCAGACAATGGGTGTCTTAAGAGGAAAAGTATGCATAGCAAGACCAAGAGAAAAGCGGTAAAGAAGTTAGCGTGGGGCATAGGTGAGTGTAGCTGAGAAAGAAAGAAAGAAAGAAAGTGCCTCATTCCAGTTTGTATGTATGTATGTGTGTGTGAAGTTTGCAGGATGTAAAGCAGAGACTTGATGGTGGAGTGAAAGGATGCTTTTGAATACATGTGGCAAGGTCCAAGCAAACTATTTGTCTTGGCACATCTGTGTCCCATAAACTTCTTAGTTTAGATTCAGACTGTAAGCGGGACAGAGAACACCCCTAAAATTACAGCTGAGCAAGAAAGCAGGTCGCATCAGCATGTTTTAAAGGAAGCAGTTTTTTTGTGTGAGAAGAAAATGGACATATGAGACTCCAGCAGTATCGACGTTCAGCTTAGAAGCAAAGTGCAATGATTCCATACAAACTCTGAAAATGAAACGCAGCAATAAAAAGGCAATGGGACATGTCAGCGAAAGCTTTGTGGCCAAGCAGGGTGAGATGTTTGAAGCAGAACCACAGTTTGGTTTCACTAAGGATCCATCATGGTGGATTGCAAACATGTGCCAAGACAACACATATTCTGCAGCTGTTGCAGCTCTCCGCAGAAACACTAGCGCTTTCCCTTAGACTCTAAAATGCAGAGAAATGGCCTGCGCAGCGCAGAAGCTATTTGTGCTGCTTGTACACCTCTTCCAACCCCTCAGTGGAAACTATTGCGCTTGCCTTTAGACTCTGAGATCCAGAGAACACAATGGTAGAGGCAGTGGAGAATGGAAGGAGAGAGTGAAGTTTGATGAGTGAGTTTGATGTGACTTATGTGGAGCACGCAGAAAATGTAGCCCCGTACTGGTTTTTACACCTGGAGCCTATTTCTGTAAGACATTTCAGGTGGACATTTTTGATCAAGAAGCCAGAGTGAAAAAATTGACAGCGGGTCTCTCTGGGAAAGAAAAAGCAGCAAGGCATCGTGTGCCATTTAAATGCTGCTATAAGAAGGGCGTACTTTAGCAGCATCTCTCTTGACACTTCTATCTGTGTAATCTCTAGCTGCTTGGACACAGCGACACTGAAAATAATTGTACTGCAAATACCAAGTTACACAGGGAAAAAGGGTAGGTCAGCAAATGCCTTCTGTCCTGGCACATCTCTCAGTCAGAACTCCAGCTGAAAAATTTTGCTGTAATGATGGACTTTGCCACCTGGAGAGAATTTATATAGTTGGGAAGAAGCATTCAAAGCCCTAGTGCATTTCGTCTATTTTACGGACTGCAAGGGCACTATAAAGGCCAGCACTAGCTTTTTGTTGGACTTTTTCTTTTTGAGTAGCTGCTGGACGTTTTGAAGCGGTTTGGGATCTGCTAGAGTGCAAGGTAATACATAGAGCTTGAGGAAAGTGATATACACATTTTATATCTCCAGGGAGGTGGATGCAGTTCAGTGTGTGCGAGTTACATGTTGAGCAGCTGATCACACAGAAAAGAAGAGGCTGCGCTGCAATTGCCTTTTCATTTGCAGCTTATAAACTGCACAGCCCACAATGAAACAATTCCACTTCCTTCTGTGCTACATACAGGATCACATTCTCTCAGTCTCTAAGAGCCAGGACCCCCAGCGGAGCTCTTCCCTGCGCTGCTCCTACACCAATGAGGCCGGAGCCGCAAACAGCTTGGCTTTTTCCCTGGCACCGTCTGCCAGCGCTCATCAAAATAACCACACGATGGCGCTGTCGACTAACAAAAGAAGGAAACGCACCGAGGCCAGCTCCAAAGGACAGAGCCGAGTTGGAAACGTCCCTGCTCTCAAATTAACTGTGCCAGGAAAAAAAGACTTTGCTGATCTTCCCCCTCCAAGTGTGCAAACACTTTTGCACCACACTCAAAGGGCAACACGAAATCCTCTGCCCTAACAAACATTTTCACTCTCGCAGAGTCCGGTAACAAACTCAAAGACATCCGCTCAACAAATGTGCCAGCGGAGAGAGAAAGTTCTTTGCTGCCTACAATTTCAGCTTCACCCATCAAACAATGAACACACACCCTGCTATTGGCACTTTTCTTTTCAGCTCTACGCTCCTAAGCTTTCAGTCTCAGAGTCAAGATCCAAGCAGCATGGCAACAGGGACTACTCACACACTAAAGCTACAAGGACAAAAAGCTCAACAACTTGGTGTCTAGATTCCCACTGTCAGTTCAACAGCTCTAACCCACAGGGAAACCTCTTGGGAAAAACCTTTAAATTTGCTGAGACCACCCAAAGGGCCCATCCAAACTTAATTTCTTTGCCAAAGAGAAGAACAAGAAGCTCATTTCAAGAGAAAGGGCATCCCCTCCTCCAAAATCCAAAACATCCAGTGACTGATCCCATACAATGGTGTCAGAACACTCTTACTAGAGGCAGACAGCCTTCCAAAGATGGATACTGACTCAATGACTGTACAAATTGAGGGAGTGCTTCCAAATATGCCGGCACAAGAAGCTGCTGTCGTCCTTGAGCTGCGCGACACAGCTTCTTATCTGCACCTCCAACTCTGGGGCTACGTGCTTTCCTTCCCATGAGAAAGCATTGCCATTCTCCTTCAGGAACTTACCAAGCCAAACTGTATGCCATGTCCTGTACTATGTCCAACAATGGCTCCTGCACAGAAGGGTCTACGACATAAATATCTCTCTGGACTATACCTCCTCATGGTACCTTTAACGCCTGCCCTATTACATTGTCACTGTATCTTTTACTTGCCAAGGAAAGGCACTCAGAGTCACTTGGCCTTGCCTTGCCTTTGATGCTGTGGCTAGTCTACTCTTGTTTTGCTTGCTTGCTTATGTGTGCCTTGCCTGGCAAGACCTAGAAAGACCTTCCTTGCTTTGCTTTGCCTTGCCTACCGCTCTTTGCAATGCAAACCAAGTGTAGGAGCAATTGTAGGCAAGTCAAGGGAGAAGCTGACAAGGCTGGAGCCATGAGGGGCAAGCAAATGGAGTGGTAGGTGAGAGAAGGCCCAGAACTTCTAGGCAAGGATGGGCATAGGAAGGCCAGGCAGAAACAGGAAGGCCTAGGCAAGGCTAGGTTTCCCTGGAGGAAAGCAGTCAAGTGTGGGCAGGTCAAGTGTGGGCGTAGGCACTGGAGGGAGTGCAAGGCTAGGGAGGCAAGGCAGGGCAAGGCAAGGAAACTTTTGGGTCACCAAGGCAAGACAAATGAGAGGTACATTCAAAGACTGCTGGTACACAAAAGGGGCTAGGACAGACTTCTCTGTCTGGCCTTGATCTCACATGGGCCATCTCTAATCTGCACCTAAAACACTTGGATTACCTGCTTTCGTTGGTATACAAAAGAACTGTCATTCTGGTCCTGAAGCGCAAAGGTGAAATGTGAATTTTATGTCCAAAATTCAAGACATGTAAGGATAGGTGCCAGAAGCAAGCTGCCAGGACAGATGGGTGTGCTTGCACGTGACCTCTTTTGGGCTTCCTCTCACATGCTCCTGAAACGCTGGAGGTACGTGAAAGCCTTGAGAGTCCTAGGAGAAGCAGGCAGGGCAAGGCAAGATGAAGAAATTCCGCAAAAAGAGGGGTATTGAATTCCAGGTGGGGGACGAGTGAGCAAGGGAATGCAAGGCAAGGGAGAGGAGAGGTTCAAAGGTAACGCCAAGAAAAGTGGTGGCTTTGCCAGGCAAGACAAAGGAGAGGCAAGCAAGGCAATGAGAGTCCTAGAAGGAGAAGGAAATGAAAGATTGGAGCTGGACAAAGGGGAAGGGAAACTGGACAAAGTGGCAAGGGGGATGGGTGGTGCAAGGCACTGGACTGGTAGGAAGGGCAAGGGAAAGACATGGATGGGTCAGGAAGGAAGAGGAAAACAATGGCCAGGAATGACAAAGAAATGCAAGGTTGGATAGGAAAGGAAAGGCAAGGCAATGTAGGGAAGGGGTAGGCCAGACAATGGGTGTCTTAAGAGGAAAAGTATGCATAGCAAGACCAAGAGAAAAGCGGTAAAGAAGTTAGCGTGGGGGATAGGTGAGTGTAGCTGAGAAAGAAAGAAAGAAAGAAAGTGCCTCATTCCAGTTTGTATGTATGTATGTGTGTGTGAAGTTTGCAGGATGTAAAGCAGAGTCTTGATGGTGGAGTGAAAGGATGCTTTTGAATACACGTGGCAAGGTCCAAGCAAACTATTTGTCTTGGCACATCTGTGTCCCATAAACTTCTTAGTTTAGATTCAGACTGTAAGCGGGACAGAGAACACCCCTAAAATTACAGCTGAGCAAGAAAGCAGGTCGCATCAGCATGTTTTAAAGGAAGCAGTTTTTTTGTGTGAGAAGAAAATGGACATATGAGACTCCAGCAGTATCGACGTTCAGCTTAGAAGCAAAGTGCAATGATTCCGTACAAACTCTGAAAATGAAACGCAGCAATAAAAAGGCAATGGGACATGTCAGCGAAAGCTTTGTGGCCAAGCAGGGTGAGATGTTTGAAGCAGAACCACAGTTTGGTTTCACTAAGGATCCATCATGGTGGATTGCAAACATGTGCCAAGACAACACATATTCTGCAGCTGTTGCAGCTCTCCGCAGGAACACTAGCGCTTTCCCTTAGACTCTAAAATGCAGAGAAATGGCCTGCGCAGCGCAGAAGCTATTTGTGCTGCTTGTACACCTCTTCCAACCCCTCAGTGGAAACTATTGCGCCTGCCTTTAGACTCTGAGATCCAGAGAACACAATGGTAGAGGCAGTGGAGAATGGAAGGAGAGAGTGAAGTTTGATGAGTGAGTTTGATGTGACTTATGTGGAGCACGCAGAAAATGTAGCCCCGTACTGGTTTTTACACCTGGAGTCTATTTCTGTAAGACATTTCAGGTGGACATTTTTGATCAAGAAGCCAGAGTGAAAAAATTGACAGCAGGTGTCTCTGGGAAAGAAAAAGCAGCAAGGCGTCGTGTGCCATTTAAATGCTGCTATAAGAAGGGCGTACTTTAGCAGCATCTCTCTTGACACTTCTATCTGTGTAATCTCTAGCTGCTTGGACACAGCGACACTGAAAATAATTGTACTGCAAATACCAAGTTACACAGGGAAAAAGGGTAGGTCAGCAAATGCCTTCTGTCCTGGCACATCTCTCAGTCAGAACTCCAGCTGAAAAATTTTGCTGTAATGATGGACTTTGCCACCTGGAGAGAATTTATATAGTTGGGAAGAAGCATTCAAAGCCCTAGTGCATTTCGTTTATTTTACGGACTGCAAGGGCACTATAAAGGCCAGCACTAGCTTTTTGTTGGACTTTTTCTTTTTGAGTAGCTGCTGGACGTTTTGAAGCGGTTTGGGATCTGCTAGAGTGCAAGGTAATACATAGAGCTTGAGGAAAGTGATATACACATTTTATATCTCCAGGGAGGTGGATGCAGTTCAGTGTGTGCGAGTTACATGTTGAGCAGCTGATCACACAGAAAAGAAGAGGCTGCGCTGCAATTGCCTTTTCATTTGCAGCTTATAAACTGCACAGCCCACAATGAAACAATTCCACTTCCTTCTGTGCTACATACAGGATCACATTCTCTCAGTCTCTAAGAGCCAGGACCCCCAGCGGAGCTCTTCCCTGCGCTGCTCCTACACCAATGAGGCCGGAGCCGCAAACAGCTTGGCTTTTTCCCTGGCACCGTCTGCCAGCGCTCATCAAAATAACCACACGATGGCGCTGTCGACTAACAAAAGAAGGAAACGCACCGAGGCCAGCTCCAAAGGACAGAGCCGAGTTGGAAACGTCCCTGCTCTCAAATTAACTGTGCCAGGAAAAAAAGACTTTGCTGATCTTCCCCCTCCAAGTGTGCAAACACTTTTGCACCACACTCAAAGGGCAACACGAAATCCTCTGCCCTAACAAACATTTTCACTCTCGCAGAGTCCGGTAACAAACTCAAAGACATCCGCTCAACAAATGTGCCAGCGGAGAGAGAAAGTTCTTTGCTGCCTACAATTTCAGCTTCACCCATCAAACAATGAACACACACCCTGCTATTGGCACTTTTCTTTTCAGCTCTACGCTCCTAAGCTTTCAGTCTCAGAGTCAAGATCCAAGCAGCATGGCAACAGGGACTACTCACACACTAAAGCTACAAGGACAAAAAGCTCAACAACTTGGTGTCTAGATTCCCACTGTCAGTTCAACAGCTCTAACCCACAGGGAAACCTCTTGGGAAAAACCTTTAAATTTGCTGAGACCACCCAAAGGGCCCATCCAAACTTAATTTCTTTGCCAAAGAGAAGAACAAGAAGCTCATTTCAAGAGAAAGGGCATCCCCTCCTCCAAAATCCAAAACATCCAGTGACTGATCCCATACAATGGTGTCAGAACACTCTTACTAGAGGCAGACAGCCTTCCAAAGATGGATACTGACTCAATGACTGTACAAATTGAGGGAGTGCTTCCAAATATGCCGGCACAAGAAGCTGCTGTCGTCCTTGAGCTGCGCGACACAGCTTCTTATCTGCACCTCCAACTCTGGGGCTACGTGCTTTCCTTCCCATGAGAAAGCATTGCCATTCTCCTTCAGGAACTTACCAAGCCAAACTGTATGCCATGTCCTGTACTATGTCCAACAATGGCTCCTGCACAGAAGGGTCTACGACATAAATATCTCTCTGGACTATACCTCCTCATGGTACCTTTAACGCCTGCCCTATTACATTGTCACTGTATCTTTTACTTGCCAAGGAAAGGCACTCAGAGTCACTTGGCCTTGCCTTGCCTTTGATGCTGTGGCTAGTCTACTCTTGTTTTGCTTGCTTGCTTATGTGTGCCTTGCCTGGCAAGACCTAGAAAGACCTTCCTTGCTTTGCTTTGCCTTGCCTACCGCTCTTTGCAATGCAAACCAAGTGTAGGAGCAATTGTAGGCAAGTCAAGGGAGAAGCTGACAAGGCTGGAGCCATGAGGGGCAAGCAAATGGAGTGGTAGGTGAGAGAAGGCCCAGAACTTCTAGGCAAGGATGGGCATAGGAAGGCCAGGCAGAAACAGGAAGGCCTAGGCAAGGCTAGGTTTCCCTGGAGGAAAGCAGTCAAGTGTGGGCAGGTCAAGTGTGGGCGTAGGCACTGGAGGGAGTGCAAGGCTAGGGAGGCAAGGCAGGGCAAGGCAAGGAAACTTTGGGGTCACCAAGGCAAGACAAATGAGAGGTACATTCAAAGACTGCTGGTACACAAAAGGGGCTAGGACAGACTTCTCTGGCTGGCCTTGATCTCACATGGGCCATCTCTAATCTGCACCTAAAACACTTGGATTACCTGCTTTCCTTGGTATACAAAAGAACTGTCATTCTGGTCCTGAAGCGCAAAGGTGAAATGTGAATTTTATGTCCAAAATTCAAGACATGTAAGGATAGGTGCCAGAAGCAAGCTGCCAGGACAGATGGGTGTGCTTGCACGTGACCTCTTTTGGGCTTCCTCTCACATGCTCCTGAAACGCTGGAGGTACGTGAAAGCCTTGAGAGTCCTAGGAGAAGCAGGCAGGGCAAGGCAAGATGAAGAAATTCCGCAAAAAGAGGGGTATTGAATTCCAGGTGGGGGACGAGTGAGCAAGGGAATGCAAGGCAAGGGAGAGGAGAGGTTCAAAGGTAACGCCAAGAAAAGTGGTGGCTTTGCCAGGCAAGACAAAGGAGAGGCAAGCAAGGCAATGAGAGTCCTAGAAGGAGAAGGAAATGAAAGATTGGAGCTGGACAAAGGGGAAGGGAAACTGGACAAAGTGGCAAGGGGGATGGGTGGTGCAAGGCACTGGACTGGTAGGAAGGGCAAGGGAAAGACATGGATGGGTCAGGAAGGAAGAGGAAAACAATGGCCAGGAATGACAAAGAAATGCAAGGTTGGATAGGAAAGGAAAGGCAAGGCAATGTAGGGAAGGGGTAGGCCAGACAATGGGTGTCTTAAGAGGAAAAGTATGCATAGCAAGACCAAGAGAAAAGCGGTAAAGAAGTTAGCGTGGGGGATAGGTGAGTGTAGCTGAGAAAGAAAGAAAGAAAGAAAGTGCCTCATTCCAGTTTGTATGTATGTATGTGTGTGTGAAGTTTGCAGGATGTAAAGCAGAGTCTTGATGGTGGAGTGAAAGGATGCTTTTGAATACACGTGGCAAGGTCCAAGCAAACTATTTGTCTTGGCACATCTGTGTCCCATAAACTTCTTAGTTTAGATTCAGACTGTAAGCGGGACAGAGAACACCCCTAAAATTACAGCTGAGCAAGAAAGCAGGTCGCATCAGCATGTTTTAAAGGAAGCAGTTTTTTTGTGTGAGAAGAAAATGGACATATGAGACTCCAGCAGTATCGACGTTCAGCTTAGAAGCAAAGTGCAATGATTCCGTACAAACTCTGAAAATGAAACGCAGCAATAAAAAGGCAATGGGACATGTCAGCGAAAGCTTTGTGGCCAAGCAGGGTGAGATGTTTGAAGCAGAACCACAGTTTGGTTTCACTAAGGATCCATCATGGTGGATTGCAAACATGTGCCAAGACAACACATATTCTGCAGCTGTTGCAGCTCTCCGCAGGAACACTAGCGCTTTCCCTTAGACTCTAAAATGCAGAGAAATGGCCTGCGCAGCGCAGAAGCTATTTGTGCTGCTTGTACACCTCTTCCAACCCCTCAGTGGAAACTATTGCGCCTGCCTTTAGACTCTGAGATCCAGAGAACACAATGGTAGAGGCAGTGGAGAATGGAAGGAGAGAGTGAAGTTTGATGAGTGAGTTTGATGTGACTTATGTGGAGCACGCAGAAAATGTAGCCCCGTACTGGTTTTTACACCTGGAGTCTATTTCTGTAAGACATTTCAGGTGGACATTTTTGATCAAGAAGCCAGAGTGAAAAAATTGACAGCAGGTGTCTCTGGGAAAGAAAAAGCAGCAAGGCGTCGTGTGCCATTTAAATGCTGCTATAAGAAGGGCGTACTTTAGCAGCATCTCTCTTGACACTTCTATCTGTGTAATCTCTAGCTGCTTGGACACAGCGACACTGAAAATAATTGTACTGCAAATACCAAGTTACACAGGGAAAAAGGGTAGGTCAGCAAATGCCTTCTGTCCTGGCACATCTCTCAGTCAGAACTCCAGCTGAAAAATTTTGCTGTAATGATGGACTTTGCCACCTGGAGAGAATTTATATAGTTGGGAAGAAGCATTCAAAGCCCTAGTGCATTTCGTTTATTTTACGGACTGCAAGGGCACTATAAAGGCCAGCACTAGCTTTTTGTTGGACTTTTTCTTTTTGAGTAGCTGCTGGACGTTTTGAAGCGGTTTGGGATCTGCTAGAGTGCAAGGTAATACATAGAGCTTGAGGAAAGTGATATACACATTTTATATCTCCAGGGAGGTGGATGCAGTTCAGTGTGTGCGAGTTACATGTTGAGCAGCTGATCACACAGAAAAGAAGAGGCTGCGCTGCAATTGCCTTTTCATTTGCAGCTTATAAACTGCACAGCCCACAATGAAACAATTCCACTTCCTTCTGTGCTACATACAGGATCACATTCTCTCAGTCTCTAAGAGCCAGGACCCCCAGCGGAGCTCTTCCCTGCGCTGCTCCTACACCAATGAGGCCGGAGCCGCAAACAGCTTGGCTTTTTCCCTGGCACCGTCTGCCAGCGCTCATCAAAATAACCACACGATGGCGCTGTCGACTAACAAAAGAAGGAAACGCACCGAGGCCAGCTCCAAAGGACAGAGCCGAGTTGGAAACGTCCCTGCTCTCAAATTAACTGTGCCAGGAAAAAAAGACTTTGCTGATCTTCCCCCTCCAAGTGTGCAAACACTTTTGCACCACACTCAAAGGGCAACACGAAATCTTCTGCCCTAACAAACATTTTCACTCTCGCAGAGTCCGGTAACAAACTCAAAGACATCCGCTCAACAAATGTGCCAGCGGAGAGAGAAAGTTCTTTGCTGCCTACAATTTCAACTTCACCCATCAAACAATGAACACACACCCTGCTATTGGCACTTTTCTTTTCAGCTCTACACTCCTAAGCTTTCAGTCTCAGAGTCAAGATCCAAGCAGCATGGCAACAGGGACAACTCACACACTAAAGCTACAAGGACAAAAAGCTCAACAACTTGGTGTCTAGATTCCCACTGTCAGTTCAACAGCTCTAACCCACAGGGAAACCTCTTGGGAAAAACCTTTAAATTCACTGAGACCACCCAAAGTGCCCATCCAAACTTAATTTCTTTGCCAAAGAGAAGAACAAGAAGCTCATTTCAAGAGAAAGGGCATCCCCTCCTCCAAAATCCAAAACATCCAGTGACTGATCCCATACAATGGTGTCAGAACACTCTTACTAGAGGCAGACAGCCTTCCAAAGATGGATACTGACTCAATGACTGTACAAATTGAGGGAGTGCTTCCAAATATGCCGGCACAAGAAGCTGCTGTCGTCCTTGAGCTGCGCGACACAGCTTCTTATCTGCACCTCCAACTCTGGGGCTACGTGCTTTCCTTCCCATGAGAAAGCATTGCCATTCTCCTTCAGGAACTTACCAAGCCAAGCTGTATGCCATGTCCTGTACTATGTCCAACAATGGCTCCTGCACAGAAGGGTCTACGACATAAATATCTCTCTGGACTATACCTCCTCATGGTACCTTTAACGCCTGCCCTATTACATTGTCACTATATCTTTTACTTGCCAAGGAAAGGCACTCAGAGTCACTTGGCCTTGCCTTGCCTTTGATGCTGTGGCTAGTCTACTCTTGTTTTGCTTGCTTGCTTATGTGTGCCTTGCCTGGCAAGACCTAGAAAGACCTTCCTTGCTTTGCTTTGCCTTGCCTACCGCTCTTTGCAATGCAAACCAAGTGTAGGCGCAATTGTAGGCAAGTCAAGGGAGAAGCTGACAAGGCTGGAGCCATGAGGGGCAAGCAAATGGAGGCGTAGGTGAGAGAAGGCCCAGAACTTCTAGGCAAGGATGGGCATACGAAGGCCAGGCAGAAACAGGAAGGCCTAGGCAAGGCTAGGTTTCCCTGGAGGAAAGCAGTCAAGTGTGGGCAGGTCAAGTGTGGGCGTAGGCACTGGAGGGAGTGCAAGGCTAGGGAGGCAAGGCAGGGCAAGGCAAGGAAACTTTGGGGTCACCAAGGCAAGACAAATGAGAGGTACATTCAAAGACTGCTGGTACACAAAAGGGGCTAGGACAGACTTCTCTGGCTGGCCTTGATCTCACATGGGCCATCTCTAATCTGCACCTAAAACACTTGGATTACCTGCTTTCCTTGGTATACAAAAGAACTGTCATTCTGGTCCTGAAGCGCAAAGGTGAAATGTGAATTTTATGTCCAAAATTCAAGACATGTAAGGATAGGTGCCAGAAGCAAGCTGCCAGGACAGATGGGTGTGCTTGCACGTGACCTCTTTTGGGCTTCCTCTCACATGCTCCTGAAACGCTGGAGGTACGTGAAAGCCTTGAGAGTCCTAGGAGAAGCAGGCAGGGCAAGGCAAGATGAAGAAATTCCGCAAAAAGAGGGGTATTGAATTCCAGGTGGGGGACGAGTGAGCAAGGGAATGCAAGGCAAGGGAGAGGAGAGGTTCAAAGGTAACGCCAAGAAAAGTGGTGGCTTTGCCAGGCAAGACAAAGGAGAGGCAAGCAAGGCAATGAGAGTCCTAGAAGGAGAAGGAAATGAAAGATTGGAGCTGGACAAAGGGGAAGGGAAACTGGACAAAGTGGCAAGGGGGATGGGTGGTGCAAGGCACTGGACTGGTAGGAAGGGCAAGGGAAAGACATGGATGGGTCAGGGAGGAAGAGGAAAACAATGGCCAGGAATGACAAAGAAATGCAAGGTTGGATAGGAAAGGAAAGGCAAGGCAATGTAGGGAAGGGGTAGGCCAGACAATGGGTGTCTTAAGAGGAAAAGTATGCATAGCAAGACCAAGAGAAAAGCGGTAAAGAAGTTAGCGTGGGGGATAGGTGAGTGTAGCTGAGAAAGAAAGAAAGAAAGAAAGTGCCTCATTCCAGTTTGTATGTATGTATGTGTGTGTGAAGTTTGCAGGATGTAAAGCAGAGACTTGATGGTGGAGTGAAAGGATGCTTTTGAATACACGTGGCAAGGTCCAAGCAAACTATTTGTCTTGGCACATCTGTGTCCCATAAACTTCTTAGTTTAGATTCAGACTGTAAGCGGGACAGAGAACACCCCTAAAATTACAGCTGAGCAAGAAAGCAGGTCGCATCAGCATGTTTTAAAGGAAGCAGTTTTTTTGTGTGAGAAGAAAATGGACATATGAGACTCCGGCAGTATCGACGTTCAGCTTAGAAGCAAAGTGCAATGATTCCGTACAAACTCTGAAAATGAAACGCAGCAATAAAAAGGCAATGGGACATGTCAGCGAAAGCTTTGTGGCCAAGCAGGGTGAGATGTTTGAAGCAGAACCACAGTTTGGTTTCACTAAGGATCCATCATGGTGGATTGCAAACATGTGCCAAGACAACACATATTCTGCAGCTGTTGCAGCTCTCCGCAGGAACACTAGCGCTTTCCCTTAGACTCTAAAATGCAGAGAAATGGCCTGCGCAGCGCAGAAGCTATTTGTGCTGCTTGTACACCTCTTCCAACCCCTCAGTGGAAACTATTGCGCCTGCCTTTAGACTCTGAGATCCAGAGAACACAATGGTAGAGGCAGTGGAGAATGGAAGGAGAGAGTGAAGTTTGATGAGTGAGTTTGATGTGACTTATGTGGAGCACGCAGAAAATGTAGCCCCGTACTGGTTTTTACACCTGGAGCCTATTTCTGTAAGACATTTCAGGTGGACATTTTTGATCAAGAAGCCAGAGTGAAAAAATTGACAGCGGGTCTCTCTGGGAAAGAAAAAGCAGCAAGGCGTCGTGTGCCATTTAAATGCTGCTATAAGAAGGGCGTACTTTAGCAGCATCTCTCTTGACACTTCTATCTGTGTAATCTCTAGCTGCTGGGACACAGCGACACTGAAAATAATTGTACTGCAAATACCAAGTTACACAGGGAAAAAGGGTAGGTCAGCAAATGCCTTCTGTCCTGGCACATCTCTCAGTCAGAACTCCAGCTGAAAAATTTTGCTGTAATGATGGACTTTGCCACCTGGAGAGAATTTATATAGTTGGGAAGAAGCATTCAAAGCCCTAGTGCATTTCGTCTATTTTACGGACTGCAAGGGCACTATAAAGGCCAGCACTAGCTTTTTGTTGGACTTTTTCTTTTTGAGTAGCTGCTGGACGTTTTGAAGCGGTTTGGGATCTGCTAGAGTGCAAGGTAATACATAGAGCTTGAGGAAAGTGATATACACATTTTATATCTCCAGGGAGGTGGATGCAGTTCAGTGTGTGCGAGTTACATGTTGAGCAGCTGATCACACAGAAAAGAAGAGGCTGCGCTGCAATTGCCTTTTCATTTGCAGCTTATAAACTGCACAGCCCACAATGAAACAATTCCACTTCCTTCTGTGCTACATACAGGATCACATTCTCTCAGTCTCTAAGAGCCAGGACCCCCAGCGGAGCTCTTCCCTGCGCTGCTCCTACACCAATGAGGCCGGAGCCGCAAACAGCTTGGCTTTTTCCCTGGCACCGTCTGCCAGCGCTCATCAAAATAACCACACGATGGCGCTGTCGACTAACAAAAGAAGGAAACGCACCGAGGCCAGCTCCAAAGGACAGAGCCGAGTTGGAAACGTCCCTGCTCTCAAATTAACTGTGCCAGGAAAAAAAGACTTTGCTGATCTTCCCCCTCCAAGTGTGCAAACACTTTTGCACCACACTCAAAGGGCAACACGAAATCCTCTGCCCTAACAAACATTTTCACTCTCGCAGAGTCCGGTAACAAACTCAAAGACATCCGCTCAACAAATGTGCCAGCGGAGAGAGAAAGTTCTTTGCTGCCTACAATTTCAACTTCACCCATCAAACAATGAACACACACCCTGCTATTGGCACTTTTCTTTTCAGCTCTACGCTCCTAAGCTTTCAGTCTCAGAGTCAAGATCCAAGCAGCATGGCAACAGGGACTACTCACACACTAAAGCTACAAGGACAAAAAGCTCAACAACTTGGTGTCTAGATTCCCACTGTCAGTTCAACAGCTCTAACCCACAGGGAAACCTCTTGGGAAAAACCTTTAAATTCACTGAGACCACCCAAAGTGCCCATCCAAACTTAATTTCTTTGCCAAAGAGAAGAACAAGAAGCTCATTTCAAGAGAAAGGGCATCCCCTCCTCCAAAATCCAAAACATCCAGTGACTGATCCCATACAATGGTGTCAGAACACTCTTACTAGAGGCAGACAGCCTTCCAAAGATGGATACTGACTCAATGACTGTACAAATTGAGGGAGTGCTTCCAAATATGCCGGCACAAGAAGCTGCTGTCGTCCTTGAGCTGCGCGACACAGCTTCTTATCTGCACCTCCAACTCTGGGGCTACGTGCTTTCCTTCCCATGAGAAAGCATTGCCATTCTCCTTCAGGAACTTACCAAGCCAAACTGTATGCCATGTCCTGTACTATGTCCAACAATGGCTCCTGCACAGAAGGGTCTACGACATAAATATCTCTCTGGACTATACCTCCTCATGGTACCTTTAACGCCTGCCCTATTACATTGTCACTATATCTTTTACTTGCCAAGGAAAGGCACTCAGAGTCACTTGGCCTTGCCTTGCCTTTGATGCTGTGGCTAGTCTACTCTTGTTTTGCTTGCTTGCTTATGTGTGCCTTGCCTGGCAAGACCTAGAAAGACCTTCCTTGCTTTGCTTTGCCTTGCCTACCGCTCTTTGCAATGCAAACCAAGTGTAGGAGCAATTGTAGGCAAGTCAAGGGAGAAGCTGACAAGGCTGGAGCCATGAGGGGCAAGCAAATGGAGTGGTAGGTGAGAGAAGGCCCAGAACTTCTAGGCAAGGATGGGCATAGGAAGGCCAGGCAGAAAAAGGAAGGCCTAGGCAAGGCTAGGTTTCCCTGGAGGAAAGCAGTCAAGTGTGGGCAGGTCAAGTGTGGACGTAGGCACTGGAGGGAGTGCAAGGCTAGGGAGGCAAGGCAGGGCAAGGCAAGGAAACTTTTGGGTCACCAAGGCAAGACAAATGAGAGGTACATTCAAAGACTGCTGGTACACAAAAGGGGCTAGGACAGACTTCTCTGTCTGGCCTTGATCTCACATGGGCCATCTCTAATCTGCACCTAAAACGCTTGGATTACCTGCTTTCCTTGGTATACAAAAGAACTGTCATTCTGGTCCTGAAGCGCAAAGGTGAAATGTGAATTTTATGTCCAAAATGCAAGACATGTAAGGATAGGTGCCAGAAGCAAGCTGCCAGGACAGATGGGTGTGCTTGCACGTGACCTCTTTTGGGCTTCCTCTCACATGCTCCTGAAACGCTGGAGGTACGTGAAAGCCTTGAGAGTCCTAGGAGAAGCAGGCAGGGCAAGGCAAGATGAAGAAATTCCGCAAAAAGAGGGGTATTGAATTCCAGGTGGGGGACGAGTGAGCAAGGGAATGCAAGGCAAGGGAGAGGAGAGGTTCAAAGGTAACGCCAAGAAAAGTGGTGGCTTTGCCAGGCAAGACAAAGGAGAGGCAAGCAAGGCAATGAGAGTCCTAGAAGGAGAAGGAAATGAAAGATTGGAGCTGGACAAAGGGGAAGGGAAACTGGACAAAGTGGCAAGGGGGATGGGTGGTGCAAGGCACTGGACTGGTAGGAAGGGCAAGGGAAAGACATGGATGGGTCAGGGAGGAAGAGGAAAACAATGGCCAGGAATGACAAAGAAATGCAAGGTTGGATAGGAAAGGAAAGGCAAGGCAATGTAGGGAAGGGGTAGGCCAGACAATGGGTGTCTTAAGAGGAAAAGTATGCATAGCAAGGCCAAGAGAAAAGCGGTAAAGAAGTTAGCGTGGGGCATAGGTGAGTGTAGCTGAGAAAGAAAGAAAGAAAGAAAGTGCCTCATTCCAGTATGTATGTATGTATGTGTGTGTGAAGTTTGCAGGATGTAAAGCAGAGACTTGATGGTGGAGTGAAAGGATGCTTTTGAATACACGTGGCAAGGTCCAAGCAAACTATTTGTCTTGGCACATCTGTGTCCCATAAACTTCTTAGTTTAGATTCAGACTGTAAGCGGGACAGAGAACACCCCTAAAATTACAGCTGAGCAAGAAAGCAGGTCGCATCAGCATGTTTTAAAGGAAGCAGTTTTTTTGTGTGAGAAGAAAATGGACATATGAGACTCCAGCAGTATCGACGTTCAGCTTAGAAGCAAAGTGCAATGATTCCGTACAAACTCTGAAAATGAAACGCAGCAATAAAAAGGCAATGGGACATGTCAGCGAAAGCTTTGTGGCCAAGCAGGGTGAGATGTTTGAAGCAGAACCACAGTTTGGTTTCACTAAGGATCCATCATGGTGGATTGCAAACATGTGCCAAGACAACACATATTCTGCAGCTGTTGCAGCTCTCCGCAGGAACACTAGCGCTTTCCCTTAGACTCTAAAATGCAGAGAAATGGCCTGCGCAGCGCAGAAGCTATTTGTGCTGCTTGTACACCTCTTCCAACCCCTCAGTGGAAACTATTGCGCCTGCCTTTAGACTCTGAGATCCAGAGAACACAATGGTAGAGGCAGTGGAGAATGGAAGGAGAGAGTGAAGTTTGATGAGTGAGTTTGATGTGACTTATGTGGAGCACGCAGAAAATGTAGCCCCGTACTGGTTTTTACACCTGGAGCCTATTTCTGTAAGACATTTCAGGTGGACATTTTTGATCAAGAAGCCAGAGTGAAAAAATTGACAGCGGGTCTCTCTAGGAAAGAAAAAGCGGCAAGGCGTCGTGTGCCATTTAAATGCTGCTATAAGAAGGGCGTACTTTAGCAGCATCTCTCTTGACACTTCTATCTGTGTAATCTCTAGCTGCTTGGACACAGCGACACTGAAAATAATTGTACTGCAAATACCAAGTTACACAGGGAAAAAGGGTAGGTCAGCAAATGCCTTCTGTCCTGGCACATCTCTCAGTCAGAACTCCAGCTGAAAAATTTTGCCGTAATGATGGACTTTGCCACTTGGAGAGAATTTATATAGTTGGGAAGAAGCATTCAAAGCCCTAGTGCATTTCGTCTATTTTACGGACTGCAAGGGCACTATAAAGGCCAGCACTAGCTTTTTGTTGGACTTTTTCTTTTTGAGTAGCTGCTGGACGTTTTGAAGCGGTTTGGGATCTGCTAGAGTGCAAGGTAATACATAGAGCTTGAGGAAAGTGATATACACATTTTATATCTCCAGGGAGGTGGATGCAGTTCAGTGTGTGCGAGTTACATGTTGAGCAGCTGATCACACAGAAAAGAAGAGGCTGCGCTGCAATTGCCTTTTCATTTGCAGCTTATAAACTGCACAGCCCACAATGAAACAATTCCACTTCCTTCTGTGCTACATACAGGATCACATTCTCTCAGTCTCTAAGAGCCAGGACCCCCAGCGGAGCTCTTCTCTGCGCTGCTCCTACACCAATGAGGCCGGAGCCGCAAACAGCTTGGCTTTTTCCCTGGCACCGTCTGCCAGCGCTCATCAAAATAACCACACGATGGCGCTGTCGACTAACAAAAGAAGGAAACGCACCGAGGCCAGCTCCAAAGGACAGAGCCCAGTTGGAAACGTCCCTGCTCTCAAATTAACTGTGCCAGGAAAAAAAGACTTTGCTGATCTTCCCCCTCCAAGTGTGCAAACACTTTTGCACCACACTCAAAGGGCAACACGAAATCCTCTGCCCTAACAAACATTTTCACTCTCGCAGAGTCCGGTAACAAACTCAAAGACATCCGCTCAACAAATGTGCCAGCGGAGAGAGAAAGTTCTTTGCTGCCTACAATTTCAGCTTCACCCATCAAACAATGAACACACACCCTGCTATTGGCACTTTTCTTTTCAGCTCTACGCTCCTAAGCTTTCAGTCTCAGAGTCAAGATCCAAGCAGCATGGCAACAGGGACTACTCACACACTAAAGCTACAAGGACAAAAAGCTCAACAACTTGGTGTCTAGATTCCCACTGTCAGTTCAACAGCTCTAACCCACAGGGAAACCTCTTGGGAAAAACCTTTAAATTCACTGAGACCACCCAAAGTGCCCATCCAAACTTAATTTCTTTGCCAAAGAGAAGAACAAGAAGCTCATTTCAAGAGAAAGGGCATCCCCTCCTCCAAAATCCAAAACATCCAGTGACTGATCCCATACAATGGTGTCAGAACACTCTTACTAGAGGCAGACAGCCTTCCAAAGATGGATACTGACTCAATGACTGTACAAATTGAGGGAGTGCTTCCAAATATGCCGGCACAAGAAGCTGCTGTCGTCCTTGAGCTGCGCGACACAGCTTCTTATCTGCACCTCCAACTCTGGGGCTACGTGCTTTCCTTCCCATGAGAAAGCATTGCCATTCTCCTTCAGGAACTTACCAAGCCAAGCTGTATGCCATGCCCTGTACTATGTCCAACAATGGCTCCTGCACAGAAGGGTCTACGACATAAATATCTTGCTGGACTATACCTCCTCATGGTACCTTTAACGCCTGCCCTATTACATTGTCACTATATCTTTTACTTGCCAAGGAAAGGCACTCAGAGTCACTTGGCCTTGCCTTGCCTTTGATGCTGTGGCTAGTCTACTCTTGTTTTGCTTGCTTGCTTATGTGTGCCTTGCCTGGCAAGACCTAGAAAGACCTTCCTTGCTTTGCTTTGCCTTGACTACCGCTCTTTGCAATGCAAACCAAGTGTAGGCGAAATTGTAGGCAAGTCAAGGGAGAAGCTGACAAGGCTGGAGCCATGAGGGGCAAGCAAATGGAGTGGTAGGTGAGAGAAGGCCCAGAACTTCTAGGCAAGGATGGGCATAGGAAGGCCAGGCAGAAACAGGAAGGCCTAGGCAAGGCTAGGTTTCCCTGGAGGAAAGCAGTCATGTGTGGGCAGGTCAAGGGTGGACGTAGGCACTGGAGGGAGTGCAAGGCTAGGGAGGCAAGGCAGGGCAAGGCAAGGAAACTTTTGGGTCACCAAGGCAAGACAAATGAGAGGTACATTCAAAGACTGCTGGTACACAAAAGGGGCTAGGACAGACTTCTCTGTCTGGCCTTGATCTCACATGGGCCATCTCTAATCTGCACCTAAAACACTTGGATTACCTGCTTTCCTTGGTATACAAAAGAACTGTCATTCTGGTCCTGAAGCGCAAAGGTGAAATGTGAATTTTATGTCCAAAATGCAAGACATGTAAGGATAGGTGCCAGAAGCAAGCTGCCAGGACAGATGGGTGTGCTTGCACGTGACCTCTTTTGGGCTTCCTCTCACATGCTCCTGAAACGCTGGAGGTACGTGAAAGCCTTGAGAGTCCTAGGAGAAGCAGGCAGGGCAAGGCAAGATGAAGAAATTCCGCAAAAAGAGGGGTATTGAATTCCAGGTGGGGGACGAGTGAGCAAGGGAATGCAAGGCAAGGGAGAGGAGAGGTTCAAAGGTAACGCCAAGAAAAGTGGTGGCTTTGCCAGGCAAGACAAAGGAGAGGCAAGCAAGGCAATGAGAGTCCTAGAAGGAGAAGGAAATGAAAGATTGGAGCTGGACAAAGGGGAAGGGAAACTGGACAAAGTGGCAAGGGGGATGGGTGGTGCAAGGCACTGGACTGGTAGGAAGGGCAAGGGAAAGACATGGATGGGTCAGGAAGGAAGAGGAAAACAATGGCCAGGAATGACAAAGAAATGCAAGGTTGGATAGGAAAGGAAAGGCAAGGCAATGTAGGGAAGGGGTAGGCCAGACAATGGGTGTCTTAAGAGGAAAAGTATGCATAGCAAGGCCAAGAGAAAAGCGGTAAAGAAGTTAGCGTGGGGCATAGGTGAGTGTAGCTGAGAAAGAAAGAAAGAAAGAAAGAAAGTGCCTCATTCCAGTATGTATGTATGTATGTGTGTGTGAAGTTTGCAGGATGTAAAGCAGAGACTTGATGGTGGAGTGAAAGGATGCTTTTGAATACACGTGGCAAGGTCCAAGCAAACTATTTGTCTTGGCACATCTGTGTCCCATAAACTTCTTAGTTTAGATTCAGACTGTAAGCGGGACAGAGAACACCCCTAAAATTACAGCTGAGCAAGAAAGCAGGTCGCATCAGCATGTTTTAAAGGAAGCAGTTTTTTTGTGTGAGAAGAAAATGGACATATGAGACTCCAGCAGTATCGACGTTCAGCTTAGAAGCAAAGTGCAATGATTCCGTACAAACTCTGAAAATGAAACGCAGCAATAAAAAGGCAATGGGACATGTCAGCGAAAGCTTTGTGGCCAAGCAGGGTGAGATGTTTGAAGCAGAACCACAGTTTGGTTTCACTAAGGATCCATCATGGTGGATTGCAAACATGTGCCAAGACAACACATATTCTGCAGCTGTTGCAGCTCTCCGCAGGAACACTAGCGCTTTCCCTTAGACTCTAAAATGCAGAGAAATGGCCTGCGCAGCGCAGAAGCTATTTGTGCTGCTTGTACACCTCTTCCAACCCCTCAGTGGAAACTATTGCGCCTGCCTTTAGACTCTGAGATCCAGAGAACACAATGGTAGAGGCAGTGGAGAATGGAAGGAGAGAGTGAAGTTTGATGAGTGAGTTTGATGTGACTTATGTGGAGCACGCAGAAAATGTAGCCCCGTACTGGTTTTTACACCTGGAGCCTATTTCTGTAAGACATTTCAGGTGGACATTTTTGATCAAGAAGCCAGAGTGAAAAAATTGACAGCGGGTCTCTCTAGGAAAGAAAAAGCGGCAAGGCGTCGTGTGCCATTTAAATGCTGCTATAAGAAGGGCGTACTTTAGCAGCATCTCTCTTGACACTTCTATCTGTGTAATCTCTAGCTGCTTGGACACAGCGACACTGAAAATAATTGTACTGCAAATACCAAGTTACACAGGGAAAAAGGGTAGGTCAGCAAATGCCTTCTGTCCTGGCACATCTCTCAGTCAGAACTCCAGCTGAAAAATTTTGCTGTAATGATGGACTTTGCCACCTGGAGAGAATTTATATAGTTGGGAAGAAGCATTCAAAGCCCTAGTGCATTTCGTCTATTTTACGGACTGCAAGGGCACTATAAAGGCCAGCACTAGCTTTTTGTTGGACTTTTTCTTTTTGAGTAGCTGCTGGACGTTTTGAAGCGGTTTGGGATCTGCTAGAGTGCAAGGTAATACATAGAGCTTGAGGAAAGTGATATACACATTTTATATCTCCAGGGAGGTGGATGCAGTTCAGTGTGTGCGAGTTACATGTTGAGCAGCTGATCACACAGAAAAGAAGAGGCTGCGCTGCAATTGCCTTTTCATTTGCAGCTTATAAACTGCACAGCCCACAATGAAACAATTCCACTTCCTTCTGTGCTACATACAGGATCACATTCTCTCAGTCTCTAAGAGCCAGGACCCCCAGCGGAGCTCTTCCCTGCGCTGCTCCTACACCAATGAGGCCGGAGCCGCAAACAGCTTGGCTTTTTCCCTGGCACCGTCTGCCAGCGCTCATCAAAATAACCACACGATGGCGCTGTCGACTAACAAAAGAAGGAAACGCACCGAGGCCAGCTCCAAAGGACAGAGCCCAGTTGGAAACGTCCCTGCTCTCAAATTAACTGTGCCAGGAAAAAAAGACTTTGCTGATCTTCCCCCTCCAAGTGTGCAAACACTTTTGCACCACACTCAAAGGGCAACACGAAATCCTCTGCCCTAACAAACATTTTCACTCTCGCAGAGTCCGGTAACAAACTCAAAGACATCCGCTCAACAAATGTGCCAGCGGAGAGAGAAAGTTCTTTGCTGCCTGCAATTTCAGCTTCACCCATCAAACAATGAACACACACCCTGCTATTGGCACTTTTCAGCTCTACGCTCCTAAGCTTTCAGTCTCAGAGTCAAGATCCAAGCAGCATGGCAACAGGGACTACTCACACACTAAAGCTACAAGGACAAAAAGCTCAACAACTTGGTGTCTAGATTCCCACTGTCAGTTCAACAGCTCTAACCCACAGGGAAACCTCTTGGGAAAAACCTTTAAATTCACTGAGACCACCCAAAGTGCCCATCCAAACTTAATTTCTTTGCCAAAGAGAACAAGAAGCTCATTTCAAGAGAAATGGCATCCCCTCCTCCAAAATCCAAAACATCCAGTGACTGATCCCATTCAATGGTGTCAGAACACTCTTACTAGAGGCAGACAGCCTTCCAAAGATGGATACTGACTCAATGACTGTACAAATTGAGGGAGTGCTTCCAAATATGCCGGCACAAGAAGCTGCTGTCGTCCTTGAGCTGCGCGACACAGCTTCTTATCTGCACCTCCAACTCTGGGGCTACGTGCTTTCCTTCCCATGAGAAAGCATTGCCATTCTCCTTCAGGAACTTACCAAGCCAAGCTGTATGCCATGCCCTGTACTATGTCCAACAATGGCTCCTGCACAGAAGGGTCTACGACATAAATATCTTGCTGGACTATACCTCCTCATGGTACCTTTAACGCCTGCCCTATTACATTGTCACTATATCTTTTACTTGCCAAGGAAAGGCACTCAGAGTCACTTGGCCTTGCCTTGCCTTTGATGCTGTGGCTAGTCTACTCTTGTTTTGCTTGCTTGCTTATGTGTGCCTTGCCTGGCAAGACCTAGAAAGACCTTCCTTGCTTTGCTTTGCCTTGCCTACTGCTCTTTGCAATGCAAACCAAGTGTAGGCGAAATTGTAGGCAAGTCAAGGGAGAAGCTGACAAGGCTGGAGCCATGAGGGGCAAGCAAATGGAGTGGTAGGTGAGAGAAGGCCCAGAACTTCTAGGCAAGGATGGGCATAGGAAGGCCAGGCAGAAACAGGAAGGCCTAGGCAAGGCTAGGTTTCCCTGGAGGAAAGCAGTCAAGTGTGGGCAGGTCAAGTGTGGGCGTAGGCACTGGAGGGAGTGCAAGGCTAGGGAGGCAAGGCAGGGCAAGGCAAGGAAACTTTTGGGTCACCAAGGCAAGACAAATGAGAGGTACATTCAAAGACTGCTGGTACACAAAAGGGGCTAGGACAGACTTCTCTGGCTGGCCTTGATCTCACATGGGCCATCTCTAATCTGCACCTAAAACACTTGGATTACCTGCTTTCCTTGGTATACAAAAGAACTGTCATTCTGGTCCTGAAGCGCAAAGGTGAAATGTGAATTTTATGTCCAAAATTCAAGACATGTAAGGATAGGTGCCAGAAGCAAGCTGCCAGGACAGATGGGTGTGCTTGCACGTGACCTCTTTTGGGCTTCCTCTCACATGCTCCTGAAATGCTGGAGGTACGTGAAAGCCTTGAGAGTCCTAGGAGAAGCAGGCAGGGCAAGGCAAGATGAAGAAATTCCGCAAAAAGAGGGGTATTGAATTCCAGGTGGGGGACGAGTGAGCAAGGGAATGCAAGGCAAGGGAGAGGAGAGGTTCAAAGGTAACGCCAAGAAAAGTGGTGGCTTTGCCAGGCAAGACAAAGGAGAGGCAAGCAAGGCAATGAGAGTCCTAGAAGGAGAAGGAAATGAAAGATTGGAGCTGGACAAAGGGGAAGGGAAACTGGACAAAGTGGCAAGGGGGATGGGTGGTGCAAGGCCCTGGACTGGTAGGAAGGGCAAGGGAAAGACATGGATGGGTCAGGAAGGAAGAGGAAAACAATGGCCAGGAATGACAAAGAAATGCAAGGTTGGATAGGAAAGGAAAGGCAAGGCAATGTAGGGAAGGGGTAGGCCAGACAATGGGTGTCTTAAGAGGAAAAGTATGCATAGCAAGGCCAAGAGAAAAGCGGTAAAGAAGTTAGCGTGGGGGATAGGTGAGTGTAGCTGAGAAAGAAAGAAAGAAAGAAAGTGCCTCATTCCAGTTTGTATGTATGTATGTGTGTGTGAAGTTTGCAGGATGTAAAGCAGAGACTTGATGGTGGAGTGAAAGGATGCTTTTGAATACACGTGGCAAGGTCCAAGCAAACTATTTGTCTTGGCACATCTGTGTCCCATAAACTTCTTAGTTTAGATTCAGACTGTAAGCGGGACAGAGAACACCCCTAAAATTACAGCTGAGCAAGAAAGCAGGTCGCATCAGCATGTTTTAAAGGAAGCAGTTTATTTGTGTGAGAAGAAAATGGACATATGAGACTCCAGCAGTATCGACGTTCAGCTTAGAAGCAAAGTGCAATGATTCCGTACAAACTCTGAAAATGAAACGCAGCAATAAAAAGGCAATGGGACATGTCAGCGAAAGCTTTGTGGCCAAGCAGGGTGAGATGTTTGAAGCAGAACCACAGTTTGGTTTCACTAAGGATCCATCATGGTGGATTGCAAACATGTGCCAAGACAACACATATTCTGCAGCTGTTGCAGCTCTCCGCAGGAACACTAGCGCTTTCCCTTAGACTCTAAAATGCAGAGAAATGGCCTGCGCAGCGCAGAAGCTATTTGTGCTGCTTGTACACCTCTTCCAACCCCTCAGTGGAAACTATTGCGCCTGCCTTTAGACTCTGAGATCCAGAGAACACAATGGTAGAGGCAGTGGAGAATGGAAGGAGAGAGTGAAGTTTGATGAGTGAGTTTGATGTGACTTATGTGGAGCACGCAGAAAATGTAGCCCCGTACTGGTTTTTACACCTGGAGCCTATTTCTGTAAGACATTTCAGGTGGACATTTTTGATCAAGAAGCCAGAGTGAAAAAATTGACAGCGGGTCTCTCTAGGAAAGAAAAAGCGGCAAGGCGTCGTGTGCCATTTAAATGCTGCTATAAGAAGGGCGTACTTTAGCAGCATCTCTCTTGACACTTCTATCTGTGTAATCTCTAGCTGCTTGGACACAGCGACACTGAAAATAATTGTACTGCAAATACCAAGTTACACAGGGAAAAAGGGTAGGTCAGCAAATGCCTTCTGTCCTGGCACATCTCTCAGTCAGAACTCCAGCTGAAAAATTTTGCTGTAATGATGGACTTTGCCACCTGGAGAGAATTTATATAGTTGGGAAGAAGCATTCAAAGCCCTAGTGCATTTCGTCTATTTTACGGACTGCAAGGGCACTATAAAGGCCAGCACTAGCTTTTTGTTGGACTTTTTCTTTTTGAGTAGCTGCTGGACGTTTTGAAGCGGTTTGGGATCTGCTAGAGTGCAAGGTAATACATAGAGCTTGAGGAAAGTGATATACACATTTTATATCTCCAGGGAGGTGGATGCAGTTCAGTGTGTGCGAGTTACATGTTGAGCAGCTGATCACACAGAAAAGAAGAGGCTGCGCTGCAATTGCCTTTTCATTTGCAGCTTATAAACTGCACAGCCCACAATGAAACAATTCCACTTCCTTCTGTGCTACATACAGGATCACATTCTCTCAGTCTCTAAGAGCCAGGACCCCCAGCGGAGCTCTTCCCTGCGCTGCTCCTACACCAATGAGGCCGGAGCCGCAAACAGCTTGGCTTTTTCCCTGGCACCGTCTGCCAGCGCTCATCAAAATAACCACACGATGGCGCTGTCGACTAACAAAAGAAGGAAACGCACCGAGGCCAGCTCCAAAGGACAGAGCCGAGTTGGAAACGTCCCTGCTCTCAAATTAACTGTGCCAGGAAAAAAAGACTTTGCTGATCTTCCCCCTCCAAGTGTGCAAACACTTTTGCACCACACTCAAAGGGCAACACGAAATCCTCTGCCCTAACAAACATTTTCACTCTCGCAGAGTCCGGTAACAAACTCAAAGACATCCGCTCAACAAATGTGCCAGCGGAGAGAGAAAGTTCTTTGCTGCCAGCAATTTCAGCTTCACCCATCAAACAATGAACACACACCCTGCTCTTGGCACTTTTCAGCTCTACGCTCCTAAGCTTTCAGTCTCAGAGTCAAGATCCAAGCAGCATGGCAACAGGGACTACTCACACACTAAAGCTACAAGGACAAAAAGCTCAACAACTTGGTGTCTAGATTCCCACTGTCAGTTCAACAGCTCTAACCCACAGGGAAACCTCTTGGGAAAAACCTTTAAATTCACTGAGACCACCCAAAGTGCCCATCCAAACTTAATTTCTTTGCCAAAGAGAACAAGAAGCTCATTTCAAGAGAAATGGCATCCCCTCCTCCAAAATCCAAAACATCCAGTGACTGATCCCATTCAATGGTGTCAGAACACTCTTACTAGAGGCAGACAGCCTTCCAAAGATGGATACTGACTCAATGACTGTACAAATTGAGGGAGTGCTTCCAAATATGCCGGCACAAGAAGCTGCTGTCGTCCTTGAGCTGCGCGACACAGCTTCTTATCTGCACCTCCAACTCTGGGGCTACGTGCTTTCCTTCCCATGAGAAAGCATTGCCATTCTCCTTCAGGAACTTACCAAGCCAAACTGTATGCCATGTCCTGTACTATGTCCAACAATGGCTCCTGCACAGAAGGGTCTATGACATAAATATCTCTCTGGACTATACCTCCTCATGGTACCTTTAACGCCTGCCCTATTACATTGTCACTATATCTTTTACTTGCCAAGGAAAGGCACTCAGAGTCACTTGGCCTTGCCTTGCCTTTGATGCTGTGGCTAGTCTACTCTTGTTTTGCTTGCTTGCTTATGTGTGCCTTGCCTGGCAAGACCTAGAAAGACCTTCCTTGCTTTGCTTTGCCTTGCCTACCGCTCTTTGCAATGCAAACCAAGTGTAGGCGCAATTGTAGGCAAGTCAAGGGAGAAGCTGACAAGGCTGGAGCCATGAGGGGCAAGCAAATGGAGTGGTAGGTGAGAGAAGGCCCAGAACTTCTAGGCAAGGATGGGCATAGGAAGGCCAGGCAGAAACAGGAAGGCCTAGGCAAGGCTAGGTTTCCCTGGAGGAAAGCAGTCAAGTGTGGGCAGGTCAAGTGTGGACGTAGGCACTGGAGGGAGTGCAAGGCTAGGGAGGCAAGGCAGGGCAAGGCAAGGAAACTTTTGGGTCACCAAGGCAAGACAAATGAGAGGTACATTCAAAGACTGCTGCTACACAAAAGGGGCTAGGACAGACTTCTCTGGCTGGCCTTGATCTCACATGGGCCATCTCTAATCTGCACCTAAAACACTTGGATTGCCTGCTTTCCTTGGTATACAAAAGAACTGTCATTCTGGTCCTGAAGCGCAAAGGTGAAATGTGAATTTTATGTCCAAAATTCAAGACATGTAAGGATAGGTGCCAGAAGCAAGCTGCCAGGACAGATGGGTGTGCTTGCATGTGACCTCTTTTGGGCTTCCTCTCACATGCTCCTGAAACGCTGGAGGTACGTGAAAGCCTTGAGAGTCCTAGGAGAAGCAGGCAGGGCAAGGCAAGATGAAGAAATTCCGCAAAAAGAGGGGTATTGAATTCCAGGTGGGGGACGAGTGAGCAAGGGAATGCAAGGCAAGGGAGAGGAGAGGTTCAAAGGTAACGCCAAGAAAAGTGGTGGCTTTGCCAGGCAAGACAAAGGAGAGGCAAGCAAGGCAATGAGAGTCCTAGAAGGAGAAGGAAATGAAAGATTGGAGCTGGACAAAGGGGAAGGGAAACTGGACAAAGTGGCAAGGGGGATGGGTGGTGCAAGGCACTGGACTGGTAGGAAGGGCAAGGGAAAGACATGGATGGGTCAGGAAGGAAGAGGAAAACAATGGCCAGGAATGACAAAGAAATGCAAGGTTGGATAGGAAAGGAAAGGCAAGGCAATGTAGGGAAGGGGTAGGCCAGACAATGGGTGTCTTAAAAGGAAAAGTATGCATAGCAAGGCCAAGAGAAAAGCGGTAAAGAAGTTAGCGTGGGGGATAGGTGAGTGTAGCTGAGAAAGAAAGAAAGAAAGAAAGTGCCTCATTCCAGTTTGTATGTATGTATGTGTGTGTGAAGTTTGCAGGATGTAAAGCAGAGACTTGATGGTGGAGTGAAAGGATGCTTTTGAATACACGTGGCAAGGTCCAAGCAAACTATTTGTCTTGGCACATCTGTGTCCCATAAACTTCTTAGTTTAGATTCAGACTGTAAGCGGGACAGAGAACACCCCTAAAATTACAGCTGAGCAAGAAAGCAGGTCGCATCAGCATGTTTTAAAGGAAGCAGTTTTTTTGTGTGAGAAGAAAATGGACATATGAGACTCCGGCAGTATCGACGTTCAGCTTAGAAGCAAAGTGCAATGATTCCGTACAAACTCTGAAAATGAAACGCAGCAATAAAAAGGCAATGGGACATGTCAGCGAAAGCTTTGTGGCCAAGCAGGGTGAGATGTTTGAAGCAGAACCACAGTTTGGTTTCACTAAGGATCCATCATGGTGGATTGCAAACATGTGCCAAGACAACACATATTCTGCAGCTGTTGCAGCTCTCCGCAGGAACACTAGCGCTTTCCCTTAGACTCTAAAATGCAGAGAAATGGCCTGCGCAGCGCAGAAGCTATTTGTGCTGCTTGTACACCTCTTCCAACCCCTCAGTGGAAACTATTGCGCCTGCCTTTAGACTCTGAGATCCAGAGAACACAATGGTAGAGGCAGTGGAGAATGGAAGGAGAGAGTGAAGTTTGATGAGTGAGTTTGATGTGACTTATGTGGAGCACGCAGAAAATGTAGCCCCGTACTGGTTTTTACACCTGGAGCCTATTTCTGTAAGACATTTCAGGTGGACATTTTTGATCAAGAAGCCAGAGTGAAAAAATTGACAGCGGGTCTCTCTAGGAAAGTAAAAGCAGCAAGGAGTCGTGTGCCATTTAAATGCTGCTATAAGAAGGGCATACTTTAGCAGCATCTCTCTTGACACTTCTATCTGTGTAATCTCTAGCTGCTTGGACACAGCCACACTGAAAATAATTGTACTGCAAATACCAAGTTACACAGGGAAAAAGGGTAGGTCAGCAAATGCCTTCTGTCCTGGCACATCTCTCAGTCAGAACTCCAGCTGAAAAATTTTGCTGTAATGATGGACTTTGCCACCTGGAGAGAATTTATATAGTTGGGAAGAAGCATTCAAAGCCCTAGTGCATTTCGTCTATTTTACGGACTGCAAGGGCACTATAAAGGCCAGCACTAGCTTTTTGTTGGACTTTTTCTTTTTGAGTAGCTGCTGGACGTTTTGAAGCGGTTTGGGATCTGCTAGAGTGCAAGGTAATACATAGAGCTTGAGGAAAGTGATATACACATTTTATATCTCCAGGGAGGTGGATGCAGTTCAGTGTGTGCGAGTTACATGTTGAGCAGCTGATCACACAGAAAAGAAGAGGCTGCGCTGCAATTGCCTTTTCATTTGCAGCTTATAAACTGCACAGCCCACAATGAAACAATTCCACTTCCTTCTGTGCTACATACAGGATCACATTCTCTCAGTCTCTAAGAGCCAGGACCCCCAGCGGAGCTCTTCCCTGCGCTGCTCCTACACCAATGAGGCCGGAGCCGCAAACAGCTTGGCTTTTTCCCTGGCACCGTCTGCCAGCGCTCATCAAAATAACCACACGATGGCGCTGTCGACTAACAAAAGAAGGAAACGCACCGAGGCCAGCTCCAAAGGACAGAGCCCAGTTGGAAACGTCCCTGCTCTCAAATTAACTGTGCCAGGAAAAAAAGACTTTGCTGATCTTCCCCCTCCAAGTGTGCAAACACTTTTGCACCACACTCAAAGGGCAACACGAAATCCTCTGCCCTAACAAACATTTTCACTCTCGCAGAGTCCGGTAACAAACTCAAAGACATCCGCTCAACAAATGTGCCAGCGGAGAGAGAAAGTTCTTTGCTGCCAGCAATTTCAGCTTCACCCATCAAACAATGAACACACACCCTGCTATTGGCACTTTTCTTTTCAGCTCTACGCTCCTAAGCTTTCAGTCTCAGAGTCAAGATCCAAGCAGCATGGCAACAGGGACTACTCACACACTAAAGCTACAAGGACAAAAAGCTCAACAACTTGGTGTCTAGATTCCCACTGTCAGTTCAACAGCTCTAACCCACAGGGAAACCTCTTGGGAAAAACCTTTAAATTCACTGAGACCACCCAAAGTGCCCATCCAAACTTAATTTCTTTGCCAAAGAGAAGAACAAGAAGCTCATTTCAAGAGAAAGGGCATCCCCTCCTCCAAAATCCAAAACATCCAGTGACTGATCCCATACAATGGTGTCAGAACACTCTTACTAGAGGCAGACAGCCTTCCAAAGATGGATACTGACTCAATGACTGTACAAATTGAGGGAGTGCTTCCAAATATGCCGGCACAAGAAGCTGCTGTCGTCCTTGAGCTGCGCGACACAGCTTCTTATCTGCACCTCCAACTCTGGGGCTACGTGCTTTCCTTCCCATGAGAAAGCATTGCCATTCTCCTTCAGGAACTTACCAAGCCAAACTGTATGCCATGTCCTGTACTATGTCCAACAATGGCTCCTGCACAGAAGGGTCTACGACATAAATATCTCTCTGGACTATACCTCCTCATGGTACCTTTAACGCCTGCCCTATTACATTGTCACTATATCTTTTACTTGCCAAGGAAAGGCACTCAGAGTCACTTGGCCTTGCCTTGCCTTTGATGCTGTGGCTAGTCTACTCTTGTTTTGCTTGCTTGCTTATGTGTGCCTTGCCTGGCAAGACCTAGGAAGACCTTCCTTGCTTTGCTTTGCCTTGCCTACTGCTCTTTGCAATGCAAACCAAGTGTAGGAGCAATTGTAGGCAAGTCAAGGGAGAAGCTGACAAGGCTGGAGCCATGAGGGGCAAGCAAATGGAGTGGTAGGTGAGAGAAGGCCCAGAACTTCTAGGCAAGGATGGGCATAGGAAGGCCAGGCAGAAACAGGAAGGCCTAGGCAAGGCTAGGTTTCCCTGGAGGAAAGCAGTCAAGTGTGGGCAGGTCAAGTGTGGGCGTAGGCACTGGAGGGAGTGCAAGGCTAGGGAGGCAAGGCAGGGCAAGGCAAGGAAACTTTTGGGTCACCAAGGCAAGACAAATGAGAGGTACATTCAAAGACTGCTGGTACACAAAAGGGGCTAGGACAGACTTCTCTGGCTGGCCTTGATCTCACATGGGCCATCTCTAATCTGCACCTAAAACACTTGGATTACCTGCTTTCCTTGGTATACAAAAGAACTGTCATTCTGGTCCTGAAGCGCAAAGGTGAAATGTGAATTTTATGTCCAAAATTCAAGACATGTAAGGATAGGTGCCAGAAGCAAGCTGCCAGGACAGATGGGTGTGCTTGCACGTGACCTCTTTTGGGCTTCCTCTCACATGCTCCTGAAACGCTGGAGGTACGTGAAAGCCTTGAGAGTCCTAGGAGAAGCAGGCAGGGCAAGGCAAGATGAAGAAATTCCGCAAAAAGAGGGGTATTGAATTCCAGGTGGGGGACGAGTGAGCAAGGGAATGCAAGGCAAGGGAGAGGAGAGGTTCAAAGGTAACGCCAAGAAAAGTGGTGGCTTTGCCAGGCAAGACAAAGGAGAGGCAAGCAAGGCAATGAGAGTCCTAGAAGGAGAAGGAAATGAAAGATTGGAGCTGGACAAAGGGGAAGGGAAACTGGACAAAGTGGCAAGGGGGATGGGTGGTGCAAGGCACTGGACTGGTAGGAAGGGCAAGGGAAAGACATGGATGGGTCAGGAAGGAAGAGGAAAACAATGGCCAGGAATGACAAAGAAATGCAAGGTTGGATAGGAAAGGAAAGGCAAGGCAATGTAGGGAAGGGGTAGGCCAGACAATGGGTGTCTTAAAAGGAAAAGTATGCATAGCAAGGCCAAGAGAAAAGCGGTAAAGAAGTTAGCGTGGGGGATAGGTGAGTGTAGCTGAGAAAGAAAGAAAGAAAGAAAGTGCCTCATTCCAGTTTTTATGTATGTATGTGTGTGTGAAGTTTGCAGGATGTAAAGCAGAGACTTGATGGTGGAGTGAAAGGATGCTTTTGAATACACGTGGCAAGGTCCAAGCAAACTATTTGTCTTGGCACATCTGTGTCCCATAAACTTCTTAGTTTAGATTCAGACTGTAAGCGGGACAGAGAACACCCCTAAAATTACAGCTGAGCAAGAAAGCAGGTCGCATCAGCATGTTTTAAAGGAAGCAGTTTTTTTGTGTGAGAAGAAAATGGACATATGAGACTCCGGCAGTATCGACGTTCAGCTTAGAAGCAAAGTGCAATGATTCCGTACAAACTCTGAAAATGAAACGCAGCAATAAAAAGGCAATGGGACATGTCAGCGAAAGCTTTGTGGCCAAGCAGGGTGAGATGTTTGAAGCAGAACCACAGTTTGGTTTCACTAAGGATCCATCATGGTGGATTGCAAACATGTGCCAAGACAACACATATTCTGCAGCTGTTGCAGCTCTCCGCAGAAACACTAGCGCTTTCCCTTAGACTCTAAAATGCAGAGAAATGGCCTGCGCAGCGCAGAAGCTATTTGTGCTGCTTGTACACCTCTTCCAACCCCTCAGTGGAAACTATTGCGCCTGCCTTTAGACTCTGAGATCCAGAGAACACAATGGTAGAGGCAGTGGAGAATGGAAGGAGAGAGTGAAGTTTGATGAGTGAGTTTGATGTGACTTATGTGGAGCACGCAGAAAATGTAGCCCCGTACTGGTTTTTACACCTGGAGCCTATTTCTGTAAGACATTTCAGGTGGACATTTTTGATCAAGAAGTCAGAGTGAAAAAATTGACAGCGGGTCTCTCTAGGAAAGAACAAGCAGCAAGGCGTCGTGTGCCATTTAAATGCTGCTATAAGAAGGGCGTACTTTAGCAGCATCTCTCTTGACACTTCTATCTGTGTAATCTCTAGCTGCTGGGACACAGCCACACTGAAAATAATTGTACTGCAAATACCAAGTTACACAGGGAAAAAGGGTAGGTCAGCAAATGCCTTCTGTCCTGGCACATCTCTCAGTCAGAACTCCAGCTGAAAAATTTTGCTGTAATGATGGACTTTGCCACCTGGAGAGAATTTATATAGTTGGGAAGAAGCATTCAAAGCCCTAGTGCATTTCGTCTATTTTACGGACTGCAAGGGCACTCTAAAGGCCAGCACTAGCTTTTTGTTGGACTTTTTGAGTAGCTGCTGGACGTTTTGAAGCGGTTTGGGATCTGCTAGAGTGCAAGGTAATACATAGAGCTTGAGGAAAGTGATATACACATTTTATATCTCCAGGGAGGTGGATGCAGTTCAGTGTGTGCGAGTTACATGTTGAGCAGCTGATCACACAGAAAAGAAGAGGCTGCGCTGCAATTGCCTTTTCATTTGCAGCTTATAAACTGCACAGCCCACAATGAAACAATTCCACTTCCTTCTGTGCTACATACAGGATCACATTCTCTCAGTCTCTAAGAGCCAGGACCCCCAGCGGAGCTCTTCCCTGCGCTGCTCCTACACCAATGAGGCCGGAGCCGCAAACAGCTTGGCTTTTTCCCTGGCACCGTCTGCCAGCGCTCATCAAAATAACCACACGATGGCGCTGTCGACTAACAAAAGAAGGAAACACATTGAGGCCAGCTCCAAAGGACAGAGCCGAGTTGGAAACGTCCCTGCTCTCAAATTAACTGTGCCAGGAAAAAAAGACTTTGCTGATCTTCCCCCTCCAAGTGTGCAAACACTTTTGCACCACACTCAAAGGGCAACACGAAATCCTCTGCCCTAACAAACATTTTCACTCTCGCAGAGTCCGGTAACAAACTCAAAGACATCCGCTCAACAAATGTGCCAGCGGAGAGAGAAAGTTCTTTGCTGCCTACAATTTCAACTTCACCCATCAAACAATGAACACACACCCTGCTATTGGCACTTTTCTTTTCAGCTCTACTCTCCTAAGCTTTCAGTCTCATTGTCAAGATCCAAGCAGCATGGCAACAGGGACTACTCACACACTAAAGCTACAAGGACAAAAAGCTCAACAACTTGGTGTCTAGATTCCCACTGTCAGTTCAACAGCTCTAACCCACAGGGAAACCTCTTGGGAAAAACCTTTAAATTCACTGAGACCACCCAAAGTGCCCATCCAAACTTAATTTCTTTGCCAAAGAGAAGAACAAGAAGCTTATTTCAAGAGAAATGGCATCCCCTCCTCCAAAATCCAAAACATCCAGTGACTGATCCCATACAATGGTGACAGAACACTCTTACTAGAGGCAGACAGCCTTCCAAAGATGGATACTGACTCAATGACTGTACAAATTGAGGGAGTGCTTCCAAATATGCCGGCACAAGAAGCTGCTGTCGTCCTTGAGCTGCGCGACACAGCTTCTTATCTGCACCTCCAACTCTGGGGCTACGTGCTTTCCTTCCCATGAGAAAGCATTGCCATTCTCCTTCAGGAACTTACCAAGCCAAACTGTATGCCATGTCCTGTACTATGTCCAACAATGGCTCCTGCACAGAAGGGTCTACGACATAAATATCTTGCTGGACTATACCTCCTCATGGTACCTTTAACGCCTGCCCTATTACATTGTCACTATATCTTTTACTTGCCAAGGAAAGGCACTCAGAGTCACTTGGCCTTGCCTTGCCTTTGATGCTGTGGCTAGTCTACTCTTGTTTTGCTTGCTTGCTTATGTGTGCCTTGCCTGGCAAGACCTAGGAAGACCTTCCTTGCTTTGCTTTGCCTTGCCTACCGCTCTTTGCAATGCAAACCAAGTGTAGGCGCAATTGTAGGCAAGTCAAGGGAGAAGCTGACAAGGCTGGAGCCATGAGGGGCAAGCAAATGGAGTGGTAGGTGAGAGAAGGCCCAGAACTTCTAGGCAAGGATGGGCATAGGAAGGCCAGGCAGAAACAGGAAGGCCTAGGCAAGGCTAGGTTTCCCTGGAGGAAAGCAGTCAAGTGTGGGCAGGTCAAGTGTGGGCGTAGGCACTGGAGGGAGTGCAAGGCTAGGGAGGCAAGGCAGGGCAAGGCAAGGAAACTTTTGGGTCGCCAAGGCAAGACAAATGAGAGGTACATTCAAAGACTGCTGGTACACAAAAGGGGCTAGGACACACTTCTCTGGCTGGCCTTGATCTCACATGGGCCATCTCTAATCTGCACCTAAAACACTTGGATTACCTGCTTTCCTTGGTATACAAAAGAACTGTCATTCTGGTCCTGAAGCGCAAAGGTGAAATGTGAATTTTATGTCCAAAATTCAAGACATGTAAGGATAGGTGCCAGAAGCAAGCTGCCAGGACAGATGGGTGTGCTTGCACGTGACCTCTTTTGGGCTTCCTCTCACATGCTCCTGAAACGCTGGAGGTACGTGAAAGCCTTGAGAGTCCTAGGAGAAGCAGGCAGGGCAAGGCAAGATGAAGAAATTCCGCAAAAAGAGGGGTATTGAATTCCAGGTGGGGGACGAGTGAGCAAGGGAATGCAAGGCAAAGGAGAGGAGAGGTTCAAAGGTAACGCCAAGAAAAGTGGTGGCTTTGCCAGGCAAGACAAAGGAGAGGCAAGCAAGGCAATGAGAGTCCTAGAAGGAGAAGGAAATGAAAGATTGGAGCTGGACAAAGGGGAAGGGAAACTGGACAAAGTGGCAAGGGGGATGGGTGGTGCAAGGCACTGGACTGGTAGGAAGGGCAAGGGAAAGACATGGATGGGTCAGGAAGGAAAACAATGGCCAGGAAAGACAAAGAAATGCAAGGTTGGATAGGAAAGGAAAGGCAAGGCAATGTAGGGAAGGGGTAGGCCAGACAATGGGTGTCTTAAGAGGAAAAGTATGCATAGCAAGGCAAAGAGAAAAGCGGTAAAGAAGTTAGCGTGGGGGATAGGTGAGTGTAGCTGAGAAAGAAAGAAAGAAAGTGCCTCATTCCAGTTTGTATGTATGTATGTGTGTGTGAAGTTTGCAGGATGTAAAGCAGAGACTTGATGGTGGAGTGAAAGGATACTTTTGAATACACGTGGCAAGGTCCAAGCAAACTATTTGTCTTGGCACATCTGTGTCCCATAAACTTCTTAGTTTAGATTCAAACTGTAAGCGGGACAGAGAACACCCCTAAAATTACAGCTGAGCAAGAAAGCAGGTCGCATCAGCATGTTTTAAAGGAAGCAGTTTTTTTGTGTGAGAAGAAAATGGACATATGAGACTCCAGCAGTATCGACGTTCAGCTTAGAAGCAAAGTGCAATGATTCCGTACAAACTCTGAAAATGAAACGCAGCAATAAAAAGGCAATGGGACATGTCAGCGAAAGCTTTGTGGCCAAGCAGGGTGAGATGTTTGAAGCAGAACCACAGTTTGGTTTCACTAAGGATCCATCATGGTGGATTGCAAACATGTGCCAAGACAACACATATTCTGCAGCTGTTGCAGCTCTCCGCAGGAACACTAGCGCTTTCCCTTAGACTCTAAAATGCAGAGAAATGGCCTGCGCAGCGCAGAAGCTATTTGTGCTGCTTGTACACCTCTTCCAACCCCTCAGTGGAAACTATTGCGCCTGCCTTTAGACTCTGAGATCCAGAGAACACAATGGTAGAGGCAGTGGAGAATGGAAGGAGAGAGTGAAGTTTGATGAGTGAGTTTGATGTGACTTATGTGGAGCACGCAGAAAATGTAGCCCCGTACTGGTTTTTACACCTGGAGCCTATTTCTGTAAGACATTTCAGGTGGACATTTTTGATCAAGAAGCCAGAGTGAAAAAATTGACAGCGGGTCTCTCTGGGAAAGAAAAAGCAGCAAGGCGTCGTGTGCCATTTAAATGCTGCTATAAGAAGGGCGTACTTTAGCAGCATCTCTCTTGACACTTCTATCTGTGTAATCTCTAGCTGCTTGGACACAGCGACACTGAAAATAATTGTACTGCAAATACCAAGTTACACAGGGAAAAAGGGTAGGTCAGCAAATGCCTTCTGTCCTGGCACATCTCTCAGTCAGAACTCCAGCTGAAAAATTTTGCTGTAATGATGGACTTTGCCACCTGGAGAGAATTTATATAGTTGGGAAGAAGCATTCAAAGCCCTAGTGCATTTCGTCTATTTTACGGACTGCAAGGGCACTATAAAGGCCAGCACTAGCTTTTTGTTGGACTTTTTCTTTTTGAGTAGCTGCTGGACGTTTTGAAGCGGTTTGGGATCTGCTAGAGTGCAAGGTAATACATAGAGCTTGAGGAAAGTGATATACACATTTTATATCTCCAGGGAGGTGGATGCAGTTCAGTGTGTGCGAGTTACATGTTGAGCAGCTGATCACACAGAAAAGAAGAGGCTGCGCTGCAATTGCCTTTTCATTTGCAGCTTATAAACTGCACAGCCCACAATGAAACAATTCCACTTCCTTCTGTGCTACATACAGGATCACATTCTCTCAGTCTCTAAGAGCCAGGACCCCCAGCGGAGCTCTTCCCTGCGCTGCTCCTACACCAATGAGGCCGGAGCCGCAAACAGCTTGGCTTTTTCCCTGGCACCGGCTGCCAGCGCTCATCAAAATAACCACACGATGGCGCTGTCGACTAACAAAAGAAGGAAACGCACCGAGGCCAGCTCCAAAGGACAGAGCCCAGTTGGAAACGTCCCTGCTCTCAAATTAACTGTGCCAGGAAAAAAAGACTTTGCTGATCTTCCCCCTCCAAGTGTGCAAACACTTTTGCACCACACTCAAAGGGCAACACGAAATCCTCTGCCCTAACAAACATTTTCACTCTCGCAGAGTCTGGTAACAAACTCAAAGACATCCGCTCAACAAATGTGCCAGCGGAGAGAGAAAGTTCTTTGCTGCCTGCAATTTCAGCTTCACCCATCAAACAATGAACACACACCCTGCTATTGGCACTTTTCTTTTCAGCTCTACGCTCCTAAGCTTTCAGTCTCAGAGTCAAGATCCAAGCAGCATGGCAACAGGGACTACTCACACACTAAAGCTACAAGGACAAAAAGCTCAACAACTTGGTGTCTAGATTCCCACTGTCAGTTCAACAGCTCTAACCCACAGGGAAACCTCTTGGGAAAAACCTTTAAATTCACTGAGACCACCCAAAGTGCCCATCCAAACTTAATTTCTTTGCCAAAGAGAAGAACAAGAAGCTCATTTCAAGAGAAAGGGCATCCCCTCCTCCAAAATCCAAAACATCCAGTGACTGATCCCATACAATGGTGTCAGAACACTCTTACTAGAGGCAGACAGCCTTCCAAAGATGGATACTGACTCAATGACTGTACAAATTGAGGGAGTGCTTCCAAATATGCCGGCACAAGAAGCTGCTGTCGTCCTTGAGCTGCGCGACACAGCTTCTTATCTGCACCTCCAACTCTGGGGCTACGTGCTTTCCTTCCCATGAGAAAGCATTGCCATTCTCCTTCAGGAACTTACCAAGCCAAACTGTATGCCATGTCCTGTACTATGTCCAACAATGGCTCCTGCACAGAAGGGTCTACGACATAAATATCTCTCTGGACTATACCTCCTCATGGTACCTTTAACGCCTGCCCTATTACATTGTCACTATATCTTTTACTTGCCAAGGAAAGGCACTCAGAGTCACTTGGCCTTGCCTTGCCTTTGATGCTGTGGCTAGTCTACTCTTGTTTTGCTTGCTTGCTTATGTGTGCCTTGCCTGGCAAGACCTAGAAAGACCTTCCTTGCTTTGCTTTGCCTTGCCTACCGCTCTTTGCAATGCAAACCAAGTGTAGGTGCAATTGTAGGCAAGTCAAGGGAGAAGCTGACAAGGCTGGAGCCATGAGGGGCAAGCAAATGGAGTGGTAGGTGAGAGAAGGCCCAGAACTTCTAGGCAAGGATGGACATAGGAAGGCCAGGCAGAAACAGGAAGGCCTAGGCAAGGCTAGGTTTCCCTGGAGGAAAGCAGTCAAGTGTGGGCAGGTCAAGTGTGGGCGTAGGCACTGGAGGGAGTGCAAGGCTAGGGAGGCAAGGCAGGGCAAGGCAAGGAAACTTTTGGGTCACCAAGGCAAGACAAATGAGAGGTACATTCAAAGACTGCTGGTACACAAAAGGGGCTAGGACAGACTTCTCTGGCTGGCCTTGATCTCACATGGGCCATCTCTAATCTGCACCTAAAACACTTGCATTACCTGCTTTCCTTGGTATACAAAAGAACTGTCATTCTGGTCCTGAAGCGCAAAGGTGAAATGTGAATTTTATGTCCAAAATTCAAGACATGTAAGGATAGGTGCCAGAAGCAAGCTGCCAGGACAGATGGGTGTGCTTGCACGTGACCTCTTTTGGGCTTCCTCTCACATGCTCCTGAAACGCTGGAGGTACGTGAAAGCCTTGAGAGTCCTAGGAGAAGCAGGCAGGGCAAGGCAAGATGAAGAAATGCCGCAAAAAGAGGGGTATTGAATTCCAGGTGGGGGACGAGTGAGCAAGGGAATGCAAGGCAAGGGAGAGGAGAGGTTCAAAGGTAACGCCAAGAAAAGTGGTGGCTTTGCCAGGCAAGACAAAGGAGAGGCAAGCAAGGCAATGAGAGTCCTAGAAGGAGAAGGAAATGAAAGATTGGAGCTGGACAAAGGGGAAGGGAAACTGGACAAAGTGGCAAGGGGGATGGGTGGTGCAAGGCACTGGACTGGTAGGAAGGGCAAGGGAAAGACATGGATGGGTCAGGAAGGAAGAGGAAAACAATGGCCAGGAATGACAAAGAAATGCAAGGTTGGATAGGAAAGGAAAGGCAAGGCAATGTAGGGAAGGGGTAGGCCAGACAATGGGTGTCTTAAGAGGAAAAGTATGCATAGCAAGGCCAAGAGAAAAGCGGTAAAGAAGTTAGCGTGGGGGATAGGTGAGTGTAGCTGAGAAAGAAAGAAAGAAAGAAAGTGCCTCATTCCAGTTTGTATGTATGTATGTGTGTGTGAAGTTTGCAGGATGTAAAGCAGAGACTTGATGGTGGAGTGAAAGGATGCTTTTGAATACACGTGGCAAGGTCCAAGCAAACTATTTGTCTTGGCACATCTGTGTCCCATAAACTTCTTAGTTTAGATTCAGACAGTAAGCGGGACAGAGAACACCCCTAAAACTACAGCTGAGCAAGAAAGCAGGTCGCATCAGCATGTTTTAAAGGAAGCAGTTTTTTTGTGTGAGAAGAAAATGGACATATGAGACTCCAGCAGTATCGACGTTCAGCTTAGAAGCAAAGTGCAATGATTCCGTACAAACTCTGAAAATGAAACGCAGCAATAAAAAGGCAATGGGACATGTCAGCGAAAGCTTTGTGGCCAAGCAGGGTGAGATGTTTGAAGCAGAACCACAGTTTGGTTTCACTAAGGATCCATCATGGTGGATTGCAAACATGTGCCAAGACAACACATATTCTGCAGCTGTTGCAGCTCTCCACAGGAACACTAGCGCTTTCCCTTAGACTCTAAAATGCAGAGAAATGGCCTGCGCAGCGCAGAAGCTATTTGTGCTGCTTGTACACCTCTTCCAACCCCTCAGTGGAAACTATTGCGCCTGCCTTTAGACTCTGAGATCCAGAGAACACAATGGTAGAGGCAGTGGAGAATGGAAGGAGAGAGTGAAGTTTGATGAGTGAGTTTGATGTGACTTATGTGGAGCACGCAGAAAATGTAGCCCCGTACTGGTTTTTACACCTGGAGCCTATTTCTGTAAGACATTTCAGGCGGACATTTTTGATCAAGAAGCCAGAGTGAAAAAATTGACAGCGGGTCTCTCTAGGAAAGAAAAAGCAGCAAGGCGTCGTGTGCCATTTAAATGCTGCTATAAGAAGGGCGTACTTTAGCAGCATCTCTCTTGACACTTCTATCTGTGTAATCTCTAGCTGCTGGGACACCGCGACACTGAAAATAATTGTACTGCAAATACCAAGTTACACAGGGAAAAAGGGTAGGTCAGCAAATGCCTTCTGTCCTGGCACATCTCTCAGTCAGAACTCCAGCTGAAAAATTTTGCTGTAATGATGGACTTTGCCACCTGGAGAGAATTTATATAGTTGGGAAGAAGCATTCAAAGCCCTAGTGCATTTCGTCTATTTTACGGACTGCAAGGGCACTATAAAGGCCAGCACTAGCTTTTTGTTGGACTTTTTCTTTTTGAGTAGCTGCTGGACGTTTTGAAGCGGTTTGGGATCTGCTAGAGTGCAAGGTAATACATAGAGCTTGAGGAAAGTGATATACACATTTTATATCTCCAAGGAGGTGGATGCAGTTCAGTGTGTGCGAGTTACATGTTGAGCAGCTGATCACACAGAAAAGAAGAGGCTGCGCTGCAATTGCCTTTTCATTTGCAGCTTATAAACTGCACAGCCCACAATGAAACAATTCCACTTCCTTCTGTGCTACATACAGGATCACATTCTCTCAGTCTCTAAGAGCCAGGACCCCCAGCGGAGCTCTTCCCTGCGCTGCTCCTACACCAATGAGGCCGGAGCCGCAAACAGCTTGGCTTTTTCCCTGGCACCGGCTGCCAGCGCTCATCAAAATAACCACACGATGGCGCTGTCGACTAACAAAAGAAGGAAAGGCACCGAGGCCAGCTCCAAAGGACAGAGCCGAGTTGGAAACGTCCCTGCTCTCAAATTAACTGTGCCAGGAAAAAAAGACTTTGCTGATCTTCCCCCTCCAAGTGTGCAAACACTTTTGCACCACACTCAAAGGGCAACACGAAATCCTCTGCCCTAACAAACATTTTCACTCTCGCAGAGTCCGGTAACAAACTCAAAGACATCCGCTCAACAAATGTGCCAGCGGAGAGAGAAAGTTCTTTGCTGCCTACAATTTCAGCTTCACCCATCAAACAATGAACACACACCCTGCTATTAGCACTTTTCTTTTCAGCTCTACGCTCCTAAGCTTTCAGTCTCAGAGTCAAGATCCAAGCAGCATGGCAACAGGGACTACTCACACACTAAAGCTACAAGGACAAAAAGCTCAACAACTTGGTGTCTAGATTCCCACTGTCAGTTCAACAGCTCTAACCCACAGGGAAACCTCTTGGGAAAAACCTTTAAATTCACTGAGACCACCCAAAGTGCCCATCCAAACTTAATTTCTTTGCCAAAGAGAAGAACAAGAAGCTCATTTCAAGAGAAATGGCATCCCCTCCTCCAAAATCCAAAACATCCAGTGACTGATCCCATACAATGGTGTCAGAACACTCTTACTAGAGGCAGACAGCCTTCCAAAGATGGATACTGACTCAATGACTGTACAAATTGAGGGAGTGCTTCCAAATATGCCGGCACAAGAAGCTGCTGTCGTCCTTGAGCTGCGCGACACAGCTTCTTATCTGCACCTCCAACTCTGGGGCTACGTGCTTTCCTTCCCATGAGAAAGCATTGCCATTCTCCTTCAGGAACTTACCAAGCCAAGCTGTATGCCATGTCCTGTACTATGTCCAACAATGGCTCCTGCACAGAAGGGTCTACGACATAAATATCTCTCTGGACTATACCTCCTCATGGTACCTTTAACGCCTGCCCTATTACATTGTCACTATATCTTTTACTTGCCAAGGAAAGGCACTCAGAGTCACTTGGCCTTGCCTTGCCTTTGATGCTGTGGCTAGTCTACTCTTGTTTTGCTTGCTTGCTTATGTGTGCCTTGCCTGGCAAGACCTAGAAAGACCTTCCTTGCTTTGCTTTGCCTTGCCTACCGCTCTTTGCAATGCAAACCAAGTGTAGGCGCAATTGTAGGCAAGTCAAGGGAGAAGCTGACAAGGCTGGAGCCATGAGGGGCAAGCAAATGGAGTGGTAGGTGAGAGAAGGCCCAGAACTTCTAGGCAAGGATGGACATAGGAAGGCCAGGCAGAAACAGGAAGGCCTAGGCAAGGCTAGGTTTCCCTGGAGGAAAGCAGTCAAGTGTGGGCAGGTCAAGTGTGGGCGTAGGCACTGGAGGGAGTGCAAGGCTAGGGAGGCAAGGCAGGGCAAGGCAAGGAAACTTTTGGGTCACCAAGGCAAGACAAATGAGAGGTACATTCAAAGACTGCTGGTACACAAAAGGGGCTACGACAGACTTCTCTGGCTGGCCTTGATCTCACATGGGCCATCTCTAATCTGCACCTAAAACACTTGGATTACCTGCTTTCCTTGGTATACAAAAGAACTGTCATTCTGGTCCTGAAGCGCAAAGGTGAAATGTGAATTTTATGTCCAAAATTCAAGACATGTAAGGATAGGTGCCAGAAGCAAGCTGCCAGGACAGATGGGTGTGCTTGCACGTGACCTCTTTTGGGCTTCCTCTCACATGCTCCTGAAACGCTGGAGGTACGTGAAAGCCTTGAGAGTCCTAGGAGAAGCAGGCAGGGCAAGGCAAGATGAAGAAATTCCGCAAAAAGAGGGGTATTGAATTCCAGGTGGGGGACGAGTGAGCAAGGGAATGCAAGGCAAGGGAGAGGAGAGGTTCAAAGGTAACGCCAAGAAAAGTGGTGGCTTTGCCAGGCAAGACAAAGGAGAGGCAAGCAAGGCAATGAGAGTCCTAGAAGGAGAAGGAAATGAAAGATTGGAGCTGGACAAAGGGGAAGGGAAACTGGACAAAGTGGCAAGGGGGATGGGTGGTGCAAGGCACTGGACTGGTAGGAAGGGCAAGGGAAAGACATGGATGGGTCAGGAAGGAAGAGGAAAACAATGGCCAGGAATGACAAAGAAATGCAAGGTTGGATAGGAAAGGAAAGGCAAGGCAATGTAGGGAAGGGGTAGGCCAGACAATGGGTGTCTTAAGAGGAAAAGTATGCATAGCAAGGCCAAGAGAAAAGCGGTAAAGAAGTTAGCGTGGGGAATAGGTGAGTGTAGCTGAGAAAGAAAGAAAGAAAGTGCCTCATTCCAGTTTGTATGTATGTATGTGTGTGTGAAGTTTGCAGGATGTAAAGCAGAGACTTGATGGTGGAGTGAAAGGATGCTTTTGAATACACGTGGCAAGGTCCAAGCAAACTATTTGTCTTGGCACATCTGTGTCCCATAAACTTCTTAGTTTAGATTCAGACTGTAAGCGGGACAGAGAACACCCCTAAAATTACAGCTGAGCAAGAAAGCAGGTCGCATCAGCATGTTTTAAAGGAAGCAGTTTTTTTGTGTGAGAAGAAAATGGACATATGAGACTCCAGCAGTATCGACGTTCAGCTTAGAAGCAAAGTGCAATGATTCCGTACAAACTCTGAAAATGAAACGCAGCAATAAAAAGGCAATGGGACATGTCAGCGAAAGCTTTGTGGCCAAGCAGGGTGAGATGTTTGAAGCAGAACCACAGTTTGGTTTCACTAAGGATCCATCATGGTGGATTGCAAACATGTGCCAAGACAACACATATTCTGCAGCTGTTGCAGCTCTCCGCAGGAACACTAGCGCTTTCCCTTAGACTCTAAAATGCAGAGAAATGGCCTGCGCAGCGCAGAAGCTATTTGTGCTGCTTGTACACCTCTTCCAACCCCTCAGTGGAAACTATTGCGCCTGCCTTTAGACTCTGAGATCCAGAGAACACAATGGTAGAGGCAGTGGAGAATGGAAGGAGAGAGTGAAGTTTGATGAGTGAGTTTGATGTGACTTATGTGGAGCACGCAGAAAATGTAGCCCCGTACTGGTTTTTACACCTGGAGCCTATTTCTGTAAGACATTTCAGGCGGACATTTTTGATCAAGAAGCCAGAGTGAAAAAATTGACAGCGGGTCTCTCTAGGAAAGAAAAAGCAGCAAGGCGTCGTGTGCCATTTAAATGCTGCTATAAGAAGGGCGTACTTTAGCAGCATCTCTCTTGACACTTCTATCTGTGTAATCTCTAGCTGCTGGGACACCGCGACACTGAAAATAATTGTACTGCAAATACCAAGTTACACAGGGAAAAAGGGTAGGTCAGCAAATGCCTTCTGTCCTGGCACATCTCTCAGTCAGAACTCCAGCTGAAAAATTTTGCTGTAATGATGGACTTTGCCACCTGGAGAGAATTTATATAGTTGGGAAGAAGCATTCAAAGCCCTAGTGCATTTCGTCTATTTTACGGACTGCAAGGGCACTATAAAGGCCAGCACTAGCTTTTTGTTGGACTTTTTCTTTTTGAGTAGCTGCTGGACGTTTTGAAGCGGTTTGGGATCTGCTAGAGTGCAAGGTAATACATAGAGCTTGAGGAAAGTGATATACACATTTTATATCTCCAGGGAGGTGGATGCAGTTCAGTGTGTGCGAGTTACATGTTGAGCAGCTGATCACACAGAAAAGAAGAGGCTGCGCTGCAATTGCCTTTTCATTTGCAGCTTATAAACTGCACAGCCCACAATGAAACAATTCCACTTCCTTCTGTGCTACATACAGGATCACATTCTCTCAGTCTCTAAGAGCCAGGACCCCCAGCGGAGCTCTTCCCTGCGCTGCTCCTACACCAATGAGGCCGGAGCCGCAAACAGCTTGGCTTTTTCCCTGGCACCGGCTGCCAGCGCTCATCAAAATAACCACACGATGGCGCTGTCGACTAACAAAAGAAGGAAAGGCACCGAGGCCAGCTCCAAAGGACAGAGCCGAGTTGGAAACGTCCCTGCTCTCAAATTAACTGTGCCAGGAAAAAAAGACTTTGCTGATCTTCCCCCTCCAAGTGTGCAAACACTTTTGCACCACACTCAAAGGGCAACACGAAATCCTCTGCCCTAACAAACATTTTCACTCTCGCAGAGTCCGGTAACAAACTCAAAGACATCCGCTCAACAAATGTGCCAGCGGAGAGAGAAAGTTCTTTGCTGCCTACAATTTCAGCTTCACCCATCAAACAATGAACACACACCCTGCTATTAGCACTTTTCTTTTCAGCTCTACGCTCCTAAGCTTTCAGTCTCAGAGTCAAGATCCAAGCAGCATGGCAACAGGGACTACTCACACACTAAAGCTACAAGGACAAAAAGCTCAACAACTTGGTGTCTAGATTCCCACTGTCAGTTCAACAGCTCTAACCCACAGGGAAACCTCTTGGGAAAAACCTTTAAATTCACTGAGACCACCCAAAGTGCCCATCCAAACTTAATTTCTTTGCCAAAGAGAAGAACAAGAAGCTCATTTCAAGAGAAATGGCATCCCCTCCTCCAAAATCCAAAACATCCAGTGACTGATCCCATACAATGGTGTCAGAACACTCTTACTAGAGGCAGACAGCCTTCCAAAGATGGATACTGACTCAATGACTGTACAAATTGAGGGAGTGCTTCCAAATATGCCGGCACAAGAAGCTGCTGTCGTCCTTGAGCTGCGCGACACAGCTTCTTATCTGCACCTCCAACTCTGGGGCTACGTGCTTTCCTTCCCATGAGAAAGCATTGCCATTCTCCTTCAGGAACTTTCCAAGCCAAACTGTATGCCATGTCCTGTACTATGTCCAACAATGGCTCCTGCACAGAAGGGTCTACGACATAAATATCTCTCTGGACTATACCTCCTCATGGTACCTTTAACGCCTGCCCTATTACATTGTCACTATATCTTTTACTTGCCAAGGAAAGGCACTCAGAGTCACTTGGCCTTGCCTTGCCTTTGATGCTGTGGCTAGTCTACTCTTGTTTTGCTTGCTTGCTTATGTGTGCCTTGCCTGGCAAGACCTAGAAAGACCTTCCTTGCTTTGCTTTGCCTTGCCTACCGCTCTTTGCAATGCAAACCAAGTGTAGGCGCAATTGTAGGCAAGTCAAGGGAGAAGCTGACAAGGCTGGAGCCATGAGGGGCAAGCAAATGGAGTGGTAGGTGAGAGAAGGCCCAGAACTTCTAGGCAAGGATGGACATAGGAAGGCCAGGCAGAAACAGGAAGGCCTAGGCAAGGCTAGGTTTCCCTGGAGGAAAGCAGTCAAGTGTGGGCAGGTCAAGTGTGGGCGTAGGCACTGGAGGGAGTGCAAGGCTAGGGAGGCAAGGCAGGGCAAGGCAAGGAAACTTTTGGGTCACCAAGGCAAGACAAATGAGAGGTACATTCAAAGACTGCTGGTACACAAAAGGGGCTAGGACAGACTTCTCTGTCTGGCCTTGATCTCACATGGGCCATCTCTAATCTGCACCTAAAACACTTGGATTACCTGCTTTCCTTGGTATACAAAAGAACTGTCATTCTGGTCCTGAAGCGCAAAGGTGAAATGTGAATTTTATGTCCAAAATTCAAGACATGTAAGGATAGGTGCCAGAAGCAAGCTGCCAGGACAGATGGGTGTGCTTGCACGTGACCTCTTTTGGGCTTCCTCTCACATGCTCCTGAAACGCTGGAGGTACGTGAAAGCCTTGAGAGTCCTAGGAGAAGCAGGCAGGGCAAGGCAAGATGAAGAAATTCCGCAAAAAGAGGGGTATTGAATTCCAGGTGGGGGACGAGTGAGCAAGGGAATGCAAGGCAAGGGAGAGGAGAGGTTCAAAGGTAACGCCAAGAAAAGTGGTGGCTTTGCCAGGCAAGACAAAGGAGAGGCAAGCAAGGCAATGAGAGTCCTAGAAGGAGAAGGAAATGAAAGATTGGAGCTGGACAAAGGGGAAGGGAAACTGGACAAAGTGGCAAGGGGGATTGGTGGTGCAAGGCACTGGACTGGTAGGAAGGGCAAGGGAAAGACATGGATGGGTCAGGAAGGAAGAGGAAAACAATGGCCAGGAATGACAAAGAAATGCAAGGTTGGATAGGAAAGGAAAGGCAAGGCAATGTAGGGAAGGGGTAGGCCAGACAATGGGTGTCTTAAGAGGAAAAGTATGCATAGCAAGACCAAGAGAAAAGCGGTAAAGAAGTTAGCGTGGGGCATAGGTGAGTGTAGCTGAGAAAGAAAGAAAGAAAGAAAGTGCCTCATTCCAGTTTGTATGTATGTATGTGTGTGTGAAGTTTGCAGGATGTAAAGCAGAGACTTGATGGTGGAGTGAAAGGATGCTTTTGAATACACGTGGCAAGGTCCAAGCAAACTATTTGTCTTGGCACATCTGTGTCCCATAAACTTCTTAGTTTAGATTCAGACTGTAAGCGGGACAGAGAACACCCCTAAAATTACAGCTGAGCAAGAAAGCAGGTCGCATCAGCATGTTTTAAAGGAAGCAGTTTTTTTGTGTGAGAAGAAAATGGACATATGAGACTCCAGCAGTATCGACGTTCAGCTTAGAAGCAAAGTGCAATGATTCCGTACAAACTCTGAAAATGAAACGCAGCAATAAAAAGGCAATGGGACATGTCAGCGAAAGCTTTGTGGCCAAGCAGGGTGAGATGTTTGAAGCAGAACCACAGTTTGGTTTCACTAAGGATCCATCATGGTGGATTGCAAACATGTGCCAAGACAACACATATTCTGCAGCTGTTGCAGCTCTCCGCAGGAACACTAGCGCTTTCCCTTAGACTCTAAAATGCAGAGAAATGGCCTGCGCAGCGCAGAAGCTATTTGTGCTGCTTGTACACCTCTTCCAACCCCTCAGTGGAAACTATTGCGCCTGCCTTTAGACTCTGAGATCCAGAGAACACAATGGTAGAGGCAGTGGAGAATGGAAGGAGAGAGTGAAGTTTGATGAGTGAGTTTGATGTGACTTATGTGGAGCACGCAGAAAATGTAGCCCCGTACTGGTTTTTACACCTGGAGCCTATTTCTGTAAGACATTTCAGGTGGACATTTTTGATCAAGAAGCCAGAGTGAAAAAATTGACAGCGGGTCTCTCTGGGAAAGAAAAAGCAGCAAGGCGTCGTGTGCCATTTAAATGCTGCTATAAGAAGGGCGTACTTTAGCAGCATCTCTCTTGACACTTCTATCTGTGTAATCTCTAGCTGCTTGGACACAGCGACACTGAAAATAATTGTACTGCAAATACCAAGTTACACAGGGAAAAAGGGTAGGTCAGCAAATGCCTTCTGTCCTGGCACATCTCTCAGTCAGAACTCCAGCTGAAAAATTTTGCTGTAATGATGGACTTTGCCACCTGGAGAGAATTTATATAGTTGGGAAGAAGCATTCAAAGCCCTAGTGCATTTCGTCTATTTAACGGACTGCAAGGGCACTATAAAGGCCAGCACTAGCTTTTTGTTGGACTTTTTGAGTAGCTGCTGGACATTTTGAAGCGGTTTGGGATCTGCTAGAGTGCAAGGTAATACATAGAGTTTGAGGAAAGTGATATACACATTTTATATCTCCAGGGAGGTGGATGCAGTTCAGTGTGTGCGAGTTACATGTTGAGCAGCTGATCACACAGAAAAGAAGAGGCTGCGCTGCAATTGCCTTTTCATTTGCAGCTTATAAACTGCACAGCCCACAATGAAACAATTCCACTTCCTTCTGTGCTACATACAGGATCACATTCTCTCAGTCTCTAAGAGCCAGGACCCCCAGCGGAGCTCTTCCCTGCGCTGCTCCTACACCAATGAGGCCGGAGCCGCAAACAGCTTGGCTTTTTCCCTGGCACCGGCTGCCAGCGCTCATCAAAATAACCACACGATGGCGCTGTCGACTAACAAAAGAAGGAAACGCACCGAGGCCAGCTCCAAAGGACAGAGCCGAGGTGGAAACGTCCCTGCTCTCAAATTAACTGTGCCAGGAAAAAAAGACTTTGCTGATCTTCCCCCTCCAACTATGCAAACACTTTTGCACCACACTCAAAGGGCAACACGAAATCCTCTGCCCTAACAAACATTTTCACTCTCGCAGAGTCCGGTAACAAACTCAAAGACATCCGCTCAACAAATGTGCCAGCGGAGAGAGAAAGTTCTTTGCTGCCTACAATTTCAACTTCACCCATCAAACAATGAACACACACCCTGCTATTGGCACTTTTCTTTTCAGCTCTACGCTCCTAAGCTTTCAGTCTCAGAGTCAAGATCCAAGCAGCATGGCAACAGGGACTACTCACACACTAAAGCTACAAGGACAAAAAGCTCAACAACTTGGTGTCTAGATTCCCACTGTCAGTTCAACAGCTCTAACCCACAGGGAAACCTCTTGGGAAAAACCTTTAAATTCACTGAGACCACCCAAAGTGCCCATCCAAACTTAATTTCTTTGCCAAAGAGAAGAACAAGAAGCTCATTTCAAGAGAAAGGGCATCCCCTCCTCCAAAATCCAAAACATCCAGTGACTGATCCCATACAATGGTGTCAGAACACTCTTACTAGAGGCAGACAGCCTTCCAAAGATGGATACTGACTCAATGACTGTACAAATTGAGGGAGTGCTTCCAAATATGCCGGCACAAGAAGCTGCTGTCGTCCTTGAGCTGCGCGACACAGCTTCTTATCTGCACCTCCAACTCTGGGGCTACGTGCTTTCCTTCCCATGAGAAAGCATTGCCATTCTCCTTCAGGAACTTACCAAGCCAAACTGTATGCCATGTCCTGTACTATGTCCAACAATGGCTCCTGCACAGAAGGGTCTACGACATAAATATCTCTCTGGACTATACCTCCTCATGGTACCTTTAACGCCTGCCCTATTACATTGTCACTATATCTTTTACTTGCCAAGGAAAGGCACTCAGAGTCACTTGGCCTTGCCTTGCCTTTGATGCTGTGGCTAGTCTACTCTTGTTTTGCTTGCTTGCTTATGTGTGCCTTGCCTGGCAAGACCTAGAAAGACCTTCCTTGCTTTGCTTTGCCTTGCCTACCGCTCTTTGCAATGCAAACCAAGTGTAGGTGCAATTGTAGGCAAGTCAAGGGAGAAGCTGACAAGGCTGGAGCCATGAGGGGCAAGCAAATGGAGTGGTAGGTGAGAGAAGGCCCAGAACTTCTAGGCAAGGATGGACATAGGAAGGCCAGGCAGAAACAGGAAGGCCTAGGCAAGGCTAGGTTTCCCTGGAGGAAAGCAGTCAAGTGTGGGCAGGTCAAGTGTGGGCAGGTCAAGTGTGGGCGTAGGCACTGGAGGGAGTGCAAGGCTAGGGAGGCAAGGCAGGGCAAGGCAAGGAAACTTTTGGGTCACCAAGGCAAGACAAATGAGAGGTACATTCAAAGACTGCTGGTACACAAAAGGGGCTAGGACAGACTTCTCTGGCTGGCCTTGATCTCACATGGGCCATCTCTAATCTGCACCTAAAACACTTGGATTACCTGCTTTCCTTGGTATACAAAAGAACTGTCATTCTGGTCCTGAAGCGCAAAGGTGAAATGTGAATTTTATGTCCAAAATTCAAGACATGTAAGGATAGGTGCCAGAAGCAAGCTGCCAGGACAGATGGGTGTGCTTGCACGTGACCTCTTTTGGGCTTCCTCTCACATGCTCCTGAAACGCTGGAGGTACGTGAAAGCCTTGAGAGTCCTAGGAGAAGCAGGCAGGGCAAGGCAAGATGAAGAAATTCCGCAAAAAGAGGGGTATTGAATTCCAGGTGGGGGACGAGTGAGCAAGGGAATGCAAGGCAAGGGAGAGGAGAGGTTCAAAGGTAACGCCAAGAAAAGTGGTGGCTTTGCCAGGCAAGACAAAGGAGAGGCAAGCAAGGCAATGAGAGTCCTAGAAGGAGAAGGAAATGAAAGATTGGAGCTGGACAAAGGGGAAGGGAAACTGGACAAAGTGGCAAGGGGGATGGGTGGTGCAAGGCACTGGACTGGTAGGAAGGGCAAGGGAAAGACATGGATGGGTCAGGAAGGAAGAGGAAAACAATGGCCAGGAATGACAAAGAAATGCAAGGTTGGATAGGAAAGGAAAGGCAAGGCAATGTAGGGAAGGGGTAGGCCAGACAATGGGTGTCTTAAGAGGAAAAGTATGCATAGCAAGGCCAAGAGAAAAGCGGTAAAGAAGTTAGCGTGGGGAATAGGTGAGTGTAGCTGAGAAAGAAAGAAAGAAAGTGCCTCATTCCAGTTTGTATGTATGTATGTGTGTGTGAAGTTTGCAGGATGTAAAGCAGAGACTTGATGGTGGAGTGAAAGGATGCTTTTGAATACACGTGGCAAGGTCCAAGCAAACTATTTGTCTTGGCACATCTGTGTCCCATAAACTTCTTAGTTTAGATTCAGACTGTAAGCGGGACAGAGAACACCCCTAAAATTACAGCTGAGCAAGAAAGCAGGTCGCATCAGCATGTTTTAAAGGAAGCAGTTTTTTTGTGTGAGAAGAAAATGGACATATGAGACTCCAGCAGTATCGACGTTCAGCTTAGAAGCAAAGTGCAATGATTCCGTACAAACTCTGAAAATGAAACGCAGCAATAAAAAGGCAATGGGACATGTCAGCGAAAGCTTTGTGGCCAAGCAGGGTGAGATGTTTGAAGCAGAACCACAGTTTGGTTTCACTAAGGATCCATCATGGTGGATTGCAAACATGTGCCAAGACAACACATATTCTGCAGCTGTTGCAGCTCTCCGCAGAAACACTAGCGCTTTCCCTTAGACTCTAAAATGCAGAGAAATGGCCTGCGCAGCGCAGAAGCTATTTGTGCTGCTTGTACACCTCTTCCAACCCCTCAGTGGAAACTATTGCGCCTGCCTTTAGACTCTGAGATCCAGAGAACACAATGGTAGAGGCAGTGGAGAATGGAAGGAGAGAGTGAAGTTTGATGAGTGAGTTTGATGTGACTTATGTGGAGCACGCAGAAAATGTAGCCCCGTACTGGTTTTTACACCTGGAGCCTATTTCTGTAAGACATTTCAGGCGGACATTTTTGATCAAGAAGCCAGAGTGAAAAAATTGACAGCGGGTCTCTCTAGGAAAGAAAAAGCAGCAAGGCGTCGTGTGCCATTTAAATGCTGCTATAAGAAGGGCGTACTTTAGCAGCATCTCTCTTGACACTTCTATCTGTGTAATCTCTAGCTGCTGGGACACCGCGACACTGAAAATAATTGTACTGCAAATACCAAGTTACACAGGGAAAAAGGCTAGGTCAGCAAATGCCTTCTGTCCTGGCACATCTCTCAGTCAGAACTCCAGCTGAAAAATTTTGCTGTAATGATGGACTTTGCCACCTGGAGAGAATTTATATAGTTGGGAAGAAGCATTCAAAGCCCTAGTGCATTTCGTCTATTTTACGGACTGCAAGGGCACTATAAAGGCCAGCACTAGCTTTTTGTTGGACTTTTTCTTTTTGAGTAGCTGCTGGACGTTTTGAAGCGGTTTGGGATCTGCTAGAGTGCAAGGTAATACATAGAGCTTGAGGAAAGTGATATACACATTTTATATCTCCAAGGAGGTGGATGCAGTTCAGTGTGTGCGAGTTACATGTTGAGCAGCTGATCACACAGAAAAGAAGAGGCTGCGCTGCAATTGCCTTTTCATTTGCAGCTTATAAACTGCACAGCCCACAATGAAACAATTCCACTTCCTTCTGTGCTACATACAGGATCACATTCTCTCAGTCTCTAAGAGCCAGGACCCCCAGCGGAGCTCTTCCCTGCGCTGCTCCTACACCAATGAGGCCGGAGCCGCAAACAGCTTGGCTTTTTCCCTGGCACCGGCTGCCAGCGCTCATCAAAATAACCACACGATGGCGCTGTCGACTAACAAAAGAAGGAAAGGCACCGAGGCCAGCTCCAAAGGACAGAGCCGAGTTGGAAACGTCCCTGCTCTCAAATTAACTGTGCCAGGAAAAAAAGACTTTGCTGATCTTCCCCCTCCAAGTGTGCAAACACTTTTGCACCACACTCAAAGGGCAACACGAAATCCTCTGCCCTAACAAACATTTTCACTCTCGCAGAGTCCGGTAACAAACTCAAAGACATCCGCTCAACAAATGTGCCAGCGGAGAGAGAAAGTTCTTTGCTGCCTACAATTTCAGCTTCACCCATCAAACAATGAACACACACCCTGCTATTAGCACTTTTCTTTTCAGCTCTACGCTCCTAAGCTTTCAGTCTCAGAGTCAAGATCCAAGCAGCATGGCAACAGGGACTACTCACACACTAAAGCTACAAGGACAAAAAGCTCAACAACTTGGTGTCTAGATTCCCACTGTCAGTTCAACAGCTCTAACCCACAGGGAAACCTCTTGGGAAAAACCTTTAAATTCACTGAGACCACCCAAAGTGCCCATCCAAACTTAATTTCTTTGCCAAAGAGAAGAACAAGAAGCTCATTTCAAGAGAAATGGCATCCCCTCCTCCAAAATCCAAAACATCCAGTGACTGATCCCATACAATGGTGTCAGAACACTCTTACTAGAGGCAGACAGCCTTCCAAAGATGGATACTGACTCAATGACTGTACAAATTGAGGGAGTGCTTCCAAATATGCCGGCACAAGAAGCTGCTGTCGTCCTTGAGCTGCGCGACACAGCTTCTTATCTGCACCTCCAACTCTGGGGCTACGTGCTTTCCTTCCCATGAGAAAGCATTGCCATTCTCCTTCAGGAACTTACCAAGCCAAGCTGTATGCCATGTCCTGTACTATGTCCAACAATGGCTCCTGCACAGAAGGGTCTACGACATAAATATCTCTCTGGACTATACCTCCTCATGGTACCTTTAACGCCTGCCCTATTACATTGTCACTATATCTTTTACTTGCCAAGGAAAGGCACTCAGAGTCACTTGGCCTTGCCTTGCCTTTGATGCTGTGGCTAGTCTACTCTTGTTTTGCTTGCTTGCTTATGTGTGCCTTGCCTGGCAAGACCTAGAAAGACCTTCCTTGCTTTGCTTTGCCTTGCCTACCGCTCTTTGCAATGCAAACCAAGTGTAGGCGCAATTGTAGGCAAGTCAAGGGAGAAGCTGACAAGGCTGGAGCCATGAGGGGCAAGCAAATGGAGTGGTAGGTGAGAGAAGGCCCAGAACTTCTAGGCAAGGATGGACATAGGAAGGCCAGGCAGAAACAGGAAGGCCTAGGCAAGGCTAGGTTTCCCTGGAGGAAAGCAGTCAAGTGTGGGCAGGTCAAGTGTGGGCGTAGGCACTGGAGGGAGTGCAAGGCTAGGGAGGCAAGGCAGGGCAAGGCAAGGAAACTTTTGGGTCACCAAGGCAAGACAAATGAGAGGTACATTCAAAGACTGCTGGTACACAAAAGGGGCTAGGACAGACTTCTCTGTCTGGCCTTGATCTCACATGGGCCATCTCTAATCTGCACCTAAAACACTTGGATTACCTGCTTTCCTTGGTATACAAAAGAACTGTCATTCTGGTCCTGAAGCGCAAAGGTGAAATGTGAATTTTATGTCCAAAATTCAAGACATGTAAGGATAGGTGCCAGAAGCAAGCTGCCAGGACAGATGGGTGTGCTTGCACGTGACCTCTTTTGGGCTTCCTCTCACATGCTCCTGAAACGCTGGAGGTACGTGAAAGCCTTGAGAGTCCTAGGAGAAGCAGGCAGGGCAAGGCAAGATGAAGAAATTCCGCAAAAAGAGGGGTATTGAATTCCAGGTGGGGGACGAGTGAGCAAGGGAATGCAAGGCAAGGGAGAGGAGAGGTTCAAAGGTAACGCCAAGAAAAGTGGTGGCTTTGCCAGGCAAGACAAAGGAGAGGCAAGCAAGGCAATGAGAGTCCTAGAAGGAGAAGGAAATGAAAGATTGGAGCTGGACAAAGGGGAAGGGAAACTGGACAAAGTGGCAAGGGGGATTGGTGGTGCAAGGCACTGGACTGGTAGGAAGGGCAAGGGAAAGACATGGATGGGTCAGGAAGGAAGAGGAAAACAATGGCCAGGAATGACAAAGAAATGCAAGGTTGGATAGGAAAGGAAAGGCAAGGCAATGTAGGGAAGGGGTAGGCCAGACAATGGGTGTCTTAAGAGGAAAAGTATGCATAGCAAGACCAAGAGAAAAGCGGTAAAGAAGTTAGCGTGGGGCATAGGTGAGTGTAGCTGAGAAAGAAAGAAAGAAAGAAAGTGCCTCATTCCAGTTTGTATGTATGTATGTGTGTGTGAAGTTTGCAGGATGTAAAGCAGAGACTTGATGGTGGAGTGAAAGGATGCTTTTGAATACACGTGGCAAGGTCCAAGCAAACTATTTGTCTTGGCACATCTGTGTCCCATAAACTTCTTAGTTTAGATTCAGACTGTAAGCGGGACAGAGAACACCCCTAAAATTACAGCTGAGCAAGAAAGCAGGTCGCATCAGCATGTTTTAAAGGAAGCAGTTTTTTTGTGTGAGAAGAAAATGGACATATGAGACTCCAGCAGTATCGACGTTCAGCTTAGAAGCAAAGTGCAATGATTCCGTACAAACTCTGAAAATGAAACGCAGCAATAAAAAGGCAATGGGACATGTCAGCGAAAGCTTTGTGGCCAAGCAGGGTGAGATGTTTGAAGCAGAACCACAGTTTGGTTTCACTAAGGATCCATCATGGTGGATTGCAAACATGTGCCAAGACAACACATATTCTGCAGCTGTTGCAGCTCTCCGCAGGAACACTAGCGCTTTCCCTTAGACTCTAAAATGCAGAGAAATGGCCTGCGCAGCGCAGAAGCTATTTGTGCTGCTTGTACACCTCTTCCAACCCCTCAGTGGAAACTATTGCGCCTGCCTTTAGACTCTGAGATCCAGAGAACACAATGGTAGAGGCAGTGGAGAATGGAAGGAGAGAGTGAAGTTTGATGAGTGAGTTTGATGTGACTTATGTGGAGCACGCAGAAAATGTAGCCCCGTACTGGTTTTTACACCTGGAGCCTATTTCTGTAAGACATTTCAGGTGGACATTTTTGATCAAGAAGCCAGAGTGAAAAAATTGACAGCGGGTCTCTCTGGGAAAGAAAAAGCAGCAAGGCATCGTGTGCCATTTAAATGCTGCTATAAGAAGGGCGTACTTTAGCAGCATCTCTCTTGACACTTCTATCTGTGTAATCTCTAGCTGCTTGGACACAGCCACACTGAAAATAATTGTACTGCAAATACCAAGTTACACAGGGAAAAAGGGTAGGTCAGCAAATGCCTTCTGTCCTGGCACATCTCTCAGTCAGAACTCCAGCTGAAAAATTTTGCTGTAATGATGGACTTTGCCACCTGGAGAGAATTTATATAGTTGGGAAGAAGCATTCAAAGCCCTAGTGCATTTCGTCTATTTTACGGACTGCAAGGGCACTATAAAGGCCAGCACTAGCTTTTTGTTGGACTTTTTCTTTTTGAGTAGCTGCTGGACGTTTTGAAGCGGTTTGGGATCTGCTAGAGTGCAAGGTAATACATAGAGTTTGAGGAAAGTGATATACACATTTTATATCTCCAGGGAGGTGGATGCAGTTCAGTGTGTGCGAGTTACATGTTGAGCAGCTGATCACACAGAAAAGAAGAGGCTGCGCTGCAATTGCCTTTTCATTTGCAGCTTATAAACTGCACAGCCCACAATGAAACAATTCCACTTCCTTCTGTGCTACATACAGGATCACATTCTCTGAGTCTCTAAGAGCCAGGACCCCCAGCGGAGCTCTTCCCTGCGCTGCTCCTACACCAATGAGGCCGGAGCCGCAAACAGCTTGGCTTTTTCCCTGGCACCGGCTGCCAGCGCTCATCAAAATAACCACACGATGGCGCTGTCGACTAACAAAAGAAGGAAACGCACCGAGGCCAGCTCCAAAGGACAGAGCCGAGTTGGAAACGTCCCTGCTCTCAAATTAACTGTGCCAGGAAAAAAAGAATTTGCTGATCTTCCCCCTCCAAGTGTGCAAACACTTTTGCACCCTACTCAAAGGGCAACATGAAATCCTCTGCCCTAACAAACATTTTCACTCTCGCAGAGTCCGGTAACAAACTCAAAGACATCCGCTCAACAAATGTGCCAGCAGAGAGAGAAAGTTCTTTGCTGCCTACAATTTCAACTTCACCCATCAAACAATGAACACACACCCTGCTATTGGCACTTTTCTTTTCAGCTCTACGCTCCTAAGCTTTCAGTCTCAGAGTCAAGATCCAAGCAGCATGGCAACAGGGACTACTCACACACTAAAGCTACAAGGACAAAAAGCTCAACAACTTGGTGTCTAGATTCCCACTGTCAGTTCAACAGCTCTAACCCACAGGGAAACCTCTTGGGAAAAACCTTTAAATTCACTGAGACCACCCAAAGTGCCCATCCAAACTTAATTTCTTTGCCAAAGAGAAGAACAAGAAGCTCATTTCAAGAGAAAGGGCATCCCCTCCTCCAAAATCCAAAACATCCAGTGACTGATCCCATACAATGGTGTCAGAACACTCTTACTAGAGGCAGACAGCCTTCCAAAGATGGATACTGACTCAATGACTGTACAAATTGAGGGAGTGCTTCCAAATATGCCGGCACAAGAAGCTGCTGTCGTCCTTGAGCTGCGCGACACAGCTTCTTATCTGCACCTCCAACTCTGGGGCTACGTGCTTTCCTTCCCATGTGTCGTGGTTTTGAACTAGTAATTAACAAAAAGGGGAAAAAGAATTATTTATTTCTTGCTGTGAGATATGGATTAAAATAAGAGCAAACCAGGTATAAAACTTAAAAGGAATAAAGAAAAGTTTATTGACAAACTACAAGAATTAGAACACCAGAATAAACTTTTAGAAAAAAACTTTTCATTTCTCACTGCTCACTATTCTTTCGTTCACATGACAACAGAGATAAAAACTTTATAATTTTGATGGTTTAAACAGTTCTAGTTTTCTTATAGTCTTTTCCTCAGTTTCTGTAGAGAAACAGAAGTTCTTTTCTGTTAATTTATGGAGTTTGTCACAAGAAAACTATTTTTGTTATAGTTTTTCGTTTCTCTGATATCAGTTGTTCAGAGTTACTGTTATTAAAGCCCACCCCTCCCATTCCACATCACTCTGAAAATGTGTTATGGGTCATGAGTTTGAAGATAGCATTTTTAAGGATAAGTTAGTCAAAGGCAAAAAAGTATTCTTCATCTGCTTCTGTGAGCTTCACTAAGAAACAGTTTTTCTCATTGCCTCTCAAGGCTTCAAATTTCTCAGCACTTCACTATACCACAATTACTTCACTTTTTACTCAAATTTACACTTTGAACACCTTATTCCTCTCCATACTCTATTATGAATTAAAGGGGTTTTTTTCAAGACTTTATTGTCCATCTCCATAGTTTTAACAGAAAGATATTTCAGCTTAATTAAAGCATCTTCTTAATTCTCTACCTTTCTTGAAGTCTCTTTTCTTTCTTGCCACTAGTAGTTTATAAAGTCTCTTTTCATGTTGATTACTCTCTTTTTCTCTCTCTGGATGAAAATATTAATTCGCAAGTTTCATCTGGATAAGAAAGAGTTAAAATCTTGCCCAGGCTTTTGTAGATAGTTCTGTGATCTCTGCCGGAGCAGCAGCTGGAGCTGTCTTCGATAGAAGATTCTTCATGGCTGCTCTGCAGTGTGGTTACTGTCTCAGCCTGCTGCAGGTCCAGAGCTTTTCTTCTTTACTCGGCAGTTTTCTAGTAAATTCTATCACAGCAAAACCTGCAGCTATGCCAGGAACCGGCCTGGCCCGGCTCAGCCCGGGGCAAGCCCCCCGCCGGTCCCCATCTCCCGGCCGAGAGAACGACAGGCCCAGCCCGGCCCCCCAACAAGGCCGCATGGCCTGGGCAGGGAACGGGAGGCTTGGAGCTCCGCCACCCTTCACAGCCAAGAAACAAAGAGCACCACAGACTTCTGGTTGGACACTTTAAGGTGGGGTTCACAAGTTGATTCTACTTTTCAATGGCTAAAACTGCTGTCAATTCTCAGCAATGACCGATAATTGGTCAAGAGAAAAGACTCCCAGGAGACCTCAGCAACTTTAACTTTCTTAAAGGTAAACTAACCCCATGGCACCATGAGAAAGCATTGCCATTCTCCTTCAGGAACTTACCAAGCCAAGCTGTATGCCATGTCCTGTACTATGTCCAACAATGGCTCCTGCACAGAAGGGTCTACGACATAAATGTCTCGCTGGACTATATCTCCTCATGGTACCTTTAACGCTTGCCCTATTACATTGTCACTATATCTTTTACTTGCCAAGGAAAGGCACTCAGAGTCACTTGGCCTTGCCTTGCCTTTGATGCTGTGGCTAGTCTACTCTTGTTTTGCTTGCTTGCTTATGTGTGCCTTGCCTGGCAAGACCTAGAAAGACCTTCCTTGCTTTGCTTTGCCTTGCCTACCGCTCTTTGCAATGCAAACCAAGTGTAGGCGCAATTGTAGGCAAGTCAAGGGAGAGGCTGACAAGGCTGGAGCCATGAGGGGCAAGCAAATGGAGTGGTAGGTGAGAGAAGGCCCAGAACTTCTAGGCAAGGATGGGAATAGGAAGGCCAGGCAGAAACAGGAAGGCCTAGGCAAGGCTAGGTTTCCCCGGAAGAAAGCAGTAGGCAGGTCAAGTGTGGGCGTAGGCACTGGAGGGAGTGCAAGGCTAGGGAGGCAAGGCAGGGCAAGGCAAGGAAACTTTTGGGTCACCAAGGCAAGACAAATGAGAGGTACATTCAAAGACTGCTGGTACACAAAAGGGGCTAGGACAGACTTCTCGGGCTGGCCTTGATCTCACATGGGCCATCTCTAATCTGCACCTAAAACACTTGGATTACCTGCTTTCCTTGGTATACAAAAGAACTGTCATTCTGGTCCTGAAGCGCAAAGGTGAAATGTGAATTTTATGTCCAAAATTCAAGACATGTAAGGATAGGTGCCAGAAGCAAGCTGCCAGGACAGATGGGTGTGCTTGCACGTGACCTCTTTTGGGCTTCCTCTCACATGCTCCTGAAACGCTGGAGGTACGTGAAAGCCTTGAGAGTCCTAGGAGAAGCAGGCAGGGCAAGGCAAGATGAAGAAATTCCGCAAAAAGAGGGGTATTGAATTCCAGGTGGGGGACGAGTGAGCAAGGGAATGCAAGGCAAGGGAGAGGAGAGGTTCAAAGGTAACGCCAAGAAAAGTGGTGGCTTTGCCAGGCAAGACAAAGGAGAGGCAAGCAAGGCAATGAGAGTCCTAGAAGGAGAAGGAAATGAAAGATTGGAGCTGGACAAAGGGGAAGGGAAACTGGACAAAGTGGCAAGGGGGATGGGTGGTGCAAGGCACTGGACTGGTAGGAAGGGCAAGGGAAAGACATGGATGGGTCAGGAAGGAAGAGGAAAACAATGGCCAGGAATGACAAAGAAATGCAAGGTTGGATAGGAAAGGAAAGGCAAGGCAATGTAGGGAAGGGGTAGGCCAGACAATGGGTGTCTCAAGAGGAAAAGTATGCATAGCAAGGCCAAGAGAAAAGCGGTAAAGAAGTTAGCGTGGGGAATAGGTGAGTGTAGCTGAGAAAGAAAGAAAGAAAGTGCCTCATTCCAGTATGTATGTATGTGTGTGTGAAGTTTGCAGGATGTAAAGCAGAAGAAAGCAGTGACTTGATGGTGGAGTGAAAGGATGCTTTTGAATACACGTGGCAAGGTCCAAGCAAACTATTTGTCTTGGCACATCTGTGTCCCATAAACTTCTTAGTTTAGATTCAGACTGTAAGCGGGACAGAGAACACCCCTAAAATTACAGCTGAGCAAGAAAGCAGGTCGCATCAGCATGTTTTAAAGGAAGCAGTTTTTTTGTGTGAGAAGAAAATGGACATATGAGACTCCAGCAGTATCGACGTTCAGCTTAGAAGCAAAGTGCAATGATTCCGTACAAACTCTGAAAATGAAACGCAGCAATAAAAAGGCAATGGGACATGTCAGCGAAAGCTTTGTGGCCAAGCAGGGTGAGATGTTTGAAGCAGAACCACAGTTTGGTTTCACTAAGGATCCATCATGGTGGATTGCAAACATGTGCCAAGACAACACATATTCTGCAGCTGTTGCAGCTCTCCGCAGGAACACTAGCGCTTTCCCTTAGACTCTAAAATGCAGAGAAATGGCCTGCGCAGCGCAGAAGCTATTTGTGCTGCTTGTACACCTCTTCCAACCCCTCAGTGGAAACTATTGCGCCTGCCTTTAGACTCTGAGATCCAGAGAACACAATGGTAGAGGAAGTGGTGGAGAATGGAAGGAGAGAGTGAAGTTTGATGAGTGAGTTTGATGTGACTTATGTGGAGCACGCAGAAAATGTAGCCCCGTACTGGTTTTTACACCTGGAGCCTATTTCTGTAAGACATTTCAGGTGGACATTTTTGATCAAGAAGCCAGAGTGAAAAAATTGACAGCAAGTCTCTCTGGGAAAGAAAAAGCAGCAAGGCGTCGTGTGCCATTTAAATGCTGCTATAAGAAGGGCGTACTTTAGCAGCATCTCTCTTGACACTTCTATCTGTGTAATCTCTAGCTGCTTGGACACAGCGACACTGAAAATAATTGTACTGCAAATACCAAGTTACACAGGGAAAAAGGGTAGGTCAGCAAATGCCTTCTGTCCTGGCACATCTCTCAGTCAGAACTCCAGCTGAAAAATTTTGCTGTAATGATGGACTTTGCCACCTGGAGAGAATTTATATAGTTGGGAAGAAGCATTCAAAGCCCTAGTGCATTTCGTCTATTTTACGGACTGCAAGGGCACTATAAAGGCCAGCACTAGCTTTTTGTTGGACTTTTTCTTTTTGAGTAGCTGCTGGACGTTTTGAAGCGGTTTGGGATCTGCTAGAGTGCAAGGTAATACATAGAGCTTGAGGAAAGTGATATACACATTTTATATCTCCAGGGAGGTGGATGCAGTTCAGTGTGTGCGAGTTACATGTTGAGCAGCTGATCACACAGAAAAGAAGAGGCTGCGCTGCAATTGCCTTTTCATTTGCAGCTTATAAACTGCACAGCCCACAATGAAACAATTCCACTTCCTTCTGTGCTACATACAGGATCACATTCTCTCAGTCTCTAAGAGCCAGGACCCCCAGCGGAGCTCTTCCCTGCGCTGCTCCTACACCAATGAGGCCGGAGCCGCAAACAGCTTGGCTTTTTCCCTGGCACCGTCTGCCAGCGCTCATCAAAATAACCACACGATGGCGCTGTCGACTAACAAAAGAAGGAAACGCACCGAGGCCAGCTCCAAAGGACAGAGCCGAGTTGGAAACGTCCCTGCTCTCAAATTAACTGTGCCACGAAAAAAAGACTTTGCTGATCTTCCCCCTCCAAGTGTGCAAACACTTTTGCACCACACTCAAAGGGCAACACGAAATCCTCTGCCCTAACAAACATTTTCACTCTCGCAGAGTCCGGTAACAAACTCAAAGACATCCGCTCAACAAATGTGCCAGCGGAGAGAGAAAGTTCTTTGCTGCCTACAATTTCAGCTTCACCCATCAAACAATGAACACACACCCTGCTATTGGCACTTTTCTTTTCAGCTCTGCGCTCCTAAGCTTTCAGTCTCAGAGTCAAGATCCAAGTAGCATGGCAACAGGGACTACTCACACACTAAAGCTACAAGGACAAAAAGCTCAACAACTTGGTGTCTAGATTCCCACTGTCAGTTCAACAGCTCTAACCCACAGGGAAACCTCTTGGGAAAAACCTTTAAATTCACTGAGACCACCCAAAGTGCCCATCCAAACTTAATTTCTTTGCCAAATAGAAGAACGAGAAGCACATTTCAAGAGAAAGGGCATCCCCTCCTCCAAAATCCAAAACATCCAGTGACTGATCCCATACAATGGTGTCAGAACACTCTTACTAGAGGCAGACAGCCTTCCAAAGATGGATACTGACTCAATGACTGTACAAATTGAGGGAGTGCTTCCAAATATGCTGGCACAAGAAGCTGCTGTCGTCCTTGAGCTGCGCGACACAGCTTCTTATCTGCACCTCCAACTCTGGGGCTACGTGCTTTCCTTCCCATGAGAAAGCATTGCCATTCTCCTTCAGGAACTTACCAAGCCAAGCTGTATGCCATGTCCTGTACTATGTCCAACAATGGCTCCTGCACAGAAGGGTCTACGACATAAATATCTCTCTGGACTATACCTCCTCATGGTACCTTTAACGCCTGCCCTATTACATTGTCACTATATCTTTTACTTGCCAAGGAAAGGCACTCAGAGTCACTTGGCCTTGCCTTGCCTTTGATGCTGTGGCTAGTCTACTCTTGTTTTGCTTGCTTGCTTATGTGTGCCTTGCCTGGCAAGACCTAGAAAGACCTTCCTTGCTTTGCTTTGCCTTGCCTACCGCTCTTTGCAATGCAAACCAAGTGTAGGCGCAATTGTAGGCAAGTCAAGGGAGAAGCTGACAAGGCTGGAGCCATGAGGGGCAAGCAAATGGAGTGGTAGGTGAGAGAAGGCCCAGAACTTCTAGGCAAGGATGGGCATAGGAAGGCCAGGCAGAAACAGGAAGGCCTAGGCAAGGCTAGGTTTCCACAAAGGAAAGCAGTAGCAGGTCAAGTGTGGGCGTAGGCACTGGAGGGAGTGCAAGGCTAGGGAGGCAAGGCAGGGCAAGGCAAGGAAACTTTTGGGTCACCAAGGCAAGACAAATGAGAGGTACATTCAAAGACTGCTGGTACACAAAAGGGGCTAGGACAGACTTCTCTGGCTGGCCTTGATCTCACATGGGCCATCTCTAATCTGCACCTAAAACACTTGGATTACCTGCTTTCCTTGGTATACAAAAGAACTGTCATTCTGGTCCTGAAGCGCAAAGGTGAAATGTGAATTTTATGTCCAAAATTCAAGACATGTAAGGATAGGTGCCAGAAGCAAGCTGCCAGGACAGATGGGTGTGCTTGCACGTGACCTCTTTTGGGCTTCCTCTCACATGCTCCTGAAACGCTGGAGGTACGTGAAAGCCTTGAGAGTCCTAGGAGAAGCAGGCAGGGCAAGGCAAGATGAAGAAATGCCGCAAAAAGAGGGGTATTGAATTCCAGGTGGGGGACGAGTGAGCAAGGGAATGCAAGGCAAGGGAGAGGAGAGGTTCAAAGGTAACGCCAAGAAAAGTGGTGGCTTTGCCAGGCAAGACAAAGGAGAGGCAAGCAAGGCAATGAGAGTCCTAGAAGGAGAAGGAAATGAAAGATTGGAGCTGGACAAAGGGGAAGGGAAACTGGACATAGTGGCAAGGGGGATGGGTGGTGCAAGGCACTGGACTGGTAGGAAGGGCAAGGGAAAGACATGGATGGGTCAGGAAGGAAGAGGAAAACAATGGCCAGGAATGACAAAGAAATGCAAGGTTGGATAGGAAAGGAAAGGCAAGGCAATGTAGGGAAGGGGTAGGCCAGACAATGGGTGTCTTAAGAGGAAAAGTATGCATAGCAAGGCCAAGAGAAAAGCGGTAAAGAATTTAGCGTGGGGGATAGGTGAGTGTAGCTGAGAAAGAAAGAAAGAAAGTGCCTCATTCCAGTATGTATGTATGTATGTGTGTGTGAAGTTTGCAGGATGTAAAGCAGAGACTTGATGGTGGAGTGAAAGGATGCTTTTGAATACACGTGGCAAGGTCCAAGCAAACTATTTGTCTTGGCACATCTGTGTCCCATAAACTTCTTAGTTTAGATTCAGACTGTAAGCGGGACAGAGAACACCCCTAAAATTACAGCTGAGCAAGAAAGCAGGTCGCATCAGCATGTTTTAAAGGAAGCAGTTTTTTTGTGTGAGAAGAAAATGGACATATGAGACTCCAGCAATATCGACGTTCAGCTTAGAAGCAAAGTGCAATGATTCCGTACAAACTCTGAAAATGAAACGCAGCAATAAAAAGGCAATGGGACATGTCAGCGAAAGCTTTGTGGCCAAGCAGGGTGAGATGTTTGAAGCAGAACCACAGTTTGGTTTCACTAAGGATCCATCATGGTGGATTGCAAACATGTGCCAAGACAACACATATTCTGCAGCTGTTGCAGCACTCCGCAGGAACACTAGCGCTTTCCCTTAGACTCTAAAATGCAGAGAAATGGCCTGCGCAGCGCAGAAGCTATTTGTGCTGCTTGTACACCCCTTCTAACCCCTCAGTGGAAACTTTTGCGCCTGCCTTTAGACTCTGAGATCCAGAGAACACAATGGTAGAGGCAGTGGAGAATGGAAGGAGAGAGTGAAGTTTGATGAGTGAGTTTGATGTGACTTATGTGGAGCACGCAGAAAATGTAGCCCCGTACTGGTTTTTACACCTGGAGCCTATTTCTGTAAGACATTTCAGGCGGACATTTTTGATCAAGAAGCCAGAGTGAAAAAATTGACAGCAGGTGTCTCTGGGAAAGAAAAAGCAGCAAGGCGTCGTGTGCCATTTAAATGCTGCTATAAGAAGGGCGTACTTTAGCAGCATCTCTCTTGACACTTCTATCTGTGTAATCTCTAGCTGCTTGGACACAGCGACACTGAAAATAATTGTACTGCAAATACCAAGTTACACAGGGAAAAAGGGTAGGTCAGCAAATGCCTTCTGTCCTGGCACATCTCTCAGTCAGAACTCCAGCTGAAAAATTTTGCTGTAATGATGGACTTTGCCACTTGGAGAGAATTTATATAGTTGGGAAGAAACATTCAAAGCCCTAGTGCATTTCGTCTATTTTACAGACTGCAAGGGCACTATAAAGGCCAGCACTAGCTTTTTGTTGGACTTTTTCTTTTTGAGTAGCTGCTGGACGTTTTGAAGCGGTTTGGGATCTGCTAGAGTGCAAGGTAATACATAGAGCTTGAGGAAAGTGATATACACATTTTATATCTCCAGGGAGGTGGATGCAGTTCAGTGTGTGCGAGTTACATGTTGAGCAGCTGATCACACAGAAAAGAAGAGGCTGCGCTGCAATTGCCTTTTCATTTGCAGCTTATAAACTGCACAGCCCACAATGAAACAATTCCACTTCCTTCTGTGCTACATACAGGATCACATTCTCTCAGTCTCTAAGAGCCAGGACCCCCAGCGGAGCTCTTCCCTGCGCTGCTCCTACACCAATGAGGCCGGAGCCGCAAACAGCTTGGCTTTTTCCCTGGCACCGTCTGCCAGCGCTCATCAAAATAACCACACGATGGCGCTGTCAACTAACAAAAGAAGGAAACGCACCGAGGCCAGCTCCAAAGGACAGAGCCGAGTTGGAAACGTCCCTGCTCTCAAATTAACTGTGCCAGGAAAAAAAGACTTTGCTGATCTTCCCCCTCCAACTGTGCAAACACTTTTGCACCACACTCAAAGGGCAACACGAAATCCTCTGCCCTAACAAACATTTTCACTCTCGCAGAGTCCGGTAACAAACTCAAAGACATCCGCTCAACAAATGTGCCAGCGGAGAGAGAAAGTTCTTTGCTGCCTACAATTTCAGCTTCACCCATCAAACAATGAACACACACCCTGCTATTGGCACTTTTCTTTTCAGCTCTGCGCTCCTAAGCTTTCAGTCTCAGAGTCAAGATCCAAGCAGCATGGCAACAGGGACTACTCACACACTAAAGCTACAAGGACAAAAAGCTCAACAACTTGGTGTCTAGATTCCCACTGTCAGTTCAACAGCTCTAACCCACAGGGAAACCTCTTGGGAAAAACCTTTAAATTCACTGAGACCACCCAAAGTGCCCATCCAAACTTAATTTCTTTGCCAAAGAGAAGAACAAGAAGCTCATTTCAAGAGAAAGGGCATCCCCTCCTCCAAAATCCAAAACATCCAGTGACTGATCCCATACAATGGTGTCAGAACACTCTTACTAGAGGCAGACAGCCTTCCAAAGATGGATACTGACTCAATGACTGTACAAATTGAGGGAGTGCTTCCAAATATGCCGGCACAAGAAGCTGCTGTCGTCCTTGAGCTGCGCGACACAGCTTCTTATCTGCACCTCCAACTCTGGGGCTACGTGCTTTCCTTCCCATGAGAAAGCATTGCCATTCTCCTTCAGGAACTTTCCAAGCCAAACTGTATGCCATGTCCTGTACTATGTCCAACAATGGCTCCTGCACAGAAGGGTCTACGACATAAATATCTCTCTGGACTATACCTCCTCATGGTACCTTTAACGCCTGCCCTATTACATTGTCACTATATCTTTTACTTGCCAAGGAAAGGCACTCAGAGTCACTTGGCCTTGCCTTGCCTTTGATGCTGTGGCTAGTCTACTCTTGTTTTGCTTGCTTGCTTATGTGTGCCTTGCCTGGCAAGACCTAGAAAGACCTTCCTTGCTTTGCTTTGCCTTGCCTACCGCTCTTTGCAATGCAAACCAAGTGTAGGAGCAATTGTAGGCAAGTCAAGGGAGAAGCTGACAAGGCTGGAGCCATGAGGGGCAAGCAAATGGAGTGGTAGGTGAGAGAAGGCCCAGAACTTCTAGGCAAGGATGGGCATAGGAAGGCCAGGCAGAAACAGGAAGGCCTAGGCAAGGCTAGGTTTCCCTGGAGGAAAGCAGTCAAGTGTGGGCAGGTCAAGTGTGGGCGTAGGCACTGGAGGGAGTGCAAGGCTAGGGAGGCAAGGCAGGGCAAGGCAAGGAAACTTTTGGGTCACCAAGGCAAGACAAATGAGAGGTACATTCAAAGACTGCTGGTACACAAAAGGGGCTAGGACAGACTTCTCTGGCTGGCCTTGATCTCACATGGGCCATCTCTAATCTGCACCTAAAACACTTGGATTACCTGCTTTCCTTGGTATACAAAAGAACTGTCATTCTGGTCCTGAAGCGCAAAGGTGAAATGTGAATTTTATGTCCAAAATTCAAGACATGTAAGGATAGGTGCCAGAAGCAAGCTGCCAGGACAGATGGGTGTGCTTGCACGTGACCTCTTTTGGGCTTCCTCTCACATGCTCCTGAAACGCTGGAGGTACGTGAAAGCCTTGAGAGTCCTAGGAGAAGCAGGCAGGGCAAGGCAAGATGAAGAAATTCCGCAAAAAGAGGGGTATTGAATTCCAGGTGGGGGACGAGTGAGCAAGGGAATGCAAGGCAAGGGAGAGGAGAGGTTCAAAGGTAACGCCAAGAAAAGTGGTGGCTTTGCCAGGCAAGACAAAGGAGAGGCAAGCAAGGCAATGAGAGTCCTAGAAGGAGAAGGAAATGAAAGATTGGAGCTGGACAAAGGGGAAGGGAAACTGGACAAAGTGGCAAGGGGGATGGGTGGTGCAAGGCACTGGACTGGTAGGAAGGGCAAGGGAAAGACATGGATGGGTCAGGAAGGAAGAGGAAAACAATGGCCAGGAATGACAAAGAAATGCAAGGTTGGATAGGAAAGGAAAGGCAAGGCAATGTAGGGAAGGGGTAGGCCAGACAATGGGTGTCTTAAGAGGAAAAGTATGCATAGCAAGGCCAAGAGAAAAGCGGTAAAGAAGTTAGCGTGGGGGATAGGTGAGTGTAGCTGAGAAAGAAAGAAAGAAAGAAAGTGCCTCATTCCAGTTTGTATGTATGTATGTGTGTGTGAAGTTTGCAGGATGTAAAGCAGAGACTTGATGGTGGAGTGAAAGGATGCTTTTGAATACACGTGGCAAGGTCCAAGCAAACTATTTGTCTTGGCACATCTGTGTCCCATAAACTTCTTAGTTTAGATTCAGACTGTAAGCGGGACAGAGAACACCCCTAAAATTACAGCTGAGCAAGAAAGCAGGTTGCATCAGCATGTTTTAAAGGAAGCAGTTTTTTTGTGTGAGAAGAAAATGGACATATGAGACTCCAGCAGTATCGACGTTCAGCTTAGAAGCAAAGTGCAATGATTCCGTACAAACTCTGAAAATGAAACGCAGCAATAAAAAGGCAATGGGACATGTCAGCGAAAGCTTTGTGGCCAAGCAGGGTGAGATGTTTGAAGCAGAACCACAGTTTGGTTTCACTAAGGATCCATCATGGTGGATTGCAAACATGTGCCAAGACAACACATATTCTGCAGCTGTTGCAGCTCTCCGCAGAAACACTAGCGCTTTCCCTTAGACTCTAAAATGGAGAGAAATGGCCTGCGCAGCGCAGAAGCTATTTGTGCTGCTTGTACACCTCTTCCAACCCCTCAGTGGAAACTATTGCGCCTGCCTTTAGACTCTGAGATCCAGAGAACACAATGGTAGAGGCAGTGGAGAATGGAAGGAGAGAGTGAAGTTTGATGAGTGAGTTTGATGTGACTTATGTGGAGCACGCAGAAAATGTAGCCCCGTACTGGTTTTTACACCTGGGGCCTATTTCTGTAAGACATTTCAGGTGGACATTTTTGATCAAGAAGCCAGAGTGAAAAAATTGACAGCGGGTCTCTCTAGGAAAGAAAAAGCAGCAAGGCGTCGTGTGCCATTTAAATGCTGCTATAAGAAGGGCGTACTTTAGCAGCATCTCTCTTGACACTTCTATCTGTGTAATCTCTAGCTGCTTGGACACAGCGACACTGAAAATAATTGTACTGCAAATACCAAGTTACACAGGGAAAAAGGGTAGGTCAGCAAATGCCTTCTGTCCTGGCACATCTCTCAGTCAGAACTCCAGCTGAAAAATTTTGCTGTAATGATGGACTTTGCCACCTGGAGAGAATTTATATAGTTGGGAAGAAGCATTCAAAGCCCTAGTGCATTTCGTCTATTTTACGGACTGCAAGGGCACTATAAAGGCCAGCACTAGCTTTTTGTTGGACTTTTTCTTTTTGAGTAGCTGCTGGACGTTTTGAAGCGGTTTGGGATCTGCTAGAGTGCAAGGTAATACATAGAGCTTGAGGAAAGTGATATACACATTTTATATCTCCAGGGAGGTGGATGCAGTTCAGTGTGTGCGAGTTACATGTTGAGCAGCTGATCACACAGAAAAGAAGAGGCTGCGCTGCAATTGCCTTTTCATTTGCAGCTTATAAACTGCACAGCCCACAATGAAACAATTCCACTTCCTTCTGTGCTACATACAGGATCACATTCTCTCAGTCTCTAAGAGCCAGGACCCCCAGCGGAGCTCTTCCCTGCGCTGCTCCTACACCAATGAGGCCGGAGCCGCAAACAGCTTGGCTTTTTCCCTGGCACCGTCTGCCAGCGCTCATCAAAATAACCACACGATGGCGCTGTCGACTAACAAAAGAAGGAAAGGCACCGAGGCCAGCTCCAAAGGACAGAGCCGAGTTGGAAACGTCCCTGCTCTCAAATTAACTGTGCCAGGAAAAAAAGACTTTGCTGATCTTCCCCCTCCAACTGTGCAAACACTTTTGCACCACACTCAAAGGGCAACACGAAATCCTCTGCCCTAACAAACATTTTCACTCTCGCAGAGTCCGGTAACAAACTCAAAGACATCCGCTCAACAAATGTGCCAGCGGAGAGAGAAAGTTCTTTGCTGCCTGCAATTTCAACTTCACCCATCAAACAATGAACACACACCCTGCTATTGGCACTTTTCTTTTCAGCTCTACGCTCCTAAGCTTTCAGTCTCAGAGTCAAGATCCAAGCAGCATGGCAACAGGGACTACTCACACACTAAAGCTACAAGGACAAAAAGCTCAACAACTTGGTGTCTAGATTCCCACTGTCAGTTCAACAGCTCTAACCCACAGGGAAACCTCTTGGGAAAAACCTTTAAATTCACTGAGACCACCCAAAGTGCCCATCCAAACTTAATTTCTTTGCCAAAGAGAAGAACAAGAAGCTTATTTCAAGAGAAAGGGCATCCCCTCCTCCAAAATCCAAAACATCCAGTGACTGATCCCATACAATGGTGTCAGAACACTCTTACTAGAGGCAGACAGCCTTCCAAAGATGGATACTGACTCAATGACTGTACAAATTGAGGGAGTGCTTCCAAATATGCCGGCACAAGAAGCTGCTGTCGTCCTTGAGCTGCGCGACACAGCTTCTTATCTGCACCTCCAACTCTGGGGCTACGTGCTTTCCTTCCCATGAGAAAGCATTGCCATTCTCCTTCAGGAACTCACCAAGCCAAACTGTATGCCATGTCCTGTACTATGTCCAACAATGGCTCCTGCACAGAAGGGTCTACGACATAAATATCTCTCTGGACTATACCTCCTCATGGTACCTTTAACGCCTGCCCTATTACATTGTCACTATATCTTTTACTTGCCAAGGAAAGGCACTCAGAGTCACTTGGCCTTGCCTTGCCTTTGATGCTGTGGCTAGTCTACTCTTGTTTTGCTTGCTTGCTTATGTGTGCCTTGCCTGGCAAGACCTAGAAAGACCTTCCTTGCTTTGCTTTGCCTTGCCTACCGCTCTTTGCAATGCAAACCAAGTGTAGGAGCAATTGTAGGCAAGTCAAGGGAGAAGCTGACAAGGCTGGAGCCATGAGGGGCAAGCAAATGGAGTGGTAGGTGAGAGAAGGCCCAGAACTTCTAGGCAAGGATGGGCATAGGAAGGCCAGGCAGAAACAGGAAGGCCTAGGCAAGGCTAGGTTTCCCTGGAGGAAAGCAGTCAAGTGTGGGCAGGTCAAGTGTGGGCGTAGGCACTGGAGGGAGTGCAAGGCTAGGGAGGCAAGGCAGGGCAAGGCAAGGAAACTTTTGGGTCACCAAGGCAAGACAAATGAGAGGTACATTCAAAGACTGCTGGTACACAAAAGGGGCTAGGACAGACTTCTCTGGCTGGCCTTGATCTCACATGGGCCATCTCTAATCTGCACCTAAAACACTTGGATTACCTGCTTTCCTTGGTATACAAAAGAACTGTCATTCTGGTCCTGAAGCGCAAAGGTGAAATGTGAATTTTATGTCCAAAATTCAAGACATGTAAGGATAGGTGCCAGAAGCAAGCTGCCAGGACAGATGGGTGTGCTTGCACGTGACCTCTTTTGGGCTTCCTCTCACATGCTCCTGAAACGCTGGAGGTACGTGAAAGCCTTGAGAGTCCTAGGAGAAGCAGGCAGGGCAAGGCAAGATGAAGAAATTCCGCAAAAAGAGGGGTATTGAATTCCAGGTGGGGGACGAGTGAGCAAGGGAATGCAAGGCAAGGGAGAGGAGAGGTTCAAAGGTAACGCCAAGAAAAGTGGTGGCTTTGCCAGGCAAGACAAAGGAGAGGCAAGCAAGGCAATGAGAGTCCTAGAAGGAGAAGGAAATGAAAGATTGGAGCTGGACAAAGGGGAAGGGAAACTGGACAAAGTGGCAAGGGGGATGGGTGGTGCAAGGCACTGGACTGGTAGGAAGGGCAAGGGAAAGACATGGATGGGTCAGGAAGGAAGAGGAAAACAATGGCCAGGAATGACAAAGAAATGCAAGGTTGGATAGGAAAGGAAAGGCAAGGCAATGTAGGGAAGGGGTAGGCCAGACAATGGGTGTCTTAAGAGGAAAAGTATGCATAGCAAGGCCAAGAGAAAAGCGGTAAAGAAGTTAGCGTGGGGGATAGGTGAGTGTAGCTGAGAAAGAAAGAAAGAAAGAAAGAAAGAAAGTGCCTCATTCCAGTTTGTATGTATGTATGTGTGTGTGAAGTTTGCAGGATGTAAAGCAGAGACTTGATGGTGGAGTGAAAGGATGCTTTTGAATACACGTGGCAAGGTCCAAGCAAACTATTTGTCTTGGCACATCTGTGTCCCATAAACTTCTTAGTTTAGATTCAGACTGTAAGCGGGACAGAGAACACCCCTAAAATTACAGCTGAGCAAGAAAGCAGGTCGCATCAGCATGTTTTAAAGGAAGCAGTTTTTTTGTGTGAGAAGAAAATGGACATATGAGACTCCAGCAGTATCGACGTTCAGCTTAGAAGCAAAGTGCAATGATTCCGTACAAACTCTGAAAATGAAAGGCAGCAATAAAAAGGCAATGGGACATGTCAGCGAAAGCTTTGTGGCCAAGCAGGGTGAGATGTTTGAAGCAGAACCACAGTTTGGTTTCACTAAGGATCCATCATGGTGGATTGCAAACATGTGCCAAGACAACACATATTCTGCAGCTGTTGCAGCTCTCCGCAGAAACACTAGCGCTTTCCCTTAGACTCTAAAATGCAGAGAAATGGCCTGCGCAGCGCAGAAGCTATTTGTGCTGCTTGTACACCTCTTCCAACCCCTCAGTGGAAACTATTGCGCCTGCCTTTAGACTCTGAGATCCAGAGAACACAATGGTAGAGGCAGTGGAGAATGGAAGGAGAGAGTGAAGTTTGATGAGTGAGTTTGATGTGACTTATGTGGAGCACGCAGAAAATGTAGCCCCGTACTGGTTTTTACACCTGGAGCCTATTTCTGTAAGACATTTCAGGTGGACATTTTTGATCAAGAAGCCAGAGTGAAAAAATTGACAGTGGGTCTCTCTAGGAAAGAAAAAGCAGCAAGGCGTCGTGTGCCATTTAAATGCTGCTATAAGAAGGGCGTACTTTAGCAGCATCTCTCTTGACACTTCTATCTGTGTAATCTCTAGCTGCTTGGACACAGCCACACTGAAAATAATTGTACTGCAAATACCAAGTTACACAGGGAAAAAGGGTAGGTCAGCAAATGCCTTCTGTCCTGGCACATCTCTCAGTCAGAACTCCAGCTGAAAAATTTTGCTGTAATGATGGACTTTGCCACCTGGAGAGAATTTATATAGTTGGGAAGAAGCATTCAAAGCCCTAGTGCATTTCGTCTATTTTACGGACTGCAAGGGCACTATAAAGGCCAGCACTAGCTTTTTGTTGGACTTTTTCTTTTTGAGTAGCTGCTGGACGTTTTGAAGCGGTTTGGGATCTGCTAGAGTGCAAGGTAATACATAGAGTTTGAGGAAAGTGATATACACATTTTTTATCTCCAGGGAGGTGGATGCAGTTCAGTGTGTGCGAGTTACATGTTGAGCAGCTGATCACACAGAAAAGAAGAGGCTGCGCTGCAATTGCCTTTTCATTTGCAGCTTATAAACTGCACAGCCCACAATGAAACAATTCCACTTCCTTCTGTGCTACATACAGGATCACATTCTCTCAGTCTCTAAGAGCCAGGACCCCCAGCGGAGCTCTTCCCTGCGCTGCTCCTACACCAATGAGGCCGGAGCCGCAAACAGCTTGGCTTTTTCCCTGGCACCGTCTGCCAGCGCTCATCAAAATAACCACACGATGGCGCTGTCGACTAACAAAAGAAGGAAACGCACCGAGGCCAGCTCCAAAGGACAGAGCCGAGTTGGAAACGTCCCTGCTCTCAAATTAACTGTGCCACGAAAAAAAGACTTTGCTGATCTTCCCCCTCCAACTGTGCAAACACTTTTGCACCACACTCAAAGGGCAACACGAAATCCTCTGCCCTAACAAACATTTTCACTCTCGCAGAGTCCGGTAACAAACTCAAAGACATCCGCTCAACAAATGTGCCAGCGGAGAGAGAAAGTTCTTTGCTGCCTACAATTTCAGCTTCACCCATCAAACAATGAACACACACCCTGCTATTGGCACTTTTCTTTTCAGCTCTACGCTCCTAAGCTTTCAGTCTCAGAGTCAAGATCCAAGCAGCATGGCAACAGGGACTACTCACACACTAAAGCTACAAGGACAAAAAGCTCAACAACTTGGTGTCTAGATTCCCACTGTCAGTTCAACAGCTCTAACCCACAGGGAAACCTCTTGGGAAAAACCTTTAAATTCACTGAGACCACCCAAAGTGCCCATCCAAACTTAATTTCTTTGCCAAAGAGAAGAACAAGAAGCTCATTTCAAGAGAAAGGGCATCCCCTCCTCCAAAATCCAAAACATCCAGTGACTGATCCCATACAATGGTGTCAGAACACTCTTACTAGAGGCAGACAGCCTTCCAAAGATGGATACTGACTCAATGACTGTACAAATTGAGGGAGTGCTTCCAAATATGCCGGCACAAGAAGCTGCTGTCGTCCTTGAGCTGCGCGACACAGCTTCTTATCTGCACCTCCAACTCTGGGGCTACGTGCTTTCCTTCCCATGAGAAAGCATTGCCATTCTCCTTCAGGAACTTACCAAGCCAAACTGTATGCCATGTCCTGTACTATGTCCAACAATGGCTCCTGCACAGAAGGGTCTACGACATAAATATCTCTCTGGACTATACCTCCTCATGGTACCTTTAACGCCTGCCCTATTACATTGTCACTATATCTTTTACTTGCCAAGGAAAGGCACTCAGAGTCACTTGGCCTTGCCTTGCCTTTGATGCTGTGGCTAGTCTACTCTTGTTTTGCTTGCTTGCTTATGTGTGCCTTGCCTGGCAGGACCTAGAAAGACCTTCCTTGCTTTGCTTTGCCTTGCCTACCGCTCTTTGCAATGCAAACCAAGTGTAGGAGCAATTGTAGGCAAGTCAAGGGAGAAGCTGACAAGGCTGGAGCCATGAGGGGCAAGCAAATGGAGTGGTAGGTGAGAGAAGGCCCAGAACTTCTAGGCAAGGATGGGCATAGGAAGGCCAGGCAGAAACAGGAAGGCCTAGGCAAGGCTAGGTTTCCCTGGAGGAAAGCAGTCAAGTGTGGGCAGGTCAAGTGTGGGCGTAGGCACTGGAAGGAGTGCAAGGCTAGGGAGGCAAAGCAGGGCAAGGCAAGGAAACTTTGGGGTCACCAAGGCAAGACAAATGAGAGGTACATTCAAAGACTGCTGGTACACAAAAGGGGCTAGGACAGACTTCTCTGGCTGGCCTTGATCTCACATGGGCCATCTCTAATCTGCACCTAAAACACTTGGATTACCTGCTTTCCTTGGTATACAAAAGAACTGTCATTCTGGTCCTGAAGCGCAAAGGTGAAATGTGAATTTTATGTCCAAAATTCAAGACATGTAAGGATAGGTGCCAGAAGCAAGCTGCCAGGACAGATGGGTGTGCTTGCACGTGACCTCTTTTGGGCTTCCTCTCACATGCTCCTGAAACGCTGGAGGTACGTGAAAGCCTTGAGAGTCCTAGGAGAAGCAGGCAGGGCAAGGCAAGATGAAGAAATTCCGCAAAAAGAGGGGTATTGAATTCCAGGTGGGGGACGAGTGAGCAAGGGAATGCAAGGCAAGGGAGAGGAGAGGTTCAAAGGTAACGCCAAGAAAAGTGGTGGCTTTGCCAGGCAAGACAAAGGAGAGGCAAGCAAGGCAATGAGAGTCCTAGAAGGAGAAGGAAATGAAAGATTGGAGCTGGACAAAGGGGAAGGGAAACTGGACAAAGTGGCAAGGGGGATGGGTGGTGCAAGGCACTGGACTGGTAGGAAGGGCAAGGGAAAGACATGGATGGGTCAGGAAGGAAGAGGAAAACAATGGCCAGGAATGACAAAGAAATGCAAGGTTGGATAGGAAAGGAAAGGCAAGGCAATGTAGGGAAGGGGTAGGCCAGACAATGGGTGTCTCAAGAGGAAAAGTATGCATAGCAAGGCCAAGAGAAAAGCGGTAAAGAAGTTAGCGTGGGGGATAGGTGAGTGTAGCTGAGAAAGAAAGAAAGAAAGAAAGAAAGAAAGTGCCTCATTCCAGTTTGTATGTATGTATGTGTGTGTGAAGTTTGCAGGATGTAAAGCAGAGACTTGATGGTGGAGTGAAAGGATGCTTTTGAATACACGTGGCAAGGTCCAAGCAAACTATTTGTCTTGGCACATCTGTGTCCCATAAACTTCTTAGTTTAGATTCAGACTGTAAGCGGGACAGAGAACACCCCTAAAATTACAGCTGAGCAAGAAAGCAGGTCGCATCAGCATGTTTTAAAGGAAGCAGTTTTTTTGTGTGAGAAGAAAATGGACATATGAGACTCCAGCAGTATCGACGTTCAGCTTAGAAGCAAAGTGCAATGATTCCGTACAAACTCTGAAAATGAAACGCAGCAATAAAAAGGCAATGGGACATGTCAGCGAAAGCTTTGTGGCCAAGCAGGGTGAGATGTTTGAAGCAGAACCACAGTTTGGTTTCACTAAGGATCCATCATGGTGGATTGCAAACATGTGCCAAGACAACACATATTCTGCAGCTGTTGCAGCTCTCCGCAGAAACACTAGCGCTTTCCCTTAGACTCTAAAATGCAGAGAAATGGCCTGCGCAGCGCAGAAGCTATTTGTGCTGCTTGTACACCTCTTCCAACCCCTCAGTGGAAACTATTGCGCCTGCCTTTAGACTCTGAGATCCAGAGAACACAATGGTAGAGGCAGTGGAGAATGGAAGGAGAGAGTGAAGTTTGATGAGTGAGTTTGATGTGACTTATGTGGAGCACGCAGAAAATGTAGCCCCGTACTGGTTTTTACACCTGGAGCCTATTTCTGTAAGACATTTCAGGTGGACATTTTTGATCAAGAAGCCAGAGTGAAAAAATTGACAGCGGGTCTCTCTAGGAAAGAACAAGCAGCAAGGCGTCGTGTGCCATTTAAATGCTGCTATAAGAAGGGCGTACTTTAGCAGCATCTCTCTTGACACTTCTATCTGTGTAATCTCTAGCTGCTTGGACACAGCCACACTGAAAATAATTGTACTGCAAATACCAAGTTACACAGGGAAAAAGGGTAGGTCAGCAAATGCCTTCTGTCCTGGCACATCTCTCAGTCAAAACTCCAGCTGAAAAATTTTGCTGTAATGATGGACTTTGCCACCTGGAGAGAATTTATATAGTTGGGAAGAAGCATTCAAAGCCCTAGTGCATTTCGTCTATTTTACGGACTGCAAGGGCACTATAAAGGCCAGCACTAGCTTTTTGTTGGACTTTTTCTTTTTGAGTAGCTGCTGGACGTTTTGAAGCGGTTTGGGATCTGCTAGAGTGCAAGGTAATACATAGAGTTTGAGGAAAGTGATATACACATTTTATATCTCCAGGGAGGTGGATGCAGTTCAGTGTGTGCGAGTTACATGTTGAGCAGCTGATCACACAGAAAAGAAGAGGCTGCGCTGCAATTGCCTTTTCATTTGCAGCTTATAAACTGCACAGCCCACAATGAAACAATTCCACTTCCTTCTGTGCTACATACAGGATCACATTCTCTCAGTCTCTAAGAGCCAGGACCCCCAGCGGAGCTCTTCCCTGCGCTGCTCCTACACCAATGAGGCCGGAGCCGCAAACAGCTTGGCTTTTTCCCTGGCACCGTCTGCCAGCGCTCATCAAAATAACCACACGATGGCGCTGTCGACTAACAAAAGAAGGAAACGCACCGAGGCCAGCTCCAAAGGACAGAGCCGAGTTGGAAACGTCCCTGCTCTCAAATTAACTGTGCCAGGAAAAAAAGACTTTGCTGATCTTCCCCCTCCAAGTGTGCAAACACTTTTGCATCACACTCAAAGGGCAACACGAAATCCTCTGCCCTAACAAACATTTTCCCTCTCGCAGAGTCCGGTAACAAACTCAAAGACATCCGCTCAACAAATGTGCCAGCGGAGAGAGAAAGTTCTTTGCTGCCTACAATTTCAGCTTCACCCATCAAACAATGAACACACACCCTGCTATTGGCACTTTTCTTTTCAGCTCTACGCTCCTAAGCTTTCAGTCTCAGAGTCAAGATCCAAGCAGCATGGCAACAGGGACTACTCACACACTAAAGCTACAAGGACAAAAAGCTCAACAACTTGGTGTCTAGATTCCCACTGTCAGTTCAACAGCTCTAACCCACAGGGAAACCTCTTGGGAAAAACCTTTAAATTCACTGAGACCACCCAAAGTGCCCATCCAAACTTAATTTCTTTGCCAAAGAGAACAAGAAGCTCATTTCAAGAGAAATGGCATCCCCTCCTCCAAAATCCAAAACATCCAGTGACTGATCCCATACAATGGTGTCAGAACACTCTTACTAGAGGCAGACAGCCTTCCAAAGATGGATACTGACTCAATGACTGTACAAATTGAGGGAGTGCTTCCAAATATGCCGGCACAAGAAGCTGCTGTCGTCCTTGAGCTGCGCGACACAGCTTCTTATCTGCACCTCCAACTCTGGGGCTACGTGCTTTCCTTCCCATGAGAAAGCATTGCCATTCTCCTTCAGGAACTTACCAAGCCAAACTGTATGCCATGTCCTGTACTATGTCCAACAATGGCTCCTGCACAGAAGGGTCTACGACATAAATATCTCTCTGGACTATACCTCCTCATGGTACCTTTAACGCCTGCCCTATTACATTGTCACTATATCTTTTACTTGCCAAGGAAAGGCACTCAGAGTCACTTGGCCTTGCCTTGCCTTTGATGCTGTGGCTAGTCTACTCTTGTTTTGCTTGCTTGCTTATGTGTGCCTTGCCTGGCAAGACCTAGAAAGACCTTCCTTGCTTTGCTTTGCCTTGCCTACCGCTCTTTGCAATGCAAACCAAGTGTAGGAGCAATTGTAGGCAAGTCAAGGGAGAAGCTGACAAGGCTGGAGCCATGAGGGGCAAGCAAATAGAGTGGTAGGTGAGAGAAGGCCCAGAACTTCTAGGCAAGGATGGGCATACGAAGGCCAGGCAGAAACAGGAAGGCCTAGGCAAGGCTAGGTTTCCCTGGAGGAAAGCAGTCAAGTGTGGGCAGGTCAAGTGTGGGCGTAGGCACTGGAGGGAGTGCAAGGCTAGGGAGGCAAGGCAGGGCAAGGCAAGGAAACTTTGGGGTCACCAAGGCAAGACAAATGAGAGGTACATTCAAAGACTGCTGGTACACAAAAGGGGCTAGGACAAACTTCTCTGGCTGGCCTTGATCTCACATGGGCCATCTCTAATCTGCACCTAAAACACTTGGATTACCTGCTTTCCTTGGTATACAAAAGAACTGTCATTCTGGTCCTGAAGCGCAAAGGTGAAATGTGAATTTTATGTCCAAAATTCAAGACATGTAAGGATAGGTGCCAGAAGCAAGCTGCCAGGACAGATGGGTGTGCTTGCACGTGACCTCTTTTGGGCTTCCTCTCACATGCTCCTGAAACGCTGGAGGTACGTGAAAGCCTTGAGAGTCCTAGGAGAAGCAGGCAGGGCAAGGCAAGATGAAGAAATTCCGCAAAAAGAGGGGTATTGAATTCCAGGTGGGGGACGAGTGAGCAAGGGAATGCAAGGCAAGGGAGAGGAGAGGTTCAAAGGTAACGCCAAGAAAAGTGGTGGCTTTGCCAGGCAAGACAAAGGAGAGGCAAGCAAGGCAATGAGAGTCCTAGAAGGAGAAGGAAATGAAAGATTGGAGCTGGACAAAGGGGAAGGGAAACTGGACAAAGTGGCAAGGGGGATGGGTGGTGCAAGGCACTGGACTGGTAGGAAGGGCAAGGGAAAGACATGGATGGGTCAGGAAGGAAGAGGAAAACAATGGCCAGGAATGACAAAGAAATGCAAGGTTGGATAGGAAAGGAAAGGCAAGGCAATGTAGGGAAGGGGTAGGCCAGACAATGGGTGTCTTAAGAGGAAAAGTATGCATAGCAAGGCCAAGAGAAAAGCGGTAAAGAAGTTAGCGTGGGGGATAGGTGAGTGTAGCTGAGAAAGAAAGAAAGAAAGAAAGAAAGAAAGTGCCTCATTCCAGTTTGTATGTATGTATGTGTGTGTGAAGTTTGCAGGATGTAAAGCAGAGACTTGATGGTGGAGTGAAAGGATGCTTTTGAATACACGTGGCAAGGTCCAAGCAAACTATTTGTCTTGGCACATCTGTGTCCCATAAACTTCTTAGTTTAGATTCAGACTGTAAGCGGGACAGAGAACACCCCTAAAATTACAGCTGAGCAAGAAAGCAGGTCGCATCAGCATGTTTTAAAGGAAGCAGTTTTTTTGTGTGAGAAGAAAATGGACATATGAGACTCCAGCAGTATCGACGTTCAGCTTAGAAGCAAAGTGCAATGATTCCGTACAAACTCTGAAAATGAAACGCAGCAATAAAAAGGCAATGGGACATGTCAGCGAAAGCTTTGTGGCCAAGCAGGGTGAGATGTTTGAAGCAGAACCACAGTTTGGTTTCACTAAGGATCCATCATGGTGGATTGCAAACATGTGCCAAGACAACACATATTCTGCAGCTGTTGCAGCTCTCCGCAGAAACACTAGCGCTTTCCCTTAGACTCTAAAATGCAGAGAAATGGCCTGCGCAGCGCAGAAGCTATTTGTGCTGCTTGTACACCTCTTCCAACCCCTCAGTGGAAACTATTGCGCCTGCCTTTAGACTCTGAGATCCAGAGAACACAATGGTAGAGGCAGTGGAGAATGGAAGGAGAGAGTGAAGTTTGATGAGTGAGTTTGATGTGACTTATGTGGAGCACGCAGAAAATGTAGCCCCGTACTGGTTTTTACACCTGGAGCCTATTTCTGTAAGACATTTCAGGTGGACATTTTTGATCAAGAAGCCAGAGTGAAAAAATTGACAGTGGGTCTCTCTAGGAAAGAAAAAGCAGCAAGGCGTCGTGTGCCATTTAAATGCTGCTATAAGAAGGGCGTACTTTAGCAGCATCTCTCTTGACACTTCTATCTGTGTAATCTCTAGCTGCTTGCACAAAGCCACACTGAAAATAATTGTACTGCAAATACCAAGTTACACAGGGAAAAAGGGTAGGTCAGCAAATGCCTTCTGTCCTGGCACATCTCTCAGTCAGAACTCCAGCTGAAAAATTTTGCTGTAATGATGGACTTTGCCACCTGGAGAGAATTTATATAGTTGGGAAGAAGCATTCAAAGCCCTAGTGCATTTCGTCTATTTTACGGACTGCAAGGGCACTATAAAGGCCAGCACTAGCTTTTTGTTGGACTTTTTCTTTTTGAGTAGCTGCTGGACGTTTTGAAGCGGTTTGGGATCTGCTAGAGTGCAAGGTAATACATAGAGCTTGAGGAAAGTGATATACACATTTTATATCTCCAGGGAGGTGGATGCAGTTCAGTGTGTGCGAGTTACATGTTGAGCAGCTGATCACACAGAAAAGAAGAGGCTGCGCTGCAATTGCCTTTTCATTTGCAGCTTATAAACTGCACAGCCCACAATGAAACAATTCCACTTCCTTCTGTGCTACATACAGGATCACATTCTCTCAGTCTCTAAGAGCCAGGACCCCCAGCGGAGCTCTTCCCTGCGCTGCTCCTACACCAATGAGGCCGGAGCCGCAAACAGCTTGGCTTTTTCCCTGGCACCGTCTGCCAGCGCTCATCAAAATAACCACACGATGGCGCTGTCGACTAACAAAAGAAGGAAACGCACCGAGGCCAGCTCCAAAGGACAGAGCCGAGTTGGAAACGTCCCTGCTCTCAAATTAACTGTGCCAGGAAAAAAAGACTTTGCTGATCTTCCCCCTCCAAGTGTGCAAACACTTTTGCACCACACTCAAAGGGCAACACGAAATCCTCTGCCCTAACAAACATTTTCACTCTCGCAGGGTCTGGTAACAAACTCAAAGACATCCGCTCAACAAATGTGCCAGCGGAGAGAGAAAGTTCTTTGCTGCCTACAATTTCAGCTTCACCCATCAAACAATGAACACACACCCTGCTATTGGCACTTTTCTTTTCAGCTCTACGCTCCTAAGCTTTCAGTCTCAGAGTCAAGATCCAAGCAGCATGGCAACAGGGACTACTCACACACTAAAGCTACAAGGACAAAAAGCTCAACAACTTGGTGTCTAGATTCCCACTGTCAGTTCAACAGCTCTAACCCACAGGGAAACCTCTTGGGAAAAACCTTTAAATTCACTGAGACCACCCAAAGTGCCCATCCAAACTTAATTTCTTTGCCAAAGAGAAGAACAAGAAGTTCATTTCAAGAGAAATGGCATCCCCTCCTCCAAAATCCAAAACATCCAGTGACTGATCCCATACAATGGTGTCAGAACACTCTTACTAGAGGCAGACAGCCTTCCAAAGATGGATACTGACTCAATGACTGTACAAATTGAGGGAGTGCTTCCAAATATGCCGGCACAAGAAGCTGCTGTCGTCCTTGAGCTGCGCGACACAGCTTCTTATCTGCACCTCCAACTCTGGGGCTATGTGCTTTCCTTCCCATGAGAAAGCATTGCCATTCTCCTTCAGGAACTTACCAAGCCAAACTGTATGCCATGTCCTGTACTATGTCCAACAATGGCTCCTGCACAGAAGGGTCTACGACATAAATATCTCTCTGGACTATACCTCCTCATGGTACCTTTAACGCCTGCCCTATTACATTGTCACTATATCTTTTACTTGCCAAGGAAAGGCACTCAGAGTCACTTGGCCTTGCCTTGCCTTTGATGCTGTGGCTAGTCTACTCTTGTTTTGCTTGCTTGCTTATGTGTGCCTTGCCTGGCAAGACCTAGAAAGACCTTCCTTGCTTTGCTTTGCCTTGCCTACCGCTCTTTGCAATGCAAACCAAGTGTAGGAGCAATTGTAGGCAAGTCAAGGGAGAAGCTGACAAGGCTGGAGCCATGAGGGGCAAGCAAATGGAGTGGTAGGTGAGAGAAGGCCCAGAACTTCTAGGCAAGGATGGGCATAGGAAGGCCAGGCAGAAACAGGAAGGCCTAGGCAAGGCTAGGTTTCCCTGGAGGAAAGCAGTCAAGTGTGGGCAGGTCAAGTGTGGGCGTAGGCACTGGAGGGAGTGCAAGGCTAGGGAGGCAAGGCAGGGCAAGGCAAGGAAACTTTTGGGTCACCAAGGCAAGACAAATGAGAGGTACATTCAAAGACTGCTGGTACACAAAAGGGGCTAGGACAGACTTCTCTGGCTGGCCTTGATCTCACATGGGCCATCTCTAATCTGCACCTAAAACACTTGGATTACCTGCTTTCCTTGGTATACAAAAGAACTGTCATTCTGGTCCTGAAGCGCAAAGGTGAAATGTGAATTTTATGTCCAAAATTCAAGACATGTAAGGATAGGTGCCAGAAGCAAGCTGCCAGGACAGATGGGTGTGCTTGCACGTGACCTCTTTTGGGCTTCCTCTCACATGCTCCTGAAACGCTGGAGGTACGTGAAAGCCTTGAGAGTCCTAGGAGAAGCAGGCAGGGCAAGGCAAGATGAAGAAATTCCGCAAAAAGAGGGGTATTGAATTCCAGGTGGGGGACGAGTGAGCAAGGGAATGCAAGGCAAGGGAGAGGAGAGGTTCAAAGGTAACGCCAAGAAAAGTGGTGGCTTTTCCAGGCAAGACAAAGGAGAGGCAAGCAAGGCAATGAGAGTCCTAGAAGGAGAAGGAAATGAAAGATTGGAGCTGGACAAAGGGGAAGGGAAACTGGACAAAGTGGCAAGGGGGATGGGTGGTGCAAGGCACTGGACTGGTAGGAAGGGCAAGGGAAAGACATGGATGGGTCAGGAAGGAAGAGGAAAACAATGGCCAGGAATGACAAAGAAATGCAAGGTTGGATAGGAAAGGAAAGGCAAGGCAATGTAGGGAAGGGGTAGGCCAGACAATGGGTGTCTTAAGAGGAAAAGTATGCATAGCAAGGCCAAGAGAAAAGCGGTAAAGAAGTTAGCGTGGGGGATAGGTGAGTGTAGCTGAGAAAGAAAGAAAGAAAGAAAGTGCCTCATTCCAGTTTGTATGTATGTATGTGTGTGTGAAGTTTGCAGGATGTAAAGCAGAGACTTGATGGTGGAGTGAAAGGATGCTTTTGAATACACGTGGCAAGGTCCAAGCAAACTATTTGTCTTGGCACATCTGTGTCCCATAAACTTCTTAGTTTAGATTCAGACTGTAAGCAGGACAGAGAACACCCCTAAAATTACAGCTGAGCAAGAAAGCAGGTCGCATCAGCATGTTTTAAAGGAAGCAGTTTTTTTGTGTGAGAAGAAAATGGACATATGAGACTCCGGCAGTATCGACGTTCAGCTTAGAAGCAAAGTGCAATGATTCCGTACAAACTCTGAAAATGAAACGCTGCAATAAAAAGGCAATGGGACATGTCAGCGAAAGCTTTGTGGCCGAGCAGGGTGAGATGTTTGAAGCAGAACCACAGTTTGGTTTCACTAAGGATCCATCATGGTGGATTGCAAACATGTGCCAAGACAACACATATTCTGCAGCTGTTGCAGCTCTCCGCAGAAACACTAGCGCTTTCCCTTAGACTCTAAAATGCAGAGAAATGGCCTGCGCAGCGCAGAAGCTATTTGTGCTGCTTGTACACCTCTTCCAACCCCTCAGTGGAAACTATTGCGCCTGCCTTTAGACTCTGAGATCCAGAGAACACAATGGTAGAGGCAGTGGAGAATGGAAGGAGAGAGTGAAGTTTGATGAGTGAGTTTGATGTGACTTATGTGGAGCACGCAGAAAATGTAGCCCCGTACTGGTTTTTACACCTGGGGCCTATTTCTGTAAGACATTTCAGGTGGACATTTTTGATCAAGAAGTCAGAGTGAAAAAATTGACAGTGGGTCTCTCTAGGAAAGAACAAGCAGCAAGGCGTCGTGTGCCATTTAAATGCTGCTATAAGAAGGGCGTACTTTAGCAGCATCTCTCTTGACACTTCTATCTGTGTAATCTCTAGCTGCTTGGACACAGCCACACTGAAAATAATTGTACTGCAAATACCAAGTTACACAGGGAAAAAGGGTAGGTCAGCAAATGCCTTCTGTCCTGGCACATCTCTCAGTCAGAACTCCAGCTGAAAAATTTTGCTGTAATGATGGACTTTGCCACCTGGAGAGAATTTATATAGTTGGGAAGAAGCATTCAAAGCCCTAGTGCATTTCGACTATTTTACGGACTGCAAGGGCACTATAAAGGCCAGCACTAGCTTTTTGTTGGACTTTTTCTTTTTGAGTAGCTGCTGGACGTTTTGAAGCGGTTTGGGATCTGCTAGAGTGCAAGGTAATACATAGAGCTTGAGGAAAGTGATATACACATTTTATATCTCCAGGGAGGTGGATGCAGTTCAGTGTGTGCGAGTTACATGTTGAGCAGCTGATCACACCGAAAAGAAGAGGCTGCGCTGCAATTGCCTTTTCATTTGCAGCTTATAAACTGCACAGCCCACAATGAAACAATTCCACTTCCTTCTGTGCTACATACAGGATCACATTCTCTCAGTCTCTAAGAGCCAGGACCCCCAGCGGAGCTCTTCCCTGCGCTGCTCCTACACCAATGAGGCCGGAGCCGCAAACAGCTTGGCTTTTTCCCTGGCACCGTCTGCCAGCGCTCATCAAAATAACCACACGATGGCGCTGTCGACTAACAAAAGAAGGAAACGCACCGAGGCCAGCTCCAAAGGACAGAGCCGAGTTGGAAACGTCCCTGCTCTCAAATTAACTGTGCCAGGAAAAAAAGACTTTGCTGATCTTCCCCCTCCAAGTGTGCAAACACTTTTGCACCACACTCAAAGGGCAACACGAAATCCTCTGCCCTAACAAACATTTTCACTCTCGCAGAGTCCGGTAACAAACTCAAAGACATCCGCTCAACAAATGTGCCAGCGGAGAGAGAAAGTTCTTTGCTGCCTACAATTTCAGCTTCACCCATCAAACAATGAACACACACCCTGCTATTGGCACTTTTCTTTTCAGCTCTACGCTCCTAAGCTTTCAGTCTCAGAGTCAAGATCCAAGCAGCATGGCAACAGGGACTACTCACACACTAAAGCTACAAGGACAAAAAGCTCAACAACTTGGTGTCTAGATTCCCACTGTCAGTTCAACAGCTCTAACCCACAGGGAAACCTCTTGGGAAAAACCTTTACATTCACTGAGACCACCCAAAGTGCCCATCCAAACTTAATTTCTTTGCCAAAGAGAAGAACAAGAAGTTCATTTCAAGAGAAATGGCATCCCCTCCTCCAAAATCCAAAACATCCAGTGACTGATCCCATACAATGGTGTCAGAACACTCTTACTAGAGGCAGACAGCCTTCCAAAGATGGATACTGACTCAATGACTGTACAAATTGAGGGAGTGCTTCCAAATATGCCGGCACAAGAAGCTGCTGTCGTCCTTGAGCTGCGCGACACAGCTTCTTATCTGCACCTCCAACTCTGGGGCTATGTGCTTTCCTTCCCATGAGAAAGCATTGCCATTCTCCTTCAGGAACTTACCAAGCCAAACTGTATGCCATGTCCTGTACTATGTCCAACAATGGCTCCTGCACAGAAGGGTCTACGACATAAATATCTCTCTGGACTATACCTCCTCATGGTACCTTTAACGCCTGCCCTATTACATTGTCACTATATCTTTTACTTGCCAAGGAAAGGCACTCAGAGTCACTTGGCCTTGCCTTGCCTTTGATGCTGTGGCTAGTCTACTCTTGTTTTGCTTGCTTGCTTATGTGTGCCTTGCCTGGCAAGACCTAGAAAGACCTTCCTTGCTTTGCTTTGCCTTGCCTACCGCTCTTTGCAATGCAAACCAAGTGTAGGAGCAATTGTAGGCAAGTCAAGGGAGAAGCTGACAAGGCTGGAGCCATGAGGGGCAAGCAAATGGAGTGGTAGGTGAGAGAAGGCCCAGAACTTCTAGGCAAGGATGGGCATAGGAAGGCCAGGCAGAAACAGGAAGGCCTAGGCAAGGCTAGGTTTCCCTGGAGGAAAGCAGTCAAGTGTGGGCAGGTCAAGTGTGGGCGTAGGCACTGGAGGGAGTGCAAGGCTAGGGAGGCAAGGCAGGGCAAGGCAAGGAAACTTTTGGGTCACCAAGGCAAGACAAATGAGAGGTACATTCAAAGACTGCTGGTACACAAAAGGGGCTAGGACACACTTCTCTGGCTGGCCTTGATCTCACATGGGCCATCTCTAATCTGCACCTAAAACACTTGGATTACCTGCTTTCCTTGGTATACAAAAGAACTGTCATTCTGGTCCTGAAGCGCAAAGGTGAAATGTGAATTTTATGTCCAAAATTCAAGACATGTAAGGATAGGTGCCAGAAGCAAGCTGCCAGGACAGATGGGTGTGCTTGCACGTGACCTCTTTTGGGCTTCCTCTCACATGCTCCTGAAACGCTGGAGGTACGTGAAAGCCTTGAGAGTCCTAGGAGAAGCAGGCAGGGCAAGGCAAGATGAAGAAATTCCGCAAAAAGAGGGGTATTGAATTCCAGGTGGGGGACGAGTGAGCAAGGGAATGCAAGGCAAGGGAGAGGAGAGGTTCAAAGGTAACGCCAAGAAAAGTGGTGGCTTTTCCAGGCAAGACAAAGGAGAGGCAAGCAAGGCAATGAGAGTCCTAGAAGGAGAAGGAAATGAAAGATTGGAGCTGGACAAAGGGGAAGGGAAACTGGACAAAGTGGCAAGGGGGATGGGTGGTGCAAGGCACTGGACTGGTAGGAAGGGCAAGGGAAAGACATGGATGGGTCAGGAAGGAAGAGGAAAACAATGGCCAGGAATGACAAAGAAATGCAAGGTTGGATAGGAAAGGAAAGGCAAGGCAATGTAGGGAAGGGGTAGGCCAGACAATGGGTGTCTTAAGAGGAAAAGTATGCATAGCAAGGCCAAGAGAAAAGCGGTAAAGAAGTTAGCGTGGGGGATAGGTGAGTGTAGCTGAGAAAGAAAGAAAGAAAGAAAGTGCCTCATTCCAGTTTGTATGTATGTATGTGTGTGTGAAGTTTGCAGGATGTAAAGCAGAGACTTGATGGTGGAGTGAAAGGATGCTTTTGAATACACGTGGCAAGGTCCAAGCAAACTATTTGTCTTGGCACATCTTTGTCCCATAAACTTCTTAGTTTAGATTCAGACTGTAAGCGGGACAGAGAACACCCCTAAAATTACAGCTGAGCAAGAAAGCAGGTCGCATCAGCATGTTTTAAAGGAAGCAGTTTTTTTGTGTGAGAAGAAAATGGACATATGAGACTCCGGCAGTATCGACGTTCAGCTTAGAAGCAAAGTGCAATGATTCCGTACAAACTCTGAAAATGAAACGCTGCAATAAAAAGGCAATGGGACATGTCAGCGAAAGCTTTGTGGCCGAGCAGGGTGAGATGTTTGAAGCAGAACCACAGTTTGGTTTCACTAAGGATCCATCATGGTGGATTGCAAACATGTGCCAAGACAACACATATTCTGCAGCTGTTGCAGCTCTCCGCAGAAACACTAGCGCTTTCCCTTAGACTCTAAAATGCAGAGAAATGGCCTGCGCAGCGCAGAAGCTATTTGTGCTGCTTGTACACCTCTTCCAACCCCTCAGTGGAAACTATTGCGCCTGCCTTTAGACTCTGAGATCCAGAGAACACAATGGTAGAGGCAGTGGAGAATGGAAGGAGAGAGTGAAGTTTGATGAGTGAGTTTGATGTGACTTATGTGGAGCACGCAGAAAATGTAGCCCCGTACTGGTTTTTACACCTGGGGCCTATTTCTGTAAGACATTTCAGGTGGACATTTTTGATCAAGAAGTCAGAGTGAAAAAATTGACAGTGGGTCTCTCTAGGAAAGAACAAGCAGCAAGGCGTCGTGTGCCATTTAAATGCTGCTATAAGAAGGGCGTACTTTAGCAGCATCTCTCTTGACACTTCTATCTGTGTAATCTCTAGCTGCTTGGACACAGCGACACTGAAAATAATTGTACTGCAAATACCAAGTTACACAGGGAAAAAGGGTAGGTCAGCAAATGCCTTCTGTCCTGGCACATCTCTCAGTCAGAACTCCAGCTGAAAAATTTTGCTGTAATGATGGACTTTGCCACTTGGAGAGAATTTATATAGTTGGGAAGAAGCATTCAAAGCCCTAGTGCATTTCGACTATTTTACGGACTGCAAGGGCACTATAAAGGCCAGCACTAGCTTTTTGTTGGACTTTTTCTTTTTGAGTAGCTGCTGGACGTTTTGAAGCGGTTTGGGATCTGCTAGAGTGCAAGGTAATACATAGAGCTTGAGGAAAGTGATATACACATTTTATATCTCCAGGGAGGTGGATGCAGTTCAGTGTGTGCGAGTTACATGTTGAGCAGCTGATCACACCGAAAAGAAGAGGCTGCGCTGCAATTGCCTTTTCATTTGCAGCTTATAAACTGCACAGCCCACAATGAAACAATTCCACTTCCTTCTGTGCTACATACAGGATCACATTCTCTCAGTCTCTAAGAGCCAGGACCCCCAGCGGAGCTCTTCCCTGCGCTGCTCCTACACCAATGAGGCCGGAGCCGCAAACAGCTTGGCTTTTTCCCTGGCACCGTCTGCCAGCGCTCATCAAAATAACCACACGATGGCGCTGTCGACTAACAAAAGAAGGAAACGCACCGAGGCCAGCTCCAAAGGACAGAGCCGAGTTGGAAACGTCCCTGCTCTCAAATTAACTGTGCCAGGAAAAAAAGACTTTGCTGATCTTCCCCCTCCAAGTGTGCAAACACTTTTGCACCACACTCAAAGGGCAACACGAAATCCTCTGCCCTAACAAACATTTTCACTCTCGCAGAGTCCGGTAACAAACTCAAAGACATCCGCTCAACAAATGTGCCAGCGGAGAGAGAAAGTTCTTTGCTGCCTACAATTTCAACTTCACCCATCAAACAATGAACACACACCCTGCTATTGGCACTTTTCTTTTCAGCTCTACGCTCCTAAGCTTTCAGTCTCAGAGTCAAGATCCAAGCAGCATGGCAACAGGGACTACTCACACACTAAAGCTACAAGGACAAAAAGCTCAACAACTTGGTGTCTAGATTCCCACTGTCAGTTCAACAGCTCTAACCCACAGGGAAACCTCTTGGGAAAAACCTTTACATTCACTGAGACCACCCAAAGTGCCCATCCAAACTTAATTTCTTTGCCAAAGAGAAGAACAAGAAGCTCATTTCAAGAGAAATGGCATCCCCTCCTCCAAAATCCAAAACATCCAGTGACTGATCCCATACAATGGTGTCAGAACACTCTTACTAGAGGCAGACAGCCTTCCAAAGATGGATACTGACTCAATGACTGTACAAATTGAGGGAGTGCTTCCAAATATGCCGGCACAAGAAGCTGCTGTCGTCCTTGAGCTGCGCGACACAGCTTCTTATCTGCACCTCCAACTCTGGGGCTATGTGCTTTCCTTCCCATGAGAAAGCATTGCCATTCTCCTTCAGGAACTTACCAAGCCAAACTGTATGCCATGTCCTGTACTATGTCCAACAATGGCTCCTGCACAGAAGGGTCTACGACATAAATATCTCTCTGGACTATACCTCCTCATGGTACCTTTAACGCCTGCCCTATTACATTGTCACTATATCTTTTACTTGCCAAGGAAAGGCACTCAGAGTCACTTGGCCTTGCCTTGCCTTTGATGCTGTGGCTAGTCTACTCTTGTTTTGCTTGCTTGCTTATGTGTGCCTTGCCTGGCAAGACCTAGAAAGACCTTCCTTGCTTTGCTTTGCCTTGCCTACCGCTCTTTGCAATGCAAACCAAGTGTAGGAGCAATTGTAGGCGAGTCAAGGGAGAAGCTGACAAGGCTGGAGCCATGAGGGGCAAGCAAATGGAGTGGTAGGTGAGAGAAGGCCCAGAACTTCTAGGCAAGGATGGGCATAGGAAGGCCAGGCAGAAAAAGGAAGGCCTAGGCAAGGCTAGGTTTCCCTGGAGGAAAGCAGTCAAGTGTGGGCAGGTCAAGTGTGGGCGTAGGCACTGGAGGGAGTGCAAGGCTAGGGAGGCAAGGCAGGGCAAGGCAAGGAAACTTTTGGGTCACCAAGGCAAGACAAATGAGAGGTACATTCAAAGACTGCTGGTACACAAAAGGGGCTAGGACAGACTTCTCTGGCTGGCCTTGATCTCACATGGGCCATCTCTAATCTGCACCTAAAACACTTGGATTACCTGCTTTCCTTGGTATACAAAAGAACTGTCATTCTGGTCCTGAAGCGCAAAGGTGAAATGTGAATTTTATGTCCAAAATTCAAGACATGTAAGGATAGGTGCCAGAAGCAAGCTGCCAGGACAGATGGGTGTGCTTGCACGTGACCTCTTTTGGGCTTCCTCTCACATGCTCCTGAAACGCTGGAGGTACGTGAAAGCCTTGAGAGTCCTAGGAGAAGCAGGCAGGGCAAGGCAAGATGAAGAAATTCCGCAAAAAGAGGGGTATTGAATTCCAGGTGGGGGACGAGTGAGCAAGGGAATGCAAGGCAAGGGAGAGGAGAGGTTCAAAGGTAACGCCAAGAAAAGTGGTGGCTTTGCCAGGCAAGACAAAGGAGAGGCAAGCAAGGCAATGAGAGTCCTAGAAGGAGAAGGAAATGAAAGATTGGAGCTGGACAAAGGGGAAGGGAAACTGGACAAAGTGGCAAGGGGGATGGGTGGTGCAAGGCACTGGACTGGTAGGAAGGGCAAGGGAAAGACATGGATGGGTCAGGAAGGAAGAGGAAAACAATGGCCAGGAATGACAAAGAAATGCAAGGTTGGATAGGAAAGGAAAGGCAAGGCAATGTAGGGAAGGGGTAGGCCAGACAATGGGTGTCTTAAGAGGAAAAGTATGCATAGCAAGGCCAAGAGAAAAGCGGTAAAGAAGTTAGCGTGGGGGATAGGTGAGTGTAGCTGAGAAAGAAAGAAAGAAAGAAAGTGCCTCATTCCAGTTTGTATGTATGTATGTGTGTGTGAAGTTTGCAGGATGTAAAGCAGAGACTTGATGGTGGAGTGAAAGGATGCTTTTGAATACACGTGGCAAGGTCCAAGCAAACTATTTGTCTTGGCACATCTGTGTCCCATAAACTTCTTAGTTTAGATTCAGACTGTAAGCAGGACAGAGAACACCCCTAAAATTACAGCTGAGCAAGAAAGCAGGTCGCATCAGCATGTTTTAAAGGAAGCAGTTTTTTTGTGTGAGAAGAAAATGGACATATGAGACTCCGGCAGTATCGACGTTCAGCTTAGAAGCAAAGTGCAATGATTCCGTACAAACTCTGAAAATGAAACGCTGCAATAAAAAGGCAATGGGACATGTCAGCGAAAGCTTTGTGGCCGAGCAGGGTGAGATGTTTGAAGCAGAACCACAGTTTGGTTTCACTAAGGATCCATCATGGTGGATTGCAAACATGTGCCAAGACAACACATATTCTGCAGCTGTTGCAGCTCTCCGCAGAAACACTAGCGCTTTCCCTTAGACTCTAAAATGCAGAGAAATGGCCTGCGCAGCGCAGAAGCTATTTGTGCTGCTTGTACACCTCTTCCAACCCCTCAGTGGAAACTATTGCGCCTGCCTTTAGACTCTGAGATCCAGAGAACACAATGGTAGAGGCAGTGGAGAATGGAAGGAGAGAGTGAAGTTTGATGAGTGAGTTTGATGTGACTTATGTGGAGCACGCAGAAAATGTAGCCCCGTACTGGTTTTTACACCTGGGGCCTATTTCTGTAAGACATTTCAGGTGGACATTTTTGATCAAGAAGTCAGAGTGAAAAAATTGACAGTGGGTCTCTCTAGGAAAGAACAAGCAGCAAGGCGTCGTGTGCCATTTAAATGCTGCTATAAGAAGGGCGTACTTTAGCAGCATCTCTCTTGACACTTCTATCTGTGTAATCTCTAGCTGCTTGGACACAGCGACACTGAAAATAATTGTACTGCAAATACCAAGTTACACAGGGAAAAAGGGTAGGTCAGCAAATGCCTTCTGTCCTGGCACATCTCTCAGTCAGAACTCCAGCTGAAAAATTTTGCTGTAATGATGGACTTTGCCACTTGGAGAGAATTTATATAGTTGGGAAGAAGCATTCAAAGCCCTAGTGCATTTCGACTATTTTACGGACTGCAAGGGCACTATAAAGGCCAGCACTAGCTTTTTGTTGGACTTTTTCTTTTTGAGTAGCTGCTGGACGTTTTGAAGCGGTTTGGGATCTGCTAGAGTGCAAGGTAATACATAGAGCTTGAGGAAAGTGATATACACATTTTATATCTCCAGGGAGGTGGATGCAGTTCAGTGTGTGCGAGTTACATGTTGAGCAGCTGATCACACAGAAAAGAAGAGGCTGCGCTGCAATTGCCTTTTCATTTGCAGCTTATAAACTGCACAGCCCACAATGAAACAATTCCACTTCCTTCTGTGCTACATACAGGATCACATTCTCTCAGTCTCTAAGAGCCAGGACCCCCAGCGGAGCTCTTCCCTGCGCTGCTCCTACACCAATGAGGCCGGAGCCGCAAACAGCTTGGCTTTTTCCCTGGCACCGTCTGCCAGCGCTCATCAAAATAACCACACGATGGCGCTGTCGACTAACAAAAGAAGGAAACGCACCGAGGCCAGCTCCAAAGGACAGAGCCGAGTTGGAAACGTCCCTGCTCTCAAATTAACTGTGCCAGGAAAAAAAGACTTTGCTGATCTTCCCCCTCCAAGTGTGCAAACACTTTTGCACCACACTCAAAGGGCAACACGAAATCCTCTGCCCTAACAAACATTTTCACTCTCGCAGAGTCCGGTAACAAACTCAAAGACATCCGCTCAACAAATGTGCCAGCGGAGAGAGAAAGTTCTTTGCTGCCTACAATTTCAGCTTCACCCATCAAACAATGAACACACACCCTGCTATTGGCACTTTTCTTTTCAGCTCTACGCTCCTAAGCTTTCAGTCTCAGAGTCAAGATCCAAGCAGCATGGCAACAGGGACTACTCACACACTAAAGCTACAAGGACAAAAAGCTCAACAACTTGGTGTCTAGATTCCCACTGTCAGTTCAACAGCTCTAACCCACAGGGAAACCTCTTGGGAAAAACCTTTACATTCACTGAGACCACCCAAAGTGCCCATCCAAACTTAATTTCTTTGCCAAAGAGAAGAACAAGAAGTTCATTTCAAGAGAAATGGCATCCCCTCCTCCAAAATCCAAAACATCCAGTGACTGATCCCATACAATGGTGTCAGAACACTCTTACTAGAGGCAGACAGCCTTCCAAAGATGGATACTGACTCAATGACTGTACAAATTGAGGGAGTGCTTCCAAATATGCCGGCACAAGAAGCTGCTGTCGTCCTTGAGCTGCGCGACACAGCTTCTTATCTGCACCTCCAACTCTGGGGCTATGTGCTTTCCTTCCCATGAGAAAGCATTGCCATTCTCCTTCAGGAACTTACCAAGCCAAACTGTATGCCATGTCCTGTACTATGTCCAACAATGGCTCCTGCACAGAAGGGTCTACGACATAAATATCTCTCTGGACTATACCTCCTCATGGTACCTTTAACGCCTGCCCTATTACATTGTCACTATATCTTTTACTTGCCAAGGAAAGGCACTCAGAGTCACTTGGCCTTGCCTTGCCTTTGATGCTGTGGCTAGTCTACTCTTGTTTTGCTTGCTTGCTTATGTGTGCCTTGCCTGGCAAGACCTAGAAAGACCTTCCTTGCTTTGCTTTGCCTTGCCTACCGCTCTTTGCAATGCAAACCAAGTGTAGGAGCAATTGTAGGCAAGTCAAGGGAGAAGCTGACAAGGCTGGAGCCATGAGGGGCAAGCAAATGGAGTGGTAGGTGAGAGAAGGCCCAGAACTTCTAGGCAAGGATGGGCATAGGAAGGCCAGGCAGAAACTGGAAGGCCTAGGCAAGGCTAGGTTTCCCTGGAGGAAAGCAGTCAAGTGTGGGCAGGTCAAGTGTGGGCGTAGGCACTGGAGGGAGTGCAAGGCTAGGGAGGCAAGGCAGGGCAAGGCAAGGAAACTTTTGGGTCACCAAGGCAAGACAAATGAGAGGTACATTCAAAGACTGCTGGTACACAAAAGGGGCTAGGACAGACTTCTCTGGCTGGCCTTGATCTCACATGGGCCATCTCTAATCTGCACCTAAAACACTTGGATTACCTGCTTTCCTTGGTATACAAAAGAACTGTCATTCTGGTCCTGAAGCGCAAAGGTGAAATGTGAATTTTATGTCCAAAATTCAAGACATGTAAGGATAGGTGCCAGAAGCAAGCTGCCAGGACAGATGGGTGTGCTTGCACGTGACCTCTTTTGGGCTTCCTCTCACATGCTCCTGAAACGCTGGAGGTACGTGAAAGCCTTGAGAGTCCTAGGAGAAGCAGGCAGGGCAAGGCAAGATGAAGAAATTCCGCAAAAAGAGGGGTATTGAATTCCAGGTGGGGGACGAGTGAGCAAGGGAATGCAAGGCAAGGGAGAGGAGAGGTTCAAAGGTAACGCCAAGAAAAGTGGTGGCTTTTCCAGGCAAGACAAAGGAGAGGCAAGCAAGGCAATGAGAGTCCTAGAAGGAGAAGGAAATGAAAGATTGGAGCTGGACAAAGGGGAAGGGAAACTGGACAAAGTGGCAAGGGGGATGGGTGGTGCAAGGCACTGGACTGGTAGGAAGGGCAAGGGAAAGACATGGATGGGTCAGGAAGGAAGAGGAAAACAATGGCCAGGAATGACAAAGAAATGCAAGGTTGGATAGGAAAGGAAAGGCAAGGCAATGTAGGGAAGGGGTAGGCCAGACAATGGGTGTCTTAAGAGGAAAAGTATGCATAGCAAGGCCAAGAGAAAAGCGGTAAAGAAGTTAGCGTGGGGGATAGGTGAGTGTAGCTGAGAAAGAAAGAAAGAAAGAAAGTGCCTCATTCCAGTTTGTATGTATGTATGTGTGTGTGAAGTTTGCAGGATGTAAAGCAGAGACTTGATGGTGGAGTGAAAGGATGCTTTTGAATACACGTGGCAAGGTCCAAGCAAACTATTTGTCTTGGCACATCTTTGTCCCATAAACTTCTTAGTTTAGATTCAGACTGTAAGCGGGACAGAGAACACCCCTAAAATTACAGCTGAGCAAGAAAGCAGGTCGCATCAGCATGTTTTAAAGGAAGCAGTTTTTTTGTGTGAGAAGAAAATGGACATATGAGACTCCGGCAGTATCGACGTTCAGCTTAGAAGCAAAGTGCAATGATTCCGTACAAACTCTGAAAATGAAACGCTGCAATAAAAAGGCAATGGGACATGTCAGCGAAAGCTTTGTGGCCGAGCAGGGTGAGATGTTTGAAGCAGAACCACAGTTTGGTTTCACTAAGGATCCATCATGGTGGATTGCAAACATGTGCCAAGACAACACATATTCTGCAGCTGTTGCAGCTCTCCGCAGAAACACTAGCGCTTTCCCTTAGACTCTAAAATGCAGAGAAATGGCCTGCGCAGCGCAGAAGCTATTTGTGCTGCTTGTACACCTCTTCCAACCCCTCAGTGGAAACTATTGCGCCTGCCTTTAGACTCTGAGATCCAGAGAACACAATGGTAGAGGCAGTGGAGAATGGAAGGAGAGAGTGAAGTTTGATGAGTGAGTTTGATGTGACTTATGTGGAGCACGCAGAAAATGTAGCCCCGTACTGGTTTTTACACCTGGGGCCTATTTCTGTAAGACATTTCAGGTGGACATTTTTGATCAAGAAGTCAGAGTGAAAAAATTGACAGTGGGTCTCTCTAGGAAAGAACAAGCAGCAAGGCGTCGTGTGCCATTTAAATGCTGCTATAAGAAGGGCGTACTTTAGCAGCATCTCTCTTGACACTTCTATCTGTGTAATCTCTAGCTGCTTGGACACAGCGACACTGAAAATAATTGTACTGCAAATACCAAGTTACACAGGGAAAAAGGGTAGGTCAGCAAATGCCTTCTGTCCTGGCACATCTCTCAGTCAGAACTCCAGCTGAAAAATTTTGCTGTAATGATGGACTTTGCCACTTGGAGAGAATTTATATAGTTGGGAAGAAGCATTCAAAGCCCTAGTGCATTTCGACTATTTTACGGACTGCAAGGGCACTATAAAGGCCAGCACTAGCTTTTTGTTGGACTTTTTCTTTTTGAGTAGCTGCTGGACGTTTTGAAGCGGTTTGGGATCTGCTAGAGTGCAAGGTAATACATAGAGCTTGAGGAAAGTGATATACACATTTTATATCTCCAGGGAGGTGGATGCAGTTCAGTGTGTGCGAGTTACATGTTGAGCAGCTGATCACACCGAAAAGAAGAGGCTGCGCTGCAATTGCCTTTTCATTTGCAGCTTATAAACTGCACAGCCCACAATGAAACAATTCCACTTCCTTCTGTGCTACATACAGGATCACATTCTCTCAGTCTCTAAGAGCCAGGACCCCCAGCGGAGCTCTTCCCTGCGCTGCTCCTACACCAATGAGGCCGGAGCCGCAAACAGCTTGGCTTTTTCCCTGGCACCGTCTGCCAGCGCTCATCAAAATAACCACACGATGGCGCTGTCGACTAACAAAAGAAGGAAACGCACCGAGGCCAGCTCCAAAGGACAGAGCCGAGTTGGAAACGTCCCTGCTCTCAAATTAACTGTGCCAGGAAAAAAAGACTTTGCTGATCTTCCCCCTCCAAGTGTGCAAACACTTTTGCACCACACTCAAAGGGCAACACGAAATCCTCTGCCCTAACAAACATTTTCACTCTCGCAGAGTCCGGTAACAAACTCAAAGACATCCGCTCAACAAATGTGCCAGCGGAGAGAGAAAGTTCTTTGCTGCCTACAATTTCAACTTCACCCATCAAACAATGAACACACACCCTGCTATTGGCACTTTTCTTTTCAGCTCTACGCTCCTAAGCTTTCAGTCTCAGAGTCAAGATCCAAGCAGCATGGCAACAGGGACTACTCACACACTAAAGCTACAAGGACAAAAAGCTCAACAACTTGGTGTCTAGATTCCCACTGTCAGTTCAACAGCTCTAACCCACAGGGAAACCTCTTGGGAAAAACCTTTAAATTCACTGAGACCACCCAAAGTGCCCATCCAAACTTAATTTCTTTGCCAAAGAGAAGAACAAGAAGCTCATTTCAAGAGAAATGGCATCCCCTCCTCCAAAATCCAAAACATCCAGTGACTGATCCCATACAATGGTGTCAGAACACTCTTACTAGAGGCAGACAGCCTTCCAAAGATGGATACTGACTCAATGACTGTACAAATTGAGGGAGTGCTTCCAAATATGCCGGCACAAGAAGCTGCTGTCGTCCTTGAGCTGCGCGACACAGCTTCTTATCTGCACCTCCAACTCTGGGGCTATGTGCTTTCCTTCCCATGAGAAAGCATTGCCATTCTCCTTCAGGAACTTACCAAGCCAAACTGTATGCCATGTCCTGTACTATGTCCAACAATGGCTCCTGCACAGAAGGGTCTACGACATAAATATCTCTCTGGACTATACCTCCTCATGGTACCTTTAACGCCTGCCCTATTACATTGTCACTATATCTTTTACTTGCCAAGGAAAGGCACTCAGAGTCACTTGGCCTTGCCTTGCCTTTGATGCTGTGGCTAGTCTACTCTTGTTTTGCTTGCTTGCTTATGTGTGCCTTGCCTGGCAAGACCTAGAAAGACCTTCCTTGCTTTGCTTTGCCTTGCCTACCGCTCTTTGCAATGCAAACCAAGTGTAGGAGCAATTGTAGGCGAGTCAAGGGAGAAGCTGACAAGGCTGGAGCCATGAGGGGCAAGCAAATGGAGTGGTAGGTGAGAGAAGGCCCAGAACTTCTAGGCAAGGATGGGCATAGGAAGGCCAGGCAGAAAAAGGAAGGCCTAGGCAAGGCTAGGTTTCCCTGGAGGAAAGCAGTCAAGTGTGGGCAGGTCAAGTGTGGGCGTAGGCACTGGAGGGAGTGCAAGGCTAGGGAGGCAAGGCAGGGCAAGGCAAGGAAACTTTTGGGTCACCAAGGCAAGACAAATGAGAGGTACATTCAAAGACTGCTGGTACACAAAAGGGGCTAGGACAGACTTCTCTGGCTGGCCTTGATCTCACATGGGCCATCTCTAATCTGCACCTAAAACACTTGGATTACCTGCTTTCCTTGGTATACAAAAGAACTGTCATTCTGGTCCTGAAGCGCAAAGGTGAAATGTGAATTTTATGTCCAAAATTCAAGACATGTAAGGATAGGTGCCAGAAGCAAGCTGCCAGGACAGATGGGTGTGCTTGCACGTGACCTCTTTTGGGCTTCCTCTCACATGCTCCTGAAACGCTGGAGGTACGTGAAAGCCTTGAGAGTCCTAGGAGAAGCAGGCAGGGCAAGGCAAGATGAAGAAATTCCGCAAAAAGAGGGGTATTGAATTCCAGGTGGGGGACGAGTGAGCAAGGGAATGCAAGGCAAGGGAGAGGAGAGGTTCAAAGGTAACGCCAAGAAAAGTGGTGGCTTTTCCAGGCAAGACAAAGGAGAGGCAAGCAAGGCAATGAGAGTCCTAGAAGGAGAAGGAAATGAAAGATTGGAGCTGGACAAAGGGGAAGGGAAACTGGACAAAGTGGCAAGGGGGATGGGTGGTGCAAGGCACTGGACTGGTAGGAAGGGCAAGGGAAAGACATGGATGGGTCAGGAAGGAAGAGGAAAACAATGGCCAGGAATGACAAAGAAATGCAAGGTTGGATAGGAAAGGAAAGGCAAGGCAATGTAGGGAAGGGGTAGGCCAGACAATGGGTGTCTTAAGAGGAAAAGTATGCATAGCAAGGCCAAGAGAAAAGCGGTAAAGAAGTTAGCGTGGGGGATAGGTGAGTGTAGCTGAGAAAGAAAGAAAGAAAGAAAGTGCCTCATTCCAGTTTGTATGTATGTATGTGTGTGTGAAGTTTGCAGGATGTAAAGCAGAGACTTGATGGTGGAGTGAAAGGATGCTTTTGAATACACGTGGCAAGGTCCAAGCAAACTATTTGTCTTGGCACATCTGTGTCCCATAAACTTCTTAGTTTAGATTCAGACTGTAAGCAGGACAGAGAACACCCCTAAAATTACAGCTGAGCAAGAAAGCAGGTCGCATCAGCATGTTTTAAAGGAAGCAGTTTTTTTGTGTGAGAAGAAAATGGACATATGAGACTCCGGCAGTATCGACGTTCAGCTTAGAAGCAAAGTGCAATGATTCCGTACAAACTCTGAAAATGAAACGCTGCAATAAAAAGGCAATGGGACATGTCAGCGAAAGCTTTGTGGCCGAGCAGGGTGAGATGTTTGAAGCAGAACCACAGTTTGGTTTCACTAAGGATCCATCATGGTGGATTGCAAACATGTGCCAAGACAACACATATTCTGCAGCTGTTGCAGCTCTCCGCAGAAACACTAGCGCTTTCCCTTAGACTCTAAAATGCAGAGAAATGGCCTGCGCAGCGCAGAAGCTATTTGTGCTGCTTGTACACCTCTTCCAACCCCTCAGTGGAAGCTATTACGCCTGCCTTTAGACTCTGAGATCCAGAGAACACAATGGTAGAGGCAGTGGAGAATGGAAGGAGAGAGTGAAGTTTGATGAGTGAGTTTGATGTGACTTATGTGGAGCACGCAGAAAATGTAGCCCCGTACTGGTTTTTACACCTGGGGCCTATTTCTGTAAGACATTTCAGGTGGACATTTTTGATCAAGAAGTCAGAGTGAAAAAATTGACAGCGGGTCTCTCTAGGAAAGAACAAGCAGCAAGGCGTCGTGTGCCATTTAAATGCTGCTATAAGAAGGGCGTACTTTAGCAGCATCTCTCTTGACACTTCTATCTGTGTAATCTCTAGCTGCTTGGACACAGCAACACTGAAAATAATTGTACTGCAAATACCAAGTTACACAGGGAAAAAGGGTAGGTCAGCAAATGCCTTCTGTCCTGGCACATCTCTCAGTCAGAACTCCAGCTGAAAAATTTTGCTGTAATGATGGACTTTGCCACCTGGAGAGAATTTATATCGTTGGGAAGAAGCATTCAAAGCCCTAGTGCATTTCGTCTATTTTACGGACTGCAAGGGCACTATAAAGGCCAGCACTAGCTTTTTGTTGGACTTTTTCTTTTTGAGTAGCTGCTGGACGTTTTGAAGCGGTTTGGGATCTGCTAGAGTGCAAGGTAATACATAGAGTTTGAGGAAAGTGATATACACATTTTATATCTCCAGGGAGGTGGATGCAGTTCAGTGTGTGCGAGTTACATGTTGAGCAGCTGATCACACAGAAAAGAAGAGGCTGCGCTGCAATTGCCTTTTCATTTGCAGCTTATAAACTGCACAGCCCACAATGAAACAATTCCACTTCCTTCTGTGCTACATACAGGATCACATTCTCTCAGTCTCTAAGAGCCAGGACCCCCAGCGGAGCTCTTCCCTGCGCTGCTCCTACACCAATGAGGCCGGAGCCGCAAACAGCTTGGCTTTTTCCCTGGCACCGTCTGCCAGCGCTCATCAAAATAACCACACGATGGCGCTGTCGACTAACAAAAGAAGGAAACGCACCGAGGCCAGCTCCAAAGGACAGAGCCGAGTTGGAAACGTCCCTGCTCTCAAATTAACTGTGCCAGGAAAAAAAGACTTTGCTGATCTTCCCCCTCCAAGTGTGCAAACACTTTTGCACCACACTCAAAGGGCAACACGAAATCCTCTGCCCTAACAAACATTTTCACTCTCGCAGAGTCCGGTAACAAACTCAAAGACATCCGCTCAACAAATGTGCCAGCGGAGAGAGAAAGTTCTTTGCTGCCTACAATTTCAACTTCACCCATCAAACAATGAACACACACCCTGCTATTGGCACTTTTCTTTTCAGCTCTACGCTCCTAAGCTTTCAGTCTCAGAGTCAAGATCCAAGCAGCATGGCAACAGGGACTACTCACACACTAAAGCTACAAGGACAAAAAGCTCAACAACTTGGTGTCTAGATTCCCACTGTCAGTTCAACAGCTCTAACCCACAGGGAAACCTCTTGGGAAAAACCTTTAAATTCACTGAGACCACCCAAAGTGCCCATCCAAACTTAATTTCTTTGCCAAAGAGAAGAACAAGAAGCTCATTTCAAGAGAAATGGCATCCCCTCCTCCAAAATCCAAAACATCCAGTGACTGATCCCATACAATGGTGTCAGAACACTCTTACTAGAGGCAGACAGCCTTCCAAAGATGGATACTGACTCAATGACTGTACAAATTGAGGGAGTGCTTCCAAATATGCCGGCACAAGAAGCTGCTGTCGTCCTTGAGCTGCGCGACACAGCTTCTTATCTGCACCTCCAACTCTGGGGCTACGTGCTTTCCTTCCCATGAGAAAGCATTGCACTTCTCCTTCAGGAACTTACCAAGCCAAACTGTATGCCATGTCCTGTACTATGTCCAACAATGGCTCCTGCACAGAAGGGTCTACGACATAAATATCTCTCTGGACTATACCTCCTCATGGTACCTTTAACGCCTGCCCTATTACATTGTCACTATATCTTTTACTTGCCAAGGAAAGGCACTCAGAATCACTTGGCCTTGCCTTTAATGCTGTGGCTAGTCTACTCTTGTTTTGCTTGCTTCTTATGTGTGCCTTGCCTGGCAAGACCTAGAAAGACCTTCCTTGCTTTGCTTTGCCTTGCCTACCGCTCTTTGCAATGCAAACCAAGTGTAGGCGCAATTGTAGGCAAGTCAAGGGAGAAGCTGACAAGGCTGGAGCCATGAGGGGCAAGCAAATGGAGTGGTAGGTGAGAGAAGGCCCAGAACTTCTAGGCAAGGATGGGCATAAGAAGGCCAGGCAGTAACAGGAAGGCCTAGGCAAGGCTAGGTTTCCCTGGAGGAAAGCAGTAGGCACGTCAAGTGTGGGCGTAGGCACTGGAGGGAGTGCAAGGCTAGGGAGGCAAGGCAGGGCAAGGCAAGGAAACTTTTGGGTCACCAAGGCAAGACAAATGAGAGGTACATTCAAAGACTGCTGGTACACAAAAGGGGCTAGGACAGACTTCTCTGGCTGGCCTTGATCTCACATGGGCCATCTCTAATCTGCACCTAAAACACTTGGATTACCTGCTTTCCTTGGTATACAAAAGAACTGTCATTCTGGTCCTGAAGCGCAAAGGTGAAATGTGAATTTTATGTCCAAAATTCAAGACATGTAAGGATAGGTGCCAGAAGCAAGCTGCCAGGACAGATGGGTGTGCTTGCACGTGACCTCTTTTGGGCTTCCTCTCACATGCTCCTGAAACGCTGGAGGTACGTGAAAGCCTTGAGAGTCCTAGGAGAAGCAGGCAGGGCAAGGCAAGATGAAGAAATTCCGCAAAAAGAGGGGTATTGAATTCCAGGTGGGGGACGAGTGAGCAAGGGAATGCAAGGCAAGGGAGAGGAGAGGTTCAAAGGTAACGCCAAGAAAAGTGGTGGCTTTGCCAGGCAAGACAAAGGAGAGGCAAGCAAGGCAATGAGAGTCCTAGAAGGAGAAGGAAATGAAAGATTGGAGCTGGACAAAGGGGAAGGGAAACTGGACAAAGTGGCAAGGGGGATGGGTGGTGCAAGGCACTGGACTGGTAGGAAGGGCAAGGGAAAGACATGGATGGGTCAGGAAGGAAGAGGAAAACAATGGCCAGGAATGACAAAGAAATGCAAGGTTGGATAGGAAAGGAAAGGCAAGGCAATGTAGGGAAGGGGTAGGCCAGACAATGGGTGTCTTAAGAGGAAAAGTATGCATAGCAAGGCCAAGAGAAAAGCGGTAAAGAAGTTAGCGTGGGGGATAGGTGAGTGTAGCTGAGAAAGAAAGAAAGAAAGAAAGTGCCTCATTCCAGTTTGTATGTATGTATGTGTGTGTGAAGTTTGCAGGATGTAAAGCAGAGACTTGATGGTGGAGTGAAAGGATGCTTTTGAATACACGTGGCAAGGTCCAAGCAAACTATTTGTCTTGGCACATCTGTGTCCCATAAACTTCTTAGTTTAGATTCAGACTGTAAGCGGGACAGAGAACACCCCTAAAATTACAGCTGAGCAAGAAAGCAGGTCGCATCAGCATGTTTTAAAGGAAGCAGTTTTTTTGTGTGAGAAGAAAATGGACATATGAGACTCCGGCAGTATCGACGTTCAGCTTAGAAGCAAAGTGCAATGATTCCGTACAAACTCTGAAAATGAAACGCTGCAATAAAAAGGCAATGGGACATGTCAGCGAAAGCTTTGTGGCCAAGCAGGGTGAGATGTTTGAAGCAGAACCACAGTTTGGTTTCACTAAGGATCCATCATGGTGGATTGCAAACATGTGCCAAGACAACACATATTCTGCAGCTGTTGCAGCTCTCCGCAGGAACACTAGCGCTTTCCCTTAGACTCTAAAATGCAGAGAAATGGCCTGCGCAGCGCAGAAGCTATTTGTGCTGCTTGTACACCTCTTCCAACCCCTCAGTGGAAACTATTGCGCCTGCCTTTAGACTCTGAGATCCAGAGAACACAATGGTAGAGGCAGTGGAGAATGGAAGGAGAGAGTGAAGTTTGATGAGTGAGTTTGATGTGACTTATGTGGAGCACGCAGAAAATGTAGCCCCGTACTGGTTTTTACACCTGGGGCCTATTTCTGTAAGACATTTCAGGTGGACATTTTTGATCAAGAAGTCAGAGTGAAAAAATTGACAGCGGGTCTCTCTAGGAAAGAACAAGCAGCAAGGCGTCGTGTGCCATTTAAATGCTGCTATAAGAAGGGCGTACTTTAGCAGCATCTCTCTTGACACTTCTATCTGTGTAATCTCTAGCTGCTTGGACACAGCAACACTGAAAATAATTGTACTGCAAATACCAAGTTACACAGGGAAAAAGGGTAGGTCAGCAAATGCCTTCTGTCCTGGCACATCTCTCAGTCAGAACTCCAGCTGAAAAATTTTGCTGTAATGATGGACTTTGCCACCTGGAGAGAATTTATATAGTTGGGAAGAAGCATTCAAAGCCCTAGTGCATTTCGTCTATTTTACGGACTGCAAGGGCACTATAAAGGCCAGCACTAGCTTTTTGTTGGACTTTTTCTTTTTGAGTAGCTGCTGGACGTTTTGAAGCGGTTTGGGATCTGCTAGAGTGCAAGGTAATACATAGAGTTTGAGGAAAGTGATATACACATTTTATATCTCCAGGGAGGTGGATGCAGTTCAGTGTGTGCGAGTTACATGTTGAGCAGCTGATCACACAGAAAAGAAGAGGCTGCGCTGCAATTGCCTTTTCATTTGCAGCTTATAAACTGCACAGCCCACAATGAAACAATTCCACTTCCTTCTGTGCTACATACAGGATCACATTCTCTCAGTCTCTAAGAGCCAGGACCCCCAGCGGAGCTCTTCCCTGCGCTGCTCCTACACCAATGAGGCCGGAGCCGCAAACAGCTTGGCTTTTTCCCTGGCACCGGCTGCCAGCGCTCATCAAAATAACCACACGATGGCGCTGTCGACTAACAAAAGAAGGAAACGCACCGAGGCCAGCTCCAAAGGACAGAGCCGAGTTGGAAACGTCCCTGCTCTCAAATTAACTGTGCCACGAAAAAAAGACTTTGCTGATCTTCCCCCTCCAAGTGTGCAAACATTTTTGCACCACACTCAAAGGGCAACACAAAATCCTCTGCCCTAACAAACATTTTCACTCTCGCAGAGTCCGGTAACAAACTCAAAGACATCCGCTCAACAAATGTGCCAGCTGAGAGAGAAAGTTCTTTGCTGCCTACAATTTCAACTTCACCCATCAAACAATGAACACACACCCTGCTACTAGCACTTTTCTTTTCAGCTCTACGCTCCTAAGCTTTCAGTCTCAGAGTCAAGATCCAAGCAGCATGGCAACAGGGACTACTCACACACTAAAGCTACAAGGACAAAAAGCTCAACAACTTGGTGTCTAGATTCCCACTGTCAGTTCAACAGCTCTAACCCACAGGGAAACCTCTTGGGAAAAACCTTTAAATTCACTGAGACCACCCAAAGTGCCCATCCAAACTTAATTTCTTTGCCAAAGCGAATAACAAGAAGCTCATTTCAGGAGAAATGGCATCCCCTCCTCCAAAATCCAAAACATCCAGTGACTGATCCCATACAATGGTGTCAGAACACTCTTACTAGAGGCAGACAGCCTTCCTAAGATGGATACTGACTCAATGACTGTACAAATTGAGGGAGTGCTTCCAAATATGCCGGCACAAGAAGCTGCTGTCGTCCTTGAGCTGCGCGACACAGCTTCTTATCTGCACCTCCAACTCTGGGGCTACGTGCTTTCCTTCCCATGAGAAAGCATTGCCATTCTCCTTCAAGAACTTACCAAGCTAAACTGTATGCCATGTCCTGTACTATGTCCAACAATGGCTCCTGCACAGAAGGGTCTACGACATGAATATCTTGCTGGACTATACCTCCTCATGGTACCTTTAACGCCTGCCCTATTACATTGTCACTATATCTTTTACTTGCCAAGGAAAGGCACTCAGAGTCACTTGGCCTTGCCTTGCCTTTGATGCTGTGGCTAGTCTACTCTTGTTTTGCTTGCTTGCTTGCTTATGTGTGCCTTGCCTGGCAAGACCTAGAAAGACCTTCCTTGCTTTGCTTTGCCTTGCCTACCGCTCTTTGCAATGCAAACCAAGTGTAGGCGCAATTGTTGGCGAGTCAAGGGAGAAACTGACAAGGCTGGAGCCATGAGGGGCAAGCAAATGGAGTGGTAGGTGAGAGAAGGCCCAGAACTTCTAGGCAAGGATGGGCATAGGAAGGCCAGGCAGAAACAGGAAGGCCTAGGCAAGGCTAGGTTTCCCTGGAGGAAAGCAGTCAAGTGTGGGCAGGTCAAGTGTGGGCGTAGGCACTGGAGGGAGTGCAAGGCTAGGGAGGCAAGGCAGGGCAAGGCAAGGAAACTTTGGGGTCACCAAGGCAAGACAAATGAGAGGTACATTCAAAGACTGCTGGTACACAAAAGGGGCTAGGACAGACTTCTCTGTCTGGCCTTGATCTCATATGGGCCATCTCTAATCTGCACCTAAAACACTTGGATTACCTGCTTTCCTTGGTATACAAAAGAACTGTCATTCTGGTCCTGAAGCGCAAAGGTGAAATGTGAATTTTATGTCCAAAATTCAAGACATGTAAGGATAGGTGCCAGAAGCAAGCTGCCAGGACAGATGGGTGTGCTTGCACGTGACCTCTTTTGGGCTTCCTCTCACATGCTCCTGAAACGCTGGTGGTACGTGAAAGCCTTGAGAGTCCTAGGAGAAGCAGGCAGGGCAAGGCAAGATGAAGAAATTCCGCAAAAAGAGGGGTATTGAATTCCAGGTGGGGGACGAGTGAGCAAGGGAATGCAAGGCAAGGGAGAGGAGAGGTTCAAAGGTAACGCCAAGAAAAGTGGTGGCTTTTCCAGGCAAGACAAAGGAGAGGCAAGCAAGGCAATGAGAGTCCTAGAAGGAGAAGGAAATGAAAGATTGGAGCTGGACAAAGGGGAAGGGAAACTGGACAAAGTGGCAAGGGGGATGGGTGGTGCAAGGCACTGGACTGGTAGGAAGGGCAAGGGAAAGACATGGATGGGTCAGGAAGGAAGAGGAAAACAATGGCCAGGAATGACAAAGAAATGCAAGGTTGGATAGGAAAGGAAAGGCAAGGCAATGTAGGGAAGGGGTAGGCCAGACAATGGGTGTCTTAAGAGGAAAAGTATGCATAGCAAGGCCAAGAGAAAAGCGGTAAAGAAGTTAGCGTGGGGGATAGGTGAGTGTAGCTGAGAAAGAAAGAAAATGCCTCATTCCAGTTTGTATGTATGTATGTGTGTGTGAAGTTTGCAGGATGTAAAGCAGAAGAAAGCAGTGACTTGATGGTGGAGTGAATGGATGCTTTTGAATACACGTGGCAAGGTCCAAGCAAACTATTTGTCTTGGCACATCTGTGTCCCATAAACTTCTTAGTTTAGATTCAGACTGTAAGCGGGACAGAGAACACCCCTAAAATTACAGCTGAGCAAGAAAGCAGGTCGCATCAGCATGTTTTAAAGGAAGCAGTTTTTTTGTGTGAGAAGAAAATGGACATATGAGACTCCAGCAGTATCGACGTTCAGCTTAGAAGCAAAGTGCAATGATTCCGTACAAACTCTGAAAATAAAACGCAGCAATAAAAAGGCAATGGGACATGTCAGCGAAAGCTTTGTGGCCAAGCAGGGTGAGATGTTTGAAGCAGAACCACAGTTTGGTTTCACTAAGGATCCATCATGGTGGATTGCAAACATGTGCCAAGACAACACATATTCTGCAGCTGTTGCAGCTCTCCGCAGGAACACTAGCGCTTTCCCTTAGACTCTAAAATGCAGAGAAATGGCCTGCGCAGCGCAGAAGCTATTTGTGCTGCTTGTACACCTCTTCCAACCCCTCAGTGGAAGCTATTGCGCCTGCCTTTAGACTCTGAGATCCAGAGAACACAATGGTAGAGGCAGTGGAGAATGGAAGGAGAGAGTGAAGTTTGATGAGTGAGTTTGATGTGACTTATGTGGAGCACGCAGAAAATGTAGCCCCGTACTGGTTTTTACACCTGGAGCCTATTTCTGTAAGACATTTCAGGTGCACATTTTTGATCAAGAAGCCAGAGTGAAAAAATTGACAGCAGGTGTCTCTGGGAAAGAAAAAGCAGCAAGGCGTCGTGTGCCATTTAAATGCTGCTATAAGAAGGGCGTACTTTAGCAGCATCTCTCTTGACACTTCTATCTGTGTAATCTCTAGCTGCTTGGACACAGCAACACTGAAAATAATTGTACTGCAAATACCAAGTTACACAGGGAAAAAGGCTAGGTCAGCAAATGCCTTCTGTCCTGGCACATCTCTCAGTCAGAACTCCAGCTGAAAAATTTTGCTGTAATGATAGACTTTGCCACTTGGAGAGAATTTATATAGTTGGGAAGAAACATTCAAAGCCCTAGTGCATTTCGTCTATTTTACGGACTGCAAAGGCACTATATAGCCCAGCACTAGCTTTTTGTTGGACTTTTTTAGTAGCTGCTGGACGTTTTGAAGCGGTTTTGGATCTGCTAGAGTGCAAGGTAATACATAGAGTTTGAGGAAAGTGATATACACATTTTATATCTCCAGGGAGGTGGATGCAGTTCAGTGTGTGCGAGTTACATGTTGAGCAGCTGATCACACAGAAAAGAAGAGGCTGCGCTGCAATTGCCTTTTCATTTGCAGCTTATAAACTGCACAGCCCACAATGAAACAATTCCACTTCCTTCTGTGCTACATACAGGATCACATTCTCTCAGTCTCTAAGAGCCAGGACCCCCAGCGGAGCTCTTCCCTGCGCTGCTCCTACACCAATGAGGCCGGAGCCGCAAACAGCTTGGCTTTTTCCCTGGCACCGGCTGCCAGCGCTCATCAAAATAACCACACGATGGCGCTGTCGACTAACAAAAGAAGGAAACGCACCGAGGCCAGCTCCAAAGGACAGAGCCGAGTTGGAAACGTCCCTGCTCTCAAATTAACTGTGCCACGAAAAAAAGACTTTGCTGATCTTCCCCCTCCAAGTGTGCAAACATTTTTGCACCACACTCAAAGGGCAACACGAAATCCTCTGCCCTAACAAACATTTTCACTCTCGCAGAGTCCGGTAACAAACTCAAAGACATCCGCTCAACAAATGTGCCAGCTGAGAGAGAAAGTTCTTTGCTGCCTACAATTTCAACTTCACCCATCAAACAATGAACACACACCCTGCTACTAGCACTTTTCTTTTCTGCTCTACGCTCCTAAGCTTTCAGTCTCAGAGTCAAGATCCAAGCAGCATGGCAACAGGGACTACTCACACACTAAAGCTACAAGGACAAAAAGCTCAACAACTTGGTGTCTAGATTCCCACTGTCAGTTCAACAGCTCTAACCCACAGGGAAACCTCTTGGGAAAAACCTTTAAATTCACTGAGACCACCCAAAGTGCCCATCCAAACTTAATTTCTTTGCCAAAGCGAATAACAAGAAGCTCATTTCAGGAGAAATGGCATCCCCTCCTCCAAAATCCAAAACATCCAGTGACTGATCCCATACAATGGTGTCAGAACACTCTTACTAGAGGCAGACAGCCTTCCTAAGATGGATACTGACTCAATGACTGTACAAATTGAGGGAGTGCTTCCAAATATGCCGGCACAAGAAGCTGCTGTCGTCCTTGAGCTGCGCGACACAGCTTCTTATCTGCACCTCCAACTCTGGGGCTACGTGCTTTCCTTCCCATGAGAAAGCATTGCCATTCTCCTTCAAGAACTTACCAAGCTAAACTGTATGCCATGTCCTGTACTATGTCCAACAATGGCTCCTGCACAGAAGGGTCTACGACATGAATATCTTGCTGGACTATACCTCCTCATGGTACCTTTAACGCCTGCCCTATTACATTGTCACTATATCTTTTACTTGCCAAGGAAAGGCACTCAGAGTCACTTGGCCTTGCCTTGCCTTTGATGCTGTGGCTAGTCTACTCTTGTTTTGCTTGCTTGCTTGCTTATGTGTGCCTTGCCTGGCAAGACCTAGAAAGACCTTCCTTGCTTTGCTTTGCCTTGCCTACCGCTCTTTGCAATGCAAACCAAGTGTAGGCGCAATTGTTGGCGAGTCAAGGGAGAAACTGACAAGGCTGGAGCCATGAGGGGCAAGCAAATGGAGTGGTAGGTGAGAGAAGGCCCAGAACTTCTAGGCAAGGATGGGCATAGGAAGGCCAGGCAGAAACAGGAAGGCCTAGGCAAGGCTAGGTTTCCCTGGAGGAAAGCAGTCAAGTGTGGGCAGGTCAAGTGTGGGCGTAGGCACTGGAGGGAGTGCAAGGCTAGGGAGGCAAGGCAGGGCAAGGCAAGGAAACTTTGGGGTCACCAAGGCAAGACAAATGAGAGGTACATTCAAAGACTGCTGGTACACAAAAGGGGCTAGGACAGACTTCTCTGTCTGGCCTTGATCTCATATGGGCCATCTCTAATCTGCACCTAAAACACTTGGATTACCTGCTTTCCTTGGTATACAAAAGAACTGTCATTCTGGTCCTGAAGCGCAAAGGTGAAATGTGAATTTTATGTCCAAAATTCAAGACATGTAAGGATAGGTGCCAGAAGCAAGCTGCCAGGACAGATGGGTGTGCTTGCACGTGACCTCTTTTGGGCTTCCTCTCACATGCTCCTGAAACGCTGGAGGTACGTGAAAGCCTTGAGAGTCCTAGGAGAAGCAGGCAGGGCAAGGCAAGATGAAGAAATTCCGCAAAAAGAGGGGTATTGAATTCCAGGTGGGGGACGAGTGAGCAAGGGAATGCAAGGCAAGGGAGAGGAGAGGTTCAAAGGTAACGCCAAGAAAAGTGGTGGCTTTGCCAGGCAAGACAAAGGAGAGGCAAGCAAGGCAATGAGAGTCCTAGAAGGAGAAGGAAATGAAAGATTGGAGCTGGACAAAGGGGAAGGGAAACTGGACAAAGTGGCAAGGGGGATGGGTGGTGCAAGGCACTGGACTGGTAGGAAGGGCAAGGGAAAGACATGGATGGGTCAGGAAGGAAGAGGAAAACAATGGCCAGGAATGACAAAGAAATGCAAGGTTGGATAGGAAAGGAAAGGCAAGGCAATGTAGGGAAGGGGTAGGCCAGACAATGGGTGTCTTAAGAGGAAAAGTATGCATAGCAAGGCCAAGAGAAAAGCGGTAAAGAAGTTAGCGTGGGGGATAGGTGAGTGTAGCTGAGAAAGAAAGAAAATGCCTCATTCCAGTTTGTATGTATGTATGTGTGTGTGAAGTTTGCAGGATGTAAAGCAGAAGAAAGCAGTGACTTGATGGTGAAGTGAATGGATGCTTTTGAATACACGTGGCAAGGTCCAAGCAAACTATTTGTCTTGGCACATCTGTGTCCCATAAACTTCTTAGTTTAGATTCAGACTGTAAGCGGGACAGAGAACACCCCTAAAATTACAGCTGAGCAAGAAAGCAGGTCGCATCAGCATGTTTTAAAGGAAGCAGTTTTTTTGTGTGAGAAGAAAATGGACATATGAGACTCCAGCAGTATCGACGTTCAGCTTAGAAGCAAAGTGCAATGATTCCGTACAAACTCTGAAAATGAAACGCAGCAATAAAAAGGCAATGGGACATGTCAGCGAAAGCTTTGTGGCCAAGCAGGGTGAGATGTTTGAAGCAGAACCACAGTTTGGTTTCACTAAGGATCCATCATGGTGGATTGCAAACATGTGCCAAGACAACACATATTCTGCAGCTGTTGCAGCTCTCCGCAGGAACACTAGCGCTTTCCCTTAGACTCTAAAATGCAGAGAAATGGCCTGCGCAGCGCAGAAGCTATTTGTGCTGCTTGTACACCTCTTCCAACCCCTCAGTGGAAGCTATTACGCCTGCCTTTAGACTCTGAGATCCAGAGAACACAATGGTAGAGGCAGTGGAGAATGGAAGGAGAGAGTGAAGTTTGATGAGTGAGTTTGATGTGACTTATGTGGAGCACGCAGAAAATGTAGCCCCGTACTGGTTTTTACACCTGGAGCCTATTTCTGTAAGACATTTCAGGTGGACATTTTTGATCAAGAAGCCAGAGTGAAAAAATTGACAGCAGGTCTCTCTGGGAAAGAAAAAGCAGCAAGGCGTCGTGTGCCATTTAAATGCTGCTATAAGAAGGGCATACTTTAGCAGCATCTCTCTTGACACTTCTATCTGTGTAATCTCTAGCTGCTTGGACACAGCGACACTGAAAATAATTGTACTGCAAATACCAAGTTACACAGGGAAAAAGGGTAGGTCAGCAAATGCCTTCTGTCCTGGCACATCTCTCAGTCAGAACTCCAGCTGAAAAATTTTGCTGTAATGATGGACTTTGCCACTTGGAGAGAATTTATATAGTTGGGAAGAAGCATTCAAAGCCCTAGTGCATTTCGACTATTTTACGGACTGCAAAGGCACTCTAAAGGCCAGCACTAGCTTTTTGTTGGACTTTTTCTTTTTGAGTAGCTGCTGGACGTTTTGAAGCGGTTTGGGATCTGCTAGAGTACAAGGTAATACATAGAGTTTGAGGAAAGTGATATACACATTTTATATCTCCAGGGAGGTGGATGCAGTTCAGTGTGTGCGAGTTACATGTTGAGCAGCTGATCACACAGAAAAGAAGAGGCTGCGCTGCAATTGCCTTTTCATTTGCAGCTTATAAACTGCACAGCCCACAATGAAACAATTCCACTTCCTTCTGTGCTACATACAGGATCACATTCTCTCAGTCTCTAAGAGCCAGGACCCCCAGCGGAGCTCTTCCCTGCGCTGCTCCTACACCAATGAGGCCGGAGCCGCAAACAGCTTGGCTTATTCCCTGGCACCGTCTGCCAGCGCTCATCAAAATAACCACACGATGGCGCTGTCGACTAACAAAAGAAGGAAACGCACCGAGGCCAGCTCCAAAGGACAGAGCCGAGTTGGAAACGTCCCTGCTCTCAAATTAACTGTGCCAGGAAAAAAAGACTTTGCTGATCTTCCCCCTCCAAGTGTGCAAACATTTTTGCACCACACTCAAAGGGCAACACAAAATCCTCTGCCCTAACAAACATTTTCACTCTCGCAGAGTCCGGTAACAAACTCAAAGACATCCGCTCAACAAATGTGCCAGCTGAGAGAGAAAGTTCTTTGCTGCCTACAATTTCAACTTCACCCATCAAACAATGAACACACACCCTGCTATTAGCACTTTTCTTTTCTGCTCTACGCTCCTAAGCTTTCAGTCTCAGAGTCAAGATCCAAGCAGCATGGCAACAGGGACTACTCACACACTAAAGCTACAAGGACAAAAAGCTCAACAACTTGCTGTCTAGATTCCCACTGTCAGTTCAACAGCTCTAACCCACAGGGAAACCTCTTGGGAAAAACCTTTAAATTCACTGAGACCACCCAAAGTGCCCATCCAAACTTAATTTCTTTGCCAAAGCGAATAACAAGAAGCTCATTTCAGGAGAAATGGAGTCCCCTCCTCCAAAATCCAAAACATCCAGTGACTGATCCCATACAATGGTGTCAGAACACTCTTACTAGAGGCAGACAGCCTTCCAAAGATGGATACTGACTCAATGACTGTACAAATTGAGGGAGTGCTTCCAAATATGCCGGCACAAGAAGCTGCTGTCGTCCTTGAGCTGCGCGACACAGCTTCTTATCTGCACCTCCAACTCTGGGGCTACGTGCTTTCCTTCCCATGAGAAAGCATTGCCATTCTCCTTCAGGAACTTACCAAGCCAAACTGTACGCCATGTCCTGTACTATGTCCAACAATGGCTCCTGCACAGAAGGGTCTACGACATAAATATCTTGCTGGACTATACCTCCTCATGGTACTTTTAACGCCTGCCCTATTACATTGTCACTATATCTTTTACTTGCCAAGGAAAGGCAATCAGAGTCATTTGGCCTTGCCTTGCCTTTGATGCTGTGGCTAGTCTACTCTTGTTTTGCTTGCTTGCTTATGTGTGCCTTGCCTGGCAAGACCTAGAAAGACCTTCCTTGCTTTGCTTTGCCTTGCCTACCGCTCTTTGCAATGCAAACCAAGTGTAGGCGCAATTGTAGGCGAGTCAAGGGAGAAACTGACAAGGCTGGAGCCATGAGGGGCAAGCAAATGGAGTGGTAGGTGAGAGAAGGCCCAGAACTTCTAGGCAAGGATGGGCATAGGAAGGCCAGGCAGAAACAGGAAGGCCTAGGCAAGGCTAGGTTTCCCTGGAGGAAAGCAGTCAAGTGTGGGCAGGTCAAGTGTGGGCGTAGGCACTGGAGGGAGTGCAAGGCTAGGGAGGCAAGGCAGGGCAAGGCAAGGAAACTTTTGGGTCACCAAGGCAAGACAAATGAGAGGTACATTCAAAGACTGCTGGTACACAAAAGGGGCTAGGACAGACTTCTCTGTCTGGCCTTGATCTCATATGGGCCATCTCTAATCTGCACCTAATACACTTGGATTACCTGCTTTCCTTGGTATACAAAAGAACTGTCATTCTGGTCCTGAAGCGCAAAGGTGAAATGTGAATTTTATGTCCAAAATTCAAGACATGTAAGGATAGGTGCCAGAAGCAAGCTGCCAGGACAGATGGGTGTGCTTGCACGTGACCTCTTTTGGGCTTCCTCTCACATGCTCCTGAAACGCTGGAGGTACGTGAAAGCCTTGAGAGTCCTAGGAGAAGCAGGCAGGGCAAGGCAAGATGAAGAAATTCCGCAAAAAGAGGGGTATTGAATTCCAGGTGGGGGACGAGTGAGCAAGGGAATGCAAGGCAAGGGAGAGGAGAGGTTCAAAGGTAACGCCAAGAAAAGTGGTGGCTTTGCCAGGCAAGACAAAGGAGAGGCAAGCAAGGCAATGAGAGTCCTAGAAGGAGAAGGAAATGAAAGATTGGAGCTGGACAAAGGGGAAGGGAAACTGGACAAAGTGGCAAGGGGGATGGGTGGTGCAAGGCACTGGACTGGTAGGAAGGGCAAGGGAAAGACATGGATGGGTCAGGAAGGAAGAGGAAAACAATGGCCAGGAATGACAAAGAAATGCAAGGTTGGATAGGAAAGGGAAGGCAAGGCAATGTAGGGAAGGGGTAGGCCAGACAATGGGTGTCTTAAGAGGAAAAGTATGCATAGCAAGGCCAAGAGAAAAGCGGTAAAGAAGTTAGCGTGGGGGATAGGTGAGTGTAGCTGAGAAAGAAAGAAAATGCCTCATTCCAGTTTGTATGTATGTATGTGTGTGTGAAGTTTGCAGGATGTAAAGCAGAAGAAAGCAGTGACTTGATGGTGGAGTGAATGGATGCTTTTGAATACACGTGGCAAGGTCCAAGCAAACTATTTGTCTTGGCACATCTGTGTCCCATAAACTTCTTAGTTTAGATTCAGACTGTAAGCGGGACAGAGAACACCCCTAAAATTACAGCTGAGCAAGAAAGCAGGTCGCATCAGCATGTTTTAAAGGAAGCAGTTTTTTTGTGTGAGAAGAAAATGGACATATGAGACTCCAGCAGTATCGACGTTCAGCTTAGAAGCAAAGTGCAATGATTCTGTACAAACTCTGAAAATGAAACGCAGCAATAAAAAGGCAATGGGACATGTCAGCGAAAGCTTTGTGGCCAAGCAGGGTGAGATGTTTGAAGCAGAACCACAGTTTGGTTTCACTAAGGATCCATCATGGTGGATTGCAAACATGTGCCAAGACAACACATATTCTGCAGCTGTTGCAGCTCTCCGCAGGAACACTAGCGCTTTCCCTTAGACTCTAAAATGCAGAGAAATGGCCTGCGCAGCGCAGAAGCTATTTGTGCTGCTTGTACACCTCTTCCAACCCCTCAGTGGAAACTATTGCGCCTGCCTTTAGACTCTGAGATCCAGAGAACACAATGGTAGAGGCAGTGGAGAATGGAAGGAGAGAGTGAAGTTTGATGAGTGAGATTGATGTGACTTATGTGGAGCACGCAGAAAATGTAGCCCCGTACTGGTTTTTACACCTGGAGCCTATTTCTGTAAGACATTTCAGGTGGACATTTTTGATCAAGAAGCCAGAGTGAAAAAATTGACAGCAGGTCTCTCTGGGAAAGAAAAAGCAGCAAGGCGTCGTGTGCCATTTAAATGCTGCTATAAGAAGGGCGTACTTTAGCAGCATCTCTCTTGACACTTCTATCTGTGTAATCTCTAGCTGCTTGGACACAGCGACACTGAAAATAATTGTACTGCAAATACCAAGTTACACAGGGAAAAAGGGTAGGTCAGCAAATGCCTTCTGTCCTGGCACATCTCTCAGTCAGAACTCCAGCTGAAAAATTTTGCTGTAATGATGGACTTTGCCACTTGGAGAGAATTTATATAGTTGGGAAGAAACATTCAAAGCCCTAGTACATTTCGTCTATTTTACGGACTGCAAAGGCACTATGAAGGCCCGCCCTAGCTTTTTGTTGGACTTTTTGAGTAGCTGCTGGACGTTTTGAAGCGGTTTGGGATCTGATAGAGTGCAAGGTAATACATAGAGCTTGAGGAAAGTGATATACACATTTTATATCTCCAGGGAGGTGGATGCAGTTCAGTGTGTGCGAGTTACATGTTGAGCAGCTGATCACACAGAAAAGAAGAGGCTGCGCTGCAATTGCCTTTTCATTTGCAGCTTATAAACTGCACAGCCCACAATGAAACAATTCCACTTCCTTCTGTGCTACATACAGGATCACATTCTCTCAGTCTCTAAGAGCCAGGACCCCCAGCGGAGCTCTTCCCTGCGCTGCTCCTACACCAATGAGGCCGGAGCCGCAAACAGCTTGGCTTTCTCCCTGGCACCGTCTGCCAGCGCTCATCAAAATAACCACACGATGGCGCTGTCGACTAACAAAAGAAGGAAACGCACCGAGGCCAGCTCCAAAGGACAGAGCCGAGTTGGAAACGTCCCTGCTCTCAAATTAACTGTGCCACGAAAAAAAGACTTTGCTGATCTTCCCCCTCCAAGTGTGCAAACATTTTTGCACCACACTCAAAGGGCAACACGAAATCCTCTGCCCTAACAAACATTTTCACTCTCGCAGAGTCCGGTAACAAACTCAAAGACATCCGCTCAACAAATGTGCCAGCTGAGAGAGAAAGTTCTTTGCTGCCTACAATTTCAACTTCACCCATCAAACAATGAACACACACCCTGCTATTAGCACTTTTCTTTTCTGCTCTACGCTCCTAAGCTTTCAGTCTCAGAGTCAAGATCCAAGCAGCATGGCAACAGGGACTACTCACACACTAAAGCTACAAGGACAAAAAGCTCAACAACTTGGTGTCTAGATTCCCACTGTCAGTTCAACAGCTCTAACCCACAGGGAAACCTCTTGGGAAAAACCTTTAAATTCACTGAGACCACCCAAAGTGCCACTCCAAACTTAATTTCTTTGCCAAAGCGAATAACAAGAAGCTCATTTCAGGAGAAATGGCGTCCCCTCCTCCAAAATCCAAAACATCCAGTGACTGATCCCATACCATGGTGTCAGAACACTCTTACTAGAGGCAGACAGCCTTCCTAAGATGGATACTGACTCAATGACTGTACAAATTGAGGGAGTGCTTCCAAATATGCCGGCACAAGAAGCTGCTGTCGTCCTTGAGCTGCGCGACACAGCTTCTTATCTGCACCTCCAACTCTGGGGCTACGTGCTTTCCTTCCCATGAGAAAGCATTGCCATTCTCCTTCAGGAACTTACCAAGCCAAACTGTATGCCATGTCCTGTACTATGTCCAACAATGGCTCCTGCACAGAAGGGTCTACGACATGAATATCTTGCTGGACTATACCTCTTCATGGTACCTTTAACGCCTGCCCTATTACATTGTCACTATATCTTTTACTTGCCAAGGAAAGGCACTCAGAGTCACTTGGCCTTGCCTTGCCTTTGATGCTGTGGCTAGTCTACTCTTGTTTTGCTTGCTTGCTTGCTTATGTGTGCCTTGCCTGGCAAGACCTAGAAAGACCTTCCTTGCTTTGCTTTGCCTTGCCTACCGCTCTTTGCAATGCAAACCAAGTGTAGGCGCAATTGTTGGCGAGTCAAGGGAGAAACTGACAAGGCTGGAGCCATGAGGGGCAAGCAAATGGAGTGGTAGGTGAGAGAAGGCCCAGAACTTCTAGGCAAGGATGGGCATAGGAAGGCCAGGCAGAAACAGGAAGGCCTAGGCAAGGCTAGGTTTCCCTGGAGGAAAGCAGTCAAGTGTGGGCAGGTCAAGTGTGGGCGTAGGCACTGGAGGGAGTGCAAGGCTAGGGAGGCAAGGCAGGGCAAGGCAAGGAAACTTTGGGGTCACCAAGGCAAGACAAATGAGAGGTACATTCAAAGACTGCTGGTACACAAAAGGGGCTAGGACAGACTTCTCTGTCTGGCCTTGATCTCATATGGGCCATCTCTAATCTGCACCTAAAACACTTGGATTACCTGCTTTCCTTGGTATACAAAAGAACTGTCATTCTGGTCCTGAAGCGCAAAGGTGAAATGTGAATTTTATGTCCAAAATTCAAGACATGTAAGGATAGGTGCCAGAAGCAAGCTGCCAGGACAGATGGGTGTGCTTGCACGTGACCTCTTTTGGGCTTCCTCTCACATGCTCCTGAAACGCTGGAGGTACGTGAAAGCCTTGAGAGTCCTAGGAGAAGCAGGCAGGGCAAGGCAAGATGAAGAAATTCCGCAAAAAGAGGGGTATTGAATTCCAGGTGGGGGACGAGTGAGCAAGGGAATGCAAGGCAAGGGAGAGGAGAGGTTCAAAGGTAACGCCAAGAAAAGTGGTGGCTTTGCCAGGCAAGACAAAGGAGAGGCAAGCAAGGCAATGAGAGTCCTAGAAGGAGAAGGAAATGAAAGATTGGAGCTGGACAAAGGGGAAGGGAAACTGGACAAAGTGGCAAGGGGGATGGGTGGTGCAAGGCACTGGACTGGTAGGAAGGGCAAGGGAAAGACATGGATGGGTCAGGAAGGAAGAGGAAAACAATGGCCAGGAATGACAAAGAAATGCAAGGTTGGATAGGAAAGGAAAGGCAAGGCAATGTAGGGAAGGGGTAGGCCAGACAATGGGTGTCTTAAGAGGAAAAGTATGCATAGCAAGGCCAAGAGAAAAGCGGTAAAGAAGTTAGCGTGGGGGATAGGTGAGTGTAGCTGAGAAAGAAAGAAAATGCCTCATTCCAGTTTGTATGTATGTATGTGTGTGTGAAGTTTGCAGGATGTAAAGCAGAAGAAAGCAGTGACTTGATGGTGGAGTGAATGGATGCTTTTGAATACACGTGGCAAGGTCCAAGCAAACTATTTGTCTTGGCACATCTGTGTCCCATAAACTTCTTAGTTTAGATTCAGACTGTAAGCGGGACAGAGAACACCCCTAAAATTACAGCTGAGCAAGAAAGCAGGTCGCATCAGCATGTTTTAAAGGAAGCAGTTTTTTTGTGTGAGAAGAAAATGGACATATGAGACTCCAGCAGTATCGACGTTCAGCTTAGAAGCAAAGTGCAATGATTCCGTACAAACTCTGAAAATGAAACGCAGCAATAAAAAGGCAATGGGACATGTCAGCGAAAGCTTTGTGGCCAAGCAGGGTGAGATGTTTGAAGCAGAACCACAGTTTGGTTTCACTAAGGATCCATCATGGTGGATTGCAAACATGTGCCAAGACAACACATATTCTGCAGCTGTTGCAGCTCTCCGCAGGAACACTAGCGCTTTCCCTTAGACTCTAAAATGCAGAGAAATGGCCTGCGCAGCGCAGAAGCTATTTGTGCTGCTTGTACACCTCTTCCAACCCCTCAGTGGAAACTATTGCGCCTGCCTTTAGACTCTGAGATCCAGAGAACACAATGGTAGAGGCAGTGGAGAATGGAAGGAGAGAGTGAAGTTTGATGAGTGAGATTGATGTGACTTATGTGGAGCACGCAGAAAATGTAGCCCCGTACTGGTTTTTATACCTGGAGCCTATTTCTGTAAGACATTTCAGGTGGACATTTTTGATCAAGAAGCCAGAGTGAAAAAATTGACAGCAGGTCTCTCTGGGAAAGAAGAAGCAGCAAGGCGTCGTGTGCCATTTAAATGCTGCTATAAGAAGGGCGTACTTTAGCAGCATCTCTCTTGACACTTCTATCTGTGTAATCTCTAGCTGCTTGGACACAGTGACACTGAAAATAATTGTACTGCAAATACCAAGTTACACAGGGAAAAAGGGTAGGTCAGCAAATGCCTTCTGTCCTGGCACATCTCTCAGTCAGAACTCCAGCTGAAAAATTTTGCTGTAATGATGGACTTTGCCACTTGGAGAGAATTTATATAGTTGGGAAGAAACATTCAAAGCCCTAGTACATTTCGTCTATTTTACGGACTGCAAAGGCACTATGAAGGCCAGCCCTAGCTTTTTGTTGGACTTTTTCTTTTTGAGTAGCTGCTGGACGTTTTAAAGCGGTTTGGGATCTGCTAGAGTGCAAGGTAATACATAGAGTTTGAGGAAAGTGATATACACATTTTATATCTCCAGGGAGGTGGATGCAGTTCAGTGTGTGCGAGTTACATGTTGAGCAGCTGATCACACAGAAAAGAAGAGGCTGCGCTGCAATTGCCTTTTCATTTGCAGCTTATAAACTGCACAGCCCACAATGAAACAATTCCACTTCCTTCTGTGCTACATACAGGATCACATTCTCTCAGTCTCTAAGAGCCAGGACCCCCAGCGGAGCTCTTCCCTGCGCTGCTCCTACACCAATGAGGCCGGAGCCGCAAACAGCTTGGCTTTTTCCCTGGCACCGTCTGCCAGCGCTCATCAAAATAACCACACGATGGCGCTGTCGACTAACAAAAGAAGGAAACGCACCGAGGCCAGCTCCAAAGGACAGAGCCGAGTTGGAAACGTCCCTGCTCTCAAATTAACTGTGCCACGAAAAAAAGACTTTGCTGATCTTCCCCCTCCAAATGTGCAAACATTTTTGCACCACACTCAAAGGGCAACACAAAATCCTCTGCCCTAACAAACATTTTCACTCTCGCAGAGTCCGGTAACAAACTCAAAGACATCCGCTCAACAAATGTGCCAGCTGAGAGAGAAAGTTCTTTGCTGCCTACAATTTCAACTTCACCCATCAAACAATGAACACACACCCTGCTACTAGCACTTTTCTTTTCTGCTCTACGCTCCTAAGCTTTCAGTCTCAGAGTCAAGATCCAAGCAGCATGGCAACAGGGACTACTCACACACTAAAGCTACAAGGACAAAAAGCTCAACAACTTGCTGTCTAGATTCCCACTGTCAGTTCAACAGCTCTAACCCACAGGGAAACCTCTTGGGAAAAACCTTTAAATTCACTGAGACCACCCAAAGTGCCCATCCAAACTTAATTTCTTTGCCAAAGCGAATAACAAGAAGCTCATTTCAGGAGAAATGGCATCCCCTCCTCCAAAATCCAAAACATCCAGTGACTGATCCCATACAATGGTGTCAGAACACTCTTACTAGAGGCAGACAGCCTTCCTAAGATGGATACTGACTCAATGACTGTACAAATTGAGGGAGTGCTTCCAAATATGCCGGCACAAGAAGCTGCTGTCGTCCTTGAGCTGCGCGACACAGCTTCTTATCTGCACCTCCAACTCTGGGGCTACGTGCTTTCCTTCCCATGAGAAAGCATTGCCATTCTCCTTCAAGAACTTACCAAGCTAAACTGTATGCCATGTCCTGTACTATGTCCAACAATGGCTCCTGCACAGAAGGGTCTACGACATGAATATCTTGCTGGACTATACCTCCTCATGGTACCTTTAACGCCTGCCCTATTACATTGTCACTATATCTTTTACTTGCCAAGGAAAGGCACTCAGAGTCACTTGGCCTTGCCTTGCCTTTGATGCTGTGGCTAGTCTACTCTTGTTTTGCTTGCTTGCTTGCTTATGTGTGCCTTGCCTGGCAAGACCTAGAAAGACCTTCCTTGCTTTGCTTTGCCTTGCCTACCGCTCTTTGCAATGCAAACCAAGTGTAGGCGCAATTGTTGGCGAGTCAAGGGAGAAACTGACAAGGCTGGAGCCATGAGGGGCAAGCAAATGGAGTGGTAGGTGAGAGAAGGCCCAGAACTTCTAGGCAAGGATGGGCATAGGAAGGCCAGGCAGAAACAGGAAGGCCTAGGCAAGGCTAGGTTTCCCTGGAGGAAAGCAGTCAAGTGTGGGCAGGTCAAGTGTGGGCGTAGGCACTGGAGGGAGTGCAAGGCTAGGGAGGCAAGGCAGGGCAAGGCAAGGAAACTTTGGGGTCACCAAGGCAAGACAAATGAGAGGTACATTCAAAGACTGCTGGTACACAAAAGGGGCTAGGACAGACTTCTCTGTCTGGCCTTGTTCTCATATGGGCCATCTCTAATCTGCACCTAATACACTTGGATTACCTGCTTTCCTTGGTATACAAAAGAACTGTCATTCTGGTCCTGAAGCGCAAAGGTGAAATGTGAATTTTATGTCCAAAATTCAAGACATGTAAGGATAGGTGCCAGAAGCAAGCTGCCAGGACAGATGGGTGTGCTTGCACGTGACCTCTTTTGGGCTTCCTCTCACATGCTCCTGAAACGCTGGAGGTACGTGAAAGCCTTGAGAGTCCTAGGAGAAGCAGGCAGGGCAAGGCAAGATGAAGAAATTCCGCAAAAAGAGGGGTATTGAATTCCAGGTGGGGGACGAGTGAGCAAGGGAATGCAAGGCAAGGGAGAGGAGAGGTTCAAAGGTAACGCCAAGAAAAGTGGTGGCTTTGCCAGGCAAGACAAAGGAGAGGGAAGCAAGGCAATGAGAGTCCTAGAAGGAGAAGGAAATGAAAGATTGGAGCTGGACAAAGGGGAAGGGAAACTGGACAAAGTGGCAAGGGGGATGGGTGGTGCAAGGCACTGGACTGGTAGGAAGGGCAAGGGAAAGACATGGATGGGTCAGGAAGGAAGAGGAAAACAATGGCCAGGAATGACAAAGAAATGCAAGGTTGGATAGGAAAGGAAAGGCAAGGCAATGTAGGGAAGGGGTAGGCCAGACAATGGGTGTCTTAAGAGGAAAAGTATGCATAGCAAGGCCAAGAGAAAAGCGGTAAAGAAGTTAGCGTGGGGATAGGTGAGTGTAGCTGAGAAAGAAAGAAAATGCCTCATTCCAGTTTGTATGTATGTATGTGTGTGTGAAGTTTGCAGGATGTAAAGCAGAAGAAAGCAGTGACTTGATGGTGAAGTGAATGGATGCTTTTGAATACACGTGGCAAGGTCCAAGCAAACTATTTGTCTTGGCACATCTGTGTCCCATAAACTTCTTAGTTTAGATTCAGACTGTAAGCGGGACAGAGAACACCCCTAAAATTACAGCTGAGCAAGAAAGCAGGTCGCATCAGCATGTTTTAAAGGAAGCAGTTTTTTTGTGTGAGAAGAAAATGGACATATGAGACTCCAGCAGTATCGACGTTCAGCTTAGAAGCAAAGTGCAATGATTCCGTACAAACTCTGAAAATGAAACGCAGCAATAAAAAGGCAATGGGACATGTCAGCGAAAGCTTTGTGGCCAAGCAGGGTGAGATGTTTGAAGCAGAACCACAGTTTGGTTTCACTAAGGATCCATCATGGTGGATTGCAAACATGTGCCAAGACAACACATATTCTGCAGCTGTTGCAGCTCTCCGCAGGAACACTAGCGCTTTCCCTTAGACTCTAAAATGCAGAGAAATGGCCTGCGCAGCGCAGAAGCTATTTGTGCTGCTTGTACACCTCTTCCAACCCCTCAGTGGAAGCTATTACGCCTGCCTTTAGACTCTGAGATCCAGAGAACACAATGGTAGAGGCAGTGGAGAATGGAAGGAGAGAGTGAAGTTTGATGAGTGAGTTTGATGTGACTTATGTGGAGCACGCAGAAAATGTAGCCCCGTACTGGTTTTTACACCTGGAGCCTATTTCTGTAAGACATTTCAGGTGGACATTTTTGATCAAGAAGCCAGAGTGAAAAAATTGACAGCAGGTCTCTCTGGGAAAGAAAAAGCAGCAAGGCGTCGTGTGCCATTTAAATGCTGCTATAAGAAGGGCATACTTTAGCAGCATCTCTCTTGACACTTCTATCTGTGTAATCTCTAGCTGCTTGGACACAGTGACACTGAAAATAATTGTACTGCAAATACCAAGTTACACAGGGAAAAAGGGTAGGTCAGCAAATGCCTTCTGTCCTGGCACATCTCTCAGTCAGAACTCCAGCTGAAAAATTTTGCTGTAATGATGGACTTTGCCACTTGGAGAGAATTTATATAGTTGGGAAGAAGCATTCAAAGCCCTAGTGCATTTCGACTATTTTACGGACTGCAAAGGCACTCTAAAGGCCAGCACTAGCTTTTTGTTGGACTTTTTCTTTTTGAGTAGCTGCTGGACGTTTTGAAGCGGTTTGGGATCTGCTAGAGTACAAGGTAATACATAGAGTTTGAGGAAAGTGATATACACATTTTATATCTCCAGGGAGGTGGATGCAGTTCAGTGTGTGCGAGTTACATGTTGAGCAGCTGATCACACAGAAAAGAAGAGGCTGCGCTGCAATTGCCTTTTCATTTGCAGCTTATAAACTGCACAGCCCACAATGAAACAATTCCACTTCCTTCTGTGCTACATACAGGATCACATTCTCTCAGTCTCTAAGAGCCAGGACCCCCAGCGGAGCTCTTCCCTGCGCTGCTCCTACACCAATGAGGCCGGAGCCGCAAACAGCTTGGCTTTTTCCCTGGCACCGTCTGCCAGCGCTCATCAAAATAACCACACGATGGCGCTGTCGACTAACAAAAGAAGGAAACGCACCGAGGCCAGCTCCAAAGGACAGAGCCGAGTTGGAAACGTCCCTGCTCTCAAATTAACTGTGCCAGGAAAAAAAGACTTTGCTGATCTTCCCCCTCCAAGTGTGCAAACATTTTTGCACCACACTCAAAGGGCAACACAAAATCCTCTGCCCTAACAAACATTTTCACTCTCGCAGAGTCCGGTAACAAACTCAAAGACATCCGCTCAACAAATGTGCCAGCTGAGAGAGAAAGTTCTTTGCTGCCTACAATTTCAACTTCACCCATCAAACAATGAACACACACCCTGCTATTAGCACTTTTCTTTTCTGCTCTACGCTCCTAAGCTTTCAGTCTCAGAGTCAAGATCCAAGCAGCATGGCAACAGGGACTACTCACACACTAAAGCTACAAGGACAAAAAGCTCAACAACTTGCTGTCTAGATTCCCACTGTCAGTTCAACAGCTCTAACCCACAGGGAAACCTCTTGGGAAAAACCTTTAAATTCACTGAGACCACCCAAAGTGCCCATCCAAACTTAATTTCTTTGCCAAAGCGAATAACAAGAAGCTCATTTCAGGAGAAATGGAGTCCCCTCCTCCAAAATCCAAAACATCCAGTGACTGATCCCATACAATGGTGTCAGAACACTCTTACTAGAGGCAGACAGCCTTCCAAAGATGGATACTGACTCAATGACTGTACAAATTGAGGGAGTGCTTCCAAATATGCCGGCACAAGAAGCTGCTGTCGTCCTTGAGCTGCGCGACACAGCTTCTTATCTGCACCTCCAACTCTGGGGCTACGTGCTTTCCTTCCCATGAGAAAGCATTGCCATTCTCCTTCAGGAACTTACCAAGCCAAACTGTACGCCATGTCCTGTACTATGTCCAACAATGGCTCCTGCACAGAAGGGTCTACGACATAAATATCTTGCTGGACTATACCTCCTCATGGTACTTTTAACGCCTGCCCTATTACATTGTCACTATATCTTTTACTTGCCAAGGAAAGGCAATCAGAGTCATTTGGCCTTGCCTTGCCTTTGATGCTGTGGCTAGTCTACTCTTGTTTTGCTTGCTTGCTTATGTGTGCCTTGCCTGGCAAGACCTAGAAAGACCTTCCTTGCTCTGCTTTGCCTTGCCTACCGCTCTTTGCAATGCAAACCAAGTGTAGGCGCAATTGTAGGCGAGTCAAGGGAGAAACTGACAAGGCTGGAGCCATGAGGGGCAAGCAAATGGAGTGGTAGGTGAGAGAAGGCCCAGAACTTCTAGGCAAGGATGGGCATAGGAAGGCCAGGCAGAAACTGGAAGGCCTAGGCAAGGCTAGGTTTCCCTGGAGGAAAGCAGTCAAGTGTGGGCAGGTCAAGTGTGGGCGTAGGCACTGGAGGGAGTGCAAGGCTAGGGAGGCAAGGCAGGGCAAGGCAAGGAAACTTTGGGGTCACCAAGGCAAGACAAATGAGAGGTACATTCAAAGACTGCTGGTACACAAAAGGGGCTAGGACAGACTTCTCTGTCTGGCCTTGATCTCATATGGGCCATCTCTAATCTGCACCTAATACACTTGGATTACCTGCTTTCCTTGGTATACAAAAGAACTGTCATTCTGGTCCTGAAGCGCAAAGGTGAAATGTGAATTTTATGTCCAAAATTCAAGACATGTAAGGATAGGTGCCAGAAGCAAGCTGCCAGGACAGATGGGTGTGCTTGCACGTGACCTCTTTTGGGCTTCCTCTCACATGCTCCTGAAACGCTGGAGGTACGTGAAAGCCTTGAGAGTCCTAGGAGAAGCAGGCAGGGCAAGGCAAGATGAAGAAATTCCGCAAAAAGAGGGGTATTGAATTCCAGGTGGGGGACGAGTGAGCAAGGGAATGCAAGGCAAGGGAGAGGAGAGGTTCAAAGGTAACGCCAAGAAAAGTGGTGGCTTTTCCAGGCAAGACAAAGGAGAGGCAAGCAAGGCAATGAGAGTCCTAGAAGGAGAAGGAAATGAAAGATTGGAGCTGGACAAAGGGGAAGGGAAACTGGACAAAGTGGCAAGGGGGATGGGTGGTGCAAGGCACTGGACTGGTAGGAAGGGCAAGGGAAAGACATGGATGGGTCAGGAAGGAAGAGGAAAACAATGGCCAGGAATGACAAAGAAATGCAAGGTTGGATAGGAAAGGAAAGGCAAGGCAATGTAGGGAAGGGGTAGGCCAGACAATGGGTGTCTTAAGAGGAAAAGTATGCATAGCAAGGCCAAGAGAAAAGCGGTAAAGAAGTTAGCGTGGGGGATAGGTGAGTGTAGCTGAGAAAGAAAGAAAATGCCTCATTCCAGTTTGTATGTATGTATGTGTGTGTGAAGTTTGCAGGATGTAAAGCAGAAGAAAGCAGTGACTTGATGGTGGAGTGAATGGATGCTTTTGAATACACGTGGCAAGGTCCAAGCAAACTATTTGTCTTGGCACATCTGTGTCCCATAAACTTCTTAGTTTAGATTCAGACTGTAAGCGGGACAGAGAACACCCCTAAAATTACAGCTGAGCAAGAAAGCAGGTCGCATCAGCATGTTTTAAAGGAAGCAGTTTTTTTGTGTGAGAAGAAAATGGACATATGAGACTCCAGCAGTATCGACGTTCAGCTTAGAAGCAAAGTGCAATGATTCCGTACAAACTCTGAAAATGAAACGCAGCAATAAAAAGGCAATGGGACATGTCAGCGAAAGCTTTGTGGCCAAGCAGGGTGAGATGTTTGAAGCAGAACCACAGTTTGGTTTCACTAAGGATCCATCATGGTGGATTGCAAACATGTGCCAAGACAACACATATTCTGCAGCTGTTGCAGCTCTCCGCAGGAACACTAGCGCTTTCCCTTAGACTCTAAAATGCAGAGAAATGGCCTGCGCAGCGCAGAAGCTATTTGTGCTGCTTGTACACCTCTTCCAACCCCTCAGTGGAAACTATTGCGCCTGCCTTTAGACTCTGAGATCCAGAGAACACAATGGTAGAGGCAGTGGAGAATGGAAGGAGAGAGTGAAGTTTGATGAGTGAGATTGATGTGACTTATGTGGAGCACGCAGAAAATGTAGCCCCGTACTGGTTTTTTCACCTGGAGCCTATTTCTGTAAGACATTTCAGGTGGACATTTTTGATCAAGAAGCCAGAGTGAAAAAATTGACAGCAGGTCTCTCTGGGAAAGAAAAAGCAGCAAGGCGTCGTGTGCCATTTAAATGCTGCTATAAGAAGGGCGTACTTTAGCAGCATCTCTCTTGACACTTCTATCTGTGTAATCTCTAGCTGCTTGGACACAGCGACACTGAAAATAATTGTACTGCAAATACCAAGTTACACAGGGAAAAAGGGTAGGTCAGCAAATGCCTTCTGTCCTGGCACATCTCTCAGTCAGAACTCCAGCTGAAAAATTTTGCTGTAATGATGGACTTTGCCACTTGGAGAGAATTTATATAGTTGGGAAGAAACATTCAAAGCCCTAGTACATTTCGTCTATTTTACGGACTGCAAAGGCACTATGAAGGCCAGCCCTAGCTTTTTGTTGGACTTTTTGAGTAGCTGCTGGACGTTTTGAAGCGGTTTGGGATCTGCTAGAGTGCAAGGTAATACATAGAGTTTGAGGAAAGTGATATACACATTTTATATCTCCAGGGAGGTGGATGCAGTTCAGTGTGTGCGAGTTACATGTTGAGCAGCTGATCACACAGAAAAGAAGAGGCTGCGCTGCAATTGCCTTTTCATTTGCAGCTTATAAACTGCACAGCCCACAATGAAACAATTCCACTTCCTTCTGTGCTACATACAGGATCCCATTCTCTCAGTCTCTAAGAGCCAGGACCCCCAGCGGAGCTCTTCCCTGCGCTGCTCCTACACCAATGAGGCCGGAGCCGCAAACAGCTTGGCTTTTTCCCTGGCACCGGCTGCCAGCGCTCATCAAAATAACCACACGATGGCGCTGTCGACTAACAAAAGAAGGAAACGCACCGAGGCCAGCTCCAAAGGACAGAGCCGAGTTGGAAACGTCCCTGCTCTCAAATTAACTGTGCCAGGAAAAAAAGACTTTGCTGATCTTCCCCCTCCAAGTGTGCAAACACTTTTGCACCACACTCAAAGGGCAACACAAAATCCTCTGCCCTAACAAACATTTTCACTCTCGCAGAGTCCGGTAACAAACTCAAAGACATCCGCTCAACAAATGTGCCAGCTGAGAGAGAAAGTTCTTTGCTGCCTACAATTTCAACTTCACCCATCAAACAATGAACACACACCCTGCTATTAGCACTTTTCTTTTCTGCTCTACGCTCCTAAGCTTTCAGTCTCAGAGTCAAGATCCAAGCAGCATGGCAACAGGGACTACTCACACACTAAAGCTACAAGGACAAAAAGCTCAACAACTTGGTGTCTAGATTCCCACTGTCAGTTCAACAGCTCTAACCCACAGGGAAACCTCTTGGGAAAAACCTTTAAATTCACTGAGACCACCCAAAGTGCCCATCCAAACTTAATTTCTTTGCCAAAGCGAATAACAAGAAGCTCATTTCAAGAGAAATGGCATCCCCTCCTCCAAAATCCAAAACATCCAGTGACTGATCCCATACAATGGTGTCAGAACACTCTTACTAGAGGCAGACAGCCTTCCAAAGATGGATACTGACTCAATGACTGTACAAATTGAGGGAGTGCTTCCAAATATGCCGGCACAAGAAGCTGCTGTCGTCCTTGAGCTGCGCGACACAGCTACTTATCTGCACCTCCAACTCTGGGGCTACGTGCTTTCCTTCCCATGAGAAAGCATTGCCATTCTCCTTCAGGAACTTACCAAGCCAAACTGTACGCCATGTCCTGTACTATGTCCAACAATGGCTCCTGCACAGAAGGGTCTACGACATAAATATCTTGCTGGACTATACCTCCTCATGGTACCTTTAACGCCTGCCCTATTACATTGTCACTATATCTTTTACTTGCCAAGGAAAGGCACTCAGAGTCACTTGGCCTTGCCTTGCCTTTGATGCTGTGGCTAGTCTACTCTTGTTTTGCTTGCTTGCTTATGTGTGCCTTGCCTGGCAAGACCTAGAAAGACCTTCCTTGCTTTGCTTTGCCTTGCCTACCGCTCTTTGCAATGCAAACCAAGTGTAGGCGCAATTGTAGGCAAGTCAAGGGAGAAGCTGACAAGGCTGGAGCCATGAGGGGCAAGCAAATGGAGTGGTAGGTGAGAGAAGGCCCAGAACTTCTAGGCAAGGATGGGCATAGGAAGGCCAGGCAGAAACAGGAAGGCCTAGACAAGGCTAGGTTTCCCTGGAGGAAAGCAGTCAAGTGTGGGCAGGTCAAGTGTGGGCGTAGGCACTGGAGGGAGTGCATGGCTAGGGAGGCAAGGCAGGGCAAGGCAAGGAAACTTTGGGGTCACCAAGGCGAGACAAATGAGAGGTACATTCAAAGACTGCTGGTACACAAAAGGGGCTAGGACAGACTTCTCTGTCTGGCCTTGATCTCATATGGGCCATCTCTAATCTGCACCTAATACACTTGGATTACCTGCTTTCCTTGGTATACAAAAGAACTGTCATTCTGGTCCTGAAGCGCAAAGGTGAAATGTGAATTTTATGTCCAAAATTCAAGACATGTAAGGATAGGTGCCAGAAGCAAGCTGCCAGGACAGATGGGTGTGCTTGCACGTGACCTCTTTTGGGCTTCCTCTCACATGCTCCTGAAACGCTGGAGGTACGTGAAAGCCTTGAGAGTCCTAGGAGAAGCAGGCAGGGCAAGGCAAGATGAAGAAATTCCGCAAAAAGAGGGGTATTGAATTCCAGGTGGGGGACGAGTGAGCAAGGGAATGCAAGGCAAGGGAGAGGAGAGGTTCAAAGGTAACGCCAAGAAAAGTGGTGGCTTTTCCAGGCAAGACAAAGGAGAGGCAAGCAAGGCAATGAGAGTCCTAGAAGGAGAAGGAAATGAAAGATTGGAGCTGGACAAAAGGGAAGGGAAACTGGACAAAGTGGCAAGGGGGATGGGTGGTGCAAGGCACTGGACTGGTAGGAAGGGCAAGGGAAAGACATGGATGGGTCAGGAAGGAAGAGGAAAACAATGGCCAGGAATGACAAAGAAATGCAAGGTTGGATAGGAAAGGAAAGGCAAGGCAATGTAGGGAAGGGGTAGGCCAGACAATGGGTGTCTTAAGAGGAAAAGTATGCATAGCAAGGCCAAGAGAAAAGCGGTAAAGAAGTTAGCGTGGGGGATAGGTGAGTGTAGCTGAGAAAGAAAGAAAATGCCTCATTCCAGTTTGTATGTATGTATGTGTGTGTGATGTTTGCAGGATGTAAAGCAGAAGAAAGCAGTGACTTGATGGTGGAGTGAATGGATGCTTTTGAATACACGTGGCAAGGTCCAAGCAAACTATTTGTCTTGGCACATCTGTGTCCCATAAACTTCTTAGTTTAGATTCAGACTGTAAGCGGGACAGAGAACACCCCTAAAATTACAGCTGAGCAAGAAAGCAGGTCGCATCAGCATGTTTTAAAGGAAGCAGTTTTTTTGTGTGAGAAGAAAATGGACATATGAGACTCCAGCAGTATCGACGTTCAGCTTAGAAGCAAAGTGCAATGATTCCGTACAAACTCTGAAAATGAAACGCAGCAATAAAAAGGCAATGGGACATGTCAGCGAAAGCTTTGTGGCCAAGCAGGGTGAGATGTTTGAAGCAGAACCACAGTTTGGTTTCACTAAGGATCCATCATGGTGGATTGCAAACATGTGCCAAGACAACACATATTCTGCAGCTGTTGCAGCTCTCCGCAGGAACACTAGCGCTTTCCCTTAGACTCTAAAATGCAGAGAAATGGCCTGCGCAGCGCAGAAGCTATTTGTGCTGCTTGTACACCTCTTCCAACCCCTCAGTGGAAACTATTGCGCCTGCCTTTAGACTCTGAGATCCAGAGAACACAATGGTAGAGGCAGTGGAGAATGGAAGGAGAGAGTGAAGTTTGATGAGTGAGATTGATGTGACTTATGTGGAGCACGCAGAAAATGTAGCCCCGTACTGGTTTTTACACCTGGAGCCTATTTCTGTAAGACATTTCAGGTGGACATTTTTGATCAAGAAGCCAGAGTGAAAAAATTGACAGCAGGTCTCTCTGGGAAAGAAAAAGCAGCAAGGCGTCGTGTGCCATTTAAATGCTGCTATAAGAAGGGCGTACTTTAGCAGCATCTCTCTTGACACTTCTATCTGTGTAATCTCTAGCTGCTTGGACACAGCGACACTGAAAATAATTGTACTGCAAATACCAAGTTACACAGGGAAAAAGGGTAGGTCAGCAAATGCCTTCTGTCCTGGCACATCTCTCAGTCAGAACTCCAGCTGAAAAATTTTGCTGTAATGATGGACTTTGCCACTTGGAGAGAATTTATATAGTTGGGAAGAAACATTCAAAGCCCTAGTACATTTCGTCTATTTTACGGACTGCAAAGGCACTATGAAGGCCAGCCCTAGCTTTTTGTTGGACTTTTTGAGTAGCTGCTGGACGTTTTGAAGCGGTTTGGGATCTGATAGAGTGCAAGGTAATACATAGAGCTTGAGGAAAGTGATATACACATTTTATATCTCCAGGGAGGTGGATGCAGTTCAGTGTGTGCGAGTTACATGTTGAGCAGCTGATCACACAGAAAAGAAGAGGCTGCGCTGCAATTGCCTTTTCATTTGCAGCTTATAAACTGCACAGCCCACAATGAAACAATTCCACTTCCTTCTGTGCTACATACAGGATCACATTCTCTCAGTCTCTAAGAGCCAGGACCCCCAGCGGAGCTCTTCCCTGCGCTGCTCCTACACCAATGAGGCCGGAGCCGCAAACAGCTTGGCTTTTTCCCTGGCACCGTCTGCCAGCGCTCATCAAAATAACCACACGATGGCGCTGTCGACTAACAAAAGAAGGAAACGCACCGAGGCCAGCTCCAAAGGACAGAGCCGAGTTGGAAACGTCCCTGCTCTCAAATTAACTGTGCCAGGAAAAAAAGACTTTGCTGATCTTCCCCCTCCAAGTGTGCAAACACTTTTGCACCACACTCAAAGGGCAACACAAAATCCTCTGCCCTAACAAACATTTTCACTCTCGCAGAGTCCGGTAACAAACTCAAAGACATCCGCTCAACAAATGTGCCAGCTGAGAGAGAAAGTTCTTTGCTGCCTACAATTTCAACTTCACCCATCAAACAATGAACACACACCCTGCTATTAGCACTTTTCTTTTCTGCTCTACGCTCCTAAGCTTTCAGTCTCAGAGTCAAGATCCAAGCAGCATGGCAACAGGGACTACTCACACACTAAAGCTACAAGGACAAAAAGCTCAACAACTTGCTGTCTAGATTCCCACTGTCAGTTCAACAGCTCTAACCCACAGGGAAACCTCTTGGGAAAAACCTTTAAATTCACTGAGACCACCCAAAGTGCCCATCCAAACTTAATTTCTTTGCCAAAGCGAATAACAAGAAGCTCATTTCAAGAGAAATGGCATCCCCTCCTCCAAAATCCAAAACATCCAGTGACTGATCCCATACAATGGTGTCAGAACACTCTTACTAGAGGCAGACAGCCTTCCAAAGATGGATACTGACTCAATGACTGTACAAATTGAGGGAGTGCTTCCAAATATGCCGGCACAAGAAGCTGCTGTCGTCCTTGAGCTGCGCGACACAGCTTCTTATCTGCACCTCCAACTCTGGGGCTACGTGCTTTCCTTCCCATGAGAAAGCATTGCCATTCTCCTTCAAGAACTTACCAAGCCAAACTGTACGCCATGTCCTGTACTATGTCCAACAATGGCTCCTGCACAGAAGGGTCTACGACATAAATATCTTGCTGGACTATACCTCCTCATGGTACCTTTAACGCCTGCCCTATTACATTGTCACTATATCTTTTACTTGCCAAGGAAAGGCACTCAGAGTCACTTGGCCTTGCCTTGCCTTTGATGCTGTGGCTAGTCTACTCTTGTTTTGCTTGCTTGCTTATGTGTGCCTTGCCTGGCAAGACCTAGAAAGACCTTCCTTGCTTTGCTTTGCCTTGCCTACCGCTCTTTGCAATGCAAACCAAGTGTAGGCGCAATTGTAGGCGAGTCAAGGGAGAAACTGACAAGGCTGGAGCCATGAGGGGCAAGCAAATGGAGTGGTAGGTGAGAGAAGGCCCAGAACTTCTAGGCAAGGATGGGCATAGGAAGGCCAGGCAGAAACAGGAAGGCCTAGGCAAGGCTAGGTTTCCCTGGAGGAAAGCAGTCAAGTGTGGGCAGGTCAAGTGTGGGCGTAGGCACTGGAGGGAGTGCAAGGCTAGGGAGGCAAGGCAGGGCAAGGCAAGGAAACTTTTGGGTCACCAAGGCAAGACAAATGAGAGGTACATTCAAAGACTGCTGGTACACAAAAGGGGCTAGGACAGACTTCTCTGTCTGGCCTTGATCTCATATGGGCCATCTCTAATCTGCACCTAATACACTTGGATTACCTGCTTTCCTTGGTATACAAAAGAACTGTCATTCTGGTCCTGAAGCGCAAAGGTGAAATGTGAATTTTATGTCCAAAATTCAAGACATGTAAGGATAGGTGCCAGAAGCAAGCTGCCAGGACAGATGGGTGTGCTTGCACGTGACCTCTTTTGGGCTTCCTCTCACATGCTCCTGAAACGCTGGAGGTACGTGAAAGCCTTGAGAGTCCTAGGAGAAGCAGGCAGGGCAAGGCAAGATGAAGAAATTCCGCAAAAAGAGGGGTATTGAATTCCAGGTGGGGGACGAGTGAGCAAGGGAATGCAAGGCAAGGGAGAGGAGAGGTTCAAAGGTAACGCCAAGAAAAGTGGTGGCTTTTCCAGGCAAGACAAAGGAGAGGCAAGCAAGGCAATGAGAGTCCTAGAAGGAGAAGGAAATGAAAGATTGGAGCTGGACAAAGGGGAAGGGAAACTGGACAAAGTGGCAAGGGGGATGGGTGGTGCAAGGCACTGGACTGGTAGGAAGGGCAAGGGAAAGACATGGATAGGTCAGGAAGGAAGAGGAAAACAATGGCCAGGAATGACAAAGAAATGCAAGGTTGGATAGGAAAGGGAAGGCAAGGCAATGTAGGGAAGGGGTAGGCCAGACAATGGGTGTCTTAAGAGGAAAAGTATGCATAGCAAGGCCAAGAGAAAAGCGGTAAAGAAGTTAGCGTGGGGGATAGGTGAGTGTAGCTGAGAAAGAAAGAAAATGCCTCATTCCAGTTTGTATGTATGTATGTGTGTGTGAAGTTTGCAGGATGTAAAGCAGAAGAAAGCAGTGACTTGATGGTGGAGTGAATGGATGCTTTTGAATACACGTGGCAAGGTCCAAGCAAACTATTTGTCTTGGCACATCTGTGTCCCATAAACTTCTTAGTTTAGATTCAGACTGTAAGCGGGACAGAGAACACCCCTAAAATTACAGCTGAGCAAGAAAGCAGGTCGCATCAGCATGTTTTAAAGGAAGCAGTTTTTTTGTGTGAGAAGAAAATGGACATATGAGACTCCAGCAGTATCGACGTTCAGCTTAGAAGCAAAGTGCAATGATTCCGTACAAACTCTGAAAATGAAACGCAGCAATAAAAAGGCAATGGGACATGTCAGCGAAAGCTTTGTGGCCAAGCAGGGTGAGATGTTTGAAGCAGAACCACAGTTTGGTTTCACTAAGGATCCATCATGGTGGATTGCAAACATGTGCCAAGACAACACATATTCTGCAGCTGTTGCAGCTCTCCGCAGGAACACTAGCGCTTTCCCTTAGACTCTAAAATGCAGAGAAATGGCCTGCGCAGCGCAGAAGCTATTTGTGCTGCTTGTACACCTCTTCCAACCCCTCAGTGGAAACTATTGCGCCTGCCTTTAGACTCTGAGATCCAGAGAACACAATGGTAGAGGCAGTGGTGGAGAATGGAAGGAGAGAGTGAAGTTTGATGAGTGAGTTTGATGTGACTTATGTGGAGCACGCAGAAAATGTAGCCCCGTACTGGTTTTTACACCTGGAGCCTATTTCTGTAAGACATTTCAGGTGGACATTTTTGATCAAGAAGCCAGAGTGAAAAAATTGACAGCAGGTCTCTCTGGGAAAGAAAAAGCAGCAAGGCGTCGTGTGCCATTTAAATGCTGCTATAAGAAGGGCATACTTTAGCAGCATCTCTCTTGACACTTCTATCTGTGTAATCTCTAGCTGCTTGGACACAGCGACACTGAAAATAATTGTACTGCAAATACCAAGTTACACAGGGAAAAAGGCTAGGTCAGCAAATGCCTTCTGTCCTGGCACATCTCTCAGTCAGAACTCCAGCTGAAAAATTTTGCTGTAATGATGGACTTTGCCACTTGGAGAGAATTTATATAGTTGGGAAGAAACATTCAAAGCCCTAGTGCATTTCGTCTATTTTACGGACTGCAAAGGCACTATGAAGGCCAGCCCTAGCTTTTTGTTGGACTTTTTCTTTTTGAGTAGCTGCTGGACGTTTTGAAGCAGTTTGGGATCTGCTAGAGTGCAAGGTAATACATAGAGTTTGAGGAAAGTGATATACACATTTTATATCTCCAGGGAGGTGGATGCAGTTCAGTGTGTGCGAGTTACATGTTGAGCAGCTGATCACACAGAAAAGAAGAGGCTGCGCTGCAATTGCCTTTTCATTTGCAGCTTATAAACTGCACAGCCCACAATGAAACAATTCCACTTCCTTCTGTGCTACATACAGGATCCCATTCTCTCAGTCTCTAAGAGCCAGGACCCCCAGCGGAGCTCTTCCCTGCGCTGCTCCTACACCAATGAGGCCGGAGCCGCAAACAGCTTGGCTTTTTCCCTGGCACCGGCTGCCAGCGCTCATCAAAATAACCACACGATGGCGCTGTCGACTAACAAAAGAAGGAAACGCACCGAGGCCAGCTCCAAAGGACAGAGCCGAGTTGGAAACGTCCCTGCTCTCAAATTAACTGTGCCACGAAAAAAAGACTTTGCTGATCTTCCCCCTCCAAGTGTGCAAACACTTTTGCACCACACTCAAAGGGCAACACGAAATCCTCTGCCCTAACAAACATTTTCACTCTCGCAGAGTCCGGTAACAAACTCAAAGACATCCGCTCAACAAATGTGCCAGCTGAGAGAGAAAGTTCTTTGCTGCCTACAATTTCAACTTCACCCATCAAACAATGAACACACACCCTGCTATTAGCACTTTTCTTTTCTGCTCTACGCTCCTAAGCTTTCAGTCTCAGAGTCAAGATCCAAGCAGCATGGCAACAGGGACTACTCACACACTAAACTACAAGGACAAAAAGCTCAACAACTTGGTGTCTAGATTCCCACTGTCAGTTCAACAGCTCTAACCCACAGGGAAACCTCTTGGGAAAAACCTTTACATTCACTGAGACCACCCAAAGTGCCCATCCAAACTTAATTTCTTTGCCAAAGCGAATAACAAGAAGCTCATTTCAAGAGAAATGGCATCCCCTCCTCCAAAATCCAAAACATCCAGTGACTGATCCCATACAATGGTGGCAGAACACTCTTACTAGAGGCAGACAGCCTTCCAAAGATGGATACTGACTCAATGACTGTACAAATTGAGGGAGTGCTTCCAAATATGCCGGCACAAGAAGCTGCTGTCGTCCTTGAGCTGCGCGACACAGCTTCTTATCTGCACCTCCAACTCTGGGGCTACGTGCTTTCCTTCCCATGAGAAAGCATTGCCATTCTCCTTCAGGAACTTACCAAGCCAAACTGTACGCCATGTCCTGTACTATGTCCAACAATGGCTCCTGCACAGAAGGGTCTACGACATAAATATCTTGCTGGACTATACCTCCTCATGGTACCTTTAACGCCTGCCCTATTACATTGTCACTATATCTTTTACTTGCCAAGGAAAGGCACTCAGAGTCACTTGGCCTTGCCTTGCCTTTGATGCTGTGGCTAGTCTACTCTTGTTTTGCTTGCTTGCTTATGTGTGCCTTGCCTGGCAAGACCTAGAAAGACCTTCCTTGCTTTGCTTTGCCTTGCCTACCGCTCTTTGCAATGCAAACCAAGTGTAGGCGCAATTGTAGGCGAGTCAATGGAGAAACTGACAAGGCTGGAGCCATGAGGGGCAAGCAAATGGAGTGGTAGGTGAGAGAAGGCCCAGAACTTCTAGGCAAGGATGGGCATAGGAAGGCCAGGCAGAAACTGGAAGGCCTAGGCAAGGCTAGGTTTCCCTGGAGGAAAGCAGTCAAGTGTGGGCAGGTCAAGTGTGGGCGTAGGCACTGGAGGGAGTGCAAGGCTAGGGAGGCAAGGCAGGGCAAGGCAAGGAAACTTTTGGGTCACCAAGGCAAGACAAATGAGAGGTACATTCAAAGACTGCTGGTACACAAAAGGGGCTAGGACAGACTTCTCTGTCTGGCCTTGATCTCATATGGGCCATCTCTAATCTGCACCTAATACACTTGGATTACCTGCTTTCCTTGGTATACAAAAGAACTGTCATTCTGGTCCTGAAGCGCAAAGGTGAAATGTGAATTTTATGTCCAAAATTCAAGACATGTAAGGATAGGTGCCAGAAGCAAGCTGCCAGGACAGATGGGTGTGCTTGCACGTGACCTCTTTTGGGCTTCCTCTCACATGCTCCTGAAACGCTGGAGGTACGTGAAAGCCTTGAGAGTCCTAGGAGAAGCAGGCAGGGCAAGGCAAGATGAAGAAATTCCGCAAAAAGAGGGGTATTGAATTCCAGGTGGGGGACGAGTGAGCAAGGGAATGCAAGGCAAGGGAGAGGAGAGGTTCAAAGGTAACGCCAAGAAAAGTGGTGGCTTTGCCAGGCAAGACAAAGGAGAGGCAAGCAAGGCAATGAGAGTCCTAGAAGGAGAAGGAAATGAAAGATTGGAGCTGGACAAAGGGGAAGGGAAACTGGACAAAGTGGCAAGGGGGATGGGTGGTGCAAGGCACTGGACTGGTAGGAAGGGCAAGGGAAAGACATGGATGGGTCAGGAAGGAAGAGGAAAACAATGGCCAGGAATGACAAAGAAATGCAAGGTTGGATAGGAAAGGAAAGGCAAGGCAATGTAGGGAAGGGGTAGGCCAGACAATGGGTGTCTTAAGAGGAAAAGTATGCATAGCAAGGCCAAGAGAAAAGCGGTAAAGAAGTTAGCGTGGGGGATAGGTGAGTGTAGCTGAGAAAGAAAGAAAATGCCTCATTCCAGTTTGTATGTATGTATGTGTGTGTTAAGTTTGCAGGATGTAAAGCAGAAGAAAGCAGTGACTTGATGGTGGAGTGAATGGATGCTTTTGAATACACGTGGCAAGGTCCAAGCAAACTATTTGTCTTGGCACATCTGTGTCCCATAAACTTCTTAGTTTAGATTCAGACTGTAAGCGGGACAGAGAACACCCCTAAAATTACAGCTGAGCAAGAAAGCAGGTCGCATCAGCATGTTTTAAAGGAAGCAGTTTTTTTGTGTGAGAAGAAAATGGACATATGAGACTCCAGCAGTATCGACGTTCAGCTTAGAAGCAAAGTGCAATGATTCCGTACAAACTCTGAAAATGAAACGCAGCAATAAAAAGGCAATGGGACATGTCAGCGAAAGCTTTGTGGCCAAGCAGGGTGAGATGTTTGAAGCAGAACCACAGTTTGGTTTCACTAAGGATCCATCATGGTGGATTGCAAACATGTGCCAAGACAACACATATTCTGCAGCTGTTGCAGCTCTCCGCAGGAACACTAGCGCTTTCCCTTAGACTCTAAAATGCAGAGAAATGGCCTGCGCAGCGCAGAAGCTATTTGTGCTGCTTGTACACCTCTTCCAACCCCTCAGTGGAAACTATTGCGCCTGCCTTTAGACTCTGAGATCCAGAGAACACAATGGTAGAGGCAGTGGAGAATGGAAGGAGAGAGTGAAGTTTGATGAGTGAGATTGATGTGACTTATGTGGAGCACGCAGAAAATGTAGCCCCGTACTGGTTTTTACACCTGGAGCCTATTTCTGTAAGACATTTCAGGTGGACATTTTTGATCAAGAAGCCAGAGTGAAAAAATTGACAGCAGGTCTCTCTGGGAAAGAAAAAGCAGCAAGGCGTCGTGTGCCATTTAAATGCTGCTATAAGAAGGGCGTACTTTAGCAGCATCTCTCTTGACACTTCTATCTGTGTAATCTCTAGCTGCTTGGACACAGCGACACTGAAAATAATTGTACTGCAAATACCAAGTTACACAGGGAAAAAGGGTAGGTCAGCAAATGCCTTCTGTCCTGGCACATCTCTCAGTCAGAACTCCAGCTGAAAAATTTTGCTGTAATGATGGACTTTGCCACTTGGAGAGAATTTATATAGTTGGGAAGAAACATTCAAAGCCCTAGTACATTTCGTCTATTTTACGGACTGCAAAGGCACTATGAAGGCCAGCCCTAGCTTTTTGTTGGACTTTTTGAGTAGCTGCTGGACGTTTTGAAGCGGTTTGGGATCTGCTAGAGTGCAAGGTAATACATAGAGTTTGAGGAAAGTGATATACACATTTTATATCTCCAGGGAGGTGGATGCAGTTCAGTGTGTGCGAGTTACATGTTGAGCAGCTGATCACACAGAAAAGAAGAGGCTGCGCTGCAATTGCCTTTTCATTTGCAGCTTATAAACTGCACAGCCCACAATGAAACAATTCCACTTCCTTCTGTGCTACATACAGGATCACATTCTCTCAGTCTCTAAGAGCCAGGACCCCCAGCGGAGCTCTTCCCTGCGCTGCTCCTACACCAATGAGGCCGGAGCCGCAAACAGCTTGGCTTTTTCCCTGGCACCGTCTGCCAGCGCTCATCAAAATAACCACACGATGGCGCTGTCGACTAACAAAAGAAGGAAACGCACCGAGGCCAGCTCCAAAGGACAGAGCCGAGTTGGAAACGTCCCTGCTCTCAAATTAACTGTGCCAGGAAAAAAAGACTTTGCTGATCTTCCCCCTCCAAGTGTGCAAACACTTTTGCACCACACTCAAAGGGCAACACAAAATCCTCTGCCCTAACAAACATTTTCACTCTCGCAGAGTCCGGTAACAAACTCAAAGACATCCGCTCAACAAATGTGCCAGCTGAGAGAGAAAGTTCTTTGCTGCCTACAATTTCAACTTCACCCATCAAACAATGAACACACACCCTGCTATTAGCACTTTTCTTTTCTGCTCTACGCTCCTAAGCTTTCAGTCTCAGAGTCAAGATCCAAGCAGCATGGCAACAGGGACTACTCACACACTAAAGCTACAAGGACAAAAAGCTCAACAACTTGGTGTCTAGATTCCCACTGTCAGTTCAACAGCTCTAACCCACAGGGAAACCTCTTGGGAAAAACCTTTACATTCACTGAGACCACCCAAAGTGCCCATCCAAACTTAATTTCTTTGCCAAAGCGAATAACAAGAAGCTCATTTCAAGAGAAATGGCATCCCCTCCTCCAAAATCCAAAACATCCAGTGACTGATCCCATACAATGGTGTCAGAACACTCTTACTAGAGGCAGACAGCCTTCCAAAGATGGATACTGACTCAATGACTGTACAAATTGAGGGAGTGCTTCCAAATATGCCGGCACAAGAAGCTGCTGTCGTCCTTGAGCTGCGCGACACAGCTTCTTATCTGCACCTCCAACTCTGGGGCTACGTGCTTTCCTTCCCATGAGAAAGCATTGCCATTCTCCTTCAGGAACTTACCAAGCCAAACTGTATGCCATGTCCTGTACTATGTCCAACAATGGCTCCTGCACAGAAGGGTCTACGACATAAATATCTTGCTGGACTATACCTCCTCATGGTACCTTTAACGCCTGCCCTATTACATTGTCACTATATCTTTTACTTGCCAAGGAAAGGCACTCAGAGTCACTTGGCCTTGCCTTGCCTTTGATGCTGTGGCTAGTCTACTCTTGTTTTGCTTGCTTGCTTATGTGTGCCTTGCCTGGCAAGACCTAGAAAGACCTTCCTTGCTTTGCTTTGCCTTGCCTACCGCTCTTTGCAATGCAAACCAAGTGTAGGCGCAATTGTAGGCGAGTCAAGGGAGAAACTGACAAGGCTGGAGCCATGAGGGGCAAGCAAATGGAGTGGTAGGTGAGAGAAGGCCCAGAACTTCTAGGCAAGGATGGGCATAGGAAGGCCAGGCAGAAACAGGAAGGCCTAGGCAAGGCTAGGTTTCCCTGGAGGAAAGCAGTCAAGTGTGGGCAGGTCAAGTGTGGGCGTAGGCACTGGAGGGAGTGCAAGGCTAGGGAGGCAAGGCAGGGCAAGGCAAGGAAACTTTGGGGTCACCAAGGCAAGACAAATGAGAGGTACATTCAAAGACTGCTGGTACACAAAAGGGGCTAGGACAGACTTCTCTGTCTGGCCTTGATCTCATATGGGCCATCTCTAATCTGCACCTAATACACTTGGATTACCTGCTTTCCTTGGTATACAAAAGAACTGTCATTCTGGTCCTGAAGCGCAAAGGTGAAATGTGAATTTTATGTCCAAAATTCAAGACATGTAAGGATAGGTGCCAGAAGCAAGCTGCCAGGACAGATGGGTGTGCTTGCACGTGACCTCTTTTGGGCTTCCTCTCACATGCTCCTGAAACGCTGGAGGTACGTGAAAGCCTTGAGAGTCCTAGGAGAAGCAGGCAGGGCAAGGCAAGATGAAGAAATTCCGCAAAAAGAGGGGTATTGAATTCCAGGTGGGGGACGAGTGAGCAAGGGAATGCAAGGCAAGGGAGAGGAGAGGTTCAAAGGTAACGCCAAGAAAAGTGGTGGCTTTGCCAGGCAAGACAAAGGAGAGGCAAGCAAGGCAATGAGAGTCCTAGAAGGAGAAGGAAATGAAAGATTGGAGCTGGACAAAGGGGAAGGGAAACTGGACAAAGTGGCAAGGGGGATGGGTGGTGCAAGGCACTGGACTGGTAGGAAGGGCAAGGGAAAGACATGGATGGGTCAGGAAGGAAGAGGAAAACAATGGCCAGGAATGACAAAGAAATGCAAGGTTGGATAGGAAAGGAAAGGCAAGGCAATGTAGGGAAGGGGTAGGCCAGACAATGGGTGTCTTAAGAGGAAAAGTATGCATAGCAAGGCCAAGAGAAAAGCGGTAAAGAAGTTAGCGTGGGGGATAGGTGAGTGTAGCTGAGAAAGAAAGAAAATGCCTCATTCCAGTTTGTATGTATGTATGTGTGTGTTAAGTTTGCAGGATGTAAAGCAGAAGAAAGCAGTGACTTGATGGTGGAGTGAATGGATGCTTTTGAATACACGTGGCAAGGTCCAAGCAAACTATTTGTCTTGGCACATCTGTGTCCCATAAACTTCTTAGTTTAGATTCAGACTGTAAGCGGGACAGAGAACACCCCTAAAATTACAGCTGAGCAAGAAAGCAGGTCGCATCAGCATGTTTTAAAGGAAGCAGTTTTTTTGTGTGAGAAGAAAATGGACATATGAGACTCCAGCAGTATCGACGTTCAGCTTAGAAGCAAAGTGCAATGATTCCGTACAAACTCTGAAAATGAAACGCAGCAATAAAAAGGCAATGGGACATGTCAGCGAAAGCTTTGTGGCCAAGCAGGGTGAGATGTTTGAAGCAGAACCACAGTTTGGTTTCACTAAGGATCCATCATGGTGGATTGCAAACATGTGCCAAGACAACACATATTCTGCAGCTGTTGCAGCTCTCCGCAGGAACACTAGCGCTTTCCCTTAGACTCTAAAATGCAGAGAAATGGCCTGCGCAGCGCAGAAGCTATTTGTGCTGCTTGTACACCTCTTCCAACCCCTCAGTGGAAACTATTGCGCCTGCCTTTAGACTCTGAGATCCAGAGAACACAATGGTAGAGGCAGTGGAGAATGGAAGGAGAGAGTGAAGTTTGATGAGTGAGATTGATGTGACTTATGTGGAGCACGCAGAAAATGTAGCCCCGTACTGGTTTTTACACCTGGAGCCTATTTCTGTAAGACATTTCAGGTGGACATTTTTGATCAAGAAGCCAGAGTGAAAAAATTGACAGCAGGTCTCTCTGGGAAAGAAAAAGCAGCAAGGCGTCGTGTGCCATTTAAATGCTGCTATAAGAAGGGCGTACTTTAGCAGCATCTCTCTTGACACTTCTATCTGTGTAATCTCTAGCTGCTTGGACACAGCGACACTGAAAATAATTGTACTGCAAATACCAAGTTACACAGGGAAAAAGGGTAGGTCAGCAAATGCCTTCTGTCCTGGCACATCTCTCAGTCAGAACTCCAGCTGAAAAATTTTGCTGTAATGATGGACTTTGCCACTTGGAGAGAATTTATATAGTTGGGAAGAAACATTCAAAGCCCTAGTACATTTCGTCTATTTTACGGACTGCAAAGGCACTATGAAGGCCAGCCCTAGCTTTTTGTTGGACTTTTTGAGTAGCTGCTGGACGTTTTGAAGCGGTTTGGGATCTGCTAGAGTGCAAGGTAATACATAGAGTTTGAGGAAAGTGATATACACATTTTATATCTCCAGGGAGGTGGATGCAGTTCAGTGTGTGCGAGTTACATGTTGAGCAGCTGATCACACAGAAAAGAAGAGGCTGCGCTGCAATTGCCTTTTCATTTGCAGCTTATAAACTGCACAGCCCACAATGAAACAATTCCACTTCCTTCTGTGCTACATACAGGATCACATTCTCTCAGTCTCTAAGAGCCAGGACCCCCAGCGGAGCTCTTCCCTGCGCTGCTCCTACACCAATGAGGCCGGAGCCGCAAACAGCTTGGCTTTTTCCCTGGCACCGTCTGCCAGCGCTCATCAAAATAACCACACGATGGCGCTGTCGACTAACAAAAGAAGGAAACGCACCGAGGCCAGCTCCAAAGGACAGAGCCGAGTTGGAAACGTCCCTGCTCTCAAATTAACTGTGCCAGGAAAAAAAGACTTTGCTGATCTTCCCCCTCCAAGTGTGCAAACACTTTTGCACCACACTCAAAGGGCAACACAAAATCCTCTGCCCTAACAAACATTTTCACTCTCGCAGAGTCCGGTAACAAACTCAAAGACATCCGCTCAACAAATGTGCCAGCTGAGAGAGAAAGTTCTTTGCTGCCTACAATTTCAACTTCACCCATCAAACAATGAACACACACCCTGCTATTAGCACTTTTCTTTTCTGCTCTACGCTCCTAAGCTTTCAGTCTCAGAGTCAAGATCCAAGCAGCATGGCAACAGGGACTACTCACACACTAAAGCTACAAGGACAAAAAGCTCAACAACTTGGTGTCTAGATTCCCACTGTCAGTTCAACAGCTCTAACCCACAGGGAAACCTCTTGGGAAAAACCTTTACATTCACTGAGACCACCCAAAGTGCCCATCCAAACTTAATTTCTTTGCCAAAGCGAATAACAAGAAGCTCATTTCAAGAGAAATGGCATCCCCTCCTCCAAAATCCAAAACATCCAGTGACTGATCCCATACAATGGTGTCAGAACACTCTTACTAGAGGCAGACAGCCTTCCAAAGATGGATACTGACTCAATGACTGTACAAATTGAGGGAGTGCTTCCAAATATGCCGGCACAAGAAGCTGCTGTCGTCCTTGAGCTGCGCGACACAGCTTCTTATCTGCACCTCCAACTCTGGGGCTACGTGCTTTCCTTCCCATGAGAAAGCATTGCCATTCTCCTTCAGGAACTTACCAAGCCAAACTGTATGCCATGTCCTGTACTATGTCCAACAATGGCTCCTGCACAGAAGGGTCTACGACATAAATATCTTGCTGGACTATACCTCCTCATGGTACCTTTAACGCCTGCCCTATTACATTGTCACTATATCTTTTACTTGCCAAGGAAAGGCACTCAGAGTCACTTGGCCTTGCCTTGCCTTTGATGCTGTGGCTAGTCTACTCTTGTTTTGCTTGCTTGCTTATGTGTGCCTTGCCTGGCAAGACCTAGAAAGACCTTCCTTGCTTTGCTTTGCCTTGCCTACCGCTCTTTGCAATGCAAACCAAGTGTAGGCGCAATTGTAGGCGAGTCAAGGGAGAAACTGACAAGGCTGGAGCCATGAGGGGCAAGCAAATGGAGTGGTAGGTGAGAGAAGGCCCAGAACTTCTAGGCAAGGATGGGCATAGGAAGGCCAGGCAGAAACAGGAAGGCCTAGGCAAGGCTAGGTTTCCCTGGAGGAAAGCAGTCAAGTGTGGGCAGGTCAAGTGTGGGCGTAGGCACTGGAGGGAGTGCAAGGCTAGGGAGGCAAGGCAGGGCAAGGCAAGGAAACTTTGGGGTCACCAAGGCAAGACAAATGAGAGGTACATTCAAAGACTGCTGGTACACAAAAGGGGCTAGGACAGACTTCTCTGTCTGGCCTTGATCTCATATGGGCCATCTCTAATCTGCACCTAATACACTTGGATTACCTGCTTTCCTTGGTATACAAAAGAACTGTCATTCTGGTCCTGAAGCGCAAAGGTGAAATGTGAATTTTATGTCCAAAATTCAAGACATGTAAGGATAGGTGCCAGAAGCAAGCTGCCAGGACAGATGGGTGTGCTTGCACGTGACCTCTTTTGGGCTTCCTCTCACATGCTCCTGAAACGCTGGAGGTACGTGAAAGCCTTGAGAGTCCTAGGAGAAGCAGGCAGGGCAAGGCAAGATGAAGAAATTCCGCAAAAAGAGGGGTATTGAATTCCAGGTGGGGGACGAGTGAGCAAGGGAATGCAAGGCAAGGGAGAGGAGAGGTTCAAAGGTAACGCCAAGAAAAGTGGTGGCTTTGCCAGGCAAGACAAAGGAGAGGCAAGCAAGGCAATGAGAGTCCTAGAAGGAGAAGGAAATGAAAGATTGGAGCTGGACAAAGGGGAAGGGAAACTGGACAAAGTGGCAAGGGGGATGGGTGGTGCAAGGCACTGGACTGGTAGGAAGGGCAAGGGAAAGACATGGATGGGTCAGGAAGGAAGAGGAAAACAATGGCCAGGAATGACAAAGAAATGCAAGGTTGGATAGGAAAGGAAAGGCAAGGCAATGTAGGGAAGGGGTAGGCCAGACAATGGGTGTCTTAAGAGGAAAAGTATGCATAGCAAGGCCAAGAGAAAAGCGGTAAAGAAGTTAGCGTGGGGGATAGGTGAGTGTAGCTGAGAAAGAAAGAAAATGCCTCATTCCAGTTTGTATGTATGTATGTGTGTGTTAAGTTTGCAGGATGTAAAGCAGAAGAAAGCAGTGACTTGATGGTGGAGTGAATGGATGCTTTTGAATACACGTGGCAAGGTCCAAGCAAACTATTTGTCTTGGCACATCTGTGTCCCATAAACTTCTTAGTTTAGATTCAGACTGTAAGCGGGACAGAGAACACCCCTAAAATTACAGCTGAGCAAGAAAGCAGGTCGCATCAGCATGTTTTAAAGGAAGCAGTTTTTTTGTGTGAGAAGAAAATGGACATATGAGACTCCAGCAGTATCGACGTTCAGCTTAGAAGCAAAGTGCAATGATTCCGTACAAACTCTGAAAATGAAACGCAGCAATAAAAAGGCAATGGGACATGTCAGCGAAAGCTTTGTGGCCAAGCAGGGTGAGATGTTTGAAGCAGAACCACAGTTTGGTTTCACTAAGGATCCATCATGGTGGATTGCAAACATGTGCCAAGACAACACATATTCTGCAGCTGTTGCAGCTCTCCGCAGGAACACTAGCGCTTTCCCTTAGACTCTAAAATGCAGAGAAATGGCCTGCGCAGCGCAGAAGCTATTTGTGCTGCTTGTACACCTCTTCCAACCCCTCAGTGGAAACTATTGCGCCTGCCTTTAGACTCTGAGATCCAGAGAACACAATGGTAGAGGCAGTGGAGAATGGAAGGAGAGAGTGAAGTTTGATGAGTGAGTTTGATGTGACTTATGTGGAGCACGCAGAAAATGTAGCCCCGTACTGGTTTTTACACCTGGAGCCTATTTCTGTAAGACATTTCAGGTGGACATTTTTGATCAAGAAGCCAGAGTGAAAAAATTGACAGCAGGTCTCTCTAGGAAAGAAAAAGCAGCAAGGCGTCGTGTGCCATTTAAATGCTGCTATAAGAAGGGCGTACTTTAGCAGCATCTCTCTTGACACTTCTATCTGTGTAATCTCTAGCTGCTTGGACAAAGCCACACTGAAAATAATTGTACTGCAAATACCAAGTTACACAGGGAAAAAGGGTAGGTCAGCAAATGCCTTCTGTCCTGGCACATCTCTCAGTCAGAACTCCAGCTGAAAAATTTTGCTGTAATGATGGACTTTGCCACTTGGAGAGAATTTATATAGTTGGGAAGAAACATTCAAAGCCCTAGTACATTTCGTCTATTTTACGGACTGCAAAGGCACTATGAAGGCCAGCCCTAGCTTTTTGTTGGACTTTTTGAGTAGCTGCTGGACGTTTTGAAGCGGTTTGGGATCTGCTAGAGTGCAAGGTAATACATAGAGTTTGAGGAAAGTGATATACACATTTTATATCTCCAGGGAGGTGGATGCAGTTCAGTGTGTGCGAGTTACATGTTGAGCAGCTGATCACACAGAAAAGAAGAGGCTGCGCTGCAATTGCCTTTTCATTTGCAGCTTATAAACTGCACAGCCCACAATGAAACAATTCCACTTCCTTCTGTGCTACATACAGGATCACATTCTCTCAGTCTCTAAGAGCCAGGACCCCCAGCGGAGCTCTTCCCTGCGCTGCTCCTACACCAATGAGGCCGGAGCCGCAAACAGCTTGGCTTTTTCCCTGGCACCGTCTGCCAGCGCTCATCAAAATAACCACACGATGGCGCTGTCGACTAACAAAAGAAGGAAACGCACCGAGGCCAGCTCCAAAGGACAGAGCCGAGTTGGAAACGTCCCTGCTCTCAAATTAACTGTGCCAGGAAAAAAAGACTTTGCTGATCTTCCCCCTCCAAGTGTGCAAACACTTTTGCACCACACTCAAAGGGCAACACAAAATCCTCTGCCCTAACAAACATTTTCACTCTCGCAGAGTCCGGTAACAAACTCAAAGACATCCGCTCAACAAATGTGCCAGCTGAGAGAGAAAGTTCTTTGCTGCCTACAATTTCAACTTCACCCATCAAACAATGAACACACACCCTGCTATTAGCACTTTTCTTTTCTGCTCTACGCTCCTAAGCTTTCAGTCTCAGAGTCAAGATCCAAGCAGCATGGCAACAGGGACTACTCACACACTAAAGCTACAAGGACAAAAAGCTCAACAACTTGGTGTCTAGATTCCCACTGTCAGTTCAACAGCTCTAACCCACAGGGAAACCTCTTGGGAAAAACCTTTACATTCACTGAGACCACCCAAAGTGCCCATCCAAACTTAATTTCTTTGCCAAAGCGAATAACAAGAAGCTCATTTCAAGAGAAATGGAGTCCCCTCCTCCAAAATCCAAAACATCCAGTGACTGATCCCATACAATGGTGTCAGAACACTCTTACTAGAGGCAGACAGCCTTCCAAAGATGGATACTGACTCAATGACTGTACAAATTGAGGGAGTGCTTCCAAATATGCCGGCACAAGAAGCTGCTGTCGTCCTTGAGCTGCGCGACACAGCTTCTTATCTGCACCTCCAACTCTGGGGCTACGTGCTTTCCTTCCCATGAGAAAGCATTGCCATTCTCCTTCAGGAACTTACCAAGCCAAACTGTACGCCATGTCCTGTACTATGTCCAACAATGGCTCCTGCACAGAAGGGTCTACGACATAAATATCTTGCTGGACTATACCTCCTCATGGTACCTTTAACGCCTGCCCTATTACATTGTCACTATATCTTTTACTTGCCAAGGAAAGGCACTCAGAGTCACTTGGCCTTGCCTTGCCTTTGATGCTGTGGCTAGTCTACTCTTGTTTTGCTTGCTTGCTTATGTGTGCCTTGCCTGGCAAGACCTAGAAAGACCTTCCTTGCTTTGCTTTGCCTTGCCTACCGCTCTTTGCAATGCAAACCAAGTGTAGGCGCAATTGTAGGCAAGTCAAGGGAGAAGCTGACAAGGCTGGAGCCATGAGGGGCAAGCAAATGGAGTGGTAGGTGAGAGAAGGCCCAGAACTTCTAGGCAAGGATGGGCATAGGAAGGCCAGGCAGAAACTGGAAGGCCTAGGCAAGGCTAGGTTTCCCTGGAGGAAAGCAGTCAAGTGTGGGCAGGTCAAGTGTGGGCGTAGGCACTGGAGGGAGTGCAAGGCTAGGGAGGCAAGGCAGGGCAAGGCAAGGAAACTTTGGGGTCACCAAGGCAAGACAAATGAGAGGTACATTCAAAGACTGCTGGTACACAAAAGGGGCTAGGACAGACTTCTCTGTCTGGCCTTGATCTCATATGGGCCATCTCTAATCTGCACCTAATACACTTGGATTACCTGCTTTCCTTGGTATACAAAAGAACTGTCATTCTGGTCCTGAAGCGCAAAGGTGAAATGTGAATTTTATGTCCAAAATTCAAGACATGTAAGGATAGGTGCCAGAAGCAAGCTGCCAGGACAGATGGGTGTGCTTGCACGTGACCTCTTTTGGGCTTCCTCTCACATGCTCCTGAAACGCTGGAGGTACGTGAAAGCCTTGAGAGTCCTAGGAGAAGCAGGCAGGGCAAGGCAAGATGAAGAAATTCCGCAAAAAGAGGGGTATTGAATTCCAGGTGGGGGACGAGTGAGCAAGGGAATGCAAGGCAAGGGAGAGGAGAGGTTCAAAGGTAACGCCAAGAAAAGTGGTGGCTTTTCCAGGCAAGACAAAGGAGAGGCAAGCAAGGCAATGAGAGTCCTAGAAGGAGAAGGAAATGAAAGATTGGAGCTGGACAAAGGGGAAGGGAAACTGGACAAAGTGGCAAGGGGGATGGGTGGTGCAAGGCACTGGACTGGTAGGAAGGGCAAGGGAAAGACATGGATAGGTCAGGAAGGAAGAGGAAAACAATGGCCAGGAATGACAAAGAAATGCAAGGTTGGATAGGAAAGGAAAGGCAAGGCAATGTAGGGAAGGGGTAGGCCAGACAATGGGTGTCTTAAGAGGAAAAGTATGCATAGCAAGGCCAAGAGAAAAGCGGTAAAGAAGTTAGCGTGGGGGATAGGTGAGTGTAGCTGAGAAAGAAAGAAAATGCCTCATTCCAGTTTGTATGTATGTATGTGTGTGTGAAGTTTGCAGGATGTAAAGCAGAAGAAAGCAGTGACTTGATGGTGGAGTGAATGGATGCTTTTGAATACACGTGGCAAGGTCCAAGCAAACTATTTGTCTTGGCACATCTGTGTCCCATAAACTTCTTAGTTTAGATTCAGACTGTAAGCGGGACAGAGAACACCCCTAAAATTACAGCTGAGCAAGAAAGCAGGTCGCATCAGCATGTTTTAAAGGAAGCAGTTTTTTTGTGTGAGAAGAAAATGGACATATGAGACTCCAGCAGTATCGACGTTCAGCTTAGAAGCAAAGTGCAATGATTCCGTACAAACTCTGAAAATGAAACGCAGCAATAAAAAGGCAATGGGACATGTCAGCGAAAGCTTTGTGGCCAAGCAGGGTGAGATGTTTGAAGCAGAACCACAGTTTGGTTTCACTAAGGATCCATCATGGTGGATTGCAAACATGTGCCAAGACAACACATATTCTGCAGCTGTTGCAGCTCTCCGCAGGAACACTAGCGCTTTCCCTTAGACTCTAAAATGCAGAGAAATGGCCTGCGCAGCGCAGAAGCTATTTGTGCTGCTTGTACACCTCTTCCAACCCCTCAGTGGAAACTATTGCGCCTGCCTTTAGACTCTGAGATCCAGAGAACACAATGGTAGAGGCAGTGGAGAATGGAAGGAGAGAGTGAAGTTTGATGAGTGAGATTGATGTGACTTATGTGGAGCACGCAGAAAATGTAGCCCCGTACTGGTTTTTACACCTGGAGCCTATTTCTGTAAGACATTTCAGGTGGACATTTTTGATCAAGAAGCCAGAGTGAAAAAATTGACAGCAGGTCTCTCTGGGAAAGAAAAAGCAGCAAGGCGTCGTGTGCCATTTAAATGCTGCTATAAGAAGGGCATACTTTAGCAGCATCTCTCTTGACACTTCTATCTGTGTAATCTCTAGCTGCTTGGACACAGCGACACTGAAAATAATTGTACTGCAAATACCAAGTTACACAGGGAAAAAGGGTAGGTCAGCAAATGCCTTCTGTCCTGGCACATCTCTCAGTCAGAACTCCAGCTGAAAAATTTTGCTGTAATGATGGACTTTGCCACTTGGAGAGAATTTATATAGTTGGGAAGAAACATTCAAAGCCCTAGTGCATTTCGTCTATTTTACGGACTGCAAAGGCACTATGAAGGCCAGCCCTAGCTTTTTGTTGGACTTTTTCTTTTTGAGTAGCTGCTGGACGTTTTGAAGCGGTTTGGGATCTGCTAGAGTGCAAGGTAATACATAGAGTTTGAGGAAAGTGATATACACATTTTATATCTCCAGGGAGGTGGATGTAGTTCAGTGTGTGCGAGTTACATGTTGAGCAGCTGATCACACAGAAAAGAAGAGGCTGCGCTGCAATTGCCTTTTCATTTGCAGCTTATAAACTGCACAGCCCACAATGAAACAATTCCACTTCCTTCTGTGCTACATACAGGATCACATTCTCTCAGTCTCTAAGAGCCAGGACCCCCAGCGGAGCTCTTCCCTGCGCTGCTCCTACACCAATGAGGCCGGAGCCGCAAACAGCTTGGCTTTTTCCCTGGCACCGGCTGCCAGCGCTCATCAAAATAACCACACGATGGCGCTGTCGACTAACAAAAGAAGGAAACGCACCGAGGCCAGCTCCAAAGGACAGAGCCGAGTTGGAAACGTCCCTGCTCTCAAATTAACTGTGCCAGGAAAAAAAGACTTTGCTGATCTTCCCCCTCCAAGTGTGCAAACACTTTTGCACCACACTCAAAGGGCAACACGAAATCCTCTGCCCTAACAAACATTTTCACTCTCGCAGAGTCCGGTAACAAACTCAAAGACATCCGCTCAACAAATGTGCCAGCTGAGAGAGAAAGTTCTTTGCTGCCTACAATTTCAACTTCACCCATCAAACAATGAACACACACCCTGCTATTAGCACTTTTCTTTTCTGCTCTACGCTCCTAAGCTTTCAGTCTCAGAGTCAAGATCCAAGCAGCATGGCAACAGGGACTACTCACACACTAAAGCTACAAGGACAAAAAGCTCAACAACTTGGTGTCTAGATTCCCACTGTCAGTTCAACAGCTCTAACCCACAGGGAAACCTCTTGGGAAAAACCTTTAAATTCACTGAGACCACCCAAAGTGCCCATCCAAACTTAATTTCTTTGCCAAAGCGAATAACAAGAAGCTCATTTCAAGAGAAATGGCATCCCCTCCTCCAAAATCCAAAACATCCAGTGACTGATCCCATACAATGGTGTCAGAACACTCTTACTAGAGGCAGACAGCCTTCCAAAGATGGATACTGACTCAATGACTGTACAAATTGAGGGAGTGCTTCCAAATATGCCGGCACAAGAAGCTGCTGTCGTCCTTGAGCTGCGCGACACAGCTTCTTATCTGCACCTCCAACTCTGGGGCTACGTGCTTTCCTTCCCATGAGAAAGCATTGCCATTCTCCTTCAGGAACTTACCAAGCCAAGCTGTATGCCATGTCCTGTACTATGTCCAACAATGGCTCCTGCACAGAAGGGTCTACGACATAAATATCTCGCTGGACTATACCTCCTCATGGTACCTTTAACGCCTGCCCTATTACATTGTCACTATATCTTTTACTTGCCAAGGAAAGGCACTCAGAGTCACTTGGCCTTGCCTTGCCTTTGATGCTGTGGCTAGTCTACTCTTGTTTTGCTTGCTTGCTTATGTGTGCCTTGCCTGGCAAGACCTAGAAAGACCTTCCTTGCTTTGCTTTGCCTTGCCTACCGCTCTTTGCAATGCAAACCAAGTGTAGGCGCAATTGTAGGCGAGTCAAGGGAGAAACTGACAAGGCTGGAGCCATGAGGGGCAAGCAAATGGAGTGGTAGGTGAGAGAAGGCCCAGAACTTCTAGGCAAGGATGGGCATAGGAAGGCCAGGCAGAAACAGGAAGGCCTAGGCAAGGCTAGGTTTCCCTGGAGGAAAGCAGTCAAGTGTGGGCAGGTCAAGTGTGGGCGTAGGCACTGGAGGGAGTGCAAGGCTAGGGAGGCAAGGCAGGGCAAGGCAAGGAAACTTTGGGGTCACCAAGGCAAGACAAATGAGAGGTACATTCAAAGACTGCTGGTACACAAAAGGGGCTAGGACAGACTTCTCTGTCTGGCCTTGATCTCATATGGGCCATCTCTAATCTGCACCTAATACACTTGGATTACCTGCTTTCCTTGGTATACAAAAGAACTGTCATTCTGGTCCTGAAGCGCAAAGGTGAAATGTGAATTTTATGTCCAAAATTCAAGACATGTAAGGATAGGTGCCAGAAGCAAGCTGCCAGGACAGATGGGTGTGCTTGCACGTGACCTCTTTTGGGCTTCCTCTCACATGCTCCTGAAACGCTGGAGGTACGTGAAAGCCTTGAGAGTCCTAGGAAAAGCAGGCAGGGCAGGGCACGATGAAGAAATGCAGCAAAAAGAGGGGTATTGAATTCCAGGTGGGGGACGAGTGAGCAAGGGAATGCAAGGCAAGGGAGAGGAGAGGTTCAAAGGGAACGCCAAGAAAAGTGGTGGCTTTGCCAGGCAAGACAAAGGAGAGGCAAGCAAGGCAATGAGAGTCCTAGAAGGAGAAGGAAATGAAAGATTGGAGCTGGACAAAGGGGAAGGGAAACTGGACAAAGTGGCAAGGGGGATGGGTGGTGCAAGGCACTGGACTGGTAGGAAGGGCAAGGGAAAGACATGGATGGGTCAGGAAGGAAGAGGAAAACAATGGCCAGGAATGACAAAGAAATGCAAGGTTGGATAGGAAAGGAAAGGCAAGGCAATGTAGGGAAGGGGTAGGCCAGACAATGGGTGTCTTAAGAGGAAAAGTATGCATAGCAAGGCCAAGAGAAAAGCGGTAAAGAAGTTAGCGTGGGGGATAGGTGAGTGTAGCTGAGAAAGAAAGAAAATGCCTCATTCCAGTTTGTATGTATGTATGTGTGTGTGAAGTTTGCAGGATGTAAAGCAGAAGAAAGCAGTGACTTGATGGTGGAGTGAATGGATGCTTTTGAATACACGTGGCAAGGTCCAAGCAAACTATTTGTCTTGGCACATCTGTGTCCCATAAACTTCTTAGTTTAGATTCAGACTGTAAGCGGGACAGAGAACACCCCTAAAATTACAGCTGAGCAAGAAAGCAGGTCGCATCAGCATGTTTTAAAGGAAGCAGTTTTTTTGTGTGAGAAGAAAATGGACATATGAGACTCCAGCAGTATCGACGTTCAGCTTAGAAGCAAAGTGCAATGATTCCGTACAAACTCTGAAAATGAAACGCAGCAATAAAAAGGCAATGGGACATGTCAGCGAAAGCTTTGTGGCCAAGCAGGGTGAGATGTTTGAAGCAGAACCACAGTTTGGTTTCACTAAGGATCCATCATGGTGGATTGCAAACATGTGCCAAGACAACACATATTCTGCAGCTGTTGCAGCTCTCCGCAGGAACACTAGCGCTTTCCCTTAGACTCTAAAATGCAGAGAAATGGCCTGCGCAGCGCAGAAGCTATTTGTGCTGCTTGTACACCTCTTCCAACCCCTCAGTGGAAACTATTGCGCCTGCCTTTAGACTCTGAGATCCAGAGAACACAATGGTAGAGGCAGTGGAGAATGGAAGGAGAGAGTGAAGTTTGATGAGTGAGTTTGATGTGACTTATGTGGAGCACGCAGAAAATGTAGCCCCGTACTGGTTTTTACACCTGGAGCCTATTTCTGTAAGACATTTCAGGTGGACATTTTTGATCAAGAAGCCAGAGTGAAAAAATTGACAGCAGGTCTCTCTGGGAAAGAAAAAGCAGCAAGGCGTCGTGTGCCATTTAAATGCTGCTATAAGAAGGGCATACTTTAGCAGCATCTCTCTTGACACTTCTATCTGTGTAATCTCTAGCTGCTTGGACACAGCGACACTGAAAATAATTGTACTGCAAATACCAAGTTACACAGGGAAAAAGGCTAGGTCAGCAAATGCCTTCTGTCCTGGCACATCTCTCAGTCAGAACTCCAGCTGAAAAATTTTGCTGTAATGATGGACTTTGCCACTTGGAGAGAATTTATATAGTTGGGAAGAAACATTCAAAGCCCTAGTGCATTTCGTCTATTTTACGGACTGCAAAGGCACTATGAAGGCCAGCCCTAGCTTTTTGTTGGACTTTTTCTTTTTGAGTAGCTGCTGGACGTTTTGAAGCGGTTTGGGATCTGCTAGAGTGCAAGGTAATACATAGAGTTTGAGGAAAGTGATATACACATTTTATATCTCCAGGGAGGTGGATGTAGTTCAGTGTGTGCGAGTTACATGTTGAGCAGCTGATCACACAGAAAAGAAGAGGCTGCGCTGCAATTGCCTTTTCATTTGCAGCTTATAAACTGCACAGCCCACAATGAAACAATTCCACTTCCTTCTGTGCTACATACAGGATCACATTCTCTCAGTCTCTAAGAGCCAGGACCCCCAGCGGAGCTCTTCCCTGCGCTGCTCCTACACCAATGAGGCCGGAGCCGCAAACAGCTTGGCTTTTTCCCTGGCACCGGCTGCCAGCGCTCATCAAAATAACCACACGATGGCGCTGTCGACTAACAAAAGAAGGAAACGCACCGAGGCCAGCTCCAAAGGACAGAGCCGAGTTGGAAACGTCCCTGCTCTCAAATTAACTGTGCCAGGAAAAAAAGACTTTGCTGATCTTCCCCCTCCAAGTGTGCAAACACTTTTGCACCACACTCAAAGGGCAACACAAAATCCTCTGCCCTAACAAACATTTTCACTCTCGCAGAGTCCGGTAACAAACTCAAAGACATCCGCTCAACAAATGTGCCAGCTGAGAGAGAAAGTTCTTTGCTGCCTACAATTTCAACTTCACCCATCAAACAATGAACACACACCCTGCTATTAGCACTTTTCTTTTCTGCTCTACGCTCCTAAGCTTTCAGTCTCAGAGTCAAGATCCAAGCAGCATGGCAACAGGGACTACTCACACACTAAAGCTACAAGGACAAAAAGCTCAACAACTTGCTGTCTAGATTCCCACTGTCAGTTCAACAGCTCTAACCCACAGGGAAACCTCTTGGGAAAAACCTTTAAATTCACTGAGACCACCCAAAGTGCCCATCCAAACTTAATTTCTTTGCCAAAGCGAATAACAAGAAGCTCATTTCAAGAGAAATGGCATCCCCTCCTCCAAAATCCAAAACATCCAGTGACTGATCCCATACAATGGTGTCAGAACACTCTTACTAGAGGCAGACAGCCTTCCAAAGATGGATACTGACTCAATGACTGTACAAATTGAGGGAGTGCTTCCAAATATGCCGGCACAAGAAGCTGCTGTCGTCCTTGAGCTGCGCGACACAGCTTCTTATCTGCACCTCCAACTCTGGGGCTACGTGCTTTCCTTCCCATGAGAAAGCATTGCCATTCTCCTTCAGGAACTTACCAAGCCAAGCTGTACGCCATGTCCTGTACTATGTCCAACAATGGCTCCTGCACAGAAGGGTCTACGACATAAATATCTTGCTGGACTATACCTCCTCATGGTACCTTTAACGCCTGCCCTATTACATTGTCACTATATCTTTTACTTGCCAAGGAAAGGCACTCAGAGTCACTTGGCCTTGCCTTGCCTTTGATGCTGTGGCTAGTCTACTCTTGTTTTGCTTGCTTGCTTATGTGTGCCTTGCCTGGCAAGACCTAGAAAGACCTTCCTTGCTTTGCTTTGCCTTGCCTACCGCTCTTTGCAATGCAAACCAAGTGTAGGCGCAATTGTAGGCGAGTCAAGGGAGAAACTGACAAGGCTGGAGCCATGAGGGGCAAGCAAATGGAGTGGTAGGTGAGAGAAGGCCCAGAACTTCTAGGCAAGGATGGGCATAGGAAGGCCAGGCAGAAACAGGAAGGCCTAGGCAAGGCTAGGTTTCCCTGGAGGAAAGCAGTCAAGTGTGGGCAGGTCAAGTGTGGGCGTAGGCACTGGAGGGAGTGCAAGGCTAGGGAGGCAAGGCAGGGCAAGGCAAGGAAACTTTGGGGTCACCAAGGCAAGACAAATGAGAGGTACATTCAAAGACTGCTGGTACACAAAAGGGGCTAGGACAGACTTCTCTGTCTGGCCTTGATCTCATATGGGCCATCTCTAATCTGCACCTAATACACTTGGATTACCTGCTTTCCTTGGTATACAAAAGAACTGTCATTCTGGTCCTGAAGCGCAAAGGTGAAATGTGAATTTTATGTCCAAAATTCAAGACATGTAAGGATAGGTGCCAGAAGCAAGCTGCCAGGACAGATGGGTGTGCTTGCACGTGACCTCTTTTGGGCTTCCTCTCACATGCTCCTGAAACGCTGGAGGTACGTGAAAGCCTTGAGAGTCCTAGGAGAAGCAGGCAGGGCAAGGCAAGATGAAGAAATTCCGCAAAAAGAGGGGTATTGAATTCCAGGTGGGGGACGAGTGAGCAAGGGAATGCAAGGCAAGGGAGAGGAGAGGTTCAAAGGTAACGCCAAGAAAAGTGGTGGCTTTTCCAGGCAAGACAAAGGAGAGGCAAGCAAGGCAATGAGAGTCCTAGAAGGAGAAGGAAATGAAAGATTGGAGCTGGACAAAGGGGAAGGGAAACTGGACAAAGTGGCAAGGGGGATGGGTGGTGCAAGGCACTGGACTGGTAGGAAGGGCAAGGGAAAGACATGGATGGGTCAGGAAGGAAGAGGAAAACAATGGCCAGGAATGACAAAGAAATGCAAGGTTGGATAGGAAAGGAAAGGCAAGGCAATGTAGGGAAGGGGTAGGCCAGACAATGGGTGTCTTAAGAGGAAAAGTATGCATAGCAAGGCCAAGAGAAAAGCGGTAAAGAAGTTAGCGTGGGGGATAGGTGAGTGTAGCTGAGAAAGAAAGAAAATGCCTCATTCCAGTTTGTATGTATGTATGTGTGTGTGAAGTTTGCAGGATGTAAAGCAGAAGAAAGCAGTGACTTGATGGTGGAGTGAATGGATGCTTTTGAATACACGTGGCAAGGTCCAAGCAAACTATTTGTCTTGGCACATCTGTGTCCCATAAACTTCTTAGTTTAGATTCAGACTGTAAGCGGGACAGAGAACACCCCTAAAATTACAGCTGAGCAAGAAAGCAGGTCGCATCAGCATGTTTTAAAGGAAGCAGTTTTTTTGTGTGAGAAGAAAATGGACATATGAGACTCCAGCAGTATCGACGTTCAGCTTAGAAGCAAAGTGCAATGATTCCGTACAAACTCTGAAAATGAAACGCAGCAATAAAAAGGCAATGGGACATGTCAGCGAAAGCTTTGTGGCCAAGCAGGGTGAGATGTTTAAAGCAGAACCACAGTTTGGTTTCACTAAGGATCCATCATGGTGGATTGCAAACATGTGCCAAGACAACACATATTCTGCAGCTGTTGCAGCTCTCCGCAGGAACACTAGCGCTTTCCCTTAGACTCTAAAATGCAGAGAAATGGCCTGCGCAGCGCAGAAGCTATTTGTGCTGCTTGTACACCTCTTCCAACCCCTCAGTGGAAACTATTGCGCCTGCCTTTAGACTCTGAGATCCAGAGAACACAATGGTAGAGGCAGTGGAGAATGGAAGGAGAGAGTGAAGTTTGATGAGTGAGTTTGATGTGACTTATGTGGAGTACGCAGAAAATGTAGCCCCGTACTGGTTTTTACACCTGGAGCCTATTTCTGTAAGACATTTCAGGTGGACATTTTTGATCAAGAAGCCAGAGTGAAAAAATTGACAGCAGGTCTCTCTGGGAAAGAAAAAGCAGCAAGGCGTCGTGTGCCATTTAAATGCTGCTATAAGAAGGGCGTACTTTAGCAGCATCTCTCTTGACACTTCTATCTGTGTAATCTCTAGCTGCTTGGACACAGCGACACTGAAAATAATTGTACTGCAAATACCAAGTTACACAGGGAAAAAGGCTAGGTCAGCAAATGCCTTCTGTCCTGGCACATCTCTCAGTCAGAACTCCAGCTGAAAAATTTTGCTGTAATGATGGACTTTGCCACTTGGAGAGAATTTATATAGTTGGGAAGAAACATTCAAAGCCCTAGTGCATTTCGTCTATTTTACGGACTGCAAAGGCACTATGAAGGCCAGCCCTAGCTTTTTGTTGGACTTTTTCTTTTTGAGTAGCTGCTGGACGTTTTGAAGCGGTTTGGGATCTGCTAGAGTGCAAGGTAATACATAGAGTTTGAGGAAAGTGATATACACATTTTATATCTCCAGGGAGGTGGATGTAGTTCAGTGTGTGCGAGTTACATGTTGAGCAGCTGATCACACAGAAAAGAAGAGGCTGCGCTGCAATTGCCTTTTCATTTGCAGCTTATAAACTGCACAGCCCACAATGAAACAATTCCACTTCCTTCTGTGCTACATACAGGATCACATTCTCTCAGTCTCTAAGAGCCAGGACCCCCAGCGGAGCTCTTCCCTGCGCTGCTCCTACACCAATGAGGCCGGAGCCGCAAACAGCTTGGCTTTTTCCCTGGCACCGGCTGCCAGCGCTCATCAAAATAACCACACGATGGCGCTGTCGACTAACAAAAGAAGGAAACGCACCGAGGCCAGCTCCAAAGGACAGAGCCGAGTTGGAAACGTCCCTGCTCTCAAATTAACTGTGCCAGGAAAAAAAGACTTTGCTGATCTTCCCCCTCCAAGTGTGCAAACACTTTTGCACCACACTCAAAGGGCAACACGAAATCCTCTGCCCTAACAAACATTTTCACTCTCGCAGAGTCCGGTAACAAACTCAAAGACATCCGCTCAACAAATGTGCCAGCTGAGAGAGAAAGTTCTTTGCTGCCTACAATTTCAACTTCACCCATCAAACAATGAACACACACCCTGCTATTAGCACTTTTCTTTTCTGCTCTACGCTCCTAAGCTTTCAGTCTCAGAGTCAAGATCCAAGCAGCATGGCAACAGGGACTACTCACACACTAAAGCTACAAGGACAAAAAGCTCAACAACTTGGTGTCTAGATTCCCACTGTCAGTTCAACAGCTCTAACCCACAGGGAAACCTCTTGGGAAAAACCTTTAAATTCACTGAGACCACCCAAAGTGCCCATCCAAACTTAATTTCTTTGCCAAAGCGAATAACAAGAAGCTCATTTCAAGAGAAATGGCATCCCCTCCTCCAAAATCCAAAACATCCAGTGACTGATCCCATACAATGGTGTCAGAACACTCTTACTAGAGGCAGACAGCCTTCCAAAGATGGATACTGACTCAATGACTGTACAAATTGAGGGAGTGCTTCCAAATATGCCGGCACAAGAAGCTGCTGTCGTCCTTGAGCTGCGCGACACAGCTTCTTATCTGCACCTCCAACTCTGGGGCTACGTGCTTTCCTTCCCATGAGAAAGCATTGCCATTCTCCTTCAGGAACTTACCAAGCCAAACTGTATGCCATGTCCTGTACTATGTCCAACAATGGCTCCTGCACAGAAGGGTCTACGACATAAATATCTTGCTGGACTATACCTCCTCATGGTACCTTTAACGCCTGCCCTATTACATTGTCACTATATCTTTTACTTGCCAAGGAAAGGCACTCAGAGTCACTTGGCCTTGCCTTGCCTTTGATGCTGTGGCTAGTCTACTCTTGTTTTGCTTGCTTGCTTATGTGTGCCTTGCCTGGCAAGACCTAGAAAGACCTTCCTTGCTTTGCTTTGCCTTGCCTACCGCTCTTTGCAATGCAAACCAAGTGTAGGCGCAATTGTAGGCGAGTCAAGGGAGAAACTGACAAGGCTGGAGCCATGAGGGGCAAGCAAATGGAGTGGTAGGTGAGAGAAGGCCCAGAACTTCTAGGCAAGGATGGGCATAGGAAGGCCAGGCAGAAACAGGAAGGCCTAGGCAAGGCTAGGTTTCCCTGGAGGAAAGCAGTCAAGTGTGGGCAGGTCAAGTGTGGGCGTAGGCACTGGAGGGAGTGCAAGGCTAGGGAGGCAAGGCAGGGCAAGGCAAGGAAACTTTTGGGTCACCAAGGCAAGACAAATGAGAGGTACATTCAAAGACTGCTGGTACACAAAAGGGGCTAGGACAGACTTCTCTGTCTGGCCTTGATCTCATATGGGCCATCTCTAATCTGCACCTAATACACTTGGATTACCTGCTTTCCTTGGTATACAAAAGAACTGTCATTCTGGTCCTGAAGCGCAAAGGTGAAATGTGAATTTTATGTCCAAAATTCAAGACATGTAAGGATAGGTGCCAGAAGCAAGCTGCCAGGACAGATGGGTGTGCTTGCACGTGACCTCTTTTGGGCTTCCTCTCACATGCTCCTGAAACGCTGGAGGTACGTGAAAGCCTTGAGAGTCCTAGGAGAAGCAGGCAGGGCAAGGCAAGATGAAGAAATTCCGCAAAAAGAGGGGTATTGAATTCCAGGTGGGGGACGAGTGAGCAAGGGAATGCAAGGCAAGGGAGAGGAGAGGTTCAAAGGTAACGCCAAGAAAAGTGGTGGCTTTTCCAGGCAAGACAAAGGAGAGGCAAGCAAGGCAATGAGAGTCCTAGAAGGAGAAGGAAATGAAAGATTGGAGCTGGACAAAGGGGAAGGGAAACTGGACAAAGTGGCAAGGGGGATGGGTGGTGCAAGGCACTGGACTGGTAGGAAGGGCAAGGGAAAGACATGGATAGGTCAGGAAGGAAGAGGAAAACAATGGCCAGGAATGACAAAGAAATGCAAGGTTGGATAGGAAAGGAAAGGCAAGGCAATGTAAGGAAGGGGTAGGCCAGACAATGGGTGTCTTAAGAGGAAAAGTATGCATAGCAAGGCCAAGAGAAAAGCGGTAAAGAAGTTAGCGTGGGGGATAGGTGAGTGTAGCTGAGAAAGAAAGAAAATGCCTCATTCCAGTTTGTATGTATGTATGTGTGTGTGAAGTTTGCAGGATGTAAAGCAGAAGAAAGCAGTGACTTGATGGTGGAGTGAATGGATGCTTTTGAATACACGTGGCAAGGTCCAAGCAAACTATTTGTCTTGGCACATCTGTGTCCCATAAACTTCTTAGTTTAGATTCAGACTGTAAGCGGGACAGAGAACACCCCTAAAATTACAGCTGAGCAAGAAAGCAGGTCGCATCAGCATGTTTTAAAGGAAGCAGTTTTTTTGTGTGAGAAGAAAATGGACATATGAGACTCCAGCAGTATCGACGTTCAGCTTAGAAGCAAAGTGCAATGATTCCGTACAAACTCTGAAAATGAAACGCAGCAATAAAAAGGCAATGGGACATGTCAGCGAAAGCTTTGTGGCCAAGCAGGGTGAGATGTTTGAAGCAGAACCACAGTTTGGTTTCACTAAGGATCCATCATGGTGGATTGCAAACATGTGCCAAGACAACACATATTCTGCAGCTGTTGCAGCTCTCCGCTTTCCCTTAGACTCTAAAATGCAGAGAAATGGCCTGCGCAGCGCAGAAGCTATTTGTGCTGCTTGTACACCTCTTCCAACCCCTCAGTGGAAACTATTGCGCCTGCCTTTAGACTCTGAGATCCAGAGAACACAATGGTAGAGGCAGTGGAGAATGGAAGGAGAGAGTGAAGTTTGATGAGTGAGTTTGATGTGACTTATGTGGAGCACGCAGAAAATGTAGCCCCGTACTGGTTTTTACACCTGGAGCCTATTTCTGTAAGACATTTCAGGTGGACATTTTTGATCAAGAAGCCAGAGTGAAAAAATTGACAGCAGGTCTCTCTGGGAAAGAAAAAGCAGCAAGGCGTCGTGTGCCATTTAAATGCTGCTATAAGAAGGGCATACTTTAGCAGCATCTCTCTTGACACTTCTATCTGTGTAATCTCTAGCTGCTTGGACACAGCGACACTGAAAATAATTGTACTGCAAATACCAAGTTACACAGGGAAAAAGGCTAGGTCAGCAAATGCCTTCTGTCCTGGCACATCTCTCAGTCAGAACTCCAGCTGAAAAATTTTGCTGTAATGATGGACTTTGCCACTTGGAGAGAATTTATATAGTTGGGAAGAAACATTCAAAGCCCTAGTGCATTTCGTCTATTTTACGGACTGCAAAGGCACTATGAAGGCCAGCCCTAGCTTTTTGTTGGACTTTTTCTTTTTGAGTAGCTGCTGGACGTTTTGAAGCGGTTTGGGATCTGCTAGAGTGCAAGGTAATACATAGAGTTTGAGGAAAGTGATATACACATTTTATATCTCCAGGGAGGTGGATGTAGTTCAGTGTGTGCGAGTTACATGTTGAGCAGCTGATCACACAGAAAAGAAGAGGCTGCGCTGCAATTGCCTTTTCATTTGCAGCTTATAAACTGCACAGCCCACAATGAAACAATTCCACTTCCTTCTGTGCTACATACAGGATCACATTCTCTCAGTCTCTAAGAGCCAGGACCCCCAGCGGAGCTCTTCCCTGCGCTGCTCCTACACCAATGAGGCCGGAGCCGCAAACAGCTTGGCTTTTTCCCTGGCACCGTCTGCCAGCGCTCATCAAAATAACCACACGATGGCGCTGTCGACTAACAAAAGAAGGAAACGCACCGAGGCCAGCTCCAAAGGACAGAGCCGAGTTGGAAACGTCCCTGCTCTCAAATTAACTGTGCCAGGAAAAAAAGACTTTGCTGATCTTCCCCCTCCAAGTGTGCAAACACTTTTGCACCACACTCAAAGGGCAACACGAAATCCTCTGCCCTAACAAACATTTTCACTCTCGCAGAGTCCGGTAACAAACTCAAAGACATCCGCTCAACAAATGTGCCAGCTGAGAGAGAAAGTTCTTTGCTGCCTACAATTTCAACTTCACCCATCAAACAATGAACACACACCCTGCTATTAGCACTTTTCTTTTCTGCTCTACGCTCCTAAGCTTTCAGTCTCAGAGTCAAGATCCAAGCAGCATGGCAACAGGGACTACTCACACACTAAAGCTACAAGGACAAAAAGCTCAACAACTTGGTGTCTAGATTCCCACTGTCAGTTCAACAGCTCTAACCCACAGGGAAACCTCTTGGGAAAAACCTTTAAATTCACTGAGACCACCCAAAGTGCCCATCCAAACTTAATTTCTTTGCCAAAGCGAATAACAAGAAGCTCATTTCAAGAGAAATGGCATCCCCTCCTCCAAAATCCAAAACATCCAGTGACTGATCCCATACAATGGTGTCAGAACACTCTTACTAGAGGCAGACAGCCTTCCAAAGATGGATACTGACTCAATGACTGTACAAATTGAGGGAGTGCTTCCAAATATGCCGGCACAAGAAGCTGCTGTCGTCCTTGAGCTGCGCGACACAGCTTCTTATCTGCACCTCCAACTCTGGGGCTACGTGCTTTCCTTCCCATGAGAAAGCATTGCCATTCTCCTTCAGGAACTTACCAAGCCAAACTGTACGCCATGTCCTGTACTATGTCCAACAATGGCTCCTGCACAGAAGGGTCTACGACATAAATATCTTGCTGGACTATACCTCCTCATGGTACCTTTAACGCCTGCCCTATTACATTGTCACTATATCTTTTACTTGCCAAGGAAAGGCACTCAGAGTCACTTGGCCTTGCCTTGCCTTTGATGCTGTGGCTAGTCTACTCTTGTTTTGCTTGCTTGCTTATGTGTGCCTTGCCTGGCAAGACCTAGAAAGACCTTCCTTGCTTTGCTTTGCCTTGCCTACCGCTCTTTGCAATGCAAACCAAGTGTAGGCGCAATTGTAGGCGAGTCAAGGGAGAAGCTGACAAGGCTGGAGCCATGAGGGGCAAGCAAATGGAGTGGTAGGTGAGAGAAGGCCCAGAACTTCTAGGCAAGGATGGGCATAGGAAGGCCAGGCAGAAACAGGAAGGCCTAGGCAAGGCTAGGTTTCCCTGGAGGAAAGCAGTCAAGTGTGGGCAGGTCAAGTGTGGGCGTAGGCACTGGAGGGAGTGCAAGGCTAGGGAGGCAAGGCAGGGCAAGGCAAGGAAACTTTGGGGTCACCAAGGCAAGACAAATGAGAGGTACATTCAAAGACTGCTGGTACACAAAAGGGGCTAGGACAGACTTCTCTGTCTGGCCTTGATCTCATATGGGCCATCTCTAATCTGCACCTAATACACTTGGATTACCTGCTTTCCTTGGTATACAAAAGAACTGTCATTCTGGTCCTGAAGCGCAAAGGTGAAATGTGAATTTTATGTCCAAAATTCAAGACATGTAAGGATAGGTGCCAGAAGCAAGCTGCCAGGACAGATGGGTGTGCTTGCACGTGACCTCTTTTGGGCTTCCTCTCACATGCTCCTGAAACGCTGGAGGTACGTGAAAGCCTTGAGAGTCCTAGGAGAAGCAGGCAGGGCAAGGCAAGATGAAGAAATTCCGCAAAAAGAGGGGTATTGAATTCCAGGTGGGGGACGAGTGAGCAAGGGAATGCAAGGCAAGGGAGAGGAGAGGTTCAAAGGTAACGCCAAGAAAAGTGGTGGCTTTTCCAGGCAAGACAAAGGAGAGGCAAGCAAGGCAATGAGAGTCCTAGAAGGAGAAGGAAATGAAATATTGGAGCTGGACAAAGGGGAAGGGAAACTGGACAAAGTGGCAAGGGGGATGGGTGGTGCAAGGCACTGGACTGGTAGGAAGGGCAAGGGAAAGACATGGATAGGTCAGGAAGGAAGAGGAAAACAATGGCCAGGAATGACAAAGAAATGCAAGGTTGGATAGGAAAGGAAAGGCAAGGCAATGTAGGGAAGGGGTAGGCCAGACAATGGGTGTCTTAAGAGGAAAAGTATGCATAGCAAGGCCAAGAGAAAAGCGGTAAAGAAGTTAGCGTGGGGGATAGGTGAGTGTAGCTGAGAAAGAAAGAAAATGCCTCATTCCAGTTTGTATGTATGTATGTGTGTGTGAAGTTTGCAGGATGTAAAGCAGAAGAAAGCAGTGACTTGATGGTGGAGTGAATGGATGCTTTTGAATACACGTGGCAAGGTCCAAGCAAACTATTTGTCTTGGCACATCTGTGTCCCATAAACTTCTTAGTTTAGATTCAGACTGTAAGCGGGACAGAGAACACCCCTAAAATTACAGCTGAGCAAGAAAGCAGGTCGCATCAGCATGTTTTAAAGGAAGCAGTTTTTTTGTGTGAGAAGAAAATGGACATATGAGACTCCAGCAGTATCGACGTTCAGCTTAGAAGCAAAGTGCAATGATTCCGTACAAACTCTGAAAATGAAACGCAGCAATAAAAAGGCAATGGGACATGTCAGCGAAAGCTTTGTGGCCAAGCAGGGTGAGATGTTTGAAGCAGAACCACAGTTTGGTTTCACTAAGGATCCATCATGGTGGATTGCAAACATGTGCCAAGACAACACATATTCTGCAGCTGTTGCAGCTCTCCGCTTTCCCTTAGACTCTAAAATGCAGAGAAATGGCCTGCGCAGCGCAGAAGCTATTTGTGCTGCTTGTACACCTCTTCCAACCCCTCAGTGGAAACTATTGCGCCTGCCTTTAGACTCTGAGATCCAGAGAACACAATGGTAGAGGCAGTGGAGAATGGAAGGAGAGAGTGAAGTTTGATGAGTGAGTTTGATGTGACTTATGTGGAGCACGCAGAAAATGTAGCCCCGTACTGGTTTTTACACCTGGAGCCTATTTCTGTAAGACATTTCAGGTGGACATTTTTGATCAAGAAGCCAGAGTGAAAAAATTGACAGCAGGTCTCTCTGGGAAAGAAAAAGCAGCAAGGCGTCGTGTGCCATTTAAATGCTGCTATAAGAAGGGCATACTTTAGCAGCATCTCTCTTGACACTTCTATCTGTGTAATCTCTAGCTGCTTGGACACAGCGACACTGAAAATAATTGTACTGCAAATACCAAGTTACACAGGGAAAAAGGGTAGGTCAGCAAATGCCTTCTGTCCTGGCACATCTCTCAGTCAGAACTCCAGCTGAAAAATTTTGCTGTAATGATGGACTTTGCCACTTGGAGAGAATTTATATAGTTGGGAAGAAACATTCAAAGCCCTAGTGCATTTCGTCTATTTTACGGACTGCAAAGGCACTATGAAGGCCAGCCCTAGCTTTTTGTTGGACTTTTTCTTTTTGAGTAGCTGCTGGACGTTTTGAAGCGGTTTGGGATCTGCTAGAGTGCAAGGTAATACATAGAGTTTGAGGAAAGTGATATACACATTTTATATCTCCAGGGAGGTGGATGTAGTTCAGTGTGTGCGAGTTACATGTTGAGCAGCTGATCACACAGAAAAGAAGAGGCTGCGCTGCAATTGCCTTTTCATTTGCAGCTTATAAACTGCACAGCCCACAATGAAACAATTCCACTTCCTTCTGTGCTACATACAGGATCACATTCTCTCAGTCTCTAAGAGCCAGGACCCCCAGCGGAGCTCTTCCCTGCGCTGCTCCTACACCAATGAGGCCGGAGCCGCAAACAGCTTGGCTTTTTCCCTGGCACCGGCTGCCAGCGCTCATCAAAATAACCACACGATGGCGCTGTCGACTAACAAAAGAAGGAAACGCACCGAGGCCAGCTCCAAAGGACAGAGCCGAGTTGGAAACGTCCCTGCTCTCAAATTAACTGTGCCAGGAAAAAAAGACTTTGCTGATCTTCCCCCTCCAAGTGTGCAAACACTTTTGCACCACACTCAAAGGGCAACACGAAATCCTCTGCCCTAACAAACATTTTCACTCTCGCAGAGTCCGGTAACAAACTCAAAGACATCCGCTCAACAAATGTGCCAGCTGAGAGAGAAAGTTCTTTGCTGCCTACAATTTCAACTTCACCCATCAAACAATGAACACACACCCTGCTATTAGCACTTTTCTTTTCTGCTCTACGCTCCTAAGCTTTCAGTCTCAGAGTCAAGATCCAAGCAGCATGGCAACAGGGACTACTCACACACTAAAGCTACAAGGACAAAAAGCTCAACAACTTGCTGTCTAGATTCCCACTGTCAGTTCAACAGCTCTAACCCACAGGGAAACCTCTTGGGAAAAACCTTTAAATTCACTGAGACCACCCAAAGTGCCCATCCAAACTTAATTTCTTTGCCAAAGCGAATAACAAGAAGCTCATTTCAAGAGAAATGGCATCCCCTCCTCCAAAATCCAAAACATCCAGTGACTGATCCCATACAATGGTGTCAGAACACTCTTACTAGAGGCAGACAGCCTTCCAAAGATGGATACTGACTCAATGACTGTACAAATTGAGGGAGTGCTTCCAAATATGCCGGCACAAGAAGCTGCTGTCGTCCTTGAGCTGCGCGACACAGCTTCTTATCTGCACCTCCAACTCTGGGGCTACGTGCTTTCCTTCCCATGAGAAAGCATTGCCATTCTCCTTCAGGAACTTACCAAGCCAAACTGTACGCCATGTCCTGTACTATGTCCAACAATGGCTCCTGCACAGAAGGGTCTACGACATAAATATCTTGCTGGACTATACCTCCTCATGGTACCTTTAACGCCTGCCCTATTACATTGTCACTATATCTTTTACTTGCCAAGGAAAGGCACTCAGAGTCACTTGGCCTTGCCTTGCCTTTGATGCTGTGGCTAGTCTACTCTTGTTTTGCTTGCTTGCTTATGTGTGCCTTGCCTGGCAAGACCTAGAAAGACCTTCCTTGCTTTGCTTTGCCTTGCCTACCGCTCTTTGCAATGCAAACCAAGTGTAGGCGCAATTGTAGGCAAGTCAAGGGAGAAGCTGACAAGGCTGGAGCCATGAGGGGCAAGCAAATGGAGTGGTAGGTGAGAGAAGGCCCAGAACTTCTAGGCAAGGATGGGCATAGGAAGGCCAGGCAGAAACAGGAAGGCCTAGGCAAGGCTAGGTTTCCCTGGAGGAAAGCAGTCAAGTGTGGGCAGGTCAAGTGTGGACGTAGGCACTGGAGGGAGTGCAAGGCTAGGGAGGCAAGGCAGGGCAAGGCAAGGAAACTTTGGGGTCACCAAGGCAAGACAAATGAGAGGTACATTCAAAGACTGCTGGTACACAAAAGGGGCTAGGACAGACTTCTCTGTCTGGCCTTGATCTCATATGGGCCATCTCTAATCTGCACCTAATACACTTGGATTACCTGCTTTCCTTGGTATACAAAAGAACTGTCATTCTGGTCCTGAAGCGCAAAGGTGAAATGTGAATTTTATGTCCAAAATTCAAGACATGTAAGGATAGGTGCCAGAAGCAAGCTGCCAGGACAGATGGGTGTGCTTGCACGTGACCTCTTTTGGGCTTCCTCTCACATGCTCCTGAAATGCTGGAGGTACGTGAAAGCCTTGAGAGTCCTAGGAGAAGCAGGCAGGGCAAGGCAAGATGAAGAAATGCAGCAAAAAGAGGGGTATTGAATTCCAGGTGGGGGACGAGTGAGCAAGGGAATGCAAGGCAAGGGAGAGGAGAGGTTCAAAGGGAACGCCAAGAAAAGTGGTGGCTTTGCCAGGCAAGACAAAGGAGAGGCAAGCAAGGCAATGAGAGTCCTAGAAGGAGAAGGAAATGAAAGATTGGAGCTGGACAAAGGGGAAGGGAAACTGGACAAAGTGGCAAGGGGGATGGGTGGTGCAAGGCACTGGACTGGTAGGAAGGGCAAGGGAAAGACATGGATAGGTCAGGAAGGAAGAGGAAAACAATGGCCAGGAATGACAAAGAAATGCAAGGTTGGATAGGAAAGGAAAGGCAAGGCAATGTAGGGAAGGGGTAGGCCAGACAATGGGTGTCTTAAGAGGAAAAGTATGCATAGCAAGGCCAAGAGAAAAGCGGTAAAGAAGTTAGCGTGGGGGATAGGTGAGTGTAGCTGAGAAAGAAAGAAAATGCCTCATTCCAGTTTGTATGTATGTATGTGTGTGTGAAGTTTGCAGGATGTAAAGCAGAAGAAAGCAGTGACTTGATGGTGGAGTGAATGGATGCTTTTGAATACACGTGGCAAGGTCCAAGCAAACTATTTGTCTTGGCACATCTGTGTCCCATAAACTTCTTAGTTTAGATTCAGACTGTAAGCGGGACAGAGAACACCCCTAAAATTACAGCTGAGCAAGAAAGCAGGTCGCATCAGCATGTTTTAAAGGAAGCAGTTTTTTTGTGTGAGAAGAAAATGGACATATGAGACTCCAGCAGTATCGACGTTCAGCTTAGAAGCAAAGTGCAATGATTCCGTACAAACTCTGAAAATGAAACGCAGCAATAAAAAGGCAATGGGACATGTCAGCGAAAGCTTTGTGGCCAAGCAGGGTGAGATGTTTAAAGCAGAACCACAGTTTGGTTTCACTAAGGATCCATCATGGTGGATTGCAAACATGTGCCAAGACAACACATATTCTGCAGCTGTTGCAGCTCTCCGCAGGAACACTAGCGCTTTCCCTTAGACTCTAAAATGCAGAGAAATGGCCTGCGCAGCGCAGAAGCTATTTGTGCTGCTTGTACACCTCTTCCAACCCCTCAGTGGAAACTATTGCGCCTGCCTTTAGACTCTGAGATCCAGAGAACACAATGGTAGAGGCAGTGGAGAATGGAAGGAGAGAGTGAAGTTTGATGAGTGAGTTTGATGTGACTTATGTGGAGTACGCAGAAAATGTAGCCCCGTACTGGTTTTTACACCTGGAGCCTATTTCTGTAAGACATTTCAGGTGGACATTTTTGATCAAGAAGCCAGAGTGAAAAAATTGACAGCAGGTCTCTCTGGGAAAGAAAAAGCAGCAAGGCGTCGTGTGCCATTTAAATGCTGCTATAAGAAGGGCGTACTTTAGCAGCATCTCTCTTGACACTTCTATCTGTGTAATCTCTAGCTGCTTGGACACAGCGACACTGAAAATAATTGTACTGCAAATACCAAGTTACACAGGGAAAAAGGGTAGGTCAGCAAATGCCTTCTGTCCTGGCACATCTCTCAGTCAGAACTCCAGCTGAAAAATTTTGCTGTAATGATGGACTTTGCCACTTGGAGAGAATTTATATAGTTGGGAAGAAACATTCAAAGCCCTAGTGCATTTCGTCTATTTTACGGACTGCAAAGGCACTATGAAGGCCAGCCCTAGCTTTTTGTTGGACTTTTTCTTTTTGAGTAGCTGCTGGACGTTTTGAAGCGGTTTGGGATCTGCTAGAGTGCAAGGTAATACATAGAGTTTGAGGAAAGTGATATACACATTTTATATCTCCAGGGAGGTGGATGTAGTTCAGTGTGTGCGAGTTACATGTTGAGCAGCTGATCACACAGAAAAGAAGAGGCTGCGCTGCAATTGCCTTTTCATTTGCAGCTTATAAACTGCACAGCCCACAATGAAACAATTCCACTTCCTTCTGTGCTACATACAGGATCACATTCTCTCAGTCTCTAAGAGCCAGGACCCCCAGCGGAGCTCTTCCCTGCGCTGCTCCTACACCAATGAGGCCGGAGCCGCAAACAGCTTGGCTTTTTCCCTGGCACCGGCTGCCAGCGCTCATCAAAATAACCACACGATGGCGCTGTCGACTAACAAAAGAAGGAAACGCACCGAGGCCAGCTCCAAAGGACAGAGCCGAGTTGGAAACGTCCCTGCTCTCAAATTAACTGTGCCAGGAAAAAAAGACTTTGCTGATCTTCCCCCTCCAAGTGTGCAAACACTTTTGCACCACACTCAAAGGGCAACACGAAATCCTCTGCCCTAACAAACATTTTCACTCTCGCAGAGTCCGGTAACAAACTCAAAGACATCCGCTCAACAAATGTGCCAGCTGAGAGAGAAAGTTCTTTGCTGCCTACAATTTCAACTTCACCCATCAAACAATGAACACACACCCTGCTATTAGCACTTTTCTTTTCTGCTCTACGCTCCTAAGCTTTCAGTCTCAGAGTCAAGATCCAAGCAGCATGGCAACAGGGACTACTCACACACTAAAGCTACAAGGACAAAAAGCTCAACAACTTGGTGTCTAGATTCCCACTGTCAGTTCAACAGCTCTAACCCACAGGGAAACCTCTTGGGAAAAACCTTTAAATTCACTGAGACCACCCAAAGTGCCCATCCAAACTTAATTTCTTTGCCAAAGCGAATAACAAGAAGCTCATTTCAAGAGAAATGGCATCCCCTCCTCCAAAATCCAAAACATCCAGTGACTGATCCCATACAATGGTGTCAGAACACTCTTACTAGAGGCAGACAGCCTTCCAAAGATGGATACTGACTCAATGACTGTACAAATTGAGGGAGTGCTTCCAAATATGCCGGCACAAGAAGCTGCTGTCGTCCTTGAGCTGCGCGACACAGCTTCTTATCTGCACCTCCAACTCTGGGGCTACGTGCTTTCCTTCCCATGAGAAAGCATTGCCATTCTCCTTCAGGAACTTACCAAGCCAAACTGTACGCCATGTCCTGTACTATGTCCAACAATGGCTCCTGCACAGAAGGGTCTACGACATAAATATCTTGCTGGACTATACCTCCTCATGGTACCTTTAACGCCTGCCCTATTACATTGTCACTATATCTTTTACTTGCCAAGGAAAGGCACTCAGAGTCACTTGGCCTTGCCTTGCCTTTGATGCTGTGGCTAGTCTACTCTTGTTTTGCTTGCTTGCTTATGTGTGCCTTGCCTGGCAAGACCTAGAAAGACCTTCCTTGCTTTGCTTTGCCTTGCCTACCGCTCTTTGCAATGCAAACCAAGTGTAGGCGCAATTGTAGGCGAGTCAAGGGAGAAACTGACAAGGCTGGAGCCATGAGGGGCAAGCAAATGGAGTGGTAGGTGAGAGAAGGCCCAGAACTTCTAGGCAAGGATGGGCATAGGAAGGCCAGGCAGAAACAGGAAGGCCTAGACAAGGCTAGGTTTCCCTGGAGGAAAGCAGTCAAGTGTGGGCAGGTCAAGTGTGGACGTAGGCACTGGAGGGAGTGCAAGGCTAGGGAGGCAAGGCAGGGCAAGGCAAGGAAACTTTGGGGTCACCAAGGCGAGACAAATGAGAGGTACATTCAATAACTGCTGGTACACAAAAGGGGCTAGGACAGACTTCTCTGTCTGGCCTTGATCTCATATGGGCCATCTCTAATCTGCACCTAATACACTTGGATTACCTGCTTTCCTTGGTATACAAAAGAACTGTCATTCTGGTCCTGAAGCGCAAAGGTGAAATGTGAATTTTATGTCCAAAATTCAAGACATGTAAGGATAGGTGCCAGAAGCAAGCTGCCAGGACAGATGGGTGTGCTTGCACGTGACCTCTTTTGGGCTTCCTCTCACATGCTCCTGAAACGCTGGAGGTACGTGAAAGCCTTGAGAGTCCTAGGAGAAGCAGGCAGGGCAAGGCAAGATGAAGAAATGCAGCAAAAAGAGGGGTATTGAATTCCAGGTGGGGGACGAGTGAGCAAGGGAATGCAAGGCAAGGGAGAGGAGAGGTTCAAAGGTAACGCCAAGAAAAGTGGTGGCTTTGCCAGGCAAGACAAAGGAGAGGCAAGCAAGGCAATGAGAGTCCTAGAAGGAGAAGGAAATGAAAGATTGGAGCTGGACAAAGGGGAAGGGAAACTGGACAAAGTGGCAAGGGGGATGGGTGGTGCAAGGCACTGGACTGGTAGGAAGGGCAAGGGAAAGACATGGATGGGTCAGGAAGGAAGAGGAAAACAATGGCCAGGAATGACAAAGAAATGCAAGGTTGGATAGGAAAGGAAAGGCAAGGCAATGTAGGGAAGGGGTAGGCCAGACAATGGGTGTCTTAAGAGGAAAAGTATGCATAGCAAGGCCAAGAGAAAAGCGGTAAAGAAGTTAGCGTGGGGGATAGGTGAGTGTAGCTGAGAAAGAAAGAAAGTGCCTCATTCCAGTTTGTATGTATGTATGTGTGTGTGAAGTTTGCAGGATGTAAAGCAGAAGAAAGCAGTGACTTGATGGTGGAGTGAATGGATGCTTTTGAATACACGTGGCAAGGTCCAAGCAAACTATTTGTCTTGGCACATCTGTGTCCCATAAACTTCTTAGTTTAGATTCAGACTGTAAGCGGGACAGAGAACACCCCTAAAATTACAGCTGAGCAAGAAAGCAGGTCGCATCAGCATGTTTTAAAGGAAGCAGTTTTTTTGTGTGAGAAGAAAATGGACATATGAGACTCCAGCAGTATCGACGTTCAGCTTAGAAGCAAAGTGCAATGATTCCGTACAAACTCTGAAAATGAAACGCAGCAATAAAAAGGCAATGGGACATGTCAGCGAAAGCTTTGTGGCCAAGCAGGGTGAGATGTTTAAAGCAGAACCACAGTTTGGTTTCACTAAGGATCCATCATGGTGGATTGCAAACATGTGCCAAGACAACACATATTCTGCAGCTGTTGCAGCTCTCCGCAGGAACACTAGCGCTTTCCCTTAGACTCTAAAATGCAGAGAAATGGCCTGCGCAGCGCAGAAGCTATTTGTGCTGCTTGTACACCTCTTCCAACCCCTCAGTGGAAACTATTGCGCCTGCCTTTAGACTCTGAGATCCAGAGAACACAATGGTAGAGGCAGTGGAGAATGGAAGGAGAGAGTGAAGTTTGATGAGTGAGTTTGATGTGACTTATGTGGAGTACGCAGAAAATGTAGCCCCGTACTGGTTTTTACACCTGGAGCCTATTTCTGTAAGACATTTCAGGTGGACATTTTTGATCAAGAAGCCAGAGTGAAAAAATTGACAGCAGGTCTCTCTGGGAAAGAAAAAGCAGCAAGGCGTCGTGTGCCATTTAAATGCTGCTATAAGAAGGGCGTACTTTAGCAGCATCTCTCTTGACACTTCTATCTGTGTAATCTCTAGCTGCTTGGACACAGCGACACTGAAAATAATTGTACTGCAAATACCAAGTTACACAGGGAAAAAGGGTAGGTCAGCAAATGCCTTCTGTCCTGGCACATCTCTCAGTCAGAACTCCAGCTGAAAAATTTTGCTGTAATGATGGACTTTGCCACTTGGAGAGAATTTATATAGTTGGGAAGAAACATTCAAAGCCCTAGTGCATTTCGTCTATTTTACGGACTGCAAAGGCACTATGAAGGCCAGCCCTAGCTTTTTGTTGGACTTTTTCTTTTTGAGTAGCTGCTGGACGTTTTGAAGCGGTTTGGGATCTGCTAGAGTGCAAGGTAATACATAGAGTTTGAGGAAAGTGATATACACATTTTATATCTCCAGGGAGGTGGATGTAGTTCAGTGTGTGCGAGTTACATGTTGAGCAGCTGATCACACAGAAAAGAAGAGGCTGCGCTGCAATTGCCTTTTCATTTGCAGCTTATAAACTGCACAGCCCACAATGAAACAATTCCACTTCCTTCTGTGCTACATACAGGATCACATTCTCTCAGTCTCTAAGAGCCAGGACCCCCAGCGGAGCTCTTCCCTGCGCTGCTCCTACACCAATGAGGCCGGAGCCGCAAACAGCTTGGCTTTTTCCCTGGCACCGGCTGCCAGCGCTCATCAAAATAACCACACGATGGCGCTGTCGACTAACAAAAGAAGGAAACGCACCGAGGCCAGCTCCAAAGGACAGAGCCGAGTTGGAAACGTCCCTGCTCTCAAATTAACTGTGCCAGGAAAAAAAGACTTTGCTGATCTTCCCCCTCCAAGTGTGCAAACACTTTTGCACCACACTCAAAGGGCAACACGAAATCCTCTGCCCTAACAAACATTTTCACTCTCGCAGAGTCCGGTAACAAACTCAAAGACATCCGCTCAACAAATGTGCCAGCTGAGAGAGAAAGTTCTTTGCTGCCTACAATTTCAACTTCACCCATCAAACAATGAACACACACCCTGCTATTAGCACTTTTCTTTTCTGCTCTACGCTCCTAAGCTTTCAGTCTCAGAGTCAAGATCCAAGCAGCATGGCAACAGGGACTACTCACACACTAAAGCTACAAGGACAAAAAGCTCAACAACTTGGTGTCTAGATTCCCACTGTCAGTTCAACAGCTCTAACCCACAGGGAAACCTCTTGGGAAAAACCTTTAAATTCACTGAGACCACCCAAAGTGCCCATCCAAACTTAATTTCTTTGCCAAAGAGAAGAACAAGAAGCTCATTTCAAGAGAAATGGCATCCCCTCCTCCAAAATCCAAAACATCCAGTGACTGATCCCATACAATGGTGGCAGAACACTCTTACTAGAGGCAGACAGCCTTCCAAAGATGGATACTGACTCAATGACTGTACAAATTGAGGGAGTGCTTCCAAATATGCCGGCACAAGAAGCTGCTGTCGTCCTTGAGCTGCGCGACACAGCTTCTTATCTGCACCTCCAACTCTGGGGCTACGTGCTTTCCTTCCCATGAGAAAGCATTGCCATTCTCCTTCAGGAACTTACCAAGCCAAGCTGTATGCCATGTCCTGTACTATGTCCAACAATGGCTCCTGCACAGAAGGGTCTACGACATAAATATCTTGCTGGACTATACCTCCTCATGGTACCTTTAACGCCTGCCCTATTACATTGTCACTATATCTTTTACTTGCCAAGGAAAGGCACTCAGAGTCACTTGGCCTTGCCTTGCCTTTGATGCTGTGGCTAGTCTACTCTTGTTTTGCTTGCTTGCTTATGTGTGCCTTGCCTGGCAAGACCTAGAAAGACCTTCCTTGCTTTGCTTTGCCTTGCCTACCGCTCTTTGCAATGCAAACCAAGTGTAGGCGCAATTGTAGGCGAGTCAAGGGAGAAACTGACAAGGCTGGAGCCATGAGGGGCAAGCAAATGGAGTGGTAGGTGAGAGAAGGCCCAGAACTTCTAGGCAAGGATGGGCATAGGAAGGCCAGGCAGAAACAGGAAGGCCTAGGCAAGGCTAGGTTTCCCTGGAGGAAAGCAGTCAAGTGTGGGCAGGTCAAGTGTGGACGTAGGCACTGGAGGGAGTGCAAGGCTAGGGAGGCAAGGCAGGGCAAGGCAAGGAAACTTTGGGGTCACCAAGGCAAGACAAATGAGAGGTACATTCAAAGACTGCTGGTACACAAAAGGGGCTAGGACAGACTTCTCTGTCTGGCCTTGATCTCATATGGGCCATCTCTAATCTGCACCTAATACACTTGGATTACCTGCTTTCCTTGGTATACAAAAGAACTGTCATTCTGGTCCTGAAGCGCAAAGGTGAAATGTGAATTTTATGTCCAAAATTCAAGACATGTAAGGATAGGTGCCAGAAGCAAGCTGCCAGGACAGATGGGTGTGCTTGCACGTGACCTCTTTTGGGCTTCCTCTCACATGCTCCTGAAATGCTGGAGGTACGTGAAAGCCTTGAGAGTCCTAGGAAAAGCAGGCAGGGCAGGGCACGATGAAGAAATGCAGCAAAAAGAGGGGTATTGAATTCCAGGTGGGGGACGAGTGAGCAAGGGAATGCAAGGCAAGGGAGAGGAGAGGTTCAAAGGGAACGCCAAGAAAAGTGGTGGCTTTGCCAGGCAAGACAAAGGAGAGGCAAGCAAGGCAATGAGAGTCCTAGAAGGAGAAGGAAATGAAAGATTGGAGCTGGACAAAGGGGAAGGGAAACTGGACAAAGTGGCAAGGGGGATGGGTGGTGCAAGGCACTGGACTGGTAGGAAGGGCAAGGGAAAGACATGGATAGGTCAGGAAGGAAGAGGAAAACAATGGCCAGGAATGACAAAGAAATGCAAGGTTGGATAGGAAAGGAAAGGCAAGGCAATGTAGGGAAGGGGTAGGCCAGACAATGGGTGTCTTAAGAGGAAAAGTATGCATAGCAAGGCCAAGAGAAAAGCGGTAAAGAAGTTAGCGTGGGGGATAGGTGAGTGTAGCTGAGAAAGAAAGAAAATGCCTCATTCCAGTTTGTATGTATGTATGTGTGTGTGAAGTTTGCAGGATGTAAAGCAGAAGAAAGCAGTGACTTGATGGTGGAGTGAATGGATGCTTTTGAATACACGTGGCAAGGTCCAAGCAAACTATTTGTCTTGGCACATCTGTGTCCCATAAACTTCTTAGTTTAGATTCAGACTGTAAGCGGGACAGAGAACACCCCTAAAATTACAGCTGAGCAAGAAAGCAGGTCGCATCAGCATGTTTTAAAGGAAGCAGTTTTTTTGTGTGAGAAGAAAATGGACATATGAGACTCCAGCAGTATCGACGTTCAGCTTAGAAGCAAAGTGCAATGATTCCGTACAAACTCTGAAAATGAAACGCAGCAATAAAAAGGCAATGGGACATGTCAGCGAAAGCTTTGTGGCCAAGCAGGGTGAGATGTTTGAAGCAGAACCACAGTTTGGTTTCACTAAGGATCCATCATGGTGGATTGCAAACATGTGCCAAGACAACACATATTCTGCAGCTGTTGCAGCTCTCCGCAGGAACACTAGCGCTTTCCCTTAGACTCTAAAATGCAGAGAAATGGCCTGCGCAGCGCAGAAGCTATTTGTGCTGCTTGTACACCTCTTCCAACCCCTCAGTGGAAACTATTGCGCCTGCCTTTAGACTCTGAGATCCAGAGAACACAATGGTAGAGGCAGTGGAGAATGGAAGGAGAGAGTGAAGTTTGATGAGTGAGTTTGATGTGACTTATGTGGAGCACGCAGAAAATGTAGCCCCGTACTGGTTTTTACACCTGGAGCCTATTTCTGTAAGACATTTCAGGTGGACATTTTTGATCAAGAAGCCAGAGTGAAAAAATTGACAGCAGGTCTCTCTGGGAAAGAAAAAGCAGCAAGGCGTCGTGTGCCATTTAAATGCTGCTATAAGAAGGGCATACTTTAGCAGCATCTCTCTTGACACTTCTATCTGTGTAATCTCTAGCTGCTTGGACACAGCGACACTGAAAATAATTGTACTGCAAATACCAAGTTACACAGGGAAAAAGGCTAGGTCAGCAAATGCCTTCTGTCCTGGCACATCTCTCAGTCAGAACTCCAGCTGAAAAATTTTGCTGTAATGATGGACTTTGCCACTTGGAGAGAATTTATATAGTTGGGAAGAAACATTCAAAGCCCTAGTGCATTTCGTCTATTTTACGGACTGCAAAGGCACTATGAAGGCCAGCCCTAGCTTTTTGTTGGACTTTTTCTTTTTGAGTAGCTGCTGGACGTTTTGAAGCGGTTTGGGATCTGCTAGAGTGCAAGGTAATACATAGAGTTTGAGGAAAGTGATATACACATTTTATATCTCCAGGGAGGTGGATGTAGTTCAGTGTGTGCGAGTTACATGTTGAGCAGCTGATCACACAGAAAAGAAGAGGCTGCGCTGCAATTGCCTTTTCATTTGCAGCTTATAAACTGCACAGCCCACAATGAAACAATTCCACTTCCTTCTGTGCTACATACAGGATCACATTCTCTCAGTCTCTAAGAGCCAGGACCCCCAGCGGAGCTCTTCCCTGCGCTGCTCCTACACCAATGAGGCCGGAGCCGCAAACAGCTTGGCTTTTTCCCTGGCACCGGCTGCCAGCGCTCATCAAAATAACCACACGATGGCGCTGTCGACTAACAAAAGAAGGAAACACACCGAGGCCAGCTCCAAAGGACAGAGCCGAGTTGGAAACGTCCCTGCTCTCAAATTAACTGTGCCAGGAAAAAAAGACTTTGCTGATCTTCCCCCTCCAAGTGTGCAAACACTTTTGCACCACACTCAAAGGGCAACACAAAATCCTCTGCCCTAACAAACATTTTCACTCTCGCAGAGTCCGGTAACAAACTCAAAGACATCCGCTCAACAAATGTGCCAGCTGAGAGAGAAAGTTCTTTGCTGCCTACAATTTCAACTTCACCCATCAAACAATGAACACACACCCTGCTATTAGCACTTTTCTTTTCTGCTCTACGCTCCTAAGCTTTCAGTCTCAGAGTCAAGATCCAAGCAGCATGGCAACAGGGACTACTCACACACTAAAGCTACAAGGACAAAAAGCTCAACAACTTGGTGTCTAGATTCCCACTGTCAGTTCAACAGCTCTAACCCACAGGGAAACCTCTTGGGAAAAACCTTTAAATTCACTGAGACCACCCAAAGTGCCCATCCAAACTTAATTTCTTTGCCAAAGAGAAGAACAAGAAGCTCATTTCAAGAGAAATGGCATCCCCTCCTCCAAAATCCAAAACATCCAGTGACTGATCCCATACAATGGTGGCAGAACACTCTTACTAGAGGCAGACAGCCTTCCAAAGATGGATACTGACTCAATGACTGTACAAATTGAGGGAGTGCTTCCAAATATGCCGGCACAAGAAGCTGCTGTCGTCCTTGAGCTGCGCGACACAGCTTCTTATCTGCACCTCCAACTCTGGGGCTACGTGCTTTCCTTCCCATGAGAAAGCATTGCCATTCTCCTTCAGGAACTTACCAAGCCAAGCTGTATGCCATGTCCTGTACTATGTCCAACAATGGCTCCTGCACAGAAGGGTCTACGACATAAATATCTTGCTGGACTATACCTCCTCATGGTACCTTTAACGCCTGCCCTATTACATTGTCACTATATCTTTTACTTGCCAAGGAAAGGCACTCAGAGTCACTTGGCCTTGCCTTGCCTTTGATGCTGTGGCTAGTCTACTCTTGTTTTGCTTGCTTGCTTATGTGTGCCTTGCCTGGCAAGACCTAGAAAGACCTTCCTTGCTTTGCTTTGCCTTGCCTACCGCTCTTTGCAATGCAAACCAAGTGTAGGCGCAATTGTAGGCGAGTCAAGGGAGAAACTGACAAGGCTGGAGCCATGAGGGGCAAGCAAATGGAGTGGTAGGTGAGAGAAGGCCCAGAACTTCTAGGCAAGGATGGGCATAGGAAGGCCAGGCAGAAACAGGAAGGCCTAGGCAAGGCTAGGTTTCCCTGGAGGAAAGCAGTCAAGTGTGGGCAGGTCAAGTGTGGACGTAGGCACTGGAGGGAGTGCAAGGCTAGGGAGGCAAGGCAGGGCAAGGCAAGGAAACTTTGGGGTCACCAAGGCAAGACAAATGAGAGGTACATTCAAAGACTGCTGGTACACAAAAGGGGCTAGGACAGACTTCTCTGTCTGGCCTTGATCTCATATGGGCCATCTCTAATCTGCACCTAATACACTTGGATTACCTGCTTTCCTTGGTATACAAAAGAACTGTCATTCTGGTCCTGAAGCGCAAAGGTGAAATGTGAATTTTATGTCCAAAATTCAAGACATGTAAGGATAGGTGCCAGAAGCAAGCTGCCAGGACAGATGGGTGTGCTTGCACGTGACCTCTTTTGGGCTTCCTCTCACATGCTCCTGAAATGCTGGAGGTACGTGAAAGCCTTGAGAGTCCTAGGAAAAGCAGGCAGGGCAAGGCACGATGAAGAAATGCAGCAAAAAGAGGGGTATTGAATTCCAGGTGGGGGACGAGTGAGCAAGGGAATGCAAGGCAAGGGAGAGGAGAGGTTCAAAGGGAACGCCAAGAAAAGTGGTGGCTTTGCCAGGCAAGACAAAGGAGAGGCAAGCAAGGCAATGAGAGTCCTAGAAGGAGAAGGAAATGAAAGATTGGAGCTGGACAAAGGGGAAGGGAAACTGGACAAAGTGGCAAGGGGGATGGGTGGTGCAAGGCACTGGACTGGTAGGAAGGGCAAGGGAAAGACATGGATAGGTCAGGAAGGAAGAGGAAAACAATGGCCAGGAATGACAAAGAAATGCAAGGTTGGATAGGAAAGGAAAGGCAAGGCAATGTAGGGAAGGGGTAGGCCAGACAATGGGTGTCTTAAGTGAAGCCATAAAATAGATAGCCTTCGAGAAATAATGGGTTAAAACATAGAATATGAAGGGAACATCTGGAAGTAATAAACACAACGACAGGAGGGAAAGAGAAGGATAAAAAAATCACCGGACTAAGCGTAATTTAAGCCGAAGCTAAAGCATGCCTAATGTCAATATGATAAGTTGGCCCTAGGAGGTTGGGAACTCGGCCAACTACACCGGGAAAGGACCAAATTTGGAAAGAAGTTCAAAAGTTTAAGGAGGAAGACTCCTCGGAGACCCTCGCCCACGATGAAGGCCGACCGGAACGACCCCCGAAAAGATCCTCAAAATAGAAGTTTCCGCCCACGCCCCGCCTACGGCACGCCCCATATGAATATGCATTGATATGATGTAATTCCAAACCTAAACTGTATAAAAGGCATGCTTTTGTTGTAAGACTTTGGAAAACTCCCTTTAGAGATTTCCCCAACGTGCACGTTGCTAATAAAATACCTCCTGTCTATCTGACTTAAACTGCGTCTCTTAGACAGTTATTTATCGCCTTTTGGGGCAAAATTCGGCATCAGTTCTGGCGACCCAGATGGGACGAAACAGGAGACTCAGACTTTGAGGGGTTCCCTCCGAAGAGCCGGTCCGGGGCCGGGACCCTCTGGGGCCCCTGACGGATTTTTGTCAGAAGAGACTCCCCTCCCGGACCAGCGCTCTTCGGCAGAGGAAGGATTCCCTGCATCTCCTGCTCCAATTAAGAGGTATTTTTAATTGTTTATTGGTTTTGGTTTAAAGCGCTTTATTGGGACACGGGGGTCAGACGTGACCACCGAAGGGTAAACCAGGGGACGCCCTGGTAAAAATCCCTAATTGGTACCATTTGTGTTCGATATCTCGGACATCATAGGTTTTGGTACTATTGGTGTTTGTCCCTAATTGGTACCATTTGTGTTCGATATCTCGGACATCATAGGTTTTGGTACTATTGGTGTTTGTCCCTAATTGGTACCATTTGTGTTCGATATCTCGGACATCATAGGTTTTGGTACTATTGGTGTTTGTCCCTAATTGGTACCATTTGTGTTCGATATCTCGGACATCATAGGTTTTGGTACCATTGGTGTTTGTATGTGTTTTGTGTGTTCGTTTTATGTGTTTGTTGCAAAGTTTTATAGGAGACATCTTGTCACTCTTTATGTAATAGATTGAAACGCGCATTGTGCTGTCTACGTGCCTTGAATTTGGGAAGCCGGTACTTCACAGTTTGAGGGCGACTTTTTTTTGTGACAAAACCTGGTAAAACAATTTTATTTTATAAGTGTGTGTTGTATGTGAGGGTGAGTGAGACGCAGCGTAGCTGCGAAGCGAGAGGGAGTCCTGCTCCGCATTTCCTGTTCTTCGCGAGAAGCCAGGTCGGAAACGGACTAAGCGATTGAGATTGTGTGCATGAAGTGTTAAAATATATCAGCATATCGTGGTTGCGAGAGAGGGACTGTTTCGGTTAACAGAAAACGCAGATACAGGGGATAGTCATGGGAGGTCAACAGAGTAAGGACGTAAATATGAAAACCCCCTTAGGGTGCATCCTAAAGCATTGGAAGGACCTGGGAGGGAGTCCGGGGTTGGAAGGAGGGCAGCCCATTAAAATCAGAGATTGACGGGAGAAAAAAAAACAGCCCTCAGGGACTAGATAGTCCACAGGGGTCAGGGAGCTACATGAATGCTGACAGCCCACCCACACTGGAGGTTGAGGGGGAGGAAGGCAGTGGGTCAGAAGCAGAGAGCCGAAGGGAGACACGTAGCATACCCGAGCTCAGTCCATATGGAGATAGCAACACCTCCAGAAATGGAGGCGTCTGTAGAATGGAAACCAGTGCACCAAGGACTGGGGATAAAAGCAATTCACCGGGAGGCGACGTCCCTAAATTGAGATACAGCAAGAAGAATGATAATGAGGCATGCGAAAGGGAGGCAGAGAGTAACTCACAGAAACTGAACATAGTAATTCAGATAGAGGATAAGAGAAGTGGAGGGGGAGTAGAGGATGAGAGGAACCGCAGCCCGGGACAGGATAAGAGCTGGCAGATACAAAAGAGGCGACAGACGCAGGATGAGAATCGGATGGATTGTGTGATAGAGATAGGAGAGGAAAATGAAGAGCAAGAAGGGGGAAAGAAGAAAGAGAAGAGAAAGAATAGGGAAAGCATTGAGGCACAGGAAGAAAATCCCGGGGAGGGGACCAGTCACTCGTATTACACCAGATCTGTGGCACGGGGGGAAGCAAAGCAAGGGGAGAAAGGGAATCGCACGATAGCTCCTCTCCGACAAGTTATGCCAATAGTAGGGGAAAAGACTAGAGTAAAGGTGCCATTCTCGACGAGTGATTTGAACAATTGGAGGGATGAGGCAAGGAACTTCAGGAGGAATCCAGAGGGAGTAGCAAAGAGGTTTGAACTAATGGCAAAGAACTTAGATATTGATTGGGAGGATATAGAAGTGATGTTGTCAGAGTTGACAGATACGGAAAGGGAACTCGTATTGGAAACGGGGAGGCGACATGCCCAACTATTATCGGGGAGACTAGAAGATAATTTTCCCAGCAGTAAACCAGAGTGGGACCCGGGCAACGCGGAACACTATCAACGGCTAGTGCAGTATAGAGCTAGGGGAGGGTAAAAAGGAATTAGACTTTTTGATTGATACGGGAGCAACCTTTTCGGTTTTAAATCAAGAATTTGTACCTAAAAGTGATGAATTTGTGCAAGTTGTGGGAGCAACAGGCCAACCAGAAAAGGCTTACTTTTGAAACCCATTAAATACAAAATTGGGAAGCAAATGGGAATTCATCAGTTCCTGTATTTACCAAATTCACCAAAACCCCTACTAGGGAGAGACTTATTGGAGAACTTGGGGGCCGTAATAAAGTTTAACAAAGACCAATTGGAGTTTCAAGTAAATGAAGAACAACTGATTACAGCTCTAAGCCTAACGATCAGTTGTGTGGAGCCTAAACCTGAAAGCCACAATTTCGAGCAAATCCTGAGCAAGATGTACCCATTGGTGTGGGCTACTGATATACCTGGAAAATCAAAACAAGCAGCACCGATTGTCGTTGAACTTAAAGCTGGGACAAAACCGGTGAGAAAGAAACAATACCCTCTGAGGATAGAAGATAGGAAAGGGATTGAGCCCACAATCAGAAGGTTTATGGAACTGGGGTTATTGGTAGAATGCGAATCAGATTTTAATACACCAATCCTGCCAGTCAAGAAACCTAATGGAACCTATAGGTTAGTCCAGGATCTGAGAGCAGTAAATGAAATAACTAAGGCATTGCATCCGGTAGTTGCTAACCCATACACGCTTTTGACCAGACTGAAGGAGAATTTGGCCTGGTTCACCGTATTAGATTTAAAAGACGCGTTCTTTTGCCTCCCCTTAGCTCTCGAGAGTCAAAAGATTTTTGCCTTTGAGTGGGAATCTGTAGATAGTGGAAGAAAGACCCAACTCACCTGGACAGTGTTGCCCCAAGGGTGGTGCAATTCCCCTACGATTTTTGGGAATCAGTTAGCCAAGGAACTAGAACAGTGGGAAAGGCCGCTGGGAGATGGCACCCTTCTGCAGTACGTAGACGACCTCCTAATAGCAACAGTGACAGAGGAAGAATGCATTGAATGGACCATTTCCTTGCTGAATTTCCTGGGTTTAAGTGGATATCGAGTCTCTCGACAGAAAGCACAGCTGGTACAGACACAAGTGGTGTACCTGGGATACGAAGTCTCCAGAGGACAGCGATCCCTGGGAGCAGCTAGGAAAGAGGCCATCTGCCAGATGCCCAAACCAGAGACGGTGAGAGATCTGCGCGCCTTTTTGGGGATGACAGGTTGGTGTCGGTTATGGATCTACCAGTACGGGATACTCGCTAAACCACTGTATGATTTGTTGAAGGAGGCTAAGAGCATCCTAGTTTGGACTCCCGAGGCAGAAGAAGCCTTCAAGAAGCTGAAGATGGAACTAATGAGAGCACCAGCCTTAGGTCTCCCAGACGTATCAAAACCATTCTGGCTGTTCTCCCACGAACGACAAGGGATGGCCTTAGGAGTCCTAGCACAGCAGCTGGGACCGCACAAGAGAGCTGTGGCCTACTTCTCTAACATAGAAGAGGCCAGGAAGCTCACGCTGGGCCAAAAGGTGACTGTACTAGTATCCCACACCGTGTCAGCTGTGCTGGAACAGAAAGGCAACCATTGGTTGTCGCCTTCCAGATTCCTAAAATACCAGGCCGTTCTGGCTGAATCAGATGACGTAACCATTCAGGTAACTAACATTGTGAACCCAGCTTCATTTCTAGAAGGAAGAGCCCCGGCAGAACCCATCGAACACGACTACCTGGAGACAATTGAAGCTGTCTATTCCAGTCGCCCGGACCTCAAAGAAGAGCCGTTCGAAGATGCGGACAACTGGTTCTCGGATGGCAGCAGCTTCGTGAAGCAAGGAGTAAGAATGGCTGGTTATGCGGTCACTACTACAGAAAGGGTAATTGAGTCGAACCCCTTACCCACAGGAACTTCAGCCCAGAAGGCAGAACTGATAGCTCTGACTCGAGCTCTGGAATTGGCAGAGAACATGCAAATCAATATATGGACAGACTCTAAATATGCCTTTTCTGTTGTACATGCTCATGGGGCCATCTGGAAAGAAAGAGGACTGTTGACTACACAAGAAAAAACAGTTAAACATGCAGAGGAGGTTCTGCGATTGCTAGAGGCGGTCCAACTCCCAGCTCAAGTGGCCATAATGCATTGTAAGGGACATCTGAAAGGCAATACTATTCCAGAAATAGGAAATAGAAAGGCAGATACAGAGGCCAAATTGGCTGCCACAAAGTCTAGGGAAGTGGGAATAATGGCCCTAATACCAGGAGACCTGGATATCAGTATCAAGCCAGATTACCAGGAATCAGACCATAAATGGATTCAAAGAAATAAGGGCAAAATATTAGAAAATGGTTGGGGTCAATTTGAAACAGGACAGTTAGTAGTACCAGGAAATGTGATGTGGCAGTTTGTAAAAGCAGAACATGAGAAGGCCCATTGGGGTTTGGATCCGCTTTACCAATATTTGCAAACCAGGATAGCAGGACCGAAATTATTTACTACTATAAAGCACGTAACATCCCAGTGCGAACGGTGCCTGAGAAATAACCCGAATACGGGAACCAAGATACACCAAGGAGCCATAAGTCGAGGTAAATTCCCAGGTGAAGTATGGCAAATTGATTTTTCTGAGCTCCCAAGAAAAGGGGGGGCTCCGATATTTGTTGGTATTAACTGATACATTTTCTGGGTGGCCTGAAGCATTCCCTTGCAGGACAAACAAGGAAAGAGAAGTGACCGAAATACTGTTGAATGAAATCATTCCGCGGTTTGGGGTACCGAAGAGTATTTCCTCGGATAGGGGTACACACTTCTGTGCGAAAGTGGTGAGAGCAATAAGCAAAGCATTATGGTATCAAGCCTTGCCTATTGCTCTGCTGAGGCTGAGAGTCAAACCAAGGTCAAAAGAGAAGCTAAGCCCATTCGAAATCCTGTATGGTAGACCTTATGCTATGCAAGTTGTAAACGGGGATGCCATAGGCCAAATCGGTAACCAGTACATTTATGATTATGTAATTACAGTGGGGAAACAATTGGATAAGAATGCTACCGTGGTAATAGAGCACCAACCTAAATAACCTGATTGTAAATTGCATCCGTTTAACCCCGGTGATTGGGTGTATGTTAAGAATCTTTTAGGAAAACCCCTACAAGAGAAGTGGGAAGGACCTTTCCAAGTGCTGCTGACTACCTTCACCGCGGTCCGGATCAAGGAGCGACCTACGTGGATTCATTACTCGCGGGTCAAGAAAGCTCCAGAGAGTAAACAAGAGGAACGGACATCATGACCTTGACTTCACCTCAAGCCCTTTCAACCCTGATCATTGGACTCTCGATAAGTATAGCTCTTCCCCGAGACTCTGACCCGATAGATCCATAGTCTCACGCACACCAGTGTATCCACCCGGAATGGGGAGAGAAGGGACCCTATTTCGAGGTATATGCCCTACGTAACAATCAGCCATACGCAAGTAAATTATGGCATCAATCTTCCATGGTAGCATACAAGGGAGACCAAATCCAAATTGGGTGTCGAGAGCTTGACTCAGTGGAAGGAAGAACAAAGCAGCTAGTATTGACAATTCGATCCTTGGGGAAGTCAGCATCCGAACATAACTTAATTACCTTTAGTCCGGTAAAAATGGGTAAGCCCACTATTTGGAGGCAGCAAAAGGGCCCAATTTCATGTCGGTGGAGTGATTTCCGGGAAGATCCAACCGGATCACAGCCCCAAAGACTTGCCCCAAGAAACCACTCCACCAGCGGAATGCAAACAATGTTTGGGCCAGTTATGATTATATCAAAAATAAGTGGCAATCGGTTAGCACAGAAGCATGTATTCCTAGAGGACAGCTAGGTTATGTTTGCGAAAACGCTGTAGTAGAGGCAGAAGATTTATGCTTAGATGCTGAGAATAGAGTGTGCACCTTTGAAGTGCTTTTGCGTAATCGAACACAGTCACAAGTTTACTATATAGGGAATGGGTGTGCTTGCGTACGGACAGCCTGTGACAATGTCACTATAGATAATTGCCAAGAGGAAACTAACAATACTAACTTTTGTGTATGCAACTTTACCAAAATAGTGGGTTGCGATTTTCATTATACTGTCCCAATAACTACTCAACAGCTAATTAACACAGATTTTAACCTGTATCGAGAAATACCAGAATTGCAAATAGGGATGGATGTCAAAATTCTCAAAGCAATGCTCGCACACCCCAAAGTAAAGGAATTGGTGCAAAGAGTGAATCAAACAACTACACGGATGGTATGGCAGGTAGAACATGATTCAGAAAGAATAAAGAATGTCCTCACCGAAGTAGAACAAGTAGGCCAGCATCATTGGTGGGATATCTTCACAGGATTTTCCCCAACAGCCACACAGGTTTTCAATTACCTGGTGCCCCCAATGATATTGGTAGTTAGAGCCTTGTTGGTTTTAACTTTTACAAATATTTTTATGTGGTGGAAGCTAAGGATCATAATGAAAAGGACCCAAATGGTTTGGGCTATGGTACGAGCGCATCAGCGCTCTTAGGATTAGACATCAGCACTCTTAGGATCAGACCTTGACGAAAGAATTCGTAAGTCATAAGAAAAGGGGGGAATGAAGCCATAAAATAGATAGCCTTCGAGAAATAATGGGTTAAAACATAGAATATGAAGGGAACATCTGGAAGTAATAAACACAACGACAGGAGGGAAAGAGAAGGATAAAAAAATCACCGGACTAAGCGTAATTTAAGCCGAAGCTAAAGCATGCCTAATGTCAATATGATAAGTTGGCCCTAGGAGGTTGGGAACTCGGCCAACTACACCGGGAAAGGACCAAATTTGGAAAGAAGTTCAAAAGTTTAAGGAGGAAGACTCCTCGGAGACCCTCGCCCACGATGAAGGCCGACCGGAACGACCCCCGAAAAGATCCTCAAAATAGAAGTTTCCGCCCACGCCCCGCCTACGGCACGCCCCATATGAATATGCATTGATATGATGTAATTCCAAACCTAAACTGTATAAAAGGCATGCTTTTGTTGTAAGACTTTGGAAAACTCCCTTTAGAGATTTCCCCAACGTGCACGTTGCTAATAAAATACCTCCTGTCTATCTGACTTAAACTGCGTCTCTTAGACAGTTATTTATCGCCTTTTGGGGAAAAATTCGGCATCATAAGAGGAAAAGTATGCATAGCAAGGCCAAGAGAAAAGCGGTAAAGAAGTTAGCGTGGGGGATAGGTGAGTGTAGCTGAGAAAGAAAGAAAATGCCTCATTCCAGTTTGTATGTATGTATGTGTGTGTGAAGTTTGCAGGATGTAAAGCAGAAGAAAGCAGTGACTTGATGGTGGAGTGAATGGATGCTTTTGAATACACGTGGCAAGGTCCAAGCAAACTATTTGTCTTGGCACATCTGTGTCCCATAAACTTCTTAGTTTAGATTCAGACTGTAAGCGGGACAGAGAACACCCCTAAAATTACAGCTGAGCAAGAAAGCAGGTCGCATCAGCATGTTTTAAAGGAAGCAGTTTTTTTGTGTGAGAAGAAAATGGACATATGAGACTCCAGCAGTATCGACGTTCAGCTTAGAAGCAAAGTGCAATGATTCCGTACAAACTCTGAAAATGAAACGCAGCAATAAAAAGGCAATGGGACATGTCAGCGAAAGCTTTGTGGCCAAGCAGGGTGAGATGTTTGAAGCAGAACCACAGTTTGGTTTCACTAAGGATCCATCATGGTGGATTGCAAACATGTGCCAAGACAACACATATTCTGCAGCTGTTGCAGCTCTCCGCAGGAACACTAGCGCTTTCCCTTAGACTCTAAAATGCAGAGAAATGGCCTGCGCAGCGCAGAAGCTATTTGTGCTGCTTGTACACCTCTTCCAACCCCTCAGTGGAAACTATTGCGCCTGCCTTTAGACTCTGAGATCCAGAGAACACAATGGTAGAGGCAGTGGAGAATGGAAGGAGAGAGTGAAGTTTGATGAGTGAGTTTGATGTGACTTATGTGGAGCACGCAGAAAATGTAGCCCCGTACTGGTTTTTACACCTGGAGCCTATTTCTGTAAGACATTTCAGGTGGACATTTTTGATCAAGAAGCCAGAGTGAAAAAATTGACAGCAGGTCTCTCTGGGAAAGAAAAAGCAGCAAGGCGTCGTGTGCCATTTAAATGCTGCTATAAGAAGGGCATACTTTAGCAGCATCTCTCTTGACACTTCTATCTGTGTAATCTCTAGCTGCTTGGACACAGCGACACTGAAAATAATTGTACTGCAAATACCAAGTTACACAGGGAAAAAGGCTAGGTCAGCAAATGCCTTCTGTCCTGGCACATCTCTCAGTCAGAACTCCAGCTGAAAAATTTTGCTGTAATGATGGACTTTGCCACTTGGAGAGAATTTATATAGTTGGGAAGAAACATTCAAAGCCCTAGTGCATTTCGTCTATTTTACGGACTGCAAAGGCACTATGAAGGCCAGCCCTAGCTTTTTGTTGGACTTTTTCTTTTTGAGTAGCTGCTGGACGTTTTGAAGCGGTTTGGGATCTGCTAGAGTGCAAGGTAATACATAGAGTTTGAGGAAAGTGATATACACATTTTATATCTCCAGGGAGGTGGATGTAGTTCAGTGTGTGCGAGTTACATGTTGAGCAGCTGATCACACAGAAAAGAAGAGGCTGCGCTGCAATTGCCTTTTCATTTGCAGCTTATAAACTGCACAGCCCACAATGAAACAATTCCACTTCCTTCTGTGCTACATACAGGATCACATTCTCTCAGTCTCTAAGAGCCAGGACCCCCAGCGGAGCTCTTCCCTGCGCTGCTCCTACACCAATGAGGCCGGAGCCGCAAACAGCTTGGCTTTTTCCCTGGCACCGGCTGCCAGCGCTCATCAAAATAACCACACGATGGCGCTGTCGACTAACAAAAGAAGGAAACACACCGAGGCCAGCTCCAAAGGACAGAGCCGAGTTGGAAACGTCCCTGCTCTCAAATTAACTGTGCCAGGAAAAAAAGACTTTGCTGATCTTCCCCCTCCAAGTGTGCAAACACTTTTGCACCACACTCAAAGGGCAACACAAAATCCTCTGCCCTAACAAACATTTTCACTCTCGCAGAGTCCGGTAACAAACTCAAAGACATCCGCTCAACAAATGTGCCAGCTGAGAGAGAAAGTTCTTTGCTGCCTACAATTTCAACTTCACCCATCAAACAATGAACACACACCCTGCTATTAGCACTTTTCTTTTCTGCTCTACGCTCCTAAGCTTTCAGTCTCAGAGTCAAGATCCAAGCAGCATGGCAACAGGGACTACTCACACACTAAAGCTACAAGGACAAAAAGCTCAACAACTTGGTGTCTAGATTCCCACTGTCAGTTCAACAGCTCTAACCCACAGGGAAACCTCTTGGGAAAAACCTTTAAATTCACTGAGACCACCCAAAGTGCCCATCCAAACTTAATTTCTTTGCCAAAGAGAAGAACAAGAAGCTCATTTCAAGAGAAATGGCATCCCCTCCTCCAAAATCCAAAACATCCAGTGACTGATCCCATACAATGGTGGCAGAACACTCTTACTAGAGGCAGACAGCCTTCCAAAGATGGATACTGACTCAATGACTGTACAAATTGAGGGAGTGCTTCCAAATATGCCGGCACAAGAAGCTGCTGTCGTCCTTGAGCTGCGCGACACAGCTTCTTATCTGCACCTCCAACTCTGGGGCTACGTGCTTTCCTTCCCATGAGAAAGCATTGCCATTCTCCTTCAGGAACTTACCAAGCCAAGCTGTATGCCATGTCCTGTACTATGTCCAACAATGGCTCCTGCACAGAAGGGTCTACGACATAAATATCTTGCTGGACTATACCTCCTCATGGTACCTTTAACGCCTGCCCTATTACATTGTCACTATATCTTTTACTTGCCAAGGAAAGGCACTCAGAGTCACTTGGCCTTGCCTTGCCTTTGATGCTGTGGCTAGTCTACTCTTGTTTTGCTTGCTTGCTTATGTGTGCCTTGCCTGGCAAGACCTAGAAAGACCTTCCTTGCTTTGCTTTGCCTTGCCTACCGCTCTTTGCAATGCAAACCAAGTGTAGGCGCAATTGTAGGCGAGTCAAGGGAGAAACTGACAAGGCTGGAGCCATGAGGGGCAAGCAAATGGAGTGGTAGGTGAGAGAAGGCCCAGAACTTCTAGGCAAGGATGGGCATAGGAAGGCCAGGCAGAAACAGGAAGGCCTAGGCAAGGCTAGGTTTCCCTGGAGGAAAGCAGTCAAGTGTGGGCAGGTCAAGTGTGGACGTAGGCACTGGAGGGAGTGCAAGGCTAGGGAGGCAAGGCAGGGCAAGGCAAGGAAACTTTGGGGTCACCAAGGCAAGACAAATGAGAGGTACATTCAAAGACTGCTGGTACACAAAAGGGGCTAGGACAGACTTCTCTGTCTGGCCTTGATCTCATATGGGCCATCTCTAATCTGCACCTAATACACTTGGATTACCTGCTTTCCTTGGTATACAAAAGAACTGTCATTCTGGTCCTGAAGCGCAAAGGTGAAATGTGAATTTTATGTCCAAAATTCAAGACATGTAAGGATAGGTGCCAGAAGCAAGCTGCCAGGACAGATGGGTGTGCTTGCACGTGACCTCTTTTGGGCTTCCTCTCACATGCTCCTGAAATGCTGGAGGTACGTGAAAGCCTTGAGAGTCCTAGGAAAAGCAGGCAGGGCAAGGCACGATGAAGAAATGCAGCAAAAAGAGGGGTATTGAATTCCAGGTGGGGGACGAGTGAGCAAGGGAATGCAAGGCAAGGGAGAGGAGAGGTTCAAAGGGAACGCCAAGAAAAGTGGTGGCTTTGCCAGGCAAGACAAAGGAGAGGCAAGCAAGGCAATGAGAGTCCTAGAAGGAGAAGGAAATGAAAGATTGGAGCTGGACAAAGGGGAAGGGAAACTGGACAAAGTGGCAAGGGGGATGGGTGGTGCAAGGCACTGGACTGGTAGGAAGGGCAAGGGAAAGACATGGATAGGTCAGGAAGGAAGAGGAAAACAATGGCCAGGAATGACAAAGAAATGCAAGGTTGGATAGGAAAGGAAAGGCAAGGCAATGTAGGGAAGGGGTAGGCCAGACAATGGGTGTCTTAAGTGAAGCCATAAAATAGATAGCCTTCGAGAAATAATGGGTTAAAACATAGAATATGAAGGGAACATCTGGAAGTAATAAACACAACGACAGGAGGGAAAGAGAAGGATAAAAAAATCACCGGACTAAGCGTAATTTAAGCCGAAGCTAAAGCATGCCTAATGTCAATATGATAAGTTGGCCCTAGGAGGTTGGGAACTCGGCCAACTACACCGGGAAAGGACCAAATTTGGAAAGAAGTTCAAAAGTTTAAGGAGGAAGACTCCTCGGAGACCCTCGCCCACGATGAAGGCCGACCGGAACGACCCCCGAAAAGATCCTCAAAATAGAAGTTTCCGCCCACGCCCCGCCTACGGCACGCCCCATATGAATATGCATTGATATGATGTAATTCCAAACCTAAACTGTATAAAAGGCATGCTTTTGTTGTAAGACTTTGGAAAACTCCCTTTAGAGATTTCCCCAACGTGCACGTTGCTAATAAAATACCTCCTGTCTATCTGACTTAAACTGCGTCTCTTAGACAGTTATTTATCGCCTTTTGGGGCAAAATTCGGCATCAGTTCTGGCGACCCAGATGGGACGAAACAGGAGACTCAGACTTTGAGGGGTTCCCTCCGAAGAGCCGGTCCGGGGCCGGGACCCTCTGGGGCCCCTGACGGATTTTTGTCAGAAGAGACTCCCCTCCCGGACCAGCGCTCTTCGGCAGAGGAAGGATTCCCTGCATCTCCTGCTCCAATTAAGAGGTATTTTTAATTGTTTATTGGTTTTGGTTTAAAGCGCTTTATTGGGACACGGGGGTCAGACGTGACCACCGAAGGGTAAACCAGGGGACGCCCTGGTAAAAATCCCTAATTGGTACCATTTGTGTTCGATATCTCGGACATCATAGGTTTTGGTACTATTGGTGTTTGTCCCTAATTGGTACCATTTGTGTTCGATATCTCGGACATCATAGGTTTTGGTACTATTGGTGTTTGTCCCTAATTGGTACCATTTGTGTTCGATATCTCGGACATCATAGGTTTTGGTACTATTGGTGTTTGTCCCTAATTGGTACCATTTGTGTTCGATATCTCGGACATCATAGGTTTTGGTACCATTGGTGTTTGTATGTGTTTTGTGTGTTCGTTTTATGTGTTTGTTGCAAAGTTTTATAGGAGACATCTTGTCACTCTTTATGTAATAGATTGAAACGCGCATTGTGCTGTCTACGTGCCTTGAATTTGGGAAGCCGGTACTTCACAGTTTGAGGGCGACTTTTTTTTGTGACAAAACCTGGTAAAACAATTTTATTTTATAAGTGTGTGTTGTATGTGAGGGTGAGTGAGACGCAGCGTAGCTGCGAAGCGAGAGGGAGTCCTGCTCCGCATTTCCTGTTCTTCGCGAGAAGCCAGGTCGGAAACGGACTAAGCGATTGAGATTGTGTGCATGAAGTGTTAAAATATATCAGCATATCGTGGTTGCGAGAGAGGGACTGTTTCGGTTAACAGAAAACGCAGATACAGGGGATAGTCATGGGAGGTCAACAGAGTAAGGACGTAAATATGAAAACCCCCTTAGGGTGCATCCTAAAGCATTGGAAGGACCTGGGAGGGAGTCCGGGGTTGGAAGGAGGGCAGCCCATTAAAATCAGAGATTGACGGGAGAAAAAAAAACAGCCCTCAGGGACTAGATAGTCCACAGGGGTCAGGGAGCTACATGAATGCTGACAGCCCACCCACACTGGAGGTTGAGGGGGAGGAAGGCAGTGGGTCAGAAGCAGAGAGCCGAAGGGAGACACGTAGCATACCCGAGCTCAGTCCATATGGAGATAGCAACACCTCCAGAAATGGAGGCGTCTGTAGAATGGAAACCAGTGCACCAAGGACTGGGGATAAAAGCAATTCACCGGGAGGCGACGTCCCTAAATTGAGATACAGCAAGAAGAATGATAATGAGGCATGCGAAAGGGAGGCAGAGAGTAACTCACAGAAACTGAACATAGTAATTCAGATAGAGGATAAGAGAAGTGGAGGGGGAGTAGAGGATGAGAGGAACCGCAGCCCGGGACAGGATAAGAGCTGGCAGATACAAAAGAGGCGACAGACGCAGGATGAGAATCGGATGGATTGTGTGATAGAGATAGGAGAGGAAAATGAAGAGCAAGAAGGGGGAAAGAAGAAAGAGAAGAGAAAGAATAGGGAAAGCATTGAGGCACAGGAAGAAAATCCCGGGGAGGGGACCAGTCACTCGTATTACACCAGATCTGTGGCACGGGGGGAAGCAAAGCAAGGGGAGAAAGGGAATCGCACGATAGCTCCTCTCCGACAAGTTATGCCAATAGTAGGGGAAAAGACTAGAGTAAAGGTGCCATTCTCGACGAGTGATTTGAACAATTGGAGGGATGAGGCAAGGAACTTCAGGAGGAATCCAGAGGGAGTAGCAAAGAGGTTTGAACTAATGGCAAAGAACTTAGATATTGATTGGGAGGATATAGAAGTGATGTTGTCAGAGTTGACAGATACGGAAAGGGAACTCGTATTGGAAACGGGGAGGCGACATGCCCAACTATTATCGGGGAGACTAGAAGATAATTTTCCCAGCAGTAAACCAGAGTGGGACCCGGGCAACGCGGAACACTATCAACGGCTAGTGCAGTATAGAGCTAGGGGAGGGTAAAAAGGAATTAGACTTTTTGATTGATACGGGAGCAACCTTTTCGGTTTTAAATCAAGAATTTGTACCTAAAAGTGATGAATTTGTGCAAGTTGTGGGAGCAACAGGCCAACCAGAAAAGGCTTACTTTTGAAACCCATTAAATACAAAATTGGGAAGCAAATGGGAATTCATCAGTTCCTGTATTTACCAAATTCACCAAAACCCCTACTAGGGAGAGACTTATTGGAGAACTTGGGGGCCGTAATAAAGTTTAACAAAGACCAATTGGAGTTTCAAGTAAATGAAGAACAACTGATTACAGCTCTAAGCCTAACGATCAGTTGTGTGGAGCCTAAACCTGAAAGCCACAATTTCGAGCAAATCCTGAGCAAGATGTACCCATTGGTGTGGGCTACTGATATACCTGGAAAATCAAAACAAGCAGCACCGATTGTCGTTGAACTTAAAGCTGGGACAAAACCGGTGAGAAAGAAACAATACCCTCTGAGGATAGAAGATAGGAAAGGGATTGAGCCCACAATCAGAAGGTTTATGGAACTGGGGTTATTGGTAGAATGCGAATCAGATTTTAATACACCAATCCTGCCAGTCAAGAAACCTAATGGAACCTATAGGTTAGTCCAGGATCTGAGAGCAGTAAATGAAATAACTAAGGCATTGCATCCGGTAGTTGCTAACCCATACACGCTTTTGACCAGACTGAAGGAGAATTTGGCCTGGTTCACCGTATTAGATTTAAAAGACGCGTTCTTTTGCCTCCCCTTAGCTCTCGAGAGTCAAAAGATTTTTGCCTTTGAGTGGGAATCTGTAGATAGTGGAAGAAAGACCCAACTCACCTGGACAGTGTTGCCCCAAGGGTGGTGCAATTCCCCTACGATTTTTGGGAATCAGTTAGCCAAGGAACTAGAACAGTGGGAAAGGCCGCTGGGAGATGGCACCCTTCTGCAGTACGTAGACGACCTCCTAATAGCAACAGTGACAGAGGAAGAATGCATTGAATGGACCATTTCCTTGCTGAATTTCCTGGGTTTAAGTGGATATCGAGTCTCTCGACAGAAAGCACAGCTGGTACAGACACAAGTGGTGTACCTGGGATACGAAGTCTCCAGAGGACAGCGATCCCTGGGAGCAGCTAGGAAAGAGGCCATCTGCCAGATGCCCAAACCAGAGACGGTGAGAGATCTGCGCGCCTTTTTGGGGATGACAGGTTGGTGTCGGTTATGGATCTACCAGTACGGGATACTCGCTAAACCACTGTATGATTTGTTGAAGGAGGCTAAGAGCATCCTAGTTTGGACTCCCGAGGCAGAAGAAGCCTTCAAGAAGCTGAAGATGGAACTAATGAGAGCACCAGCCTTAGGTCTCCCAGACGTATCAAAACCATTCTGGCTGTTCTCCCACGAACGACAAGGGATGGCCTTAGGAGTCCTAGCACAGCAGCTGGGACCGCACAAGAGAGCTGTGGCCTACTTCTCTAACATAGAAGAGGCCAGGAAGCTCACGCTGGGCCAAAAGGTGACTGTACTAGTATCCCACACCGTGTCAGCTGTGCTGGAACAGAAAGGCAACCATTGGTTGTCGCCTTCCAGATTCCTAAAATACCAGGCCGTTCTGGCTGAATCAGATGACGTAACCATTCAGGTAACTAACATTGTGAACCCAGCTTCATTTCTAGAAGGAAGAGCCCCGGCAGAACCCATCGAACACGACTACCTGGAGACAATTGAAGCTGTCTATTCCAGTCGCCCGGACCTCAAAGAAGAGCCGTTCGAAGATGCGGACAACTGGTTCTCGGATGGCAGCAGCTTCGTGAAGCAAGGAGTAAGAATGGCTGGTTATGCGGTCACTACTACAGAAAGGGTAATTGAGTCGAACCCCTTACCCACAGGAACTTCAGCCCAGAAGGCAGAACTGATAGCTCTGACTCGAGCTCTGGAATTGGCAGAGAACATGCAAATCAATATATGGACAGACTCTAAATATGCCTTTTCTGTTGTACATGCTCATGGGGCCATCTGGAAAGAAAGAGGACTGTTGACTACACAAGAAAAAACAGTTAAACATGCAGAGGAGGTTCTGCGATTGCTAGAGGCGGTCCAACTCCCAGCTCAAGTGGCCATAATGCATTGTAAGGGACATCTGAAAGGCAATACTATTCCAGAAATAGGAAATAGAAAGGCAGATACAGAGGCCAAATTGGCTGCCACAAAGTCTAGGGAAGTGGGAATAATGGCCCTAATACCAGGAGACCTGGATATCAGTATCAAGCCAGATTACCAGGAATCAGACCATAAATGGATTCAAAGAAATAAGGGCAAAATATTAGAAAATGGTTGGGGTCAATTTGAAACAGGACAGTTAGTAGTACCAGGAAATGTGATGTGGCAGTTTGTAAAAGCAGAACATGAGAAGGCCCATTGGGGTTTGGATCCGCTTTACCAATATTTGCAAACCAGGATAGCAGGACCGAAATTATTTACTACTATAAAGCACGTAACATCCCAGTGCGAACGGTGCCTGAGAAATAACCCGAATACGGGAACCAAGATACACCAAGGAGCCATAAGTCGAGGTAAATTCCCAGGTGAAGTATGGCAAATTGATTTTTCTGAGCTCCCAAGAAAAGGGGGGGCTCCGATATTTGTTGGTATTAACTGATACATTTTCTGGGTGGCCTGAAGCATTCCCTTGCAGGACAAACAAGGAAAGAGAAGTGACCGAAATACTGTTGAATGAAATCATTCCGCGGTTTGGGGTACCGAAGAGTATTTCCTCGGATAGGGGTACACACTTCTGTGCGAAAGTGGTGAGAGCAATAAGCAAAGCATTATGGTATCAAGCCTTGCCTATTGCTCTGCTGAGGCTGAGAGTCAAACCAAGGTCAAAAGAGAAGCTAAGCCCATTCGAAATCCTGTATGGTAGACCTTATGCTATGCAAGTTGTAAACGGGGATGCCATAGGCCAAATCGGTAACCAGTACATTTATGATTATGTAATTACAGTGGGGAAACAATTGGATAAGAATGCTACCGTGGTAATAGAGCACCAACCTAAATAACCTGATTGTAAATTGCATCCGTTTAACCCCGGTGATTGGGTGTATGTTAAGAATCTTTTAGGAAAACCCCTACAAGAGAAGTGGGAAGGACCTTTCCAAGTGCTGCTGACTACCTTCACCGCGGTCCGGATCAAGGAGCGACCTACGTGGATTCATTACTCGCGGGTCAAGAAAGCTCCAGAGAGTAAACAAGAGGAACGGACATCATGACCTTGACTTCACCTCAAGCCCTTTCAACCCTGATCATTGGACTCTCGATAAGTATAGCTCTTCCCCGAGACTCTGACCCGATAGATCCATAGTCTCACGCACACCAGTGTATCCACCCGGAATGGGGAGAGAAGGGACCCTATTTCGAGGTATATGCCCTACGTAACAATCAGCCATACGCAAGTAAATTATGGCATCAATCTTCCATGGTAGCATACAAGGGAGACCAAATCCAAATTGGGTGTCGAGAGCTTGACTCAGTGGAAGGAAGAACAAAGCAGCTAGTATTGACAATTCGATCCTTGGGGAAGTCAGCATCCGAACATAACTTAATTACCTTTAGTCCGGTAAAAATGGGTAAGCCCACTATTTGGAGGCAGCAAAAGGGCCCAATTTCATGTCGGTGGAGTGATTTCCGGGAAGATCCAACCGGATCACAGCCCCAAAGACTTGCCCCAAGAAACCACTCCACCAGCGGAATGCAAACAATGTTTGGGCCAGTTATGATTATATCAAAAATAAGTGGCAATCGGTTAGCACAGAAGCATGTATTCCTAGAGGACAGCTAGGTTATGTTTGCGAAAACGCTGTAGTAGAGGCAGAAGATTTATGCTTAGATGCTGAGAATAGAGTGTGCACCTTTGAAGTGCTTTTGCGTAATCGAACACAGTCACAAGTTTACTATATAGGGAATGGGTGTGCTTGCGTACGGACAGCCTGTGACAATGTCACTATAGATAATTGCCAAGAGGAAACTAACAATACTAACTTTTGTGTATGCAACTTTACCAAAATAGTGGGTTGCGATTTTCATTATACTGTCCCAATAACTACTCAACAGCTAATTAACACAGATTTTAACCTGTATCGAGAAATACCAGAATTGCAAATAGGGATGGATGTCAAAATTCTCAAAGCAATGCTCGCACACCCCAAAGTAAAGGAATTGGTGCAAAGAGTGAATCAAACAACTACACGGATGGTATGGCAGGTAGAACATGATTCAGAAAGAATAAAGAATGTCCTCACCGAAGTAGAACAAGTAGGCCAGCATCATTGGTGGGATATCTTCACAGGATTTTCCCCAACAGCCACACAGGTTTTCAATTACCTGGTGCCCCCAATGATATTGGTAGTTAGAGCCTTGTTGGTTTTAACTTTTACAAATATTTTTATGTGGTGGAAGCTAAGGATCATAATGAAAAGGACCCAAATGGTTTGGGCTATGGTACGAGCGCATCAGCGCTCTTAGGATTAGACATCAGCACTCTTAGGATCAGACCTTGACGAAAGAATTCGTAAGTCATAAGAAAAGGGGGGAATGAAGCCATAAAATAGATAGCCTTCGAGAAATAATGGGTTAAAACATAGAATATGAAGGGAACATCTGGAAGTAATAAACACAACGACAGGAGGGAAAGAGAAGGATAAAAAAATCACCGGACTAAGCGTAATTTAAGCCGAAGCTAAAGCATGCCTAATGTCAATATGATAAGTTGGCCCTAGGAGGTTGGGAACTCGGCCAACTACACCGGGAAAGGACCAAATTTGGAAAGAAGTTCAAAAGTTTAAGGAGGAAGACTCCTCGGAGACCCTCGCCCACGATGAAGGCCGACCGGAACGACCCCCGAAAAGATCCTCAAAATAGAAGTTTCCGCCCACGCCCCGCCTACGGCACGCCCCATATGAATATGCATTGATATGATGTAATTCCAAACCTAAACTGTATAAAAGGCATGCTTTTGTTGTAAGACTTTGGAAAACTCCCTTTAGAGATTTCCCCAACGTGCACGTTGCTAATAAAATACCTCCTGTCTATCTGACTTAAACTGCGTCTCTTAGACAGTTATTTATCGCCTTTTGGGGAAAAATTCGGCATCATAAGAGGAAAAGTATGCATAGCAAGGCCAAGAGAAAAGCGGTAAAGAAGTTAGCGTGGGGGATAGGTGAGTGTAGCTGAGAAAGAAAGAAAATGCCTCATTCCAGTTTGTATGTATGTATGTGTGTGTGAAGTTTGCAGGATGTAAAGCAGAAGAAAGCAGTGACTTGATGGTGGAGTGAATGGATGCTTTTGAATACACGTGGCAAGGTCCAAGCAAACTATTTGTCTTGGCACATCTGTGTCCCATAAACTTCTTAGTTTAGATTCAGACTGTAAGCGGGACAGAGAACACCCCTAAAATTACAGCTGAGCAAGAAAGCAGGTCGCATCAGCATGTTTTAAAGGAAGCAGTTTTTTTGTGTGAGAAGAAAATGGACATATGAGACTCCAGCAGTATCGACGTTCAGCTTAGAAGCAAAGTGCAATGATTCCGTACAAACTCTGAAAATGAAACGCAGCAATAAAAAGGCAATGGGACATGTCAGCGAAAGCTTTGTGGCCAAGCAGGGTGAGATGTTTGAAGCAGAACCACAGTTTGGTTTCACTAAGGATCCATCATGGTGGATTGCAAACATGTGCCAAGACAACACATATTCTGCAGCTGTTGCAGCTCTCCGCTTTCCCTTAGACTCTAAAATGCAGAGAAATGGCCTGCGCAGCGCAGAAGCTATTTGTGCTGCTTGTACACCTCTTCCAACCCCTCAGTGGAAACTATTGCGCCTGCCTTTAGACTCTGAGATCCAGAGAACACAATGGTAGAGGCAGTGGAGAATGGAAGGAGAGAGTGAAGTTTGATGAGTGAGTTTGATGTGACTTATGTGGAGCACGCAGAAAATGTAGCCCCGTACTGGTTTTTACACCTGGAGCCTATTTCTGTAAGACATTTCAGGTGGACATTTTTGATCAAGAAGCCAGAGTGAAAAAATTGACAGCAGGTCTCTCTGGGAAAGAAAAAGCAGCAAGGCGTCGTGTGCCATTTAAATGCTGCTATAAGAAGGGCATACTTTAGCAGCATCTCTCTTGACACTTCTATCTGTGTAATCTCTAGCTGCTTGGACACAGCGACACTGAAAATAATTGTACTGCAAATACCAAGTTACACAGGGAAAAAGGCTAGGTCAGCAAATGCCTTCTGTCCTGGCACATCTCTCAGTCAGAACTCCAGCTGAAAAATTTTGCTGTAATGATGGACTTTGCCACTTGGAGAGAATTTATATAGTTGGGAAGAAACATTCAAAGCCCTAGTGCATTTCGTCTATTTTACGGACTGCAAAGGCACTATGAAGGCCAGCCCTAGCTTTTTGTTGGACTTTTTCTTTTTGAGTAGCTGCTGGACGTTTTGAAGCGGTTTGGGATCTGCTAGAGTGCAAGGTAATACATAGAGTTTGAGGAAAGTGATATACACATTTTATATCTCCAGGGAGGTGGATGTAGTTCAGTGTGTGCGAGTTACATGTTGAGCAGCTGATCACACAGAAAAGAAGAGGCTGCGCTGCAATTGCCTTTTCATTTGCAGCTTATAAACTGCACAGCCCACAATGAAACAATTCCACTTCCTTCTGTGCTACATACAGGATCACATTCTCTCAGTCTCTAAGAGCCAGGACCCCCAGCGGAGCTCTTCCCTGCGCTGCTCCTACACCAATGAGGCCGGAGCCGCAAACAGCTTGGCTTTTTCCCTGGCACCGGCTGCCAGCGCTCATCAAAATAACCACACGATGGCGCTGTCGACTAACAAAAGAAGGAAACACACCGAGGCCAGCTCCAAAGGACAGAGCCGAGTTGGAAACGTCCCTGCTCTCAAATTAACTGTGCCAGGAAAAAAAGACTTTGCTGATCTTCCCCCTCCAAGTGTGCAAACACTTTTGCACCACACTCAAAGGGCAACACGAAATCCTCTGCCCTAACAAACATTTTCACTCTCGCAGAGTCCGGTAACAAACTCAAAGACATCCGCTCAACAAATGTGCCAGCTGAGAGAGAAAGTTCTTTGCTGCCTACAATTTCAACTTCACCCATCAAACAATGAACACACACCCTGCTATTAGCACTTTTCTTTTCTGCTCTACGCTCCTAAGCTTTCAGTCTCAGAGTCAAGATCCAAGCAGCATGGCAACAGGGACTACTCACACACTAAAGCTACAAGGACAAAAAGCTCAACAACTTGGTGTCTAGATTCCCACTGTCAGTTCAACAGCTCTAACCCACAGGGAAACCTCTTGGGAAAAACCTTTAAATTCACTGAGACCACCCAAAGTGCCCATCCAAACTTAATTTCTTTGCCAAAGCGAATAACAAGAAGCTCATTTCAAGAGAAATGGCATCCCCTCCTCCAAAATCCAAAACATCCAGTGACTGATCCCATACAATGGTGTCAGAACACTCTTACTAGAGGCAGACAGCCTTCCAAAGATGGATACTGACTCAATGACTGTACAAATTGAGGGAGTGCTTCCAAATATGCCGGCACAAGAAGCTGCTGTCGTCCTTGAGCTGCGCGACACAGCTTCTTATCTGCACCTCCAACTCTGGGGCTACGTGCTTTCCTTCCCATGAGAAAGCATTGCCATTCTCCTTCAGGAACTTACCAAGCCAAGCTGTATGCCATGTCCTGTACTATGTCCAACAATGGCTCCTGCACAGAAGGGTCTACGACATAAATATCTTGCTGGACTATACCTCCTCATGGTACCTTTAACGCCTGCCCTATTACATTGTCACTATATCTTTTACTTGCCAAGGAAAGGCACTCAGAGTCACTTGGCCTTGCCTTGCCTTTGATGCTGTGGCTAGTCTACTCTTGTTTTGCTTGCTTGCCTTATGTGTGCCTTGCCTGGCAAGACCTAGAAAGACCTTCCTTGCTTTGCTTTGCCTTGCCTACCGCTCTTTGCAATGCAAACCAAGTGTAGGCGCAATTGTAGGCGAGTCAAGGGAGAAACTGACAAGGCTGGAGCCATGAGGGGCAAGGCAAATGGAGTGGTAGGTGAGAGAAGGCCCAGAACTTCTAGGCAAGGATGGGCATAGGAAGGCCAGGCAGAAACAGGAAGGCCTAGGCAAGGCTAGGTTTCCCTGGAGGAAAGCAGTCAAGTGTGGGCAGGTCAAGTGTGGGCGTAGGCACTGGAGGGAGTGCAAGGCTAGGGAGGCAAGGCAGGGCAAGGCAAGGAACTTTGGGGTCACCAAGGCAAGACAAATGAGAGGTACATTCAAAGACTGCTGGTACACAAAAGGGGGCTAGGACAGACTTCTCTGTCTGCCTTGATCTCATATGGGCCATCTCTAATCTGCACCTAATACACTTGGATTACCTGCTTTCCCTTGGTATACAAAAGAACTGTCATTCTGGTCCTGAAGCGCAAAGGTGAAATGTGAATTTTATGTCCAAATTCAAGACATGTAAGGATAGGTGCCAGAAGCAAGCTGCCAGGACAGATGGGTGTGCTTGCACGTGACCTCTTTTGGGCTTCCTCTCACATGCTCCTGAAACGCTGGAGGTACGTGAAAGCCTTGAGAGTCCTAGGAGAAGCAGGCAGGGCAAGGCAAGATGAAGAAATTCCGCAAAAAGAGGGGTATTGTATTCCAGGTGGGGACGAGTGAGCAAGGGAATGCAAGGCAAGGGAGAGGAGAGGTTCAAAGGTAACGCCAAGAAAAGTGGTGGCTTTTCCAGGCAAGACAAAGGAGATGCAAGCAAGGCAATGAGAGTCCTAGAAGGAGAAGGAAATGAAAGATTGGAGCTGGACAAAGGGGAAGGGAAACTGACAAAGTGGCAAGGGGGATGGGTGGTGCAAGGCACTGGACTGGTAGGAAGGGCAAGGGAAAGGACATGGATAGGTCAGGAGGAAGAGGAAAACAATGGCCAGGAATGACAAAGAAATGCAAGGTTGGATAGGAAAGGAAAGGCAAGGCCAATGTAGGGAAGGGGTAGGCCAGACAATGGGTGTCTTAAGAGGAAAAGTATGCATAGCAAGGCCAAGAGAAAAGCTGTAAAGATGTTAGCGTGGGGGATAGGTGAGTGTAGCTGAGAAAGAAAGAAAATGCCTCATTCCCAGTTTGTATGTATGTATGTGTGTGTGAAGTTTGCAGGATGTAAAGCAGAAGAAAGCAGTGACTTGATGGTGGAGTGAATGGATGCTTTTGAATACACGTGGCAAGGTCCAAGCAAACTATTTGTCTTGGCACATCTGTGTCCCATAAACTTCTTAGTTTAGATTCAGACTGTAAGCGGGACAGAGAAACACCCCTAAAATTACAGCTGAGCAAGAAAGCAGGTCGCATCAGCATGTTTTAAAGGAAGCAGTTTTTTTGTGTGAGAAGAAAATGGACATATGAGACTCCAGCAGTATCGACGTTCAGCTTAGAAGCAAAGTGCAATGATTCCGTACAAACTCTGAAAATGAAACGCAGCAATAAAAAGGCAATGGGACATGTCAGCGAAAGCTTTGTGGCCAAGCAGGGTGAGATGTTTGAAGCAGAACCACAGTTTTGGTTTCACTAAGGATCCATCATGGTGGATTGCAAACATGTGCCAAGACAACACATATTCTGCAGCTGTTGCAGCTCTCGCTCCTTCCTTAGACTCTAAAATGCAGAGAAATGGCCTGCGCAGCGCAGAAGCTATTTGTGCTGCTTGTACACCTCTTCCAACCCCTCAGTGGAAAACTATTGCGCCTGCCTTTAGACTCTGAGATCCAGAGAACACAATGGTAGAGGCAGTGGAGAATGGAAGGAGAGAGTGAAGTTTGATGAGTGAGTTTGATGTGACTTATGTGGAGCACGCAGAAAATGTAGCCCCGTACTGGTTTTTTACACCTGGAGCCTATTTCTGTAAGACATTTCAGGTGGACATTTTTGATCAAGAAGCCAGAGTGAAAAAATTGACAGCAGGTCTCTCTGGGAAAGAAAAAGCAGCAAGGCGTCGTGTGCCATTTAAATGCTGCTATAAGAAGGGCATACTTTAGCAGCATCTCTCTTGACACTTCTATCTGTGTAATCTCTAGCTGCTTGGACACAGCGACACTGGTAGTTTGAATTTAATTTTTGTACTGGCAAATATTGTACTGCAATACAAGTTACCACAGGAAAAAGGGTAGGTCAGCAAATGCCTTCTGTCCTGGCACATCTCTCAGTCAGAACTCCAGCTGAAAAATTTTGCTGTAATGATGGACTTTGCCACTTGGAGAGAATTTATATAGTTGGGAAGAACATTCAAAGCCCTAGTGCATTTCGTCTATTTTACGGACTGCAAAGGCACTATGAAGGCCAGCCCTAGCTTTTTGTTGGACTTTTTCTTTTTGAGTAGCTGCTGGACGTTTTGAAGCGGTTTGGGATCTGCTAGAGTGCAAGTAATACATAGAGTTTGAGGAAAGTGATATACACATTTATATCTCCAGGGAGGTGGATGTAGTTCAGTGTGTGCGAGTTACATGTTGAGCAGCTGATCACACAGAAAAGAAGAGGCTGCGCTGCAATTGCCTTTTCATTTGCAGCTTATAAACTGCACAGCCCACAATGAAACAATTCCACTTCCTTCTGTGCTACATACAGGATCACATTCTCTCAGTCTCTAAGAGCCAGGACCCCCAGCGGAGCTCTTCCCTGCGCTGCTCCTACACCAATGAGGCCGGAGCCGCAAACAGCTTGGCTTTTTCCCTGGCACCGGCTGCCAGCGCTCATCAAAATAACCACACGATGGCGCTGTCGACTAACAAAAGAAGGAAACGCACCAAGGCCAGCTCCAAAGGACAGAGCCGAGTTGGAAAACGTCCCTGCTCTCAAATTAACTGTGCCAGGAAAAAAAGACTTTGCTGATCTTCCCCCTCCAAGTGTGCAAACACTTTTGCACCACACTCAAAGGGCAACACGAAATCCTCTGCCCTAACAAACATTTTCACTCTCCGCAGAGTCCGGTAACAAACTCAAAGACATCCGCTCAACAAATGTGCCAGCTGAGAGAGAAAGTTCTTTGCTGCCTACAATTTCAACTTCACCCCCATCAAACAATGAACACACACCCTGCTATTAGCACTTTTCTTTTCTGCTCTACGCTCCTAAGCTTTCAGTCTCAGAGTCAAGATCCAAGCAGCATGGCAACAGGGACTACTCACACACTAAAGCTACAAGGACAAAAAGCTCAACAACTTGCTGTCTAGATTCCCACTGTCAGTTCAACAGCTCTAACCACAGGGAAACCTCTTGGGAAAACCTTAAATCACTGAGACCACCCAAAGTGCCCATCCAAACTTAATTTCTTTGCAAAGCGAATAACAAGAAGCTCATTTCAGGAGAAATGGAGTCCCCTCCTCCAAAATCCAAAACATCCAGTGACTGATCCCATACAATTGTGTCAGAACACTCTTACTAGAGGCAGACAGCCTTCCAAAGATGGATACTGACTCAATGACTGTACAAATTGAGGGAGTGCTTCCAAATATGCCGGCACAAGAAGCTGCTGTCGTCCTTGAGCTGCGCGACACAGCTTCTTATCTGCACCTCCAACTCTGGGGCTACGTGCTTTCCTTCCCATGAGAAAGCATTGCCATTCTCCTTCAGGAACTTACCAAGCCAAACTGTATGCCATGTCCTGTACTATGTCCAACAATGGCTCCTGCACAGAAGGGTCTACGACATAAATATCTTGCTGGACTATACCTCCTCATGGTACCTTTAACGCCTGCCCTATTACATTGTCACTATATCTTTTACTTGCCAAGGAAAGGCACTCAGAGTCACTTGGCCTTGCCTTGCCTTTGATGCTGTGGCTAGTCTACTCTTGTTTTGCTTGCTTGCTTATGTGTGCCTTGCCTGGCAAGACCTAGAAAGACCTTCCTTGCTTTGCTTTGCCTTGCCTACCGCTCTTTGCAATGCAAACCAAGTGTAGGCGCAATTGTAGGCAAGTCAAGGGAGAAGCTGACAAGGCTGGAGCCATGAGGGGCAAGCAAATGGAGTGGTAGGTGAGAGAAGGCCCAGAACTTCTAGGCAAGGATGGGCATAGGAAGGCCAGGCAGAAACAGGAAGGCCTAGACAAGGCTAGGTTTCCCTGGAGGAAAGCAGTCAAGTGTGGGCAGGTCAAGTGTGGGCGTAGGCACTGGAGGGAGTGCAAGGCTAGGGAGGCAAGGCAGGGCAAGGCAAGGAAACTTTGGGGTCACCAAGGCAAGACAAATGAGAGGTACATTCAAAGACTGCTGGTACACAAAAGGGGCTAGGACAGACTTCTCTGTCTGGCCTTGATCTCATATGGGCCATCTCTAATCTGCACCTAATACACTTGGATTACCTGCTTTCCTTGGTATACAAAAGAACTGTCATTCTGGTCCTGAAGCGCAAAGGTGAAATGTGAATTTTATGTCCAAAATTCAAGACATGTAAGGATAGGTGCCAGAAGCAAGCTGCCAGGACAGATGGGTGTGCTTGCACGTGACCTCTTTTGGGCTTCCTCTCACATGCTCCTGAAACGCTGGAGGTACGTGAAAGCCTTGAGAGTCCTAGGAGAAGCAGGCAGGGCAAGGCAAGATGAAGAAATTCCGCAAAAAGAGGGGTATTGAATTCCAGGTGGGGGACGAGTGAGCAAGGGAATGCAAGGCAAGGGAGAGGAGAGGTTCAAAGGTAACGCCAAGAAAAGTGGTGGCTTTTCCAGGCAAGACAAAGGAGAGGCAAGCAAGGCAATGAGAGTCCTAGAAGGAGAAGGAAATGAAATATTGGAGCTGGACAAAGGGGAAGGGAAACTGGACAAAGTGGCAAGGGGGATGGGTGGTGCAAGGCACTGGACTGGTAGGAAGGGCAAGGGAAAGACATGGATAGGTCAGGAAGGAAGAGGAAAACAATGGCCAGGAATGACAAAGAAATGCAAGGTTGGATAGGAAAGGAAAGGCAAGGCAATGTAGGGAAGGGGTAGGCCAGACAATGGGTGTCTTAAGAGGAAAAGTATGCATAGCAAGGCCAAGAGAAAAGCGGTAAAGAAGTTAGCGTGGGGGATAGGTGAGTGTAGCTGAGAAAGAAAGAAAATGCCTCATTCCAGTTTGTATGTATGTATGTGTGTGTGAAGTTTGCAGGATGTAAAGCAGAAGAAAGCAGTGACTTGATGGTGGAGTGAATGGATGCTTTTGAATACACGTGGCAAGGTCCAAGCAAACTATTTGTCTTGGCACATCTGTGTCCCATAAACTTCTTAGTTTAGATTCAGACTGTAAGCGGGACAGAGAACACCCCTAAAATTACAGCTGAGCAAGAAAGCAGGTCGCATCAGCATGTTTTAAAGGAAGCAGTTTTTTTGTGTGAGAAGAAAATGGACATATGAGACTCCAGCAGTATCGACGTTCAACTTAGAAGCAAAGTGCAATGATTCCGTACAAACTCTGAAAATGAAACGCAGCAATAAAAAGGCAATGGGACATGTCAGCGAAAGCTTTGTGGCCAAGCAGGGTGAGATGTTTGAAGCAGAACCACAGTTTGGTTTCACTAAGGATCCATCATGGTGGATTGCAAACATGTGCCAAGACAACACATATTCTGCAGCTGTTGCAGCTCTCCGCAGGAACACATGCAGAGAAATGGCCTGCGCAGCGCAGAAGCTATTTGTGCTGCTTGTACACCACTTCCAACCCCTCAGTGGAAACTATTGCGCCTGCCTTTAGACTCTGAGATCCAGAGAACACAATGGTAGAGGCAGTGGAGAATGGAAGGAGAGAGTGAAGTTTGATGAGTGAGTTTGATGTGACTTATGTGGAGCACGCAGAAAATGTAGCCCCGTACTGGTTTTTACACCTGGAGCCTATTTCTGTAAGACATTTCAGGTGGACATTTTTGATCAAGAAGCCAGAGTGAAAAAATTGACAGCAGGTCTCTCTGGGAAAGAAAAAGCAGCAAGGCGTCGTGTGCCATTTAAATGCTGCTATAAGAAGGGCATACTTTAGCAGCATCTCTCTTGACACTTCTATCTGTGTAATCTCTAGCTGCTTGGACACAGCGACACTGAAAATAATTGTACTGCAAATACCAAGTTACACAGGGAAAAAGGCTAGGTCAGCAAATGCCTTCTGTCCTGGCACATCTCTCAGTCAGAACTCCAGCTGAAAAATTTTGCTGTAATGATGGACTTTGCCACTTGGAGAGAATTTATATAGTTGGGAAGAAACATTCAAAGCCCTAGTGCATTTCGTCTATTTTACGGACTGCAAAGGCACTATGAAGGCCAGCCCTAGCTTTTTGTTGGACTTTTTCTTTTTGAGTAGCTGCTGGACGTTTTGAAGCGGTTTGGGATCTGCTAGAGTGCAAGGTAATACATAGAGTTTGAGGAAAGTGATATACACATTTTATATCTCCAGGGAGGTGGATGTAGTTCACTGTGTGCGAGTTACATGTTGAGCAGCTGATCACACAGAAAAGATGAGGCTGCGCTGCAATTGCCTTTTCATTTGCAGCTTATAAACTGCACAGCCCACAATGAAACAATTCCACTTCCTTCTGTGCTACATACAGGATCACATTCTCTCAGTCTCTAAGAGCCAGGACCCCCAGCGGAGCTCTTCCCTGCGCTGCTCCTACACCAATGAGGCCGGAGCCGCAAACAGCTTGGCTTTTTCCCTGGCACCGGCTGCCAGCGCTCATCAAAATAACCACACGATGGCGCTGTCGACTAACAAAAGAAGGAAACGCACCAAGGCCAGCTCCAAAGGACAGAGCCGAGTTGGAAACGTCCCTGCTCTCAAATTAACTGTGCCAGGAAAAAAAGACTTTGCTGATCTTCCCCCTCCAAGTGTGCAAACACTTTTGCACCACACTCAAAGGGCAACACAAAATCCTCTGCCCTAACAAACATTTTCACTCTCGCAGAGTCCGGTAACAAACTCAAAGACATCCGCTCAACAAATGTGCCAGCTGAGAGAGAAAGTTCTTTGCTGCCTACAATTTCAACTTCACCCATCAAACAATGAACACACACCCTGCTATTAGCACTTTTCTTTTCTGCTCTACGCTCCTAAGCTTTCAGTCTCAGAGTCAAGATCCAAGCAGCATGGCAACAGGGACTACTCACACACTAAAGCTACAAGGACAAAAAGCTCAACAACTTGGTGTCTAGATTCCCACTGTCAGTTCAACAGCTCTAACCCACAGGGAAACCTCTTGGGAAAAACCTTTAAATTCACTGAGACCACCCAAAGTGCCCATCCAAACTTAATTTCTTTGCCAAAGCGAATAACAAGAAGCTCATTTCAAGAGAAATGGCGTCCCCTCCTCCAAAATCCAAAACATCCAGTGACTGATCCCATACAATGGTGTCAGAACACTCTTACTAGAGGCAGACAGCCTTCCAAAGATGGATACTGACTCAATGATTGTACAAATTGAGGGAGTGCTTCCAAATATGCCGGCACAAGAAGCTGCTGTCGTCCTTGAGCTGCGCGACACAGCTTCTTATCTGCACCTCCAACTCTGGGGCTACGTGCTTTCCTTCCCATGAGAAAGCATTGCCATTCTCCTTCAGGAACTTACCAAGCCAAACTGTATGCCATGTCCTGTACTATGTCCAACAATGGCTCCTGCACAGAAGGGTCTACGACATAAATATCTTGCTGGACTATACCTCCTCATGGTACCTTTAACGCCTGCCCTATTACATTGTCACTATATCTTTTACTTGCCAAGGAAAGGCACTCAGAGTCACTTGGCCTTGCCTTGCCTTTGATGCTGTGGCTAGTCTACTCTTGTTTTGCTTGCTTGCTTATGTGTGCCTTGCCTGGCTAGACCTAGAAAGACCTTCCTTGCTTTGCTTTGCCTTGCCTACCGCTCTTTGCAATGCAAACCAAGTGTAGGCGCAATTGTAGGCGAGTCAAGGGAGAAGCTGACAAGGCTGGAGCCATGAGGGGCAAGCAAATGGAGTGGTAGGTGAGAGAAGGCCCAGAACTTCTAGGCAAGGATGGGCATAGGAAGGCCAGGCAGAAACAGGAAGGCCTAGACAAGGCTAGGTTTCCCTGGAGGAAAGCAGTCAAGTGTGGGCAGGTCAAGTGTGGGCGTAGGCACTGGAGGGAGTGCAAGGCTAGGGAGGCAAGGCAGGGCAAGGCAAAGAAACTTTGGGGTCACCAAGGCGAGACAAATGAGAGGTACATTCAAAGACTGCTGGTACACAAAAGGGGCTAGGACAGACTTCTCTGTCTGGCCTTGATCTCATATGGGCCATCTCTAATCTGCACCTAATACACTTGGATTACCTGCTTTCCTTGGTATACAAAAGAACTGTCATTCTGGTCCTGAAGCGCAAAGGTGAAATGTGAATTTTATGTCCAAAATTCAAGACATGTAAGGATAGGTGCCAGAAGCAAGCTGCCAGGACAGATGGGTGTGCTTGCACGTGACCTCTTTTAGGCTTCCTCTCACATGCTCCTGAAACGCTGGAGGTACGTGAAAGCCTTGAGAGTCCTAGGAGAAGCAGGCAGGGCAAGGCAAGATGAAGAAATTCCGCAAAAAGAGGGGTATTGAATTCCAGGTGGGGGACGAGTGAGCAAGGGAATGCAAGGCAAGGGAGAGGAGAGGTTCAAAGGTAACGCCAAGAAAAGTGGTGGCTTTTCCAGGCAAGACAAAGGAGAGGCAAGCAAGGCAATGAGAGTCCTAGAAGGAGAAGGAAATGAAAGATTGGAGCTGGACAAAGGGGAAGGGAAACTGGACAAAGTGGCAAGGGGGATGGGTGGTGCAAGGCACTGGACTGGTAGGAAGGGCAAGGGAAAGACATGGATAGGTCAGGAAGGAAGAGGAAAACAATGGCCAGGAATGACAAAGAAATGCAAGGTTGGATAGGAAAGGAAAGGAAAGGCAATGTAGGGAAGGGGTAGGCCAGACAATGGGTGTCTTAAGAGGAAAAGTATGCATAGCAAGGCCAAGAGAAAAGCGGTAAAGAAGTTAGCGTGGGGGATAGGTGAGTGTAGCTGAGAAAGAAAGAAAATGCCTCATTCCAGTTTGTATGTATGTATGTGTGTGTGAAGTTTGCAGGATGTAAAGCAGAAGAAAGCAGAGACTTGATGGTGGAGTGAAAGGATGCTTTTGAATACACGTGGCAAGGTCCAAGCAAACTATTTGTCTTGGCACATCTGTGTCCCATAAACTTCTTAGTTTAGATTCAGACTGTAAGCGGGACAGAGAACACCCCTAAAATTACAGCTGAGCAAGAAAGCAGGTTGCATCAGCATGTTTTAAAGGAAGCAGTTTTTTTGTGTGAGAAGAAAATGGACATATGAGACATTAGCAGTATCCAGCAGTATCGACGTTCAGCTTAGAAGCAAAGTGCAATGATTCCGTACAAACTCTGAAAATGAAACGCGGCAATAAAAAGGCAATGGGACATGTCAGCGAAAGCTTTGTGGCCAAGCAGGGTGAGATGTTTGAAGCAGAACCACAGTTTGGTTTCACTAAGGATCCATCATGGTGGATTGCAAACATGTGCCAAGACAACACATATTCTGCAGCTGTTGCAGCTCTCCGCAGGAACACTAGCGCTTTCCCTTAGACTCTAAAATGCAGAGAAATGGCCTGCGCAGCGCAGAAGCTATTTGTGCTGCTTGTACACCTCTTCCAACCCCTCAGTGGAAACTATTGCGCCTGCCTTTAGACTCTGAGATCCAGAGAACACAATGGTAGAGGCAGTGGAGAATGGAAGGAGAGAGTGAAGTTTGACGAGTGAGTTTGATGTGACTTATGTGGAGCACGCAGAAAATGTAGCCCCGTACTGGTTTTTACACCTGGAGCCTATTTCTGTAAGACATTTCAGGTGGACATTTTTGATCAAGAAGCCAGAGTGAAAAAATTGACAGCAGGTCTCTCTGGGAAAGAAAAAGCAGCAAGGCGTCGTGTGCCATTTAAATGCTGCTATAAGAAGGGCGTACTTTAGCAGCATCTCTCTTGACACTTCTATCTGTGTAATCTCTAGCTGCTTGGACACAGCGACACTGAAAATAATTGTACTGCAAATACCAAGTTACACAGGGAAAAAGGCTAGGTCAGCAAATGCCTTCTGTCCTGGCACATCTCTCAGTCAGAACTCCAGCTGAAAAATTTTGCTGTAATGATGGACTTTGCCACTTGGAGAGAATTTATATAGTTGGGAAGAAGCATTCAAAGCCCTAGTGCATTTCGTCTATTTTACGGACTGCAAAGGCACTATAAAGGCCAGCACTAGCTTTTTGTTGGACTTTTTCTTTTTGAGTAGCTGCTGGACGTTTTGAAGCGGTTTGGGATCTGCTAGAGTGCAAGGTAATACATAGAGTTTGAGGAAAGTGATATACACATTTTATATCTCCAGGGAGGTGGATGCAGTTCAGTGTGTGTGAGTTACATGTTGAGCAGCTGATCACACAGAAAAGAAGAGGCTGCGCTGCAATTGCCTTTTCATTTGCAGCTTATAAACTGCACAGCCCACAATGAAACAATTCCACTTCTTTCTGTGCTACATACAGGATCCCATTCTCTCAGTCTCTAAGAGCCAGGACCCCCAGCGGAGCTCTTCCCTGCGCTGCTCCTACACCAATGAGGCCGGAGCCGCAAACAGCTTGGCTTTTTCCCTGGCACCGTCTGCCAGCGCTCATCAAAATAACCACACGATGGCGCTGTCGACTAACAAAAGAAGGAAACGCACCGAGGCCAGCTCCAAAGGACAGAGCCGAGTTGGAAACGTCCCTGCTCTCAAATTAACTGTGCCAGGAAAAAAAGACTTTGCTGATCTTCCCCCTCCAAGTGTGCAAACACTTTTGCACCACACTCAAAGGGCAACACGAAATCCTCTGCCCTAACAAACATTTTCACTCTCGCAGAGTCTGGTAACAAACTCAAAGACATCCGCTCAACAAATGTGCCAGCGGAGAGAGAAAGTTCTTTGCTGCCTACAATTTCAACTTCACCCATCAAACAATGAACACACACCCTGCTATTGGCACTTTTCTTTTCAGCTCTGCGCTCCTAAGCTTTCAGTCTCAGAGTCAAGATCCAAGCAGCATGGCAACAGGGACTACTCACACACTAAAGCTACAAGGACAAAAAGCTCAACAACTTGGTGTCTAGATTCCCACTGTCAGTTCAACAGCTCTAACCCACAGGGAAACCTCTTGGGAAAAACCTTTAAATTCACTGAGACCACCCAAAGTGCCCATCCAAACTTAATTTCTTTGCCAAAGAGAAGAACAAGAAGCTCATTTCAAGAGAAATGGCATCCCCTCCTCCAAAATCCAAAACATCCAGTGACTGATCCCATACAATGGTGTCAGAACACTCTTACTAGAGGCAGACAGCCTTCCAAAGATGGATACTGACTCAATGACTGTACAAATTGGGGGAGTGCTTCCAAATATGCCGGCACAAGAAGCTGCTGTCGTCCTTGAGCTGCGCGACACAGCTTCTTATCTGCACCTCCAACTCTGGGGCTACGTGCTTTCCTTCCCATGAGAAAGCATTGCCATTCTCCTTCAGGAACTTACCAAGCCAAACTGTATGCCATGTCCTGTACTATGTCCAACAATGGCTCCTGTACAGAAGGGTCTACGACATAAATATCTTGCTGGACTATACCTCCTCATGGTACCTTTAACGCCTGCCCTATTACATTGTCACTATATCTTTTACTTGCCAAGGAAAGGCACTCAGAGTCACTTGGCCTTGCCTTGCCTTTGATGCTGTGGCTAGTCTACTCTTGTTTTGCTTGCTTGCTTATGTGTGCCTTGCCTGGCAAGACCTAGAAAGACCTTTCTTGCTTTGCTTTGCCTTGCCTACCGCTCTTTGCAATGCAAACCAAGTGTAGGCGCAATTGTAGGCAAGTCAAGGGAGAAGCTGACAAGGCTGGAGCCATGAGGGGCAAGCAAATGGAGTGGTAGGTGAGAGAAGGCCCAGAACTTCTAGGCAAGGATGGGCATAGGAAGGCCAGGCAGAAACAGGAAGGCCTAGGCAAGGCTAGGTTTCCCTGGAGGAAAGCAGTAGGCAGGTCAAGTGTGGGCGTAGGCACTGGAGGGAGTGCAAGGCTAGGGAGGCAAGGCAGGGCAAGGCAAGGAAACTTTGGGGTCACCAAGGCGAGACAAATGAGAGGTACATTCAAAGACTGCTGGTACACAAAAGGGGCTAGGACAGACTTCTCTGTCTGGCCTTGATCTCACATGGGCCATCTCTAATCGGCACCTAAAACACTTGGATTACCTGCTTTCCTTGGTATACAAAAGAACTGTCATTCTGGTCCTGAAGCGCAAAGGTGAAATGTGAATTTTATGTCCAAAATTCAAGACATGTAAGGATAGGTGCCAGAAGCAAGCTGCCAGGACAGATGGGTGTGCTTGCACGTGACCTCTTTTGGGCTTCCTCTCACATGCTCCTGAAACGCTGGAGGTACGTGAAAGCCTTGAGAGTCCTAGGAGAAGCAGGCAGGGCAAGGCAAGATGAAGAAATGCAGCAAAAAGAGGCGTATTGAATTCCAGGTGGGGGACGAGTGAGCAAGGGAATGCAAGGCAAGGGAGAGGAGAGGTTCAAAGGTAACGCCAAGAAAAGTGGTGGCTTTGCCAGGCAAGACAAAGGAGAGGCAAGCAAGGCAATGAGAATCCTAGAAGGAGAAGGAAATGAAAGATTGGAGCTGGACAAAGGGGAAGGGAAACTGGACAAAGTGGCAAGGGGGATGGGTGGTGCAAGGCACTGGACTGGTAGGAAGGGCAAGGGAAAGACATGGATGGGTCAGGAAGGAAGAGGGAAACAATGGCCAGGAATGACAAAGAAATGCAAGGTTGGATAGGAAAGGAAAGGCAAGGCAATGTAGGGAAGGGGTAGGCCAGACAATGGGTGTCTTAAGAGGAAAAGTATGCATAGCAAGGCCAAGAGAAAAGCGGTAAAGAAGTTAGCGTGGGGGATAGGTGAGTGTAGCTGAGAAAGAAAGAAAGAAAGTGCCTCATTCCAGTATGTATGTATGTATGTATGTGTGTGTGAAGTTTGCAGGATGTAAAGCAGAGACTTGATGGTGGAGTGAAAGGATGCTTTTGAATACACGTGGCAAGGTCCAAGCAAACTATTTGTCTTGGCACATCTGTGTCCCATAAACTTCTTAGTTTAGATTCAGACTGTAAGCGGGACAGAGAACACCCCTAAAATTACAGCTGAGCAAGAAAGCAGGTCGCATCAGCATGTTTTAAAGGAAGCAGTTTTTTTGTGTGAGAAGAAAATGGACATATGAGACTCCAGCAGTATCGACGTTCAGCTTAGAAGCAAAGTGCAATGATTCCGTACAAACTCTGAAAATGAAACGCAGCAATAAAAAGGCAATGGGACATGTCAGCGAAAGCTTTGTGGCCAAGCAGGGTGAGATGTTTGAAGCAGAACCACAGTTTGGTTTCACTAAGGATCCATCATGGTGGATTGCAAACATGTTCCAAGACAACACATATTCTGCAGCTGTTGCAGCTCTCCGCAGGAACACTAGCGCTTTCCCTTAGACTCTAAAATGCAGAGAAATGGCCTGCGCAGCGCAGAAGCTATTTGTGCTGCTTGTACACCTCTTCCAACCCCTCAGTGGAAACTATTGCGCCTGCCTTTAGACTCTGAGATCCAGAGAACACAATGGTAGAGGCAGTGGAGAATGGAAGGAGAGAGTGAAGTTTGATGAGTGAGTTTGATGTGACTTATGTGGAGCACGCAGAAAATGTAGCCCCGTACTGGTTTTTACACCTGGAGCCTATTTCTGTAAGACATTTCAGGTGGACATGTTTGATCAAGAAGCCAGAGTGAAAAAATTGACAGCAGGTGTCTCTGGGAAAGAAAAAGCAGCAAGGCGTCGTGTGCCATTTAAATGCTGCTATAAGAAGGGCGTACTTTAGCAGCATCTCTCTTGACACTTCTATCTGTGTAATCTCTAGCTGCTTGGACACAGCGACACTGAAAATAATTGTACTGCAAATACCAAGTTACACAGGGAAAAAGGCTAGGTCAGCAAATGCCTTCTGTCCTGGCACATCTCTCAGTAAGAACTCCAGCTGAAAAATTTTGCTGTAATGATGGACTTTGCCACTTGGAGAGAATTTATATAGTTGGGAAGAAGCATTCAAAGCCCTAGTGCATTTCGTCTATTTTACGGACTGCAAAGGCACTATAAAGGCCAGCACTAGCTTTTTGTTGGACTTTTTCTTTTTGAGTAGCTGCTGGACGTTTTGAAGCGGTTTGGGATCTGCTAGAGTGCAAGGTAATACATAGAGTTTGAGGAAAGTGATATACACATTTTATATCTCCAGGGAGGTGGATGCAGTTCAGTGTGTGCGAGTTACATGTTGAGCAGCTGATCACACAGAAAAGAAGAGGCTGCGCTGCAATTGCCTTTTCATTTGCAGCTTATAAACTGCACAGCCCACAATGAAACAATTCCACTTCCTTCTGTGCTACATACAGGATCCCATTCCCTCAGTCTCTAAGAGCCAGGACCCCCAGCGGAGCTCTTCCCTGCGCTGCTCCTACACCAATGAGGCTGGAGCCGCAAACAGCTTGGCTTTTTCCCTGGCACCGTCTGCCAGCGCTCATCAAAATAACCACACGATGGCGCTGTCGACTAACAAAAGAAGGAAACGCACCGAGGCCAGCTCCAAAGGACAGAGCCGAGTTGGAAACGTCCCTGCTCTCAAATTAACTGTGCCAGGAAAAAAAGACTTTGCTGATCTTCCCCCTCCAAGTGTGCAAACACTTTTGCACCACACTCAAAGGGCAACACGAAATCCTCTGCCCTAACAAACATTTTCACTCTCGCAGAGTCCGGTAACAAACTCAAAGACATCCGCTCAACAAATGTGCCAGCGGAGAGAGAAAGTTCTTTGCTGCCTACAATTTCAACTTCACCCATCAAACAATGAACACACACCCTGCTATTGGCACTTTTCTTTTCAGCTCTACGCTCCTAAGCTTTCAGTCTCAGAGTCAAGATCCAAGCAGCACGGCAACAGGGACTACTCACACACTAAAGCTACAAGGACAAAAAGCTCAACAACTTGGTGTCTAGATTCCCACTGTCAGTTCAACAGCTCTAACCCACAGGGAAACCTCTTGGGAAAAACCTTTAAATTCACTGAGACCACCCAAAGTGCCCATCCAAACTTAATTTCTTTGCCAAAGAGAAGAACAAGAAGCTCATTTCAAGAGAAATGGCATCCCCTCCTCCAAAATCCAAAACATCCAGTGACTGATCCCATACAATGGTGTCAAAACACTCTTACTAGAGGCAGACAGCCTTCCAAAGATGGATACTGACTCAATGACTGTACAAATTGAGGGAGTGCTTCCAAATATGCCGGCACAAGAAGCTGCTGTCATCCTTGAGCTGCGCGACACAGCTTCTTATCTGCACCTCCAACTCTGGGGCTACGTGCTTTCTTTCCCATGAGAAAGCATTGCCATTCTCCTTCAGGAACTTACCAAGCCAAGCTGTATGCCATGTCCTGTACTATGTCCAACAATGGCTCCTGCACAGAAGGGTCTACGACATAAATATCTCTCTGGACTACACCTCCTCATGGTATCTTTAACGCCTGCCCTATTACATTGTCACTATATCTTTTACTTGCCAAGGAAAGGCACTCAGAGTCACTTGGCTTTGCCTTGCCTTTGATGCTGTGGCTAGTCTACTCTTGTTTTGCTTGCTTGCTTATGTGTGCCTTGCCTGGCAAGACCTAGAAAGACCTTTCTTGCTTTGCTTTGCCTTGCCTACCGCTCTTTGCAATGCAAACCAAGTGTAGGCGCAATTGTAGGCAAGTCAAGGGAGAAGCTGACAAGGCTGGAGCCATGAGGGGCAAGCAAATGGAGTGGTAGGTGAGAGAAGGCCCAGAACTTCTAGGCAAGGATGGGCATAGGAAGGCCAGGCAGAAACAGGAAGGCCTAGGCAAGGCTAGGTTTCCCTGGAGGAAAGCAGTAGGCAGGTCAAGTGTGGGCGTAGGCACTGGAGGGAGTGCAAGGCTAGGGAGGCAAGGCAGGGCAAGGCAAGGAAACTTTTGGGTCACCAAGGCAAGACAAATGAGAGGTACATTCAAAGACTGCTGGTACACAAAAGGGGCTAGGACAGACTTCTCTGGCTGGCCTTGATCTCACATGGGCCATCTCTAATCGGCACCTAAAACACTTGGATTACCTGCTTTCCTTGGTATACAAAAGAACTGTCATTCTGGTCCTGAAGCGCAAAGGTGAAATGTGAATTTTATGTCCAAAATTCAAGACATGTAAGGATAGGTGCCAGAAGCAAGCTGCCAGGACAGATGGGTGTGCTTGCACGTGACCTCTTTTGGGCTTCCTCTCACATGCTCCTGAAACGCTGGAGGTACGTGAAAGCCTTGAGAGTCCTAGGAGAAGCAGGCAGGGCAAGGCAAGATGAAGAAATGCAGCAAAAAGAGGCGTATTGAATTCCAGGTGGGGGACGAGTGAGCAAGGGAATGCAAGGCAAGGGAGAGGAGAGGTTCAAAGGGAACGCCAAGAAAAGTGGTGGCTTTGCCAGGCAAGACAAAGGAGAGGCAAGCAAGGCAATGAGAGTCCTAGAAGGAGAAGGAAATGAAAGATTGGAGCTGGACAAAGGGGAAGGGAAACCAAACAAAGTGGCAAGGGGGATGGGTGGTGCAAGGCACTGGACTGGTAGGAAGGGCAAGGGAAAGACATGGATGGGTCAGGAAGGAAGAGGAAAGCAATGGCCAGGAATGACAAAGAAATGCAAGGTTGGATAGGAAAGGAAAGGCAAGGCAATGTAGGGATATGGATGCTAAATCTGAATCAGAGTGCCTGTGCAAATTACAGGCCGCATAGCTCCTCAGGCTTGCCTGAGAAAGTAGCCTGGGAAAAACATGAGAAAGAATTAAAACAATCCTCAGGGAAACAAAACAGTCTTGCAGGTGTTGTTTTTCTCTCCTTGTTTTCCTTGCAGGAGAAGGTCAGGGGGATGGTGAGCCCCACTGACCAATGATGGTGATGTAGTAGTTTACTAACCAATAAGAGTTTCCTTTCTGTACTTTCCACGTATCTGTCTATAAAACAGGCCTGGAGGAATAAACTGAGAGATTCTCTCCTGTTCTGACTCCTTTGAGAGTCCGTGTCGTTCTTTCCGCCGTTCCTAATTAGAACGACATCTGGTGACCCCGCGTGAGGATGAACCGACCCTGCGAAGTCTGGTAACCCGACGTGAACTGTATCTACTGACCCCCGAGGTCTGAAGACAACCTACGTGACGCTGAACCCCTGAGGGTAAGCAGCGAGCGGGAAAAACACCAGCCCTTCCCCCTAGAGGGGAAAGTGGAATTCTCCCGGGCTTCCCAAGTGGAAGCTGGTTTCTAACCAACGGGATAGTGGAGCCTGCCAGAGAGCGGGCTTGGAACGGCCTATCTTGGTGAAGCAGAGCTTGAAATCCCGGGTCCAAGCCGATAGCGGTTGTGTAATTACATTCGCGGAGCCACCAAGATAAAGTTCTCATAATGGGGAACTGTAATTCAGCTGATGAACAGCTTGCCTACCTCGCTTGGCAGGATGCCCTGCCCCGTATGGGACTCTGTGTTTCTGAAGATGCCATGCGTGCCTTATTTCAGTGGATAAAAGAGCAAGGTTTTGCTGTGACTATGGATAATGCCTTTGATCTTGAGGTTTGGCTGTCGGTAGGAGACCGTCTATGGTCTGAACTGACTGATGGGGATACCAGTGTTAGCAGCCTGGCAGTCACCTGGGGGGCGCTTTTTAAGGCGCTGGAACAGAGCCAGTCTGAGGACAGTGAGGCCAGGGTGGAAGATGAGTGGCGTAGGGCTTCCTCGGAGCGGCCCGGGTCCCCGGAAGATTTGGGCCGAGGGCGGAGGCGGGCTGCGTGCCAGAAATCCCCCCCCCTAGGACCGCCGCTGCGGGCTCTGCCGCCAGCGGCGGCGGGTGCTTCTCCCGCCCCCCCGCTGCCTTCGGCGGGGCCCGTGCCGGGGCCGGCGCCGCCCCTCCCTCGAGCCCGGTGCGGCTGTTCTGCTGTTGTACCTGCTTTGGCCTCCGAGCGAAGATCTGCACCGCCTGACGTGGCCGGCCCGTCCACCTCTTCTGCTGCCCGCAACGACCCGGCAGCGAGCCCGCCCTGGGACCGTCTCGGCCCATCCCCACCCTGTCCGGTGACCGCGTCTCCGATGCATCGGGGGCATTTTTGGGACGTGGTGAAACAGCAAGCTTTGGAAGTGGGGGATTGGGAGTTGCTCGAGAGGCTGGGGACACCCGGGACCGGGATTTTTAACACCGTAGGGGCTGGAGCGGGGGAGACGGCGGGAGGACTGGAAACCGCTTCGGCTCCTGATGACTGGGTCCAGCTGGGATGGGACGTCCAAGGGGCGCCCCAAGGGGCGGCCCAAGCCTTCCCTGTGTTTAAGGCCGCCCCGAATACGGGACAGGCCGACAAGCATAATGTGATAGCATGGAGAGTGGTGCAGGATATACAGAGTAAGGTGGCACAATACGGGCTCGGATCTCCCGAGGTTATGCAGATTATTAGGGTGTTAGACACTGATGTGCTTGCTCCGTTTGATATTAGGCACCTGGCTCAAGTCTTGTTTCAGCCTGTGCAGTTTAAAGTTTTTGAAGACAATTGGAGGCAGATGGCTCAAAGGGCTGCAGACGGGAATGCGCGTCTGCCTGCACATGATCCCAGACAGGGGGTCAGAGTAGAGGCCCTTATGGGTATTGGTGACTTTTCCAATCCTGACCTCCAGGCCCGTTGGGACATCAGAGTCCTTGAGCAAGGGCAGAAGATTGGTATGGGAGCATTGCTAAAAACTATAGAAGCGGCTGCTCCCAGGGCACGATATGTAACGATTACTCATGGTCTAAAGGAACCTTTCTTACCCTTTGTTGAAAAAATTGCTGCAGCCTTGGAGAAGCAGGTTGAAGATGATAACCTGAGACAGCTCTTGTGTAAACAGCTGGCAAGGGATAATGCTAATGAGGACTGTAGGAAGATCATAGAAGCTCTTCCAGGGGACCCCTCCATACCAGAAATGGTCCGAGCCTGTGCCAAGGTGGGCTCTGTCGGGCACAAAATGTCTGCTCTGGCAGCAGCTCTAGCATCAAAACAACCAGGCTGCCAGGGTGGTTCCAGGAAGCAAAAGAATGCTCAGGGCAAGGCTCGGCAGGTGCAGCAGAATAATAAAGGGAAAGGAAAGTTCTTGTGTGCTAGATGTCACAAGCCAGGTCATTTTGCTGATCAATGTAGATCTAGATATCATGCCAATGGTCAGCCTTTGGGGGATTCGGGAAACGTGTACAGGAGCGCACAGGGGACCTGCGCTCTGACACAAGTGAGTTCCCAGGGCACAGCCCCCCCACAGGCCTACTCAGCCAGCTTAGAGGCAGCACCCAGGGGGCGGCAGGAGTGGATGTATACACCGCAACAACAGTTACATTAGATTCTAGTCATGTGCATAAGGTTCCCCTGGATGCTTTTGGTCCTCTGGGTCACGGTTTGAGTGCACTGCTTGTGGGAAGATCTAGTGCGACCCTACAAGGAATTTTTGTACACCCGGGAGTCATTGATGCTGACTTTATGGGACAGATTTGTGCCCTGGTTTCTACTCCTTCCCCCCCTGTTACCATCCCTGAGAAGACTCGCATTGCTCAACTTGTGCCTTTTAAGTCCTGTGTTCCTAGGACTGCTGATCGGACCCGTGGGGATGGTGGCTTTGGATCTACCGGATTGCCCCAAGTCCTTTGGTCTGCCTGTATCTCTACTCAGCGTCCTCAAATGACGTGCACCCTGAGTCTGCCGACTGCCAGCCCGCCGCAAATTCAGCTTCGAGGTCTCATCGACACCGGGGCAGATGTGACGATCGTCTCCTTCTCTGCGTGGCCTCCATCCTGGCCCTTGACTCCTATGGGTTCGGCCATTGAGGGACTGGGAGGTACCACGCAGACATTTGTGAGCCAGCGGCCCGTGCTGATCAAAAACCCAGAAGGGCAAACAGCTACGGTCCGGCCTTATGTCACTGCAGCTCCACTTAACCTCTGGGGGCGGGATGTCTTGGCAGCATGGGGAGTGCGGATTGGGACACATTTTTGATAGGGGCCACTGTGACGAAGGGCACACAGTTTTCCACGCTGCCTTTGCGGTGGCTGGTGACCAAACCCATCTGGGAAAACCAGTGGCCCCTGGCTAAAGAGAAATTGGTTGCCCTTCGTGAATTAGTCCAAGAACAGTTACAGCAGGGACACATTGAGCCTTCCACTAGTCCCTGGAACAGTCCCGTTTTTGTGATCAGGAAAAAGTCTGGGAAATGGAGATTGTTGCAGGATCTCCGCAAGATCAATGCAGTCATGGAAAGCATGGGGGCACTGCAGCCTGGCATGCCGTCACCTACCATGCTTCCCACGGGGTGGAAAATCCTGATCCTTGATCTAAAGGATTGTTTTTTTACTATTCCGTTGCATGCTGAGGACAAATGCAAGTTTGCTTTCACAGTGCCTGCGATCAACAACGCTGAACCCGTGCAGAGGTATCAATGGAAGGTTTTGCCACAGGGCTGCAAGAACAGCCCGACTATTTGTCAGTGGTATGTGGCTCAGGCTTTATCAGGAGTCCGTGAGCAGTTTCCTGAAGCTTATTGTTATCATTACATGGATGACATCCTGGTGGCAGCATCCACCCAGGATGAACTGCTGAGGATACAGCCCCAGCTGTTCGGAGCTCTGCGTTCTCATGGCCTGCAGGTAGCTCCGGAAAAGGTTCAGCAGCATCCTCCTTGGAAATATCTAGGGGTCAAAATCTTAGATCGAACCATTTGCCATCAAGAGGTGCAATTTGTGGATTCTATCAAAACTCTGAATGATGCCCAAAAATTGATGGGTATCATCACGTGGTTGCGTCCTTACTTAGGGCTGACCACGGCACAGTTGTCCCCATTGTTCAATCTTTTGAAGGGGGACCCTGATCTGAACTCCCCTCGGGAGCTGACTCCTGAAGCGCAGCGAGCGCTGGAGGATGTTCAACAGGCTGTTTCTGCTCGGCAGGTTTACCGGGTGGATCCATCCATTGATATCACTGTTTTTATTACTTGTCCAGAGTCTCATCCTACAGGTATCATTGGCCAATGGAGTGAACAATGGTCTGATCCTTTGCACATTTTGGAATGGATTTTTCTGCCCCATCAACCGAAAAAGACGGCGCCCACGGTATTTGAATTGGTTGCTCAATTGATAATTAAATGCCGTCAATGGTGTTTGCAGCTGATGGCAGCCGACCCTGGGAAAATTATCCTCCCAATACGGCGGGAGGAATTTGAATGGAGTCTGACTAACAGTGCCTCCTTACAGAGTGCGCTGCAAAACTTTTCAGGGCAGGTTGCTTATCATCTGCCCAGCCACAAACTGTTGCAATTAGCAGGGTCAGCTGAATTGTCCTTTCGACAAAAGAGTAGTCGGGTGCCGGTGCAGGGACCCACCGTCTTCACTGATGGTTCAGGAAGGACGGGAAAAGCCATTGTTACATGGAAGGATGAGTCTGAGTGGCAAGTGCTGGAAGGCCATGAGTCAGGCTCAGCCCAGTTAGTCGAACTAAGGGCTGCAACCATGGCATTCCAGCGGTTTTCTCAGGTACCATTGAATCTAGTTACTGATTCTGCTTATGTAGCAGATCTTGCTAAGCGTTTAGATTGTGTGCTCCTGAAAGAAGTTGATAATGAGCATCTATTTCAGCTGCTGAAGTCTTTGTGGTGTGTAATCCAAGCTCGAGTTCACCCATATTATATCCTGCATATTCGGAGTCATACCAATCTACCAGGTTTCATAGCAGAAGGTAATGCCAGGGCTGATAGGTTAGCTAACCCTGCATGGGTAGCACCTCAGCCTGACAAAATTGCACAAGCCAAGGCATCGCATGATTTTTTCCACCAAAGTGCACATACTTTGCAAAAACAGTTTCACCTGACACCGACCGAAGCTCGTGACATTGTCAGTTCTTGTGCTGACTGTCATGGACTTGCAGCACCTCTGCCAGCGGGGGTGAACCCCAGAGGGTTGAAAGCCCTACAGCTTTGGCAGACAGATGTTACTCACATTGCGGAATTTGGCAGACTTAAGTATGTGCATGTGTCTGTTGACACCTTTTCATCTGCTATGTGGGCATCTGCTCACACCGGGGAAAAAGGTCGTGATGTTATTGCCCATTGGAAAATTGCATTTGCAGTCTTGGGCATACCTTCTTCTGTGAAAACTGACAATGGCCCTGCCTACACCTCACAGAAGACAGTTATGGGGAGTTTCACACACATTCGGTATTCCACATTCTCCCACTGGGCAGGCTATTGTCGAACGCGCTCATGGTACCCTAAAACGTGTTCTAGAAAAACAAAAAACGGGGATGGTTGAAGAAACTCCACACAGCCGGCTGGAGAAAGCCTTGTATACAATCAATCACCTCACAGTGCAAAAAAATTCTGATAACCCTGTCATTTTGAATCATTTTCTTTCATTGCAGTCCTCAGGCCAGGTGCACCTGCCCCGAGCGAAAGTCTGGGTGAAAGACCTAACCACCAACAAGTGGCAAGGCCCGTGTGAACTCATCGCTTGGGGTCGCGGGTATGCATGCATTTCCACAGACACTGGGGTACGGTGGGTACCCGCAAGGTGCGTCCGCCCTGATCTGCGACACCAAAGGCAGAAAGCAATCAACAGGCGACCCTCAGATGATGACCAAGATACCGATCATCACTCAGATGGTCCTTCTACAAGCAGAGACTGAACATTCTTACTTGTCGATAAGTTAGACCGTCAGTTGGAACAGACTAACAATAGTTTTTGTTGTGTGTGCGTGTGTGTTAGTTCACTGAACCGGTTCTGTTAGAGTCAGCCATCAGATCCTTGCAAGGAGAACAATCCTTAAACATCAAAACATAAGTCAAGATTCTAAATCAGCATCCATTCCAAGTTCTATTGAAATAAACCTCTTGTGCTGTGTTTGTTCTCTCTCCTGCAAGGGCCCAGCAGGACGTGACAAACACTGCCCTTTTATTTTTTTTTTAACAAAAGGGGTGAATTATGGATGCTAAATCTGAATCAGAGTGCCTGTACAAATTACAGGCCGCATAGCTCCTCAGGCTTGCCTGAGAAAGTAGCCTGGGAAAAACATGAGAAAGAATTAAAACAATCCTCAAGGAAACAAAACAGTCTTGCAGGTGTTGTTTTGGTCTCCTTGTTTTCCTTGCAGGAGAAGGGCAGGGGGATGGTGAGCCCCACTGACCAATGATGGTGATGTAGTAGTTTACTAACCAATAAAAGTTTCCATTCCGTACTATCCACGTATCTGTCTAAAAAACAGGCCTGGAGCAATAAACTGAGAGATTCTCTCCTGTTCTGACTCCTTTGAGAGTCCGTGTCGTTCTTTCCGCCTTTCCTAATTAGAACGACATAGGGAAGGGGTAGGCCAGACAATGGGTGTCTTAAGAGGAAAAGTATGCATAGCAAGGCCAAGAGAAAAGCGGTAAAGAAGTTAGCGTGGGGGATAGGTGAGTGTAGCTGAGAAAGAAAGAAAGAAAGAAAGTGCCTCATTCCAGTATGTATGTATGTATGTGTGTGTGAAGTTTGCAGGATGTAAAGCAGAGACTTGATGGTGGAGTGAAAGGATGCTTTTGAATACACGTGGCAAGGTCCAAGCAAACTATTTGTCTTGGCACATCTGTGTCCCATAAACTTCTTAGTTTAGATTCAGACTGTAAGCGGGACAGAGAACACCCCTAAAATTACAGCTGAGCAAGAAAGCAGGTTGCATCAGCATGTTTTAAAGGAAGCAGTTTTTTTGTGTGAGAAGAAAATGGACATATGAGACATTAGCAGTATCCAGCAGTATCGACGTTCAGCTTAGAAGCAAAGTGCAATGATTCCGTACAAACTCTGAAAATGAAACGCGGCAATAAAAAGGCAATGGGACATGTCAGCGAAAGCTTTGTGGCCAAGCAGGGTGAGATGTTTGAAGCAGAACCACAGTTTGGTTTCACTAAGGATCCATCATGGTGGATTGCAAACATGTGCCAAGACAACACATATTCTGCAGCTGTTGCAGCTCTCCGCAGGAACACTAGCGCTTTCCCTTAGACTCTAAAATGCAGAGAAATGGCCTGCGCAGCGCAGAAGCTATTTGTGCTGCTTGTACACCTCTTCCAACCCCTCAGTGGAAACTATTGCGCCTGCCTTTAGACTCTGAGATCCAGAGAACACAATGGTAGAGGCAGTGGAGAATGGAAGGAGAGAGTGAAGTTTGACGAGTGAGTTTGATGTGACTTATGTGGAGCACGCAGAAAATGTAGCCCCGTACTGGTTTTTACACCTGGAGCCTATTTCTGTAAGACATTTCAGGTGGACATTTTTGATCAAGAAGCCAGAGTGAAAAAATTGACAGCAGGTCTCTCTGGGAAAGAAAAAGCAGCAAGGCGTCGTGTGCCATTTAAATGCTGCTATAAGAAGGGCGTACTTTAGCAGCATCTCTCTTGACACTTCTATCTGTGTAATCTCTAGCTGCTTGGACACAGCGACACTGAAAATAATTGTACTGCAAATACCAAGTTACACAGGGAAAAAGGCTAGGTCAGCAAATGCCTTCTGTCCTGGCACATCTCTCAGTCAGAACTCCAGCTGAAAAATTTTGCTGTAATGATGGACTTTGCCACTTGGAGAGAATTTATATAGTTGGGAAGAAGCATTCAAAGCCCTAGTGCATTTCGTCTATTTTACGGACTGCAAAGGCACTATAAAGGCCAGCACTAGCTTTTTGTTGGACTTTTTCTTTTTGAGTAGCTGCTGGACGTTTTGAAGCGGTTTGGGATCTGCTAGAGTGCAAGGTAATACATAGAGTTTGAGGAAAGTGATATACACATTTTATATCTCCAGGGAGGTGGATGCAGTTCAGTGTGTGTGAGTTACATGTTGAGCAGCTGATCACACAGAAAAGAAGAGGCTGCGCTGCAATTGCCTTTTCATTTGCAGCTTATAAACTGCACAGCCCACAATGAAACAATTCCACTTCCTTCTGTGCTACATACAGGATCACATTCTCTCAGTCTCTAAGAGCCAGGACCCCCAGCGGAGCTCTTCCCTGCGCTGCTCCTACACCAATGAGGCCGGAGCCGCAAACAGCTTGGCTTTTTCCCTGGCACCGTCTGCCAGCGCTCATCAAAATAACCACACGATGGCGCTGTCGACTAACAAAAGAAGGAAACGCACCGAGGCCAGCTCCAAAGGACAGAGCCGAGTTGGAAACGTCCCTGCTCTCAAATTAACTGTGCCAGGAAAAAAAGACTTTGCTGATCTTCCCCCTCCAAGTGTGCAAACACTTTTGCACCACACTCAAAGGGCAACACGAAATCCTCTGCCCTAACAAACATTTTCACTCTCGCAGAGTCTGGTAACAAACTCAAAGACATCCGCTCAACAAATGTGCCAGCGGAGAGAGAAAGTTCTTTGCTGCCTACAATTTCAGCTTCACCCATCAAACAATGAACACACACCCTGCTATTGGCACTTTTCTTTTCTTCTCTACTCTCCTAAGCTTTCAGTCTCAGAGTCAAGATCCAAGCAGCATGGCAACAGGGACTACTCACACACTAAAGCTACAAGGACAAAAAGCTCAACAACTTGGTGTCTAGATTCCCACTGTCAGTTCAACAGCTCTAACCCACAGGGAAACCTCTTGGGAAAAACCTTTAAATTCACTGAGACCACCCAAAGTGCCCATCCAAACTTAATTTCTTTGCCAAAGAGAAGAACAAGAAGCTCATTTCAAGAGAAAGGGCATCCCCTCCTCCAAAATCCAAAACATCCAGTGACTGATCCCATACAATGGTGTCAGAACACTCTTACTAGAGGCAGACAGCCTTCCAAAGATGGATACTGACTCAATGACTGTACAAATTGGGGGAGTGCTTCCAAATATGCCGGCACAAGAAGCTGCTGTCGTCCTTGAGCTGCGCGACACAGCTTCTTATCTGCACCTCCAACTCTGGGGCTACGTGCTTTCCTTCCCATGAGAAAGCATTGCCATTCTCCTTCAGGAACTTACCAAGCCAAACTGTATGCCATGTCCTGTACTATGTCCAACAATGGCTCCTGTACAGAAGGGTCTACGACATAAATATCTTGCTGGACTATACCTCCTCATGGTACCTTTAACGCCTGCCCTATTACATTGTCACTATATCTTTTACTTGCCAAGGAAAGGCACTCAGAGTCACTTGGCCTTGCCTTGCCTTTGATGCTGTGGCTAGTCTACTCTTGTTTTGCTTGCTTGCTTATGTGTGCCTTGCCTGGCAAGACCTAGAAAGACCTTTCTTGCTTTGCTTTGCCTTGCCTACCGCTCTTTGCAATGCAAACCAAGTGTAGGCGCAATTGTAGGCAAGTCAAGGGAGAAGCTGACAAGGCTGGAGCCATGAGGGGCAAGCAAATGGAGTGGTAGGTGAGAGAAGGCCCAGAACTTCTAGGCAAGGATGGGCATAGGAAGGCCAGGCAGAAACAGGAAGGCCTAGGCAAGGCTAGGTTTCCCTGGAGGAAAGCAGTAGGCAGGTCAAGTGTGGGCGTAGGCACTGGAGGGAGTGCAAGGCTAGGGAGGCAAGGCAGGGCAAGGCAAGGAAACTTTGGGGTCACCAAGGCGAGACAAATGAGAGGTACATTCAAAGACTGCTGGTACACAAAAGGGGCTAGGACAGACTTCTCTGGCTGGCCTTGATCTCACATGGGCCATCTCTAATCGGCACCTAAAACACTTGGATTACCTGCTTTCCTTGGTATACAAAAGAACTGTCATTCTGGTCCTGAAGCGCAAAGGTGAAATGTGAATTTTATGTCCAAAATTCAAGACATGTAAGGATAGGTGCCAGAAGCAAGCTGCCAGGACAGATGGGTGTGCTTGCACGTGACCTCTTTTGGGCTTCCTCTCACATGCTCCTGAAACGCTGGAGGTACGTGAAAGCCTTGAGAGTCCTAGGAGAAGCAGGCAGGGCAAGGCAAGATGAAGAAATGCAGCAAAAAGAGGCGTATTGAATTCCAGGTGGGGGACGAGTGAGCAAGGGAATGCAAGGCAAGGGAGAGGAGAGGTTCAAAGGTAACGCCAAGAAAAGTGGTGGCTTTGCCAGGCAAGACAAAGGAGAGGCAAGCAAGGCAATGAGAATCCTAGAAGGAGAAGGAAATGAAAGATTGGAGCTGGACAAAGGGGAAGGGAAACTGGACAAAGTGGCAAGGGGGATGGGTGGTGCAAGGCACTGGACTGGTAGGAAGGGCAAGGGAAAGACATGGATGGCTCAGGGAGGAAGAGGAAAACAATGGCCAGGAATGACAAAGAAATGCAAGGTTGGATAGGAAAGGAAAGGCAAGGCAATGTAGGGAAGGGGTAGGCCAGACAATGGGTGTCTTAAGAGGAAAAGTATGCATAGCAAGGCCAAGAGAAAAGCGGTAAAGAAGTTAGCGTGGGGGATAGGTGAGTGTAGCTGAGAAAGAAAGAAAGAAAGAAAGTGCCTCATTCCAGTATGTATGTATGTATGTATGTGTGTGTGAAGTTTGCAGGATGTAAAGCAGAGACTTGATGGTGGAGTGAAAGGATGCTTTTGAATACACGTGGCAAGGTCCAAGCAAACTATTTGTCTTGGCACATCTGTGTCCCATAAACTTCTTAGTTTAGATTCAGACTGTAAGCGGGACAGAGAACACCCCTAAAATTACAGCTGAGCAAGAAAGCAGGTCGCATCAGCATGTTTTAAAGGAAGCAGTTTTTTTGTGTGAGAAGAAAATGGACATATGAGACTCCAGCAGTATCGACGTTCAGCTTAGAAGCAAAGTGCAATGATTCCGTACAAACTCTGAAAATGAAACGCAGCAATAAAAAGGCAATGGGACATGTCAGCGAAAGCTTTGTGGCCAAGCAGGGTGAGATGTTTGAAGCAGAACCACAGTTTGGTTTCACTAAGGATCCATCATGGTGGATTGCAAACATGTTCCAAGACAACACATATTCTGCAGCTGTTGCAGCTCTCCGCAGGAACACTAGCGCTTTCCCTTAGACTCTAAAATGCAGAGAAATGGCCTGTGAAGCGCAGAAGCTATTTGTGCTGCTTGTACACCTCTTCCAACCCCTCAGTGGAAACTATTGCGCCTACCTTTAGACTCTGAGATCCAGAGAACACAATGGTAGAGGCAGTGGAGAATGGAAGGAGAGAGTGAAGTTTGATGAGTGAGTTTGATGTGACTTATGTGGAGCACGCAGAAAATGTAGCCCCGTACTGGTTTTTACACCTGGAGCCTATTTCTGTAAGACATTTCAGGTGGACATTTTTGATCAAGAAGCCAGAGTGAAAAAATTGACAGCAGGTGTCTCTGGGAAAGAAAAAGCAGCAAGGCGTCGTGTGCCATTTAAATGCTGCTATAAGAAGGGCGTACTTTAGCAGCATCTCTCTTGACACTTCTATCTGTGTAATCTCTAGCTGCTTGGACACAGCGACACTGAAAATAATTGTACTGCAAATACCAAGTTACACAGGGAAAAAGGCTAGGTCAGCAAATGCCTTCTGTCCTGGCACATCTCTCAGTCAGAACTCCAGCTGAAAAATTTTGCTGTAATGATGGACTTTGCCACTTGGAGAGAATTTATATAGTTGGGAAGAAGCATTCAAAGCCCTAGTGCATTTCGTCTATTTTATGGACTGCAAAGGCACTCTAAAGGCCAGCACTAGCTTTTTGTTGGACTTTTTGTTTTTGAGTAGCTGCTGGACGTTTTGAAGCGGTTTGGGATCTGCTAGAGTGCAAGGTAATACATAGAGTTTGAGCAAAGTGATATACACATTTTATATCTCCAGGGAGGTGGATGCAGTTCAGTGTGTGCGAGTTACATGTTGAGCAGCTGATCACACAGAAAAGAAGAGGCTGCGCTGCAATTGCCTTTTCATTTGCAGCTTATAAACTGCACAGCCCACAATGAAACAATTCCACTTCCTTCTGTGCTACATACAGGATCACATTCTCTCAGTCTCTAAGAGCCAGGACCCCCAGCGGAGCTCTTCCCTGCGCTGCTCCTACACCAATGAGGCCGGAGCCGCAAACAGCTTGGCTTTTTCCCTGGCACCGTCTGCCAGCGCTCATCAAAATAACCACACGATGGCGCTGTCGACTAACAAAAGAAGGAAACGCACCGAGGCCAGCTCCAAAGGACAGAGCCGAGTTGGAAACGTCCCTGCTCTCAAATTAACTGTGCCAGGAAAAAAAGACTTTGCTGATCTTCCCCCTCCAAGTGTGCAAACACTTTTGCACCACACTCAAAGGGCAACACGAAATCCTCTGCCCTAACAAACATTTTCACTCTCGCAGAGTCCGGTAACAAACTCAAAGACATCCGCTCAACAAATGTGCCAGCGGAGAGAGAAAGTTCTTTGCTGCCTACAATTTCAGCTTCACCCATCAAACAATGAACACACACCCTGCTATTGGCACTTTTCTTTTCTTCTCTACTCTCCTAAGCTTTCAGTCTCAGAGTCAAGATCCAAGCAGCATGGCAACAGGGACTACTCACACACTAAAGCTACAAGGACAAAAAGCTCAACAACTTGGTGTCTAGATTCCCACTGTCAGTTCAACAGCTCTAACCCACAGGGAAACCTCTTGGGAAAAACCTTTAAATTCACTGAGACCACCCAAAGTGCCCATCCAAACTTAATTTCTTTGCCAAAGAGAAGAACAAGAAGCTCATTTCAAGAGAAATGGCATCCCCTCCTCCAAAATCCAAAACATCCAGTGACTGATCCCATACAATGGTGGCAGAACACTCTTACTAGAGGCAGACAGCCTTCCAAAGATGGATACTGACTCAATGACTGTACAAATTGAGGGAGTGCTTCCAAATATGCCGGCACAAGAAGCTGCTGTCGTCCTTGAGCTGCGCGACACAGCTTCTTATCTGCACCTCCAACTCTGGGGCTACGTGCTTTCCTTCCCATGAGAAAGCATTGCCATTCTCCTTCAGGAACTTACCAAGCCAAGCTGTATGCCATGTCCTGTACTATGTCCAACAATGGCTCCTGCACAGAAGGGTCTACGACATAAATATCTTGCTGGACTATACCTCCTCATGGTACCTTTAACGCCTGCCCTATTACATTGTCACTATATCTTTTACTTGCCAAGGAAAGGCACTCAGAGTCACTTGGCCTTGCCTTGCCTTTGATGCTGTGGCTAGTCTACTCTTGTTTTGCTTGCTTGCTTATGTGTGCCTTGCCTGGCAAGACCTAGAAAGACCTTCTTTGCTTTGCTTTGCCTTGCCTACCGCTCTTTGCAATGCAAACCAAGTGTAGGCGCAATTGTAGGCAAGTCAAGGGAGAAGCTGACAAGGCTGGAGCCATGAGGGGCAAGCAAATGGAGTGGTAGGTGAGAGAAGGCCCAGAACTTCTAGGCAAGGATGGGCATAGGAAGGCCAGGCAGAAACAGGAGGGGCTAGGCAAGGCTAGGTTTCCCTGGAGGAAAGCAGTAGGCAGGTCAAGTGTGGGCGTAGGCACTGGAGGGAGTGCAAGACTAGGGAGGCAAGGCAGGGCAAGGCAAGGAAACTTTTGGGTCACCAAGGCAAGACAAATGAGAGGTACATTCAAAGACTGCTGGTACACAAAAGGGGCTAGGACAGACTTCTCTGTCTGGCCTTGATCTCACATGGGCCATCTCTAATCTGCACCTAATACACTTGGATTACCTGCTTTCCTTGGTATACAAAAGAACTGTCATTCTGGTCCTGAAGCGCAAAGGTGAAATGTGAATTTTATGTCCAAAATTCAAGACATGTAAGGATAGGTGCCAGAAGCAAGCTGCCAGGACAGATGGGTGTGCTTGCACGTGACCTCTTTTGGGCTTCCTCTCACATGCTCCTGAAACGCTGGAGGTACGTGAAAGCCTTGAGAGTCCTAGGAGAAGCAGGCAGGGCAAGGCAAGATGAAGAAATGCAGCAAAAAGAGGCGTATTGAATTCCAGGTGGGGGACGAGTGAGCAAGGGAATGCAAGGCAAGGGAGAGGAGAGGTTCAAAGGGAACACCAAGAAAAGTGGTGGCTTTGCCAGGCAAGACAAAGGAGAGGCAAGCAAGGCAATGAGAGTCCTAGAAGGAGAAGGAAATGAAAGATTGGAGCTGGACAAAGGGGAAGGGAAACCAAACAAAGTGGCAAGGGGGATGGGTGGTGCAAGGCACTGGACTGGTAGGAAGGGCAAGGGAAAGACATGGATGGGTCAGGAAGGAAGAGGAAAGCAATGGCCATAAAATGACAAAGAAATGCAAGGTTGGATAGGAAAGGAAAGGCAAGGCAATGTAGGGAAGGGGTAGGCCAGACAATGGGTGTCTTAAGAGGAAAAGTATGCATAGCAAGGCCAAGAGAAAAGCGGTAAAGAAGTTAGCGTGGGGGATAGGTGAGTGTAGCTGAGAAAGAAAGAAAGAAAGAAAGTGCCTCATTCCAGTATGTATGTATGTATGTGTGTGTGAAGTTTGCAGGATGTAAAGCAGAGACTTGATGGTGGAGTGAAAGGATGCTTTTGAATACACGTGGCAAGGTCCAAGCAAACTATTTGTCTTGGCACATCTGTGTCCCATAAACTTCTTAGTTTAGATTCAGACTGTAAGCGGGACAGAGAACACCCCTAAAATTACAGCTGAGCAAGAAAGCAGGTCGCATCAGCATGTTTTAAAGGAAGCAGTTTTTTTGTGTGAGAAGAAAATGGACATATGAGACTCCAGCAGTATCGACGTTCAGCTTAGAAGCAAAGTGCAATGATTCCGTACAAACTCTGAAAATGAAACGCAGCAATAAAAAGGCAATGGGACATGTCAGCGAAAGCTTTGTGGCCAAGCAGGGTGAGATGTTTGAAGCAGAACCACAGTTTGGCTTCACTAAGGATCCATCATGGTGGATTGCAAACATGTGCCAAGACAACACATATTCTGCAGCTGTTGCAGCTCTCCGCAGGAACACTAGCGCTTTCCCTTAGACTCTAAAATGCAGAGAAATGGCCTGCGCAGCGCAGAAGCTATTTGTGCTGCTTGTACACCTCTTCCAACCCCTCAGTGGAAACTATTGCGCCTGCCTTTAGACTCTGAGATCCAGAGAACACAATGGTAGAGGCAGTGGAGAATGGAAGGAGAGAGTGAAGTTTGATGAGTGAGTTTGATGTGACTTATGTGGAGCACGCAGAAAATGTAGCCCCGTACTGGTTTTTACACCTGGAGCCTATTTCTGTAAGACATTTCAGGTGGACATTTTTGATCAAGAAGCCAGAGTGAAAAAATTGACAGCAGGTCTCTCTGGGAAAGAAAAAGCAGCAAGGCGTCGTGTGCCATTTAAATGCTGCTATAAGAAGGGCGTACTTTAGCAGCATCTCTCTTGACACTTCTATCTGTGTAATCTCTAGCTGCTTGGACACAGCGACACTGAAAATAATTGTACTGCAAATACCAAGTTACACAGGGAAAAAGGCTAGGTCAGCAAATGCCTTCTGTCCTGGCACATCTCTCAGTCAGAACTCCAGCTGAAAAATTTTGCTGTAATGATGGACTTTGCCACTTGGAGAGAATTTATATAGTTGGGAAGAAGCATTCAAAGCCCTAGTGCGTTTCGTCTATTTTACGGACTGCAAAGGCACTATAAAGGCCAGCACTAGCTTTTTGTTGGACTTTTTGTTTTTGAGTAGCTGCTGGATGTTTTGAAGCGGTTTGGGATCTGCTAGAGTGCAAGGTAATACATAGAGTTTGAGGAAAGTGATATACACATTTTATGACTCCAGGGAGGTGGATGCAGTTCAGTGTGTGTGAGTTACATGTTGAGCAGCTGATCACACAGAAAAGAAGAGGCTGCGCTGCAATTGCCTTTTCATTTGCAGCTTATAAACTGCACAGCCCACAATGAAACAATTCCACTTCCTTCTGTGCTACATACAGGATCACATTCTCTCAGTCTCTAAGAGCCAGGACCCCCAGCGGAGCTCTTCCCTGCGCTGCTCCTACACCAATGAGGCCGGAGCCGCAAACAGCTTGGCTTTTTCCCTGGCACCGTCTGCCAGCGCTCATCAAAATAACCACACGATGGCGCTGTCGACTAACAAAAGAAGGAAACGCACCAAGGCCAGCTCCAAAGGACAGAGCCCAGTTGGAAACGTCCCTGCTCTCAAATTAACTGTGCCAGGAAAAAAAGACTTTGCTGATCTTCCCCCTCCAAGTGTGCAAACACTTTTGCACCACACTCAAAGGGCAACACGAAATCCTCTGCCCTAACAAACATTTTCACTCTCGCAGAGTCCGGTAACAAACTCAAAGACATCCGCTCAACAAATGTGCCAGCGGAGAGAGAAAGTTCTTTGCTGCCTACAATTTCAGCTTCACCCATCAAACAATGAACACACACCCTGCTATTGGCACTTTTCTTTTCTTCTCTACTCTCCTAAGCTTTCAGTCTCAGAGTCAAGATCCAAGCAGCATGGCAACAGGGACTACTCACACACTAAAGCTACAAGGACAAAAAGCTCAACAACTTGGTGTCTAGATTCCCACTGTCAGTTCAACAGCTCTAACCCACAGGGAAACCTCTTGGGAAAAACCTTTAAATTCACTGAGACCACCCAAAGTGCCCATCCAAACTTAATTTCTTTGCCAAAGAGAAGAACAAGAAGCTCATTTCAAGAGAAATGGCATCCCCTCCTCCAAAATCCAAAACATCCAGTGACTGATCCCATACAATGGTGGCAGAACACTCTTACTAGAGGCAGACAGCCTTCCAAAGATGGATACTGACTCAATGACTGTACAAATTGAGGGAGTGCTTCCAAATATGCCGGCACAAGAAGCTGCTGTCGTCCTTGAGCTGCGCGACACAGCTTCTTATCTGCACCTCCAACTCTGGGGCTACGTGCTTTCCTTCCCATGAGAAAGCATTGCCATTCTCCTTCAGGAACTTACCAAGCCAAGCTGTATGCCATGTCCTGTACTATGTCCAACAATGGCTCCTGCACAGAAGGGTCTACGACATAAATATCTTGCTGGACTATACCTCCTCATGGTACCTTTAACGCCTGCCCTATTACATTGTCACTATATCTTTTACTTGCCAAGGAAAGGCACTCAGAGTCACTTGGCCTTGCCTTGCCTTTGATGCTGTGGCTAGTCTACTCTTGTTTTGCTTGCTTGCTTATGTGTGCCTTGCCTGGCAAGACCTAGAAAGACCTTCTTTGCTTTGCTTTGCCTTGCCTACCGCTCTTTGCAATGCAAACCAAGTGTAGGCGCAATTGTAGGCAAGTCAAGGGAGAAGCTGACAAGGCTGGAGCCATGAGGGGCAAGCAAATGGAGTGGTAGGTGAGAGAAGGCCCAGAACTTCTAGGCAAGGATGGGCATAGGAAGGCCAGGCAGAAACAGGAGGGGCTAGGCAAGGCTAGGTTTCCCTGGAGGAAAGCAGTAGGCAGGTCAAGTGTGGGCGTAGGCACTGGAGGGAGTGCAAGGCTAGGGAGGCAAGGCAGGGCAAGGCAAGGAAACTTTTGGGTCACCAAGGCAAGACAAATGAGAGGTACATTCAAAGACTGCTGGTACACAAAAGGGGCTAGGACAGACTTCTCTGTCTGGCCTTGATCTCACATGGGCCATCTCTAATCGGCACCTAAAACACTTGGATTACCTGCTTTCCTTGGTATACAAAAGAACTGTCATTCTGGTCCTGAAGCGCAAAGGTGAAATGTGAATTTTATGTCCAAAATTCAAGACATGTAAGGATAGGTGCCAGAAGCAAGCTGCCAGGACAGATGGGTGTGCTTGCACGTGACCTCTTTTGGGCTTCCTCTCACATGCTCCTGAAACGCTGGAGGTACGTGAAAGCCTTGAGAGTCCTAGGAGAAGCAGGCAGGGCAAGGCAAGATGAAGAAATGCAGCAAAAAGAGGCGTATTGAATTCCAGGTGGGGGACGAGTGAGCAAGGGAATGCAAGGCAAGGGAGAGGAGAGGTTCAAAGGGAACACCAAGAAAAGTGGTGGCTTTGCCAGGCAAGACAAAGGAGAGGCAAGCAAGGCAATGAGAGTCCTAGAAGGAGAAGGAAATGAAAGATTGGAGCTGGACAAAGGGGAAGGGAAACCAAACAAAGTGGCAAGGGGGATGGGTGGTGCAAGGCACTGGACTGGTAGGAAGGGCAAGGGAAAGACATGGATGGGTCAGGAAGGAAGAGGAAAGCAATGGCCATAAAATGACAAAGAAATGCAAGGTTGGATAGGAAAGGAAAGGCAAGGCAATGTAGGGAAGGGGTAGGCCAGACAATGGGTGTCTTAAGAGGAAAAGTATGCATAGCAAGGCCAAGAGAAAAGCGGTAAAGAAGTTAGCGTGGGGGATAGGTGAGTGTAGCTGAGAAAGAAAGAAAGAAAGAAAGTGCCTCATTCCAGTATGTATGTATGTATGTGTGTGTGAAGTTTGCAGGATGTAAAGCAGAGACTTGATGGTGGAGTGAAAGGATGCTTTTGAATACACGTGGCAAGGTCCAAGCAAACTATTTGTCTTGGCACATCTGTGTCCCATAAACTTCTTAGTTTAGATTCAGACTGTAAGCGGGACAGAGAACACCCCTAAAATTACAGCTGAGCAAGAAAGCAGGTCGCATCAGCATGTTTTAAAGGAAGCAGTTTTTTTGTGTGAGAAGAAAATGGACATATGAGACTCCAGCAGTATCGACGTTCAGCTTAGAAGCAAAGTGCAATGATTCCGTACAAACTCTGAAAATGAAACGCAGCAATAAAAAGGCAATGGGACATGTCAGCGAAAGCTTTGTGGCCAAGCAGGGTGAGATGTTTGAAGCAGAACCACAGTTTGGCTTCACTAAGGATCCATCATGGTGGATTGCAAACATGTGCCAAGACAACACATATTCTGCAGCTGTTGCAGCTCTCCGCAGGAACACTAGCGCTTTCCCTTAGACTCTAAAATGCAGAGAAATGGCCTGCGCAGCGCAGAAGCTATTTGTGCTGCTTGTACACCTCTTCCAACCCCTCAGTGGAAACTATTGCGCCTGCCTTTAGACTCTGAGATCCAGAGAACACAATGGTAGAGGCAGTGGAGAATGGAAGGAGAGAGTGAAGTTTGATGAGTGAGTTTGATGTGACTTATGTGGAGCACGCAGAAAATGTAGCCCCGTACTGGTTTTTACACCTGGAGCCTATTTCTGTAAGACATTTCAGGTGGACATTTTTGATCAAGAAGCCAGAGTGAAAAAATTGACAGTAGGTCTCTCTGGGAAAGAAAAAGCAGCAAGGCGTCGTGTGCCATTTAAATGCTGCTATAAGAAGGGCGTACTTTAGCAGCATCTCTCTTGACACTTCTATCTGTGTAATCTCTAGCTGCTTGGACACAGCGACACTGAAAATAATTGTACTGCAAATACCAAGTTACACAGGGAAAAAGGCTAGGTCAGCAAATGCCTTCTGTCCTGGCACATCTCTCAGTCAGAACTCCAGCTGAAAAATTTTGCTGTAATGATGGACTTTGCCACTTGGAGAGAATTTATATAGTTGGGAAGAAGCATTCAAAGCCCTAGTGCGTTTCGTCTATTTTACGGACTGCAAAGGCACTATAAAGGCCAGCACTAGCTTTTTGTTGGACTTTTTGTTTTTGAGTAGCTGCTGGATGTTTTGAAGCGGTTTGGGATCTGCTAGAGTGCAAGGTAATACATAGAGTTTGAGGAAAGTGATATACACATTTTATGACTCCAGGGAGGTGGATGCAGTTCAGTGTGTGTGAGTTACATGTTGAGCAGCTGATCACACAGAAAAGAAGAGGCTGCGCTGCAATTGCCTTTTCATTTGCAGCTTATAAACTGCACAGCCCACAATGAAACAATTCCACTTCCTTCTGTGCTACATACAGGATCACATTCTCTCAGTCTCTAAGAGCCAGGACCCCCAGCGGAGCTCTTCCCTGCGCTGCTCCTACACCAATGAGGCCGGAGCCGCAAACAGCTTGGCTTTTTCCCTGGCACCGTCTGCCAGCGCTCATCAAAATAACCACACGATGGCGCTGTCGACTAACAAAAGAAGGAAACGCACCGAGGCCAGCTCCAAAGGACAGAGCCGAGTTGGAAACGTCCCTGCTCTCAAATTAACTGTGCCAGGAAAAAAAGACTTTGCTGATCTTCCCCCTCCAAGTGTGCAAACACTTTTGCACCACACTCAAAGGGCAACACGAAATCCTCTGCCCTAACAAACATTTTCACTCTCGCAGAGTCCGGTAACAAACTCAAAGACATCCGCTCAACAAATGTGCCAGCGGAGAGAGAAAGTTCTTTGCTGCCTACAATTTCAGCTTCACCCATCAAACAATGAACACACACCCTGCTATTGGCACTTTTCTTTTCTTCTCTACTCTCCTAAGCTTTCAGTCTCAGAGTCAAGATCCAAGCAGCATGGCAACAGGGACTACTCACACACTAAAGCTACAAGGACAAAAAGCTCAACAACTTGGTGTCTAGATTCCCACTGTCAGTTCAACAGCTCTAACCCACAGGGAAACCTCTTGGGAAAAACCTTTAAATTCACTGAGACCACCCAAAGTGCCCATCCAAACTTAATTTCTTTGCCAAAGAGAAGAACAAGAAGCTCATTTCAAGAGAAATGGCATCCCCTCCTCCAAAATCCAAAACATCCAGTGACTGATCCCATACAATGGTGGCAGAACACTCTTACTAGAGGCAGACAGCCTTCCAAAGATGGATACTGACTCAATGACTGTACAAATTGAGGGAGTGCTTCCAAATATGCCGGCACAAGAAGCTGCTGTCGTCCTTGAGCTGCGCGACACAGCTTCTTATCTGCACCTCCAACTCTGGGGCTACGTGCTTTCCTTCCCATGAGAAAGCATTGCCATTCTCCTTCAGGAACTTACCAAGCCAAGCTGTATGCCATGTCCTGTACTATGTCCAACAATGGCTCCTGCACAGAAGGGTCTACGACATAAATATCTTGCTGGACTATACCTCCTCATGGTACCTTTAACGCCTGCCCTATTACATTGTCACTATATCTTTTACTTGCCAAGGAAAGGCACTCAGAGTCACTTGGCCTTGCCTTGCCTTTGATGCTGTGGCTAGTCTACTCTTGTTTTGCTTGCTTGCTTATGTGTGCCTTGCCTGGCAAGACCTAGAAAGACCTTCCTTGCTTTGCTTTGCCTTGCCTACCGCTCTTTGCAATGCAAACCAAGTGTAGGCGCAATTGTAGGCGAGTCAAGGGAGAAACTGACAAGGCTGGAGCCATGAGGGGCAAGCAAATGGAGTGGTAGGTGAGAGAAGGCCCAGAACTTCTAGGCAAGGATGGGCATAGGAAGGCCAGGCAGAAACAGGAGGGGCTAGGCAAGGCTAGGTTTCCCTGGAGGAAAGCAGTAGGCAGGTCAAGTGTGGGCGTAGGCACTGGAGGGAGTGCAAGGCTAGGGAGGCAAGGCAGGGCAAGGCAAGGAAACTTTTGGGTCACCAAGGCAAGACAAATGAGAGGTACATTCAAAGACTGCTGGTACACAAAAGGGGCTAGGACAGACTTCTCTGGCTGGCCTTGATCTCACATGGGCCATCTCTAATCGGCACCTAAAACACTTGGATTACCTGCTTTCCTTGGTATACAAAAGAACTGTCATTCTGGTCCTGAAGCGCAAAGGTGAAATGTGAATTTTATGTCCAAAATTCAAGACATGTAAGGATAGGTGCCAGAAGCAAGCTGCCAGGACAGATGGGTGTGCTTGCACGTGACCTCTTTTGGGCTTCCTCTCACATGCTCCTGAAACGCTGGAGGTACGTGAAAGCCTTGAGAGTCCTAGGAGAAGCAGGCAGGGCAAGGCAAGATGAAGAAATGCAGCAAAAAGAGGCGTATTGAATTCCAGGTGGGGGACGAGTGAGCAAGGGAATGCAAGGCAAGGGAGAGGAGAGGTTCAAAGGGAACACCAAGAAAAGTGGTGGCTTTGCCAGGCAAGACAAAGGAGAGGCAAGCAAGGCAATGAGAGTCCTAGAAGGAGAAGGAAATGAAAGATTGGAGCTGGACAAAGGGGAAGGGAAACCAAACAAAGTGGCAAGGGGGATGGGTGGTGCAAGGCACTGGACTGGTAGGAAGGGCAAGGGAAAGACATGGATGGGTCAGGAAGGAAGAGGAAAGCAATGGCCATAAAATGACAAAGAAATGCAAGGTTGGATAGGAAAGGAAAGGCAAGGCAATGTAGGGAAGGGGTAGGCCAGACAATGGGTGTCTTAAGAGGAAAAGTATGCATAGCAAGGCCAAGAGAAAAGCGGTAAAGAAGTTAGCGTGGGGGATAGGTGAGTGTAGCTGAGAAAGAAAGAAAGAAAGAAAGTGCCTCATTCCAGTATGTATGTATGTATGTGTGTGTGAAGTTTGCAGGATGTAAAGCAGAGACTTGATGGTGGAGTGAAAGGATGCTTTTGAATACACGTGGCAAGGTCCAAGCAAACTATTTGTCTTGGCACATCTGTGTCCCATAAACTTCTTAGTTTAGATTCAGACTGTAAGCGGGACAGAGAACACCCCTAAAATTACAGCTGAGCAAGAAAGCAGGTCGCATCAGCATGTTTTAAAGGAAGCAGTTTTTTTGTGTGAGAAGAAAATGGACATATGAGACTCCAGCAGTATCGACGTTCAGCTTAGAAGCAAAGTGCAATGATTCCGTACAAACTCTGAAAATGAAACGCAGCAATAAAAAGGCAATGGGACATGTCAGCGAAAGCTTTGTGGCCAAGCAGGGTGAGATGTTTGAAGCAGAACCACAGTTTGGCTTCACTAAGGATCCATCATGGTGGATTGCAAACATGTGCCAAGACAACACATATTCTGCAGCTGTTGCAGCTCTCCGCAGGAACACTAGCGCTTTCCCTTAGACTCTAAAATGCAGAGAAATGGCCTGCGCAGCGCAGAAGCTATTTGTGCTGCTTGTACACCTCTTCCAACCCCTCAGTGGAAACTATTGCGCCTGCCTTTAGACTCTGAGATCCAGAGAACACAATGGTAGAGGCAGTGGAGAATGGAAGGAGAGAGTGAAGTTTGATGAGTGAGTTTGATGTGACTTATGTGGAGCACGCAGAAAATGTAGCCCCGTACTGGTTTTTACACCTGGAGCCTATTTCTGTAAGACATTTCAGGTGGACATGTTTGATCAAGAAGCCAGAGTGAAAAAATTGACAGCAGGTGTCTCTGGGAAAGAAAAAGCAGCAAGGCGTCGTGTGCCATTTAAATGCTGCTATAAGAAGGGCGTACTTTAGCAGCATCTCTCTTGACACTTCTATCTGTGTAATCTCTAGCTGCTTGGACACAGCGACACTGAAAATAATTGTACTGCAAATACCAAGTTACACAGGGAAAAAGGGTAGGTCAGCAAATGCCTTCTGTCCTGGCACATCTCTCAGTCAGAACTCCAGCTGAAAAATTTTGCTGTAATGATGGACTTTGCCACTTGGAGAGAATTTATATAGTTGGGAAGAAGCATTCAAAGCCCTAGTGCATTTCGTCTATTTTACGGACTGCAAAGGCACTCTAAAGACCAGCACTAGCTTTTTGTTGGACTTTTTGTTTTTGAGTAGCTGCTGGACGTTTTGAAGCGGTTTGGGATCTGCTAGAGTGCAAGGTAATACATAGAGTTTGAGGAAAGTGATATACACATTTTATATCTCCAGGGAGGTGGATGCAGTTCAGTGTGTGCGAGTTACATGTTGAGCAGCTGATCACACAGAAAAGAAGAGGCTGTGCTGCAATTGCCTTTTCATTTGCAGCTTATAAACTGCACAGCCCACAATGAAACAATTCCACTTCCTTCTGTGCTACATACAGGATCACATTCTCTCAGTCTCTAAGAGCCAGGACCCCCAGCGGAGCTCTTCCCTGCGCTGCTCCTACACCAATGAGGCCGGAGCCGCAAACAGCTTGGCTTTTTCCCTGGCACCGTCTGCCAGCGCTCATCAAAATAACCACACGATGGCGCTGTCGACTAACAAAAGAAGGAAACGCACCGAGGCCAGCTCCAAAGGACAGAGCCGAGTTGGAAACGTCCCTGCTCTCAAATTAACTGTGCCAGGAAAAAAAGACTTTGCTGATCTTCCCCCTCCAAGTGTGCAAACACTTTTGCACCACACTCAAAAGGCAACACGAAATCCTCTGCCCTAACAAACATTTTCACTCTCGCAGAGTCCGGTAACAAACTCAAAGACATCCGCTCAACAAATGTGCCAGCGGAGAGAGAAAGTTCTTTGCTGCCTTCAATTTCAGCTTCACCCATCAAACAATGAACACACACCCTGCTATTGGCACTTTTCTTTTCTGCTCTACTCTCCTAAGCTTTCAGTCTCAGAGTCAAGATCCAAGCAGCATGGCAACAGGGACTACTCACACACTAAAGCTACAAGGACAAAAAGCTCAACAACTTGGTGTCTAGATTCCCACTGTCAGTTCAACAGCTCTAACCCACAGGGAAACCTCTTGGGAAAAACCTTTAAATTCACTGAGACCACCCAAAGTGCCCATCCAAACTTAATTTCTTTGCCAAAGAGAAGAACAAGAAGCTCATTTCAAGAGAAATGGCATCCCCTCCTCCAAAATCCAAAACATCCAGTGACTGATCCCATACAATGGTGGCAGAACACTCTTACTAGAGGCAGACAGCCTTCCAAAGATGGATACTGACTCAATGACTGTACAAATTGAGGGAGTGCTTCCAAATATGCCGGCACAAGAAGCTGCTGTCGTCCTTGAGCTGCGCGACACAGCTTCTTATCTGCACCTCCAACTCTGGGGCTACGTGCTTTCCTTCCCATGAGAAAGCATTGCCATTCTCCTTCAGGAACTTACCAAGCCAAGCTGTATGCCATGTCCTGTACTATGTCCAACAATGGCTCCTGCACAGAAGGGTCTACGACATAAATATCTTGCTGGACTATACCTCCTCATGGTACCTTTAACGCCTGCCCTATTACATTGTCACTATATCTTTTACTTGCCAAGGAAAGGCACTCAGAGTCACTTGGCCTTGCCTTGCCTTTGATGCTGTGGCTAGTCTACTCTTGTTTTGCTTGCTTGCTTATGTGTGCCTTTCCTGGCAAGACCTAGAAAGACCTTCCTTGCTTTGCTTTGCCTTGCCTAACGCTCTTTGCAATGCAAACCAAGTGTAGGCGCAATTGTAGGCAAGTCAAGGGAGAAGCTGACAAGGCTGGAGCCATGAGGGGCAAGCAAATGGAGTGGTAGGTGAGAGAAGGCCCAGAACTTCTAGGCAAGGATGGGCATAGGAAGGCCAGGCAGAAACAGGAGGGGCTAGGCAAGGCTAGGTTTCCCTGGAGGAAAGCAGTAGGCAGGTCAAGTGTGGGCGTAGGCACTGGAGGGAGTGCAAGGCTAGGGAGGCAAGGCAGGGCAAGGCAAGGAAACTTTTGGGTCACCAAGGCAAGACAAATGAGAGGTACATTCAAAGACTGCTGGTACACAAAAGGGGCTAGGACAGACTTCTCTGGCTGGCCTTGATCTCACATGGGCCATCTCTAATCGGCACCTAAAACACTTGGATTACCTGCTTTCCTTGGTATACAAAAGAACTGTCATTCTGGTCCTGAAGCGCAAAGGTGAAATGTGAATTTTATGTCCAAAATTCAAGACATGTAAGGATAGGTGCCAGAAGCAAGCTGCCAGGACAGATGGGTGTGCTTGCACGTGACCTCTTTTGGGCTTCCTCTCACATGCTCCTGAAACGCTGGAGGTACGTGAAAGCCTTGAGAGTCCTAGGAGAAGCAGGCAGGGCAAGGCAAGATGAAGAAATGCAGCAAAAAGAGGCGTATTGAATTCCAGGTGGGGGACGAGTGAGCAAGGGAATGCAAGGCAAGGGAGAGGAGAGGTTCAAAGGGAACACCAAGAAAAGTGGTGGCTTTGCCAGGCAAGACAAAGGAGAGGCAAGCAAGGCAATGAGAGTCCTAGAAGGAGAAGGAAATGAAAGATTGGAGCTGGACAAAGGGGAAGGGAAACCAAACAAAGTGGCAAGGGGGATGGGTGGTGCAAGGCACTGGACTGGTAGGAAGGGCAAGGGAAAGACATGGATGGGTCAGGAAGGAAGAGGAAAGCAATGGCCATAAAATGACAAAGAAATGCAAGGTTGGATAGGAAAGGAAAGGCAAGGCAATGTAGGGAAGGGGTAGGCCAGACAATGGGTGTCTTAAGAGGAAAAGTATGCATAGCAAGGCCAAGAGAAAAGCGGTAAAGAAGTTAGCGTGGGGGATAGGTGAGTGTAGCTGAGAAAGAAAGAAAGAAAGAAAGTGCCTCATTCCAGTATGTATGTATGTATGTGTGTGTGAAGTTTGCAGGATGTAAAGCAGAGACTTGATGGTGGAGTGAAAGGATGCTTTTGAATACACGTGGCAAGGTCCAAGCAAACTATTTGTCTTGGCACATCTGTGTCCCATAAACTTCTTAGTTTAGATTCAGACTGTAAGCGGGACAGAGAACACCCCTAAAATTACAGCTGAGCAAGAAAGCAGGTCGCATCAGCATGTTTTAAAGGAAGCAGTTTTTTTGTGTGAGAAGAAAATGGACATATGAGACTCCAGCAGTATCGACGTTCAGCTTAGAAGCAAAGTGCAATGATTCCGTACAAACTCTGAAAATGAAACGCAGCAATAAAAAGGCAATGGGACATGTCAGCGAAAGCTTTGTGGCCAAGCAGGGTGAGATGTTTGAAGCAGAACCACAGTTTGGCTTCACTAAGGATCCATCATGGTGGATTGCAAACATGTGCCAAGACAACACATATTCTGCAGCTGTTGCAGCTCTCCGCAGGAACACTAGCGCTTTCCCTTAGACTCTAAAATGCAGAGAAATGGCCTGCGCAGCGCAGAAGCTATTTGTGCTGCTTGTACACCTCTTCCAACCCCTCAGTGGAAACTATTGCGCCTGCCTTTAGACTCTGAGATCCAGAGAACACAATGGTAGAGGCAGTGGAGAATGGAAGGAGAGAGTGAAGTTTGATGAGTGAGTTTGATGTGACTTATGTGGAGCACGCAGAAAATGTAGCCCCGTACTGGTTTTTACACCAGGAGCCTATTTCTGTAAGACATTTCAGGTGGACATTTTTGATCAAGAAGCCAGAGTGAAAAAATTGACAGCAGGTCTCTCTGGGAAAGAAAAAGCAGCAAGGCGTCGTGTGCCATTTAAATGCTGCTATAAGAAGGGCGTACTTTAGCAGCATCTCTCTTGACACTTCTATCTGTGTAATCTCTAGCTGCTTGGACACAGCGACACTGAAAATAATTGTACTGCAAATACCAAGTTACACAGGGAAAAAGGGTAGGTCAGCAAATGCCTTCTGTCCTGGCACATCTCTCAGTCAGAACTCCAGCTGAAAAATTTTGCTGTAATGATGGACTTTGCCACTTGGAGAGAATTTATATAGTTGGGAAGAAGCATTCAAAGCCCTAGTGCATTTCGTCTATTTTACGGACTGCAAAGGCACTCTAAAGACCAGCACTAGCTTTTTGTTGGACTTTTTGTTTTTGAGTAGCTGCTGGACGTTTTGAAGCGGTTTGGGATCTGCTAGAGTGCAAGGTAATACATAGAGTTTGAGGAAAGTGATATACACATTTTATATCTCCAGGGAGGTGGATGCAGTTCAGTGTGTGCGAGTTACATGTTGAGCAGCTGATCACACAGAAAAGAAGAGGCTGTGCTGCAATTGCCTTTTCATTTGCAGCTTATAAACTGCACAGCCCACAATGAAACAATTCCACTTCCTTCTGTGCTACATACAGGATCACATTCTCTCAGTCTCTAAGAGCCAGGACCCCCAGCGGAGCTCTTCCCTGCGCTGCTCCTACACCAATGAGGCCGGAGCCGCAAACAGCTTGGCTTTTTCCCTGGCACCGTCTGCCAGCGCTCATCAAAATAACCACACGATGGCGCTGTCGACTAACAAAAGAAGGAAACGCACCGAGGCCAGCTCCAAAGGACAGAGCCCAGTTGGAAACGTCCCTGCTCTCAAATTAACTGTGCCAGGAAAAAAAGACTTTGCTGATCTTCCCCCTCCAAGTGTGCAAACACTTTTGCACCACACTCAAAAGGCAACACGAAATCCTCTGCCCTAACAAACATTTTCACTCTCGCAGAGTCCGGTAACAAACTCAAAGACATCCGCTCAACAAATGTGCCAGCGGAGAGAGAAAGTTCTTTGCTGCCTTCAATTTCAGCTTCACCCATCAAACAATGAACACACACCCTGCTATTGGCACTTTTCTTTTCTGCTCTACTCTCCTAAGCTTTCAGTCTCAGAGTCAAGATCCAAGCAGCATGGCAACAGGGACTACTCACACACTAAAGCTACAAGGACAAAAAGCTCAACAACTTGGTGTCTAGATTCCCACTGTCAGTTCAACAGCTCTAACCCACAGGGAAACCTCTTGGGAAAAACCTTTAAATTCACTGAGACCACCCAAAGTGCCCATCCAAACTTAATTTCTTTGCCAAAGAGAAGAACAAGAAGCTCATTTCAAGAGAAATGGCATCCCCTCCTCCAAAATCCAAAACATCCAGTGACTGATCCCATACAATGGTGGCAGAACACTCTTACTAGAGGCAGACAGCCTTCCAAAGATGGATACTGACTCAATGACTGTACAAATTGAGGGAGTGCTTCCAAATATGCCGGCACAAGAAGCTGCTGTCGTCCTTGAGCTGCGCGACACAGCTTCTTATCTGCACCTCCAACTCTGGGGCTACGTGCTTTCCTTCCCATGAGAAAGCATTGCCATTCTCCTTCAGGAACTTACCAAGCCAAGCTGTATGCCATGTCCTGTACTATGTCCAACAATGGCTCCTGCACAGAAGGGTCTACGACATAAATATCTTGCTGGACTATACCTCCTCATGGTACCTTTAACGCCTGCCCTATTACATTGTCACTATATCTTTTACTTGCCAAGGAAAGGCACTCAGAGTCACTTGGCCTTGCCTTGCCTTTGATGCTGTGGCTAGTCTACTCTTGTTTTGCTTGCTTGCTTATGTGTGCCTTTCCTGGCAAGACCTAGAAAGACCTTCCTTGCTTTGCTTTGCCTTGCCTACCGCTCTTTGCAATGCAAACCAAGTGTAGGCGCAATTGTAGGCAAGTCAAGGGAGAAGCTGACAAGGCTGGAGCCATGAGGGGCAAGCAAATGGAGTGGTAGGTGAGAGAAGGCCCAGAACTTCTAGGCAAGGATGGGCATAGGAAGGCCAGGCAGAAACAGGAGGGGCTAGGCAAGGCTAGGTTTCCCTGGAGGAAAGCAGTAGGCAGGTCAAGTGTGGGCGTAGGCACTGGAGGGAGTGCAAGACTAGGGAGGCAAGGCAGGGCAAGGCAAGGAAACTTTTGGGTCACCAAGGCAAGACAAATGAGAGGTACATTCAAAGACTGCTGGTACACAAAAGGGGCTAGGACAGACTTCTCTGTCTGGCCTTGATCTCACATGGGCCATCTCTAATCGGCACCTAAAACACTTGGATTACCTGCTTTCCTTGGTATACAAAAGAACTGTCATTCTGGTCCTGAAGCGCAAAGGTGAAATGTGAATTTTATGTCCAAAATTCAAGACATGTAAGGATAGGTGCCAGAAGCAAGCTGCCAGGACAGATGGGTGTGCTTGCACGTGACCTCTTTTGGGCTTCCTCTCACATGCTCCTGAAACGCTGGAGGTACGTGAAAGCCTTGAGAGTCCTAGGAGAAGCAGGCAAGGCAAGGCAAGATGAAGAAATGCAGCAAAAAGAGGGGTATTGAATTCCAGGTGGGGGACGAGTGAGCAAGGGAATGCAAGGCAAGGGAGAGGAGAGGTTCAAAGGGAACGCCAAGAAAAGTGGTGGCTTTGCCAGGCAAGACAAAGGAGAGGCAAGCAAGGCAATGAGAGTCCTAGAATAAGAAGGAAATGAAAGATTGGAGCTGGACAAAGGGGAAGGGAAACCAAACAAAGTGGCAAGGGGGATGGGTGGTGCAAGGCACTGGACTGGTAGGAAGGGCAAGGGAAAGACATGGATGGGTCAGGAAGGAAGAGGAAAGCAATGGCCATAAAATGACAAAGAAATGCAAGGTTGGATAGGAAAGGAAAGGCAAGGCAATGTAGGGAAGGGGTAGGCCAGACAATGGGTTTCTTAAGAGGAAAAGTATGCATAGCAAGGCCAAGAGAAAAGCGGTAAAGAAGTTAGCGTGGGGGATAGGTGAGTGTAGCTAAGAAAGAAAGAAAGAAAGAAAGAAAGAAAGAAAGAAAGAAAGAAAGTGCCTCATTCCAGTTTGTATGTATGTATGTGTGTGTGAAGTTTGCAGGATGTAAAGCAGAGACTTGATGGTGGAGTGAAAGGATGCTTTTGAATACACGTGGCAAGGTCCAAGCAAACTATTTGTCTTGGCACATCTGTGTCCCATAAACTTCTTAGTTTAGATTCAGACTGTAAGCGGGACAGAGAACACCCCTAAAATTACAGCTGAGCAAGAAAGCAGGTCGCATCAGCATGTTTTAAAGGAAGCAGTTTTTTTGTGTGAGAAGAAAATGGACATATGAGACTCCAGCAGTATCGACGTTCAGCTTAGAAGCAAAGTGCAATGATTCCGTACAAACTCTGAAAATGAAACGCAGCAATAAAAAGGCAATGGGACATGTCAGCGAAAGCTTTGTGGCCAAGCAGGGTGAGATGTTTGAAGCAGAACCACAGTTTGGCTTCACTAAGGATCCATCATGGTGGATTGCAAACATGTGCCAAGACAACACATATTCTGCAGCTGTTGCAGCTCTCCGCAGGAACACTAGCGCTTTCCCTTAGACTCTAAAATGCAGAGAAATGGCCTGCGCAGCGCAGAAGCTATTTGTGCTGCTTGTACACCTCTTCCAACCCCTCAGTGGAAACTATTGCGCCTGCCTTTAGACTCTGAGATCCAGAGAACACAATGGTAGAGGCAGTGGAGAATGGAAGGAGAGAGTGAAGTTTGATGAGTGAGTTTGATGTGACTTATGTGGAGCACGCAGAAAATGTAGCCCCGTACTGGTTTTTACACCTGGAGCCTATTTCTGTAAGACATTTCAGGTGGACATGTTTGATCAAGAAGCCAGAGTGAAAAAATTGACAGCAGGTCTCTCTGGGAAAGAAAAAGCAGCAAGGCGTCGTGTGCCATTTAAATGCTGCTATAAGAAGGGCGTACTTTAGCAGCATCTCTCTTGACACTTCTATCTGTGTAATCTCTAGCTGCTTGGACACAGCGACACTGAAAATAATTGTACTGCAAATACCAAGTTACACAGGGAAAAAGGGTAGGTCAGCAAATGCCTTCTGTCCTGGCACATCTCTCAGTCAGAACTCCAGCTGAAAAATTTTGCTGTAATGATGGACTTTGCCACTTGGAGAGAATTTATATAGTTGGGAAGAAGCATTCAAAGCCCTAGTGCATTTCGTCTATTTTACGGACTGCAAAGGCACTCTAAAGACCAGCACTAGCTTTTTGTTGGACTTTTTGTTTTTGAGTAGCTGCTGGACGTTTTGAAGCGGTTTGGGATCTGCTAGAGTGCAAGGTAATACATAGAGTTTGAGGAAAGTGATATACACATTTTATATCTCCAGGGAGGTGGATGCAGTTCAGTGTGTGCGAGTTACATGTTGAGCAGCTGATCACACAGAAAAGAAGAGGCTGTGCTGCAATTGCCTTTTCATTTGCAGCTTATAAACTGCACAGCCCACAATGAAACAATTCCACTTCCTTCTGTGCTACATACAGGATCACATTCTCTCAGTCTCTAAGAGCCAGGACCCCCAGCGGAGCTCTTCCCTGCGCTGCTCCTACACCAATGAGGCCGGAGCCGCAAACAGCTTGGCTTTTTCCCTGGCACCGTCTGCCAGCACTCATCAAAATAACCACACGATGGCGCTGTCGACTAACAAAAGAAGGAAACGCACCGAGGCCAGCTCCAAAGGACAGAGCCCAGTTGGAAACGTCCCTGCTCTCAAATTAACTGTGCCAGGAAAAAAAGACTTTGCTGATCTTCCCCCTCCAAGTGTGCAAACAATTTTGCACCACACTCAAAAGGCAACACGAAATCCTCTGCCCTAACAAACATTTTCACTCTCGCAGAGTCCGGTAACAAACTCAAAGACATCCGCTCAACAAATGTGCCAGCGGAGAGAGAAAGTTCTTTGCTGCCTTCAATTTCAGCTTCACCCATCAAACAATGAACACACACCCTGCTATTGGCACTTTTCTTTTCTGCTCTACTCTCCTAAGCTTTCAGTCTCAGAGTCAAGATCCAAGCAGCATGGCAACAGGGACTACTCACACACTAAAGCTACAAGGACAAAAAGCTCAACAACTTGGTGTCTAGATTCCCACTGTCAGTTCAACAGCTCTAACCCACAGGGAAACCTCTTGGGAAAAACCTTTAAATTCACTGAGACCACCCAAAGTGCCCATCCAAACTTAATTTCTTTGCCAAAGAGAAGAACAAGAAGCTCATTTCAAGAGAAAGGGCATCCCCTCCTCCAAAATCCAAAACATCCAGTGACTGATCCCATACAATGGTGACAGAACACTCTTACTAGAGGCAGACAGCCTTCCAAAGATGGATACTGACTCAATGACTGTACAAATTGAGGGAGTGCTTCCAAATATGCCGGCACAAGAAGCTGCTGTCGTCCTTGAGCTGCGCGACACAGCTTCTTATCTGCACCTCCAACTCTGGGGCTACGTGCTTTCCTTCCCATGAGAAAGCATTGCCATTCTCCTTCAGGAACTTACCAAGCCAAACTGTATGCCATGTCCTGTACTATGTCCAACAATGGCTCCTGCACAGAAGGGTCTACGACATAAATATCTTGCTGGACTATACCTCCTCATGGTACCTTTAACGCCTGCCCTATTACATTGTCACTATATCTTTTACTTGCCAAGGAAAGGCACTCAGAGTCACTTGGCCTTGCCTTGCCTTTGATGCTGTGGCTAGTCTACTCTTGTTTTGCTTGCTTGCTTATGTGTGCCTTGCCTGGCAAGACCTAGAAAGACCTTCCTTGCTTTGCTTTGCCTTGCCTACCGCTCTTTGCAATGCAAACCAAGTGTAGGAGCAATTGTAGGCAAGTCAAGGGAGAAGCTGACAAGGCTGGAGCCATGAGGGGCAAGCAAATGGAGTGGTAGGTGAGAGAAGGCCCAGAACTTCTAGGCAAGGATGGGCATAGGAAGGCCAGGCAGAAACAGGAGGGGCTAGGCAAGGCTAGGTTTCCCTGGAGGAAAGCAGTAGGCAGGTCAAGTGTGGGCGTAGGCACTGGAGGGAGTGCAAGACTAGGGAGGCAAGGCAGGGCAAGGCAAGGAAACTTTTGGGTCACCAAGGCAAGACAAATGAGAGGTACATTCAAAGACTGCTGGTACACAAAAGGGGCTAGGACAGACTTCTCTGTCTGGCCTTGATCTCACATGGGCCATCTCTAATCTGCACCTAAAACACTTGGATTACCTGCTTTCCTTGGTATACAAAAGAACTGTCATTCTGGTCCTGAAGCGCAAAGGTGAAATGTGAATTTTATGTCCAAAATTCAAGACATGTAAGGATAGGTGCCAGAAGCAAGCTGCCAGGACAGATGGGTGTGCTTGCACGTGACCTCTTTTGGGCTTCCTCTCACATGCTCCTGAAACGCTGGAGGTACGTGAAAGCCTTGAGAGTCCTAAGAGAAGCAGGCAGGGCAAGGCAAGATGAAGAAATGCAGCAAAAAGAGGGGTATTGAATTCCAGGTGGGGGACGAGTGAGCAAGGGAATGCAAGGCAAGGGAGAGGAGAGGTTCAAAGGGAACACCAAGAAAAGTGGTGGCTTTGCCAGGCAAGACAAAGGAGAGGCAAGCAAGGCAATGAGAGTCCTAGAAGGAGAAGGAAATGAAAGATTGGAGCTGGACAAAGGGGAAGGGAAACCAAACAAAGTGGCAAGGGGGATGGGTGGTGCAAGGCACTGGACCGGTAGGAAGGGCAAGGGAAAGACATGGATGGGTCAGGAAGGAAGAGGAAAACAATGGCCAGGAATGACAAAGAAATGCAAGGTTGGATAGGAAAGGAAAGGCAAGGCAATGTAGGGAAGGGGTAGGCCAGACAATGGGTGTCTTAAGAGGAAAAGTATGCATAGCAAGGCCAAGAGAAAAGCGGTAAAGAAGTTAGCGTGGGGGATAGGTGAGTGTAGCTGAGAAAGAAAGAAAGAAAGAAAGTGCCTCATTCCAGTATGTATGTATGTATGTGTGTGTGAAGTTTGCAGGATGTAAAGCAGAGACTTGATGGTGGAGTGAAAGGATGCTTTTGAATACACGTGGCAAGGTCCAAGCAAACTATTTGTCTTGGCACATCTGTGTCCCATAAACTTCTTAGTTTAGATTCAGACTGTAAGCGGGACAGAGAACACCCCTAAAATTACAGCTGAGCAAGAAAGCAGGTCGCATCAGCATGTTTTAAAGGAAGCAGTTTTTTTGTGTGAGAAGAAAATGGACATATGAGACTCCAGCAGTATCGACGTTCAGCTTAGAAGCAAAGTGCAATGATTCCGTACAAACTCTGAAAATGAAACGCAGCAATAAAAAGGCAATGGGACATGTCAGCGAAAGCTTTGTGGCCAAGCAGGGTGAGATGTTTGAAGCAGAACCACAGTTTGGCTTCACTAAGGATCCATCATGGTGGATTGCAAACATGTGCCAAGACAACACATATTCTGCAGCTGTTGCAGCTCTCCGCAGGAACACTAGCGCTTTCCCTTAGACTCTAAAATGCAGAGAAATGGCCTGCGCAGCGCAGAAGCTATTTGTGCTGCTTGTACACCTCTTCCAACCCCTCAGTGGAAACTATTGCGCCTGCCTTTAGACTCTGAGATCCAGAGAACACAATGGTAGAGGCAGTGGAGAATGGAAGGAGAGAGTGAAGTTTGATGAGTGAGTTTGATGTGACTTATGTGGAGCACGCAGAAAATGTAGCCCCGTACTGGTTTTTACACCTGGAGCCTATTTCTGTAAGACATTTCAGGTGGACATTTTTGATCAAGAAGCCAGAGTGAAAAAATTGACAGCAGGTCTCTCTGGGAAAGAAAAAGCAGCAAGGCGTCGTGTGCCATTTAAATGCTGCTATAAGAAGGGCGTACTTTAGCAGCATCTCTCTTGACACTTCTATCTGTGTAATCTCTAGCTGCTTGGACACAGCGACACTGAAAATAATTGTACTGCAAATACCAAGTTACACAGGGAAAAAGGCTAGGTCAGCAAATGCCTTCTGTCCTGGCACATCTCTCAGTCAGAACTCCAGCTGAAAAATTTTGCTGTAATGATGGACTTTGCCACTTGGAGAGAATTTATATAGTTGGGAAGAAGCATTCAAAGCCCTAGTGCATTTCGTCTATTTTACGGACTGCAAAGGCACTCTAAAGGCCAGCACTAGCTTTTTGTTGGACTTTTTGTTTTTGAGTAGCTGCTGGACGTTTTGAAGCGGTTTGGGATCTGCTAGAGTGTAAGGTAATACATAGAGTTTGAGGAAAGTGATATACACATTTTATATCTCCAGGGAGGTGGATGCAGTTCAGTGTGTGCGAGTTACATGTTGAGCAGCTGATCACACAGAAAAGAAGAGGCTGTGCTGCAATTGCCTTTTCATTTGCAGCTTATAAACTGCACAGCCCACAATGAAACAATTCCACTTCCTTCTGTGCTACATACAGGATCACATTCTCTCAGTCTCTAAGAGCCAGGACCCCCAGCGGAGCTCTTCCCTGCGCTGCTCCTACACCAATGAGGCCGGAGCCGCAAACAGCTTGGCTTTTTCCCTGGCACCGTCTGCCAGCACTCATCAAAATAACCACACGATGGCGCTGTCGACTAACAAAAGAAGGAAACGCACCGAGGCCAGCTCCAAAGGACAGAGCCCAGTTGGAAACGTCCCTGCTCTCAAATTAACTGTGCCAGGAAAAAAAGACTTTGCTGATCTTCCCCCTCCAAGTGTGCAAACACTTTTGCACCACACTCAAAAGGCAACACGAAATCCTCTGCCCTAACAAACATTTTCACTCTCGCAGAGTCCGGTAACAAACTCAAAGACATCCGCTCAACAAATGTGCCAGCGGAGAGAGAAAGTTCTTTGCTGCCTTCAATTTCAGCTTCACCCATCAAACAATGAACACACACCCTGCTATTGGCACTTTTCTTTTCTGCTCTACTCTCCTAAGCTTTCAGTCTCAGAGTCAAGATCCAAGCAGCATGGCAACAGGGACTACTCACACACTAAAGCTACAAGGACAAAAAGCTCAACAACTTGGTGTCTAGATTCCCACTGTCAGTTCAACAGCTCTAACCCACAGGGAAACCTCTTGGGAAAAACCTTTAAATTCACTGAGACCACCCAAAGTGCCCATCCAAACTTAATTTCTTTGCCAAAGAGAAGAACAAGAAGCTCATTTCAAGAGAAAGGGCATCCCCTCCTCCAAAATCCAAAACATCCAGTGACTGATCCCATACAATGGTGACAGAACACTCTTACTAGAGGCAGACAGCCTTCCAAAGATGGATACTGACTCAATGACTGTACAAATTGAGGGAGTGCTTCCAAATATGCCGGCACAAGAAGCTGCTGTCGTCCTTGAGCTGCGCGACACAGCTTCTTATCTGCACCTCCAACTCTGGGGCTACGTGCTTTCCTTCCCATGAGAAAGCATTGCCATTCTCCTTCAGGAACTTACCAAGCCAAACTGTATGCCATGTCCTGTACTATGTCCAACAATGGCTCCTGCACAGAAGGGTCTACGACATAAATATCTTGCTGGACTATACCTCCTCATGGTACCTTTAACGCCTGCCTTATTACATTGTCACTATATCTTTTACTTGCCAAGGAAAGGCACTCAGAGTCACTTGGCCTTGCCTTGCCTTTGATGCTGTGGCTAGTCTACTCTTGTTTTGCTTGCTTGCTTATGTGTGCCTTGCCTGGCAAGACCTAGAAAGACCTTCCTTGCTTTGCTTTGCCTTGCCTACCGCTCTTTGCAATGCAAACCAAGTGTAGGAGCAATTGTAGGCAAGTCAAGGGAGAAGCTGACAAGGCTGGAGCCATGAGGGGCAAGCAAATGGAGTGGTAGGTGAGAGAAGGCCCAGAACTTCTAGGCAAGGATGGGCATAGGAAGGCCAGGCAGAAACAGGAGGGGCTAGGCAAGGCTAGGTTTCCCTGGAGGAAAGCAGTAGGCAGGTCAAGTGTGGGCGTAGGCACTGGAGGGAGTGCAAGACTAGGGAGGCAAGGCAGGGCAAGGCAAGGAAACTTTGGGGTCACCAAGGCGAGACAAATGAGAGGTACATTCAAAGACTGCTGGTACACAAAAGGGGCTAGGACAGACTTCTCTGTCTCGCCTTGATCTCACATGGGCCATCTCTAATCGGCACCTAAAACACTTGGATTACCTGCTTTCCTTGGTATACAAAAGAACTGTCATTCTGGTCCTGAAGCGCAAAGGTGAAATGTGAATTTTATGTCCAAAATTCAAGACATGTAAGGATAGGTGCCAGAAGCAAGCTGCCAGGACAGATGGGTGTGCTTGCACGTGACCTCTTTTGGGCTTCCTCTCACATGCTCCTGAAACGCTGGAGGTACGTGAAAGCCTTGAGAGTCCTAGGAGAAGCAGGCAGGGCAAGGCAAGATGAAGAAATGCAGCAAAAAGAGGGGTATTGAATTCCAGGTGGGGGACGAGTGAGCAAGGGAATGCAAGGCAAGGGAGAGGAGAGGTTCAAAGGGAACGCCAAGAAAAGTGGTGGCTTTGCCAGGCAAGACAAAGGAGAGGCAAGCAAGGCAATGAGAGTCCTAGAATAAGAAGGAAATGAAAGATTGGAGCTGGACAAAGGGGAAGGGAAACTGGACAAAGTGGCAAGGGGGATGGGTGGTGCAAGGCACTGGACTGGTAGGAAGGGCAAGGGAAAGACATGGATGGGTCAGGAAGGAAGAGGAAAACAATGGCCAGGAATGACAAAGAAATGCAAGGTTGGATAGGAAAGGAAAGGCAAGGCAATGTAGGGAAGGGGTAGGCCAGACAATGGGTGTCTTAAGAGGAAAAGTATGCATAGCAAGGCCAAGAGAAAAGCGGTAAAGAAGTTAGCGTGGGGGATAGGTGAGTGTAGCTGAGAAAGAAAGAAAGAAAGAAAGTGCCTCATTCCAGTATGTATGTATGTATGTGTGTGTGAAGTTTGCAGGATGTAAAGCAGAGACTTGATGGTGGAGTGAAAGGATGCTTTTGAATACACGTGGCAAGGTCCAAGCAAACTATTTGTCTTGGCACATCTGTGTCCCATAAACTTCTTAGTTTAGATTCAGACTGTAAGCGGGACAGAGAACACCCCTAAAATTACAGCTGAGCAAGAAAGCAGGTCGCATCAGCATGTTTTAAAGGAAGCAGTTTTTTTGTGTGAGAAGAAAATGGACATATGAGACTCCAGCAGTATCGACGTTCAGCTTAGAAGCAAAGTGCAATGATTCCGTACAAACTCTGAAAATGAAACGCAGCAATAAAAAGGCAATGGGACATGTCAGCGAAAGCTTTGTGGCCAAGCAGGGTGAGATGTTTGAAGCAGAACCACAGTTTGGCTTCACTAAGGATCCATCATGGTGGATTGCAAACATGTGCCAAGACAACACATATTCTGCAGCTGTTGCAGCTCTCCGCAGGAACACTAGCGCTTTCCCTTAGACTCTAAAATGCAGAGAAATGGCCTGCGCAGCGCAGAAGCTATTTGTGCTGCTTGTACACCTCTTCCAACCCCTCAGTGGAAACTATTGCGCCTGCCTTTAGACTCTGAGATCCAGAGAACACAATGGTAGAGGCAGTGGAGAATGGAAGGAGAGAGTGAAGTTTGATGAGTGAGTTTGATGTGACTTATGTGGAGCACGCAGAAAATGTAGCCCCGTACTGGTTTTTACACCTGGAGCCTATTTCTGTAAGACATTTCAGGTGGACATTTTTGATCAAGAAGCCAGAGTGAAAAAATTGACAGCAGGTCTCTCTGGGAAAGAAAAAGCAGCAAGGCGTCGTGTGCCATTTAAATGCTGCTATAAGAAGGGCGTACTTTAGCAGCATCTCTCTTGACACTTCTATCTGTGTAATCTCTAGCTGCTTGGACACAGCGACACTGAAAATAATTGTACTGCAAATACCAAGTTACACAGGGAAAAAGGGTAGGTCAGCAAATGCCTTCTGTCCTGGCACATCTCTCAGTCAGAACTCCAGCTGAAAAATTTTGCTGTAATGATGGACTTTGCCACTTGGAGAGAATTTATATAGTTGGGAAGAAGCATTCAAAGCCCTAGTGCATTTCGTCTATTTTACGGACTGCAAAGGCACTCTAAAGGCCAGCACTAGCTTTTTGTTGGACTTTTTGTTTTTGAGTAGCTGCTGGACGTTTTGAAGCGGTTTGGGATCTGCTAGAGTGCAAGGTAATACATAGAGTTTGAGGAAAGTGATATACACATTTTATATCTCCAGGGAGGTGGATGCAGTTCAGTGTGTGCGAGTTACATGTTGAGCAGCTGATCACACAGAAAAGAAGAGGCTGTGCTGCAATTGCCTTTTCATTTGCAGCTTATAAACTGCACAGCCCACAATGAAACAATTCCACTTCCTTCTGTGCTACATACAGGATCACATTCTCTCAGTCTCTAAGAGCCAGGACCCCCAGCGGAGCTCTTCCCTGCGCTGCTCCTACACCAATGAGGCCGGAGCCGCAAACAGCTTGGCTTTTTCCCTGGCACCGTCTGCCAGCACTCATCAAAATAACCACACGATGGCGCTGTCGACTAACAAAAGAAGGAAACGCACCGAGGCCAGCTCCAAAGGACAGAGCCCAGTTGGAAACGTCCCTGCTCTCAAATTAACTGTGCCAGGAAAAAAAGACTTTGCTGATCTTCCCCCTCCAAGTGTGCAAACACTTTTGCACCACACTCAAAAGGCAACACGAAATCCTCTGCCCTAACAAACATTTTCACTCTCGCAGAGTCCGGTAACAAACTCAAAGACATCCGCTCAACAAATGTGCCAGCGGAGAGAGAAAGTTCTTTGCTGCCTTCAATTTCAGCTTCACCCATCAAACAATGAACACACACCCTGCTATTGGCACTTTTCTTTTCTGCTCTACTCTCCTAAGCTTTCAGTCTCAGAGTCAAGATCCAAGCAGCATGGCAACAGGGACTACTCACACACTAAAGCTACAAGGACAAAAAGCTCAACAACTTGGTGTCTAGATTCCCACTGTCAGTTCAACAGCTCTAACCCACAGGGAAACCTCTTGGGAAAAACCTTTAAATTCACTGAGACCACCCAAAGTGCCCATCCAAACTTAATTTCTTTGCCAAAGAGAAGAACAAGAAGCTCATTTCAAGAGAAAGGGCATCCCCTCCTCCAAAATCCAAAACATCCAGTGACTGATCCCATACAATGGTGACAGAACACTCTTACTAGAGGCAGACAGCCTTCCAAAGATGGATACTGACTCAATGACTGTACAAATTGAGGGAGTGCTTCCAAATATGCCGGCACAAGAAGCTGCTGTCGTCCTTGAGCTGCGCGACACAGCTTCTTATCTGCACCTCCAACTCTGGGGCTACGTGCTTTCCTTCCCATGAGAAAGCATTGCCATTCTCCTTCAGGAACTTACCAAGCCAAACTGTATGCCATGTCCTGTACTATGTCCAACAATGGCTCCTGCACAGAAGGGTCTACGACATAAATATCTTGCTGGACTATACCTCCTCATGGTACCTTTAACGCCTGCCTTATTACATTGTCACTATATCTTTTACTTGCCAAGGAAAGGCACTCAGAGTCACTTGGCCTTGCCTTGCCTTTGATGCTGTGGCTAGTCTACTCTTGTTTTGCTTGCTTGCTTATGTGTGCCTTGCCTGGCAAGACCTAGAAAGACCTTCCTTGCTTTGCTTTGCCTTGCCTACCGCTCTTTGCAATGCAAACCAAGTGTAGGAGCAATTGTAGGCAAGTCAAGGGAGAAGCTGACAAGGCTGGAGCCATGAGGGGCAAGCAAATGGAGTGGTAGGTGAGAGAAGGCCCAGAACTTCTAGGCAAGGATGGGCATAGGAAGGCCAGGCAGAAACAGGAGGGGCTAGGCAAGGCTAGGTTTCCCTGGAGGAAAGCAGTAGGCAGGTCAAGTGTGGGCGTAGGCACTGGAGGGAGTGCAAGACTAGGGAGGCAAGGCAGGGCAAGGCAAGGAAACTTTGGGGTCACCAAGGCGAGACAAATGAGAGGTACATTCAAAGACTGCTGGTACACAAAAGGGGCTAGGACAGACTTCTCTGTCTGGCCTTGATCTCACATGGGCCATCTCTAATCGGCACCTAAAACACTTGGATTACCTGCTTTCCTTGGTATACAAAAGAACTGTCATTCTGGTCCTGAAGCGCAAAGGTGAAATGTGAATTTTATGTCCAAAATTCAAGACATGTAAGGATAGGTGCCAGAAGCAAGCTGCCAGGACAGATGGGTGTGCTTGCACGTGACCTCTTTTGGGCTTCCTCTCACATGCTCCTGAAACGCTGGAGGTACGTGAAAGCCTTGAGAGTCCTAGGAGAAGCAGGCAGGGCAAGGCAAGATGAAGAAATGCAGCAAAAAGAGGGGTATTGAATTCCAGGTGGGGGACGAGTGAGCAAGGGAATGCAAGGCAAGGGAGAGGAGAGGTTCAAAGGGAACGCCAAGAAAAGTGGTGGCTTTGCCAGGCAAGACAAAGGAGAGGCAAGCAAGGCAATGAGAGTCCTAGAAGGAGAAGGAAATGAAAGATTGGAGCTGGACAAAGGGGAAGGGAAACTGGACAAAGTGGCAAGGGGGATGGGTGGTGCAAGGCACTGGACTGGTAGGAAGGGCAAGGGAAAGACATGGATGGGTCAGGAAGGAAGAGGAAAACAATGGCCAGGAATGACAAAGAAATGCAAGGTTGGATAGGAAAGGAAAGGCAAGGCAATGTAGGGAAGGGGTAGGCCAGACAATGGGTGTCTTAAGAGGAAAAGTATGCATAGCAAGGCCAAGAGAAAAGCGGTAAAGAAGTTAGCGTGGGGGATAGGTGAGTGTAGCTGAGAAAGAAAGAAAGAAAGAAAGTGCCTCATTCCAGTATGTATGTATGTATGTGTGTGTGAAGTTTGCAGGATGTAAAGCAGAGACTTGATGGTGGAGTGAAAGGATGCTTTTGAATACACGTGGCAAGGTCCAAGCAAACTATTTGTCTTGGCACATCTGTGTCCCATAAACTTCTTAGTTTAGATTCAGACTGTAAGCGGGACAGAGAACACCCCTAAAATTACAGCTGAGCAAGAAAGCAGGTCGCATCAGCATGTTTTAAAGGAAGCAGTTTTTTTGTGTGAGAAGAAAATGGACATATGAGACTCCAGCAGTATCGACGTTCAGCTTAGAAGCAAAGTGCAATGATTCCGTACAAACTCTGAAAATGAAACGCAGCAATAAAAAGGCAATGGGACATGTCAGCGAAAGCTTTGTGGCCAAGCAGGGTGAGATGTTTGAAGCAGAACCACAGTTTGGCTTCACTAAGGATCCATCATGGTGGATTGCAAACATGTGCCAAGACAACACATATTCTGCAGCTGTTGCAGCTCTCCGCAGGAACACTAGCGCTTTCCCTTAGACTCTAAAATGCAGAGAAATGGCCTGCGCAGCGCAGAAGCTATTTGTGCTGCTTGTACACCTCTTCCAACCCCTCAGTGGAAACTATTGCGCCTGCCTTTAGACTCTGAGATCCAGAGAACACAATGGTAGAGGCAGTGGAGAATGGAAGGAGAGAGTGAAGTTTGATGAGTGAGTTTGATGTGACTTATGTGGAGCACGCAGAAAATGTAGCCCCGTACTGGTTTTTACACCTGGAGCCTATTTCTGTAAGACATTTCAGGTGGACATTTTTGATCAAGAATCCAGAGTGAAAAAATTGACAGCAGGTGTCTCTGGGAAAGAAAAAGCAGCAAGGCGTCGTGTGCCATTTAAATGCTGCTATAAGAAGGGCGTACTTTAGCAGCATCTCTCTTGACACTTCTATCTGTGTAATCTCTAGCTGCTTGGACACAGCGACACTGAAAATAATTGTACTGCAAATACCAAGTTACACAGGGAAAAAGGGTAGGTCAGCAAATGCCTTCTGTCCTGGCACATCTCTCAGTCAGAACTCCAGCTGAAAAATTTTGCTGTAATGATGGACTTTGCCACTTGGAGAGAATTTATATAGTTGGGAAGAAGCATTCAAAGCCCTAGTGCATTTCGTCTATTTTACGGACTGCAAAGGCACTCTAAAGGCCAGCACTAGCTTTTTGTTGGACTTTTTGTTTTTGAGTAGCTGCTGGACGTTTTGAAGCGGTTTGGGATCTGCTAGAGTGCAAGGTAATACATAGAGTTTGAGGAAAGTGATATACACATTTTATATCTCCAGGGAGGTGGATGCAGTTCAGTGTGTGCGAGTTACATGTTGAGCAGCTGATCACACAGAAAAGAAGAGGCTGTGCTGCAATTGCCTTTTCATTTGCAGCTTATAAACTGCACAGCCCACAATGAAACAATTCCACTTCCTTCTGTGCTACATACAGGATCACATTCTCTCAGTCTCTAAGAGCCAGGACCCCCAGCGGAGCTCTTCCCTGCGCTGCTCCTACACCAATGAGGCCGGAGCCGCAAACAGCTTGGCTTTTTCCCTGGCACCGTCTGCCAGCGCTCATCAAAATAACCACACGATGGCGCTGTCGACTAACAAAAGAAGGAAACGCACCGAGGCCAGCTCCAAAGGACAGAGCCCAGTTGGAAACGTCCCTGCTCTCAAATTAACTGTGCCAGGAAAAAAAGACTTTGCTGATCTTCCCCCTCCAAGTGTGCAAACACTTTTGCACCACACTCAAAAGGCAACACGAAATCCTCTGCCCTAACAAACATTTTCACTCTCGCAGAGTCCGGTAACAAACTCAAAGACATCCGCTCAACAAATGTGCCAGCGGAGAGAGAAAGTTCTTTGCTGCCTTCAATTTCAGCTTCACCCATCAAACAATGAACACACACCCTGCTATTGGCACTTTTCTTTTCTGCTCTACTCTCCTAAGCTTTCAGTCTCAGAGTCAAGATCCAAGCAGCATGGCAACAGGGACTACTCACACACTAAAGCTACAAGGACAAAAAGCTCAACAACTTGGTGTCTAGATTCCCACTGTCAGTTCAACAGCTCTAACCCACAGGGAAACCTCTTGGGAAAAACCTTTAAATTCACTGAGACCACCCAAAGTGCCCATCCAAACTAAATTTCTTTGCCAAAGAGAAGAACAAGAAGCTCATTTCAAGAGAAATGGCATCCCCTCCTCCAAAATCCAAAACATCCAGTGACTGATCCCATACAATGGTGTCAGAACACTCTTACTAGAGGCAGACAGCCTTCCAAAGATGGATACTGACTCAATGACTGTACAAATTGAGGGAGTGCTTCCAAATATGCCGGCACAAGAAGCTGCTGTCGTCCTTGAGCTGCGCGACACAGCTTCTTATCTGCACCTCCAACTCTGGGGCTACGTGCTTTCCTTCCCATGAGAAAGCATTGCCATTCTCCTTCAGGAACTTACCAAGCCAAACTGTATGCCATGTCCTGTACTATGTCCAACAATGGCTCCTGCACAGAAGGGTCTACGACATAAATATCTTGCTGGACTATACCTCCTCATGGTACCTTTAACGCCTGCCCTATTACATTGTCACTATATCTTTTACTTGCCAAGGAAAGGCACTCAGAGTCACTTGGCCTTGCCTTGCCTTTGATGCTGTGGCTAGTCTACTCTTGTTTTGCTTGCTTGCTTATGTGTGCCTTGCCTGGCAAGACCTAGAAAGACCTTCCTTGCTTTGCTTTGCCTTGCCTACCGCTCTTTGCAATGCAAACCAAGTGTAGGAGCAATTGTAGGCAAGTCAAGGGAGAAGCTGACAAGGCTGGAGCCATGAGGGGCAAGCAAATGGAGTGGTAGGTGAGAGAAGGCCCAGAACTTCTAGGCAAGGATGGGCATAGGAAGGCCAGGCAGAAACAGGAGGGGCTAGGCAAGGCTAGGTTTCCCTGGAGGAAAGCAGTAGGCAGGTCAAGTGTGGGCGTAGGCACTGGAGGGAGTGCAAGACTAGGGAGGCAAGGCAGGGCAAGGCAAGGAAACTTTGGGGTCACCAAGGCGAGACAAATGAGAGGTACATTCAAAGACTGCTGGTACACAAAAGGGGCTAGGACAGACTTCTCTGTCTGGCCTTGATCTCACATGGGCCATCTCTAATCGGCACCTAAAACACTTGGATTACCTGCTTTCCTTGGTATACAAAAGAACTGTCATTCTGGTCCTGAAGCGCAAAGGTGAAATGTGAATTTTATGTCCAAAATTCAAGACATGTAAGGATAGGTGCCAGAAGCAAGCTGCCAGGACAGATGGGTGTGCTTGCACGTGACCTCTTTTGGGCTTCCTCTCACATGCTCCTGAAACGCTGGAGGTACGTGAAAGCCTTGAGAGTCCTAGGAGAAGCAGGCAGGGCAAGGCAAGATGAAGAAATGCAGCAAAAAGAGGGGTATTGAATTCCAGGTGGGGGACGAGTGAGCAAGGGAATGCAAGGCAAGGGAGAGGAGAGGTTCAAAGGGAACGCCAAGAAAAGTGGTGGCTTTGCCAGGCAAGACAAAGGAGAGGCAAGCAAGGCAATGAGAGTCCTAGAAGGAGAAGGAAATGAAAGATTGGAGCTGGACAAAGGGGAAGGGAAACTGGACAAAGTGGCAAGGGGGATGGGTGGTGCAAGGCACTGGACTGGTAGGAAGGGCAAGGGAAAGACATGGATGGGTCAGGAAGGAAGAGGAAAACAATGGCCAGGAATGACAAAGAAATGCAAGGTTGGATAGGAAAGGAAAGGCAAGGCAATGTAGGGAAGGGGTAGGCCAGACAATGGGTGTCTTAAGAGGAAAAGTATGCATAGCAAGGCCAAGAGAAAAGCGGTAAAGAAGTTAGCGTGGGGGATAGGTGAGTGTAGCTGAGAAAGAAAGAAAGAAAGAAAGTGCCTCATTCCAGTATGTATGTATGTATGTGTGTGTGAAGTTTGCAGGATGTAAAGCAGAGACTTGATGGTGGAGTGAAAGGATGCTTTTGAATACACGTGGCAAGGTCCAAGCAAACTATTTGTCTTGGCACATCTGTGTCCCATAAACTTCTTAGTTTAGATTCAGACTGTAAGCGGGACAGAGAACACCCCTAAAATTACAGCTGAGCAAGAAAGCAGGTCGCATCAGCATGTTTTAAAGGAAGCAGTTTTTTTGTGTGAGAAGAAAATGGACATATGAGACTCCAGCAGTATCGACGTTCAGCTTAGAAGCAAAGTGCAATGATTCCGTACAAACTCTGAAAATGAAACGCAGCAATAAAAAGGCAATGGGACATGTCAGCGAAAGCTTTGTGGCCAAGCAGGGTGAGATGTTTGAAGCAGAACCACAGTTTGGCTTCACTAAGGATCCATCATGGTGGATTGCAAACATGTGCCAAGACAACACATATTCTGCAGCTGTTGCAGCTCTCCGCAGGAACACTAGCGCTTTCCCTTAGACTCTAAAATGCAGAGAAATGGCCTGCGCAGCGCAGAAGCTATTTGTGCTGCTTGTACACCTCTTCCAACCCCTCAGTGGAAACTATTGCGCCTGCCTTTAGACTCTGAGATCCAGAGAACACAATGGTAGAGGCAGTGGAGAATGGAAGGAGAGAGTGAAGTTTGATGAGTGAGTTTGATGTGACTTATGTGGAGCACGCAGAAAATGTAGCCCCGTACTGGTTTTTACACCTGGAGCCTATTTCTGTAAGACATTTCAGGTGGACATTTTTGATCAAGAATCCAGAGTGAAAAAATTGACAGCAGGTGTCTCTGGGAAAGAAAAAGCAGCAAGGCGTCGTGTGCCATTTAAATGCTGCTATAAGAAGGGCGTACTTTAGCAGCATCTCTCTTGACACTTCTATCTGTGTAATCTCTAGCTGCTTGGACACAGCGACACTGAAAATAATTGTACTGCAAATACCAAGTTACACAGGGAAAAAGGGTAGGTCAGCAAATGCCTTCTGTCCTGGCACATCTCTCAGTCAGAACTCCAGCTGAAAAATTTTGCTGTAATGATGGACTTTGCCACTTGGAGAGAATTTATATAGTTGGGAAGAAGCATTCAAAGCCCTAGTGCATTTCGTCTATTTTACGGACTGCAAAGGCACTCTAAAGGCCAGCACTAGCTTTTTGTTGGACTTTTTCTTTTTGAGTAGCTGCTGGACGTTTTGAAGCGGTTTGGGATCTGCTAGAGTGCAAGGTAATACATAGAGTTTGAGGAAAGTGATATACACATTTTATATCTCCAGGGAGGTGGATGCAGTTCAGTGTGTGCGAGTTACATGTTGAGCAGCTGATCACACAGAAAAGAAGAGGCTGTGCTGCAATTGCCTTTTCATTTGCAGCTTATAAACTGCACAGCCCACAATGAAACAATTCCACTTCCTTCTGTGCTACATACAGGATCACATTCTCTCAGTCTCTAAGAGCCAGGACCCCCAGCGGAGCTCTTCCCTGCGCTGCTCCTACACCAATGAGGCCGGAGCCGCAAACAGCTTGGCTTTTTCCCTGGCACCGTCTGCCAGCGCTCATCAAAATAACCACACGATGGCGCTGTCGACTAACAAAAGAAGGAAACGCACCGAGGCCAGCTCCAAAGGACAGAGCCCAGTTGGAAACGTCCCTGCTCTCAAATTAACTGTGCCAGGAAAAAAAGACTTTGCTGATCTTCCCCCTCCAAGTGTGCAAACACTTTTGCACCACACTCAAAAGGCAACACGAAATCCTCTGCCCTAACAAACATTTTCACTCTCGCAGAGTCCGGTAACAAACTCAAAGACATCCGCTCAACAAATGTGCCAGCGGAGAGAGAAAGTTCTTTGCTGCCTTCAATTTCAGCTTCACCCATCAAACAATGAACACACACCCTGCTATTGGCACTTTTCTTTTCTGCTCTACTCTCCTAAGCTTTCAGTCTCAGAGTCAAGATCCAAGCAGCATGGCAACAGGGACTACTCACACACTAAAGCTACAAGGACAAAAAGCTCAACAACTTGGTGTCTAGATTCCCACTGTCAGTTCAACAGCTCTAACCCACAGGGAAACCTCTTGGGAAAAACCTTTAAATTCACTGAGACCACCCAAAGTGCCCATCCAAACTTAATTTCTTTGCCAAAGAGAAGAACAAGAAGCTCATTTCAAGAGAAAGGGCATCCCCTCCTCCAAAATCCAAAACATCCAGTGACTGATCCCATACAATGGTGACAGAACACTCTTACTAGAGGCAGACAGCCTTCCAAAGATGGATACTGACTCAATGACTGTACAAATTGAGGGAGTGCTTCCAAATATGCCGGCACAAGAAGCTGCTGTCGTCCTTGAGCTGCGCGACACAGCTTCTTATCTGCACCTCCAACTCTGGGGCTACGTGCTTTCCTTCCCATGAGAAAGCATTGCCATTCTCCTTCAGGAACTTACCAAGCCAAACTGTATGCCATGTCCTGTACTATGTCCAACAATGGCTCCTGCACAGAAGGGTCTACGACATAAATATCTTGCTGGACTATACCTCCTCATGGTACCTTTAACGCCTGCCCTATTACATTGTCACTATATCTTTTACTTGCCAAGGAAAGGCACTCAGAGTCACTTGGCCTTGCCTTGCCTTTGATGCTGTGGCTAGTCTACTCTTGTTTTGCTTGCTTGCTTATGTGTGCCTTGCCTGGCAAGACCTAGAAAGACCTTCCTTGCTTTGCTTTGCCTTGCCTACCGCTCTTTGCAATGCAAACCAAGTGTAGGAGCAATTGTAGGCAAGTCAAGGGAGAAGCTGACAAGGCTGGAGCCATGAGGGGCAAGCAAATGGAGTGGTAGGTGAGAGAAGGCCCAGAACTTCTAGGCAAGGATGGGCATAGGAAGGCCAGGCAGAAACAGGAGGGGCTAGGCAAGGCTAGGTTTCCCTGGAGGAAAGCAGTAGGCAGGTCAAGTGTGGGCGTAGGCACTGGAGGGAGTGCAAGACTAGGGAGGCAAGGCAGGGCAAGGCAAGGAAACTTTTGGGTCACCAAGGCAAGACAAATGAGAGGTACATTCAAAGACTGCTGGTACACAAAAGGGGCTAGGACAGACTTCTCTGTCTGGCCTTGATCTCACATGGGCCATCTCTAATCTGCACCTAAAACACTTGGATTACCTGCTTTCCTTGGTATACAAAAGAACTGTCATTCTGGTCCTGAAGCGCAAAGGTGAAATGTGAATTTTATGTCCAAAATTCAAGACATGTAAGGATAGGTGCCAGAAGCAAGCTGCCAGGACAGATGGGTGTGCTTGCACGTGACCTCTTTTGGGCTTCCTCTCACATGCTCCTGAAACGCTGGAGGTACGTGAAAGCCTTGAGAGTCCTAAGAGAAGCAGGCAGGGCAAGGCAAGATGAAGAAATGCAGCAAAAAGAGGGGTATTGAATTCCAGGTGGGGGACGAGTGAGCAAGGGAATGCAAGGCAAGGGAGAGGAGAGGTTCAAAGGGAACGCCAAGAAAAGTGGTGGCTTTGCCAGGCAAGACAAAGGAGAGGCAGGCAAGGCAATGAGAGTCCCAGAAGGAGACGGAAATGAAAGATTGGAGCTGGACAAAGGGGAAGGGAAACTGGACAAAGTGGCAAGGGGGATGGGTGGTGCAAGGCACTGGACTGGTAGGAAGGGCAAGGGAAAGACATGGATGGGTCAGGAAGGAAGAGGAAAACAATGGCCAGGAATGACAAAGAAATGCAAGGTTGGATAGGAAAGGAAAGGCAAGGCAATGTAGGGAAGGGGTAGGCCAGACAATGGGTGTCTTAAGAGGAAAAGTATGCATAGCAAGGCCAAGAGAAAAGCGGTAAAGAAGTTAGCGTGGGGGATAGGTGAGTGTAGCTGAGAAAGAAAGAAAGAAAGAAAGTGCCTCATTCCAGTATGTATGTATGTATGTGTGTGTGAAGTTTGCAGGATGTAAAGCAGAGACTTGATGGTGGAGTGAAAGGATGCTTTTGAATACACGTGGCAAGGTCCAAGCAAACTATTTGTCTTGGCACATCTGTGTCCCATAAACTTCTTAGTTTAGATTCAGACTGTAAGCGGGACAGAGAACACCCCTAAAATTACAGCTGAGCAAGAAAGCAGGTCGCATCAGCATGTTTTAAAGGAAGCAGTTTTTTTGTGTGAGAAGAAAATGGACATATGAGACTCCAGCAGTATCGACGTTCAGCTTAGAAGCAAAGTGCAATGATTCCGTACAAACTCTGAAAATGAAACGCAGCAATAAAAAGGCAATGGGACATGTCAGCGAAAGCTTTGTGGCCAAGCAGGGTGAGATGTTTGAAGCAGAACCACAGTTTGGCTTCACTAAGGATCCATCATGGTGGATTGCAAACATGTGCCAAGACAACACATATTCTGCAGCTGTTGCAGCTCTCCGCAGGAACACTAGCGCTTTCCCTTAGACTCTAAAATGCAGAGAAATGGCCTGCGCAGCGCAGAAGCTATTTGTGCTGCTTGTACACCTCTTCCAACCCCTCAGTGGAAACTATTGCGCCTGCCTTTAGACTCTGAGATCCAGAGAACACAATGGTAGAGGCAGTGGAGAATGGAAGGAGAGAGTGAAGTTTGATGAGTGAGTTTGATGTGACTTATGTGGAGCACGCAGAAAATGTAGCCCCGTACTGGTTTTTACACCTGGAGCCTATTTCTGTAAGACATTTCAGGTGGACATTTTTGATCAAGAAGCCAGAGTGAAAAAATTGACAGCAGGTCTCTCTGGGAAAGAAAAAGCAGCAAGGCGTCGTGTGCCATTTAAATGCTGCTATAAGAAGGGCGTACTTTAGCAGCATCTCTCTTGACACTTCTATCTGTGTAATCTCTAGCTGCTTGGACACAGCGACACTGAAAATAATTGTACTGCAAATACCAAGTTACACAGGGAAAAAGGGTAGGTCAGCAAATGCCTTCTGTCCTGGCACATCTCTCAGTCAGAACTCCAGCTGAAAAATTTTGCTGTAATGATGGACTTTGCCACTTGGAGTGAATTTATATAGTTGGGAAGAAGCATTCAAAGCCCTAGTGCATTTCGTCTATTTTACGGACTGCAAAGGCACTCTAAAGGCCAGCACTAGCTTTTTGTTGGACTTTTTGTTTTTGAGTAGCTGCTGGACGTTTTGAAGCGGTTTGGGATCTGCTAGAGTGCAAGGTAATACATAGAGTTTGAGGAAAGTGATATACACATTTTATATCTCCAGGGAGGTGGATGCAGTTCAGTGTGTGCGAGTTACATGTTGAGCAGCTGATCACACAGAAAAGAAGAGGCTGTGCTGCAATTGCCTTTTCATTTGCAGCTTATAAACTGCACAGCCCACAATGAAACAATTCCACTTCCTTCTGTGCTACATACAGGATCACATTCTCTCAGTCTCTAAGAGCCAGGACCCCCAGCGGAGCTCTTCCCTGCGCTGCTCCTACACCAATGAGGCCGGAGCCGCAAACAGCTTGGCTTTTTCCCTGGCACCGTCTGCCAGCGCTCATCAAAATAACCACACGATGGCGCTGTCGACTAACAAAAGAAGGAAACGCACCGAGGCCAGCTCCAAAGGACAGAGCCCAGTTGGAAACGTCCCTGCTCTCAAATTAACTGTGCCAGGAAAAAAAGACTTTGCTGATCTTCCCCCTCCAAGTGTGCAAACACTTTTGCACCACACTCAAAAGGCAACACGAAATCCTCTGCCCTAACAAACATTTTCACTCTCGCAGAGTCCGGTAACAAACTCAAAGACATCCGCTCAACAAATGTGCCAGCGGAGAGAGAAAGTTCTTTGCTGCCTTCAATTTCAGCTTCACCCATCAAACAATGAACACACACCCTGCTATTGGCACTTTTCTTTTCTGCTCTACTCTCCTAAGCTTTCAGTCTCAGAGTCAAGATCCAAGCAGCATGGCAACAGGGACTACTCACACACTAAAGCTACAAGGACAAAAAGCTCAACAACTTGGTGTCTAGATTCCCACTGTCAGTTCAACAGCTCTAACCCACAGGGAAACCTCTTGGGAAAAACCTTTAAATTCACTGAGACCACCCAAAGTGCCCATCCAAACTTAATTTCTTTGCCAAAGAGAAGAACAAGAAGCTCATTTCAAGAGAAAGGGCATCCCCTCCTCCAAAATCCAAAACATCCAGTGACTGATCCCATACAATGGTGACAGAACACTCTTACTAGAGGCAGACAGCCTTCCAAAGATGGATACTGACTCAATGACTGTACAAATTGAGGGAGTGCTTCCAAATATGCCGGCACAAGAAGCTGCTGTCGTCCTTGAGCTGCGCGACACAGCTTCTTATCTGCACCTCCAACTCTGGGGCTACGTGCTTTCCTTCCCATGAGAAAGCATTGCCATTCTCCTTCAGGAACTTACCAAGCCAAACTGTATGCCATGTCCTGTACTATGTCCAACAATGGCTCCTGCACAGAAGGGTCTACGACATAAATATCTTGCTGGACTATACCTCCTCATGGTACCTTTAACGCCTGCCCTATTACATTGTCACTATATCTTTTACTTGCCAAGGAAAGGCACTCAGAGTCACTTGGCCTTGCCTTGCCTTTGATGCTGTGGCTAGTCTACTCTTGTTTTGCTTGCTTGCTTATGTGTGCCTTGCCTGGCAAGACCTAGAAAGACCTTCCTTGCTTTGCTTTGCCTTGCCTACCGCTCTTTGCAATGCAAACCAAGTGTAGGAGCAATTGTAGGCAAGTCAAGGGAGAAGCTGACAAGGCTGGAGCCATGAGGGGCAAGCAAATGGAGTGGTAGGTGAGAGAAGGCCCAGAACTTCTAGGCAAGGATGGGCATAGGAAGGCCAGGCAGAAACAGGAGGGGCTAGGCAAGGCTAGGTTTCCCTGGAGGAAAGCAGTAGGCAGGTCAAGTGTGGGCGTAGGCACTGGAGGGAGTGCAAGACTAGGGAGGCAAGGCAGGGCAAGGCAAGGAAACTTTTGGGTCACCAAGGCAAGACAAATGAGAGGTACATTCAAAGACTGCTGGTACACAAAAGGGGCTAGGACAGACTTCTCTGTCTGGCCTTGATCTCACATGGGCCATCTCTAATCTGCACCTAAAACACTTGGATTACCTGCTTTCCTTGGTATACAAAAGAACTGTCATTCTGGTCCTGAAGCGCAAAGGTGAAATGTGAATTTTATGTCCAAAATTCAAGACATGTAAGGATAGGTGCCAGAAGCAAGCTGCCAGGACAGATGGGTGTGCTTGCACGTGACCTCTTTTGGGCTTCCTCTCACATGCTCCTGAAACGCTGGAGGTACGTGAAAGCCTTGAGAGTCCTAAGAGAAGCAGGCAGGGCAAGGCAAGATGAAGAAATGCAGCAAAAAGAGGGGTATTGAATTCCAGGTGGGGGACGAGTGAGCAAGGGAATGCAAGGCAAGGGAGAGGAGAGGTTCAAAGGGAACGCCAAGAAAAGTGGTGGCTTTGCCAGGCAAGACAAAGGAGAGGCAGGCAAGGCAATGAGAGTCCCAGAAGGAGACGGAAATGAAAGATTGGAGCTGGACAAAGGGGAAGGGAAACTGGACAAAGTGGCAAGGGGGATGGGTGGTGCAAGGCACTGGACTGGTAGGAAGGGCAAGGGAAAGACATGGATGGGTCAGGAAGGAAGAGGAAAACAATGGCCAGGAATGACAAAGAAATGCAAGGTTGGATAGGAAAGGAAAGGCAAGGCAATGTAGGGAAGGGGTAGGCCAGACAATGGGTGTCTTAAGAGGAAAAGTATGCATAGCAAGGCCAAGAGAAAAGCGGTAAAGAAGTTAGCGTGGGGGATAGGTGAGTGTAGCTGAGAAAGAAAGAAAGAAAGAAAGTGCCTCATTCCAGTATGTATGTATGTATGTGTGTGTGAAGTTTGCAGGATGTAAAGCAGAGACTTGATGGTGGAGTGAAAGGATGCTTTTGAATACACGTGGCAAGGTCCAAGCAAACTATTTGTCTTGGCACATCTGTGTCCCATAAACTTCTTAGTTTAGATTCAGACTGTAAGCGGGACAGAGAACACCCCTAAAATTACAGCTGAGCAAGAAAGCAGGTCGCATCAGCATGTTTTAAAGGAAGCAGTTTTTTTGTGTGAGAAGAAAATGGACATATGAGACTCCAGCAGTATCGACGTTCAGCTTAGAAGCAAAGTGCAATGATTCCGTACAAACTCTGAAAATGAAACGCAGCAATAAAAAGGCAATGGGACATGTCAGCGAAAGCTTTGTGGCCAAGCAGGGTGAGATGTTTGAAGCAGAACCACAGTTTGGCTTCACTAAGGATCCATCATGGTGGATTGCAAACATGTGCCAAGACAACACATATTCTGCAGCTGTTGCAGCTCTCCGCAGGAACACTAGCGCTTTCCCTTAGACTCTAAAATGCAGAGAAATGGCCTGCGCAGCGCAGAAGCTATTTGTGCTGCTTGTACACCTCTTCCAACCCCTCAGTGGAAACTATTGCGCCTGCCTTTAGACTCTGAGATCCAGAGAACACAATGGTAGAGGCAGTGGAGAATGGAAGGAGAGAGTGAAGTTTGATGAGTGAGTTTGATGTGACTTATGTGGAGCACGCAGAAAATGTAGCCCCGTACTGGTTTTTACACCTGGAGCCTATTTCTGTAAGACATTTCAGGTGGACATTTTTGATCAAGAATCCAGAGTGAAAAAATTGACAGCAGGTGTCTCTGGGAAAGAAAAAGCAGCAAGGCGTCGTGTGCCATTTAAATGCTGCTATAAGAAGGGCGTACTTTAGCAGCATCTCTCTTGACACTTCTATCTGTGTAATCTCTAGCTGCTTGGACACAGCGACACTGAAAATAATTGTACTGCAAATACCAAGTTACACAGGGAAAAAGGGTAGGTCAGCAAATGCCTTCTGTCCTGGCACATCTCTCAGTCAGAACTCCAGCTGAAAAATTTTGCTGTAATGATGGACTTTGCCACTTGGAGTGAATTTATATAGTTGGGAAGAAGCATTCAAAGCCCTAGTGCATTTCGTCTATTTTACGGACTGCAAAGGCACTCTAAAGGCCAGCACTAGCTTTTTGTTGGACTTTTTGTTTTTGAGTAGCTGCTGGACGTTTTGAAGCGGTTTGGGATCTGCTAGAGTGCAAGGTAATACATAGAGTTTGAGGAAAGTGATATACACATTTTATATCTCCAGGGAGGTGGATGCAGTTCAGTGTGTGCGAGTTACATGTTGAGCAGCTGATCACACAGAAAAGAAGAGGCTGTGCTGCAATTGCCTTTTCATTTGCAGCTTATAAACTGCACAGCCCACAATGAAACAATTCCACTTCCTTCTGTGCTACATACAGGATCACATTCTCTCAGTCTCTAAGAGCCAGGACCCCCAGCGGAGCTCTTCCCTGCGCTGCTCCTACACCAATGAGGCCGGAGCCGCAAACAGCTTGGCTTTTTCCCTGGCACCGTCTGCCAGCACTCATCAAAATAACCACACGATGGCGCTGTCGACTAACAAAAGAAGGAAACGCACCGAGGCCAGCTCCAAAGGACAGAGCCCAGTTGGAAACGTCCCTGCTCTCAAATTAACTGTGCCAGGAAAAAAAGACTTTGCTGATCTTCCCCCTCCAAGTGTGCAAACACTTTTGCACCACACTCAAAAGGCAACACGAAATCCTCTGCCCTAACAAACATTTTCACTCTCGCAGAGTCCGGTAACAAACTCAAAGACATCCGCTCAACAAATGTGCCAGCGGAGAGAGAAAGTTCTTTGCTGCCTTCAATTTCAGCTTCACCCATCAAACAATGAACACACACCCTGCTATTGGCACTTTTCTTTTCTGCTCTACTCTCCTAAGCTTTCAGTCTCAGAGTCAAGATCCAAGCAGCATGGCAACAGGGACTACTCACACACTAAAGCTACAAGGACAAAAAGCTCAACAACTTGGTGTCTAGATTCCCACTGTCAGTTCAACAGCTCTAACCCACAGGGAAACCTCTTGGGAAAAACCTTTAAATTCACTGAGACCACCCAAAGTGCCCATCCAAACTTAATTTCTTTGCCAAAGAGAAGAACAAGAAGCTCATTTCAAGAGAAAGGGCATCCCCTCCTCCAAAATCCAAAACATCCAGTGACTGATCCCATACAATGGTGACAGAACACTCTTACTAGAGGCAGACAGCCTTCCAAAGATGGATACTGACTCAATGACTGTACAAATTGAGGGAGTGCTTCCAAATATGCCGGCACAAGAAGCTGCTGTCGTCCTTGAGCTGCGCGACACAGCTTCTTATCTGCACCTCCAACTCTGGGGCTACGTGCTTTCCTTCCCATGAGAAAGCATTGCCATTCTCCTTCAGGAACTTACCAAGCCAAACTGTATGCCATGTCCTGTACTATGTCCAACAATGGCTCCTGCACAGAAGGGTCTACGACATAAATATCTTGCTGGACTATACCTCCTCATGGTACCTTTAACGCCTGCCCTATTACATTGTCACTATATCTTTTACTTGCCAAGGAAAGGCACTCAGAGTCACTTGGCCTTGCCTTGCCTTTGATGCTGTGGCTAGTCTACTCTTGTTTTGCTTGCTTGCTTATGTGTGCCTTTCCTGGCAAGACCTAGAAAGACCTTCCTTGCTTTGCTTTGCCTTGCCTACCGCTCTTTGCAATGCAAACCAAGTGTAGGAGCAATTGTAGGCAAGTCAAGGGAGAAGCTGACAAGGCTGGAGCCATGAGGGGCAAGCAAATGGAGTGGTAGGTGAGAGAAGGCCCAGAACTTCTAGGCAAGGATGGGCATAGGAAGGCCAGGCAGAAACAGGAGGGGTTAGGCAAGGCTAGGTTTCCCTGGAGGAAAGCAGTAGGCAGGTCAAGTGTGGGCGTAGGCACTGGAGGGAGTGCAAGACTAGGGAGGCAAGGCAGGGCAAGGCAAGGAAACTTTTGGGTCACCAAGGCAAGACAAATGAGAGGTACATTCAAAGACTGCTGGTACACAAAAGGGGCTAGGACAGACTTCTCTGTCTGGCCTTGATCTCACATGGGCCATCTCTAATCTGCACCTAAAACACTTGGATTACCTGCTTTCCTTGGTATACAAAAGAACTGTCATTCTGGTCCTGAAGCGCAAAGGTGAAATGTGAATTTTATGTCCAAAATTCAAGACATGTAAGGATAGGTGCCAGAAGCAAGCTGCCAGGACAGATGGGTGTGCTTGCACGTGACCTCTTTTGGGCTTCCTCTCACATGCTCCTGAAACGCTGGAGGTACGTGAAAGCCTTGAGAGTCCTAAGAGAAGCAGGCAGGGCAAGGCAAGATGAAGAAATGCAGCAAAAAGAGGCGTATTGAATTCCAGGTGGGGGACGAGTGAGCAAGGGAATGCAAGGCAAGGGAGAGGAGAGGTTCAAAGGGAACGCCAAGAAAAGTGGTGGCTTTGCCAGGCAAGACAAAGGAGAGGCAGGCAAGGCAATGAGAGTCCCAGAAGGAGACGGAAATGAAAGATTGGAGCTGGACAAAGGGGAAGGGAAACTGGACAAAGTGGCAAGGGGGATGGGTGGTGCAAGGCACTGGACTGGTAGGAAGGGCAAGGGAAAGACATGGATGGGTCAGGAAGGAAGAGGAAAACAATGGCCAGGAATGACAAAGAAATGCAAGGTTGGATAGGAAAGGAAAGGCAAGGCAATGTAGGGAAGGGGTAGGCCAGACAATGGGTGTCTTAAGAGGAAAAGTATGCATAGCAAGGCCAAGAGAAAAGCGGTAAAGAAGTTAGCGTGGGGGATAGGTGAGTGTAGCTGAGAAAGAAAGAAAGAAAGAAAGTGCCTCATTCCAGTATGTATGTATGTATGTGTGTGTGAAGTTTGCAGGATGTAAAGCAGAGACTTGATGGTGGAGTGAAAGGATGCTTTTGAATACACGTGGCAAGGTCCAAGCAAACTATTTGTCTTGGCACATCTGTGTCCCATAAACTTCTTAGTTTAGATTCAGACTGTAAGCGGGACAGAGAACACCCCTAAAATTACAGCTGAGCAAGAAAGCAGGTCGCATCAGCATGTTTTAAAGGAAGCAGTTTTTTTGTGTGAGAAGAAAATGGACATATGAGACTCCAGCAGTATCGACGTTCAGCTTAGAAGCAAAGTGCAATGATTCCGTACAAACTCTGAAAATGAAACGCAGCAATAAAAAGGCAATGGGACATGTCAGCGAAAGCTTTGTGGCCAAGCAGGGTGAGATGTTTGAAGCAGAACCACAGTTTGGCTTCACTAAGGATCCATCATGGTGGATTGCAAACATGTGCCAAGACAACACATATTCTGCAGCTGTTGCAGCTCTCCGCAGGAACACTAGCGCTTTCCCTTAGACTCTAAAATGCAGAGAAATGGCCTGCGCAGCGCAGAAGCTATTTGTGCTGCTTGTACACCTCTTCCAACCCCTCAGTGGAAACTATTGCGCCTGCCTTTAGACTCTGAGATCCAGAGAACACAATGGTAGAGGCAGTGGAGAATGGAAGGAGAGAGTGAAGTTTGATGAGTGAGTTTGATGTGACTTATGTGGAGCACGCAGAAAATGTAGCCCCGTACTGGTTTTTACACCTGGAGCCTATTTCTGTAAGACATTTCAGGTGGACATTTTTGATCAAGAAGCCAGAGTGAAAAAATTGACAGCAGGTCTCTCTGGGAAAGAAAAAGCAGCAAGGCGTCGTGTGCCATTTAAATGCTGCTATAAGAAGGGCGTACTTTAGCAGCATCTCTCTTGACACTTCTATCTGTGTAATCTCTAGCTGCTTGGACACAGCGACACTGAAAATAATTGTACTGCAAATACCAAGTTACACAGGGAAAAAGGGTAGGTCAGCAAATGCCTTCTGTCCTGGCACATCTCTCAGTCAGAACTCCAGCTGAAAAATTTTGCTGTAATGATGGACTTTGCCACTTGGAGTGAATTTATATAGTTGGGAAGAAGCATTCAAAGCCCTAGTGCATTTCGTCTATTTTACGGACTGCAAAGGCACTCTAAAGGCCAGCACTAGCTTTTTGTTGGACTTTTTGTTTTTGAGTAGCTGCTGGACGTTTTGAAGCGGTTTGGGATCTGCTAGAGTGCAAGGTAATACATAGAGTTTGAGGAAAGTGATATACACATTTTATATCTCCAGGGAGGTGGATGCAGTTCAGTGTGTGCGAGTTACATGTTGAGCAGCTGATCACACAGAAAAGAAGAGGCTGTGCTGCAATTGCCTTTTCATTTGCAGCTTATAAACTGCACAGCCCACAATGAAACAATTCCACTTCCTTCTGTGCTACATACAGGATCACATTCTCTCAGTCTCTAAGAGCCAGGACCCCCAGCGGAGCTCTTCCCTGCGCTGCTCCTACACCAATGAGGCCGGAGCCGCAAACAGCTTGGCTTTTTCCCTGGCACCGTCTGCCAGCACTCATCAAAATAACCACACGATGGCGCTGTCGACTAACAAAAGAAGGAAACGCACCGAGGCCAGCTCCAAAGGACAGAGCCCAGTTGGAAACGTCCCTGCTCTCAAATTAACTGTGCCAGGAAAAAAAGACTTTGCTGATCTTCCCCCTCCAAGTGTGCAAACACTTTTGCACCACACTCAAAAGGCAACACGAAATCCTCTGCCCTAACAAACATTTTCACTCTCGCAGAGTCCGGTAACAAACTCAAAGACATCCGCTCAACAAATGTGCCAGCGGAGAGAGAAAGTTCTTTGCTGCCTTCAATTTCAGCTTCACCCATCAAACAATGAACACACACCCTGCTATTGGCACTTTTCTTTTCTGCTCTACTCTCCTAAGCTTTCAGTCTCAGAGTCAAGATCCAAGCAGCATGGCAACAGGGACTACTCACACACTAAAGCTACAAGGACAAAAAGCTCAACAACTTGGTGTCTAGATTCCCACTGTCAGTTCAACAGCTCTAACCCACAGGGAAACCTCTTGGGAAAAACCTTTAAATTCACTGAGACCACCCAAAGTGCCCATCCAAACTTAATTTCTTTGCCAAAGAGAAGAACAAGAAGCTCATTTCAAGAGAAATGGCATCCCCTCCTCCAAAATCCAAAACATCCAGTGACTGATCCCATACAATGGTGACAGAACACTCTTACTAGAGGCAGACAGCCTTCCAAAGATGGATACTGACTCAATGACTGTACAAATTGAGGGAGTGCTTCCAAATATGCCGGCACAAGAAGCTGCTGTCGTCCTTGAGCTGCGCGACACAGCTTCTTATCTGCACCTCCAACTCTGGGGCTACGTGCTTTACTTCCCATGAGAAAGCATTGCCATTCTCCTTCAGGAACTTACCAAGCCAAACTGTATGCCATGTCCTGTACTATGTCCAACAATGGCTCCTGCACAGAAGGGTCTACGACATAAATATCTTGCTGGACTATACCTCCTCATGGTACCTTTAACGCCTGCCCTATTACATTGTCACTATATCTTTTACTTGCCAAGGAAAGGCACTCAGAGTCACTTGGCCTTGCCTTGCCTTTGATGCTGTGGCTAGTCTACTCTTGTTTTGCTTGCTTGCTTATGTGTGCCTTGCCAGGCAAGACCTGGAAAGACCTTCCTTGCTTTGCTTTGCCTTGCCTACCGCTCTTTGCAATGCAAACCAAGTGTAGGTGCAATTGTAGGCAAGTCAAGGGAGAAGCTGACAAGGCTGGAGCCATGAGGGGCAAGCAAATGGAGTGGTAGGTGAGAGAAGGCCCAGAACTTCTAGGCAAGGATGGGCATAGGAAGGCCAGGCAGAAACAGGAGGGGCTAGGCAAGGCTAGGTTTCCCTGGAGGAAAGCAGTAGGCAGGTCAAGTGTGGGCGTAGGCACTGGAGGGAGTGCAAGGCTAGGGAGGCAAGGCAGGGCAAGGCAAGGAAACTTTTGGGTCACCAAGGCAAGACAAATGAGAGGTACATTCAAAGACTGCTGGTACACAAAAGGGGCTAGGACAGACTTCTCTGTCTGGCCTTGATCTCACATGGGCCATCTCTAATCGGCACCTAAAACACTTGGATTACCTGCTTTCCTTGGTATACAAAAGAACTGTCATTCTGGTCCTGAAGCGCAAAGGTGAAATGTGAATTTTATGTCCAAAATTCAAGACATGTAAGGATAGGTGCCAGAAGCAAGCTGCCAGGACAGATGGGTGTGCTTGCACGTGACCTCTTTTGGGCTTCCTCTCACATGCTCCTGAAACGCTGGAGGTACGTGAAAGCCTTGAGAGTCCTAGGAGAAGCAGGCAGGGCAAGGCAAGATGAAGAAATGCAGCAAAAAGAGGGGTATTGAATTCCAGGTGGGGGACGAGTGAGCAAGGGAATGCAAGGCAAGGGAGAGGAGAGGTTCAAAGGGAACGCCAAGAAAAGTGGTGGCTTTGCCAGGCAAGACAAAGGAGAGGCAAGCAAGGCAATGAGAGTCCTAGAAGGAGAAGGAAATGAAAGATTGGAGCTGGACAAAGGGGAAGGGAAACCAAACAAAGTGGCAAGGGGGATGGGTGGTGCAAGGCACTGAACTGGTAGGAAGGGCAAGGGAAAGACATGGATGGGTCAGGAAGGAAGAGGAAAACAATGGCCAGGAATGACAAAGAAATGCAAGGTTGGATAGGAAAGGAAAGGCAAGGCAATGTAGGGAAGGGGTAGGCCAGACAATGGGTGTCTTAAGAGGAAAAGTATGCATAGCAAGGCCAAGAGAAAAGCGGTAAAGAAGTTAGCGTGGGGGATAGGTGAGTGTAGCTGAGAAAGAAAGAAAGAAAGAAAGTGCCTCATTCCAGTATGTATGTATGTATGTGTGTGTGAAGTTTGCAGGATGTAAAGCAGAGACTTGATGGTGGAGTGAAAGGATGCTTTTGAATACACGTGGCAAGGTCCAAGCAAACTATTTGTCTTGGCACATCTGTGTCCCATAAACTTCTTAGTTTAGATTCAGACTGTAAGCGGGACAGAGAACACCCCTAAAATTACAGCTGAGCAAGAAAGCAGGTCGCATCAGCATGTTTTAGAGGAAGCAGTTTTTTTGTGTGAGAAGAAAATGGACATATGAGACTCCAGCAGTATCGACGTTCAGCTTAGAAGAAAAGTGCAATGATTCCGTACAAACTCTGAAAATGAAACGCAGCAATAAAAAGGCAATGGGACATGTCAGCGAAAGCTTTGTGGCCAAGCAGGGTGAGATGTTTGAAGCAGAACCACAGTTTGGTTTCACTAAGGATCCATCATGGTGGATTGCAAACATGTGCCAAGACAACACATATTCTGCAGCTGTTGCAGCTCTCCGCAGGAACACTAGCGCTTTCCCTTAGGCTCTAAAATGCAGAGAAATGGCCTGCGCAGCGCAGAAGCTATTTGTGCTGCTTGTACACCTCTTCCAACCCCTCAGTGGAAACTATTGCGCCTGCCTTTAGACTCTGAGATCCAGAGAACACAATGGTAGAGGCAGTGGAGAATGGAAGGAGAGAGCGAAGTTTGATGAGTGAGTTTGATGTGACTTATGTGGAGCACGCAGAAAATGTAGCCCCGTACTGGTTTTTACACCAGGAGCCTATTTCTGTAAGACATTTCAGGTGGACATTTTTGATCAAGAAGCCAGAGTGAAAAAATTGACAGCAGGTCTCTCTGGGAAAGAAAAAGCAGCAAGGCGTCGTGTGCCATTTAAATGCTGCTATAAGAAGGGCGTACTTTAGCAGCATCTCTCTTGACACTTCTATCTGTGTAATCTCTAGCTGCTTGGACACAGCGACACTGAAAATAATTGTACTGCAAATACCAAGTTACACAGGGAAAAAGGGTAGGTCAGCAAATGCCTTCTGTCCTGGCACATCTCTCAGTCAGAACTCCAGCTGAAAAATTTTGCTGTAATGATGGACTTTGCCACTTGGAGAGAATTTATATAGTTGGGAAGAAGCATTCAAAGCCCTAGTGCGTTTCGTCTATTTTACGGACTGCAAAGGCACTCTAAAGGCCAGCACTAGCTTTTTGTTGGACTTTTTGTTTTTGAGTAGCTGCTGGACGTTTTGAAGCGGTTTGGGATCTGCTAGAGTGCAAGGTAATACATAGAGTTTGAGGAAAGTGATATACACATTTTATATCTCCAGGGAGGTGGATGCAGTTCAGTGTGTGCGAGTTACATGTTGAGCAGCTGATCACACAGAAAAGAAGAGGCTGCGCTGCAATTGCCTTTTCATTTGCAGCTTATAAACTGCACAGCCCACAATGAAACAATTCCACTTCCTTCTGTGCTACATACAGGATCACATTCTCTCAGTCTCTAAGAGCCAGGACCCCCAGCGGAGCTCTTCCCTGCGCTGCTCCTACACCAATGAGGCCGGAGCCGCAAACAGCTTGGCTTTTTCCTTGCCACCGTCTGCCAGCGCTCATCAAAATAACCACACGATGGCGCTGTCGACTAACAAAAGAAGGAAACGCACCGAGGCCAGCTCCAAAGGACAGAGCCCAGTTGGAAACGTCCCTGCTCTCAAATTAACTGTGCCAGGAAAAAAAGACTTTGCTGATCTTCCCCCTCCAAGTGTGCAAACACTTTTGCACCACACTCAAAGGGCAACACGAAATCCTCTGCCCTAACAAACATTTTCACTCTCGCAGAGTCCGGTAACAAACTCAAAGACATCCGCTCAACAAATGTGCCAGCTGAGAGAGAAAGTTCTTTGCTGCCTTCAATTTCAGCTTCACCCATCAAACAATGAACACACACCCTGCTATTGGCACTTTTCTTTTCTGCTCTACGCTCCTAAGCTTTCAGTCTCAGAGTCAAGATCCAAGCAGCATGGCAACAGGGACTACTCACACACTAAAGCTACAAGGACAAAAAGCTCAACAACTTGGTGTCTAGATTCCCACTGTCAGTTCAACAGCTCTAACCCACAGGGAAACCTCTTGGGAAAAACCTTTAAATTCACTGAGACCACCCAAAGTGCCCATCCAAACTTAATTTATTGCCAAAGAGAAGAACAAGAAGCTCATTTCAAGAGAAATGGCATCCCCTCCTCCAAAATCCAAAACATCCAGTGACTGATCCCATACAATGGTGTCAGAACACTCTTACTAGAGGCAGACAGCCTTCCAAAGATGGATACTGACTCAATGACTGTACAAATTGAGGGAGTGCTTCCAAATATGCCGGCACAAGAAGCTGCTGTCGTCCTTGAGCTGCGCGACACAGCTTCTTATCTGCACCTCCAACTCTGGGGCTACGTGCTTTCCTTCCCATGAGAAAGCATTGCCATTCTCCTTCAGGAACTTACCAAGCCAAACTGTATGCCATGTCCTGTACTATGTCCAACAATGGCTCCTGCACAGAAGGGTCTACGACATAAATATCTCTCTGGACTATACCTCCTCATGGTACCTTTAACGCCTGCCCTATTACATTGTCACTATATCTTTTACTTGCCAAGGAAAGGCACTCAGAGTCACTTGGCCTTGCCTTGCCTTTGATGCTGTGGCTAGTCTACTCTTGTTTTGCTTGCTTGCTTATGTGTGCCTTGCCTGGCAAGACCTAGAAAGACCTTCCTTGCTTTGCTTTGCCTTGCCTACCGCTCTTTGCAATGCAAACCAAGTGTAGGCGCAATTGTAGGCAAGTCAAGGGAGAAGCTGACAAGGCTGGAGCCATGAGGGGCAAGCAAATGGAGTGGTAGTTGAGAGAAGGCCCAGAACTTCTAGGCAAGGATGGGCATAGGAAGGCCAGGCAGAAACAGGAAGGCCTAGGCAAGGCTAGGTTTCCCTGGAGGAAAGCAGTAGGCAGGTCAAGTGTGGGCATAGGCACTGGAAGGAGTGCAAGACTAGGAAGGCAAGGCAGGGCAAGGCAAGGAAACTTTTGGGTCACCAAAACAAGACAAATGAGAGGTACATTCAAAGACTGCTGGTACACAAAAGGGGCTAGGACAGACTTCTCTGGCTGGCCTTGATCTCACATGGGCCATCTCTAATCTGCACCTAAAACACTTGGATTACCTGCTTTCCTTGGTATACAAAAGAACTGTCATTCTGGTCCTGAAGCGCAAAGGTGAAATGTGAATTTTATGTCCAAAATTCAAGACATGTAAGGATAGGTGCCAGATGCAAGCTGCCAGGACAGATGGGTGTGCTTGCACGTGACCTCTTTTGGGCTTCCTCTCACATGCTCCTGAAATGCTGGAGGTACGTGAAAGCCTTGAGAGTCCTAGGAGAAGCAGGCAGGGCAAGGCAAGATGAAGAAATGCAGCAAAAAGAGGGGTATTGAATTCCAGGTGGGGGACGAGTGAGCAAGGGAATGCAAGGCAAGGGAGAGGAGAGGTTCAAAGGGAACGCCAAGAAAAGTGGTGGCTTTGCCAGGCAAGACAAAGGAGAGGCAGGCAAGGCAATGAGAGTCCCAGAAGGAGACGGAAATGAAAGATTGGAGCTGGACAAAGGGGAAGGGAAACTGGACAAAGTGGCAAGGGGGATGGGTGGTGCAAGGCACTGGACTGGTAGGAAGGGCAAGGGAAAGACATGGATGGGTCAGGAAGGAAGAGGAAAACAATGGCCAGGAATGACAAAGAAATGCAAGGTTGGATAGGAAAGGAAAGGCAAGGCAATGTAGGGAAGGGGTAGGCCAGACAATGGGTGTCTTAAGAGGAAAAGTATGCATAGCAAGGCCAAGAGAAAAGCGGTAAAGAAGTTAGCGTGGGGGATAGGTGAGTGTAGCTGAGAAAGAAAGAAAGAAAGAAAGTGCCTCATTCCAGTATGTATGTATGTATGTGTGTGTGAAGTTTGCAGGATGTAAAGCAGAGACTTGATGGTGGAGTGAAAGGATGCTTTTGAATACACGTGGCAAGGTCCAAGCAAACTATTTGTCTTGGCACATCTGTGTCCCATAAACTTCTTAGTTTAGATTCAGACTGTAAGCGGGACAGAGAACACCCCTAAAATTACAGCTGAGCAAGAAAGCAGGTCGCATCAGCATGTTTTAAAGGAAGCAGTTTTTTTGTGTGAGAAGAAAATGGACATATGAGACTCCAGCAGTATCGACGTTCAGCTTAGAAGCAAAGTGCAATGATTCCGTACAAACTCTGAAAATGAAACGCAGCAATAAAAAGGCAATGGGACATGTCAGCGAAAGCTTTGTGGCCAAGCAGGGTGAGATGTTTGAAGCAGAACCACAGTTTGGCTTCACTAAGGATCCATCATGGTGGATTGCAAACATGTGCCAAGACAACACATATTCTGCAGCTGTTGCAGCTCTCCGCAGGAACACTAGCGCTTTCCCTTAGACTCTAAAATGCAGAGAAATGGCCTGCGCAGCGCAGAAGCTATTTGTGCTGCTTGTACACCTCTTCCAACCCCTCAGTGGAAACTATTGCGCCTGCCTTTAGACTCTGAGATCCAGAGAACACAATGGTAGAGGCAGTGGAGAATGGAAGGAGAGAGTGAAGTTTGATGAGTGAGTTTGATGTGACTTATGTGGAGCACGCAGAAAATGTAGCCCCGTACTGGTTTTTACACCTGGAGCCTATTTCTGTAAGACATTTCAGGTGGACATTTTTGATCAAGAAGCCAGAGTGAAAAAATTGACAGCAGGTCTCTCTGGGAAAGAAAAAGCAGCAAGGCGTCGTGTGCCATTTAAATGCTGCTATAAGAAGGGCGTACTTTAGCAGCATCTCTCTTGACACTTCTATCTGTGTAATCTCTAGCTGCTTGGACACAGCGACACTGAAAATAATTGTACTGCAAATACCAAGTTACACAGGGAAAAAGGGTAGGTCAGCAAATGCCTTCTGTCCTGGCACATCTCTCAGTCAGAACTCCAGCTGAAAAATTTTGCTGTAATGATGGACTTTGCCACTTGGAGTGAATTTATATAGTTGGGAAGAAGCATTCAAAGCCCTAGTGCGTTTCGTCTATTTTACGGACTGCAAAGGCACTCTAAAGGCCAGCACTAGCTTTTTGTTGGACTTTTTGAGTAGCTGCTGGACGTTTTGAAGCGGTTTGGGATCTGCTAGAGTGCAAGGTAATACATAGAGTTTGAGGAAAGTGATATACACATTTTATATCTCCAGGGAGGTGGATGCAGTTCAGTGTGTGCGAGTTACATGTTGAGCAGCTGATCACACAGAAAAGAAGAGGCTGCGCTGCAATTGCCTTTTCATTTGCAACTTATAAACTGCACAGCCCACAATGAAACAATTCCACTTCCTTCTGTGCTACATACAGGATCACATTCTCTCAGTCTCTAAGAGCCAGGACCCCCAGCGGAGCTCTTCCCTGCGCTGCTCCTACACCAATGAGGCCGGAGCCGCAAACAGCTTGGCTTTTTCCCTGGCACCGTCTGCCAGCGCTCATCAAAATAACCACACGATGGCGCTGTCGACTAACAAAAGAAGGAAACGCACCGAGGCCAGCTCCAAAGGACAGAGCCGAGTTGGAAACGTCCCTGCTCTCAAATTAACTGTGCCAGGAAAAAAAGACTTTGCTGATCTTCCCCTTCCAAGTGTGCAAACACTTTTGCACCACACTCAAAGGGCAACACGAAATCCTCTGCCCTAACAAACATTTTCACTCTCGCAGAGTCCGGTAACAAACTCAAAGACATCCGCTCAACAAATGTGCCAGCTGAGAGAGAAAGTTCTTTGCTGCCTACAATTTCAACTTCACCCATCAAACAATGAACACACACCCTGCTATTGACACTTTTCTTTTCAGCTCTACGCTCCTAAGCTTTCAGTCTCAGAGTCAAGATCCAAGCAGCATGGCAACAGGGACTACTCACACACTAAAGCTACAAGGACAAAAAGCTCAACAACTTGGTGTCTAGATTCCCACTGTCAGTTCAACAGCTCTAACCCACAGGGAAACCTCTTGGGAAAAACCTTTACATTCACTGAGACCACCCAAAGTGCCCATCCAAACTTAATTTCTTTGCCAAAGAGAAGAACAAGAAGCTCATTTCAAGAGAAATGGCATCCCCTCCTCCAAAATCCAAAACATCCAGTGACTGATCCCATACAATGGTGTCAGAACACTCTTACTAGAGGCGGACAGCCTTCCAAAGATGGATACTGACTCAATGACAGTACAAATTGAGGGAGTGCTTCCAAATATGCCGGCACAAGAAGCTGCTGTCGTCCTTGAGCTGCGTGACACAGCTTCTTATCTGCACCTCCAACTCTGGGGCTACGTGCTTTCCTTCCCATGAGAAAGCATTGCCATTCTCCTTCAGGAACTTACCAAGCCAAACTGTATGCCATGTCCTGTACTATGTCCAACAATGGCTCCTGCACAGAAGGGTCTACGACATAAATATCTTGCTGGACTATACCTCCTCATGGTACCTTTAACGCCTGCCCTATTACATTGTCACTATATCTTTTACTTGCCAAGGAAAGGCACTCAGAGTCACTTGGCCTTGCCTTGCCTTTGATGCTGTGGCTAGTCTACTCTTGTTTTGCTTGCTTGCTTCCTTATGTGTGCCTTGCCTGGCAAGACCTAGAAAGACCTTCCTTGCTTTGCTTTGCCTTGCCTACCGCTCTTTGCAATGCAAACCAAGTGTAGGCGCAATTGTAGGCAAGTCAAGGGAGAAGCTGACAAGGCTGGAGCCATGAGGGGCAAGCAAATGGAGTGGTAGGTGAGAGAAGGCCCAGAACTTCTAGGCAAGGATGGGCATAGGAAGGCCAGGCAGAAACAGGAAGGCCTAGGCAAGGCTAGGTTTCCCTGGAGGAAAGCAGTAGGCAGGTCAAGTGTGGGCATAGGCACTGGAGGGAGTGCAAGACTAGGGAGGCAAGGCAGGGCAAGGCAAGGAAACTTTTGGGTACCCAAAACAAGACAAATGAGAGGTACATTCAAAGACTGCTGGTACACAAAAGGGGCTAGGACAGACTTCTCTGTCTGGCCTTGATCTCACATGGGCCATCTCTAATCTGCACCTAAAACACTTGGATTACCTGCTTTCCTTGGTATACAAAAGAACTGTCATTCTGGTCCTGAAGCGCAAAGGTGAAATGTGAATTTTATGTCCAAAATTCAAGACATGTAAGGATAGGTGCCAGAAACAAGCTGCCAGGACAGATGGGTGTGTTTGCTCGTGACCTCTTTTGGGCTTCCTCTCACATGCTCCTGAAACGCTGGAGGTACGTGAAAGCCTTGAGAGTCCTAGGAGAAGCAGGCAGGGCAAGGCAAGATGAAGAAATGCCGCAAAAAGAGGGGTATTGAATTCCAGGTGGGGGACGAGTGAGCAAGGGAATGCAAGGCAAGGGAGAGGAGAGGTTCAAAGGTAACGCCAAGAAAAGTGGTGGCTTTGCCAGGCAAGACAAAGGAGAGGCAAGCAAGGCAATGAGAGTCCTAGAAGGAGAAGGAAATGAAAGATTGGAGCTGGACAAAGGGGAAGGGAAACTGGACAAAGTGGCAAGGGGGATGGGTGGTGCAAGGCACTGGACTGGTAGGAAGGGCAAGGGAAAGACATGGATGGGTCAGGAAGGAAGAGGAAAACAATGGCCAGGAATGACAAAGAAATGCAAGGTTGGATAGGAAAGGAAAGGCAAGGCAATGTAGGGAAGGGGTAGGCCAGACAATGGGTGTCTTAAGAGGAAAAGTATGCATAGCAAGGCCAAGAGAAAAGCGGTAAAGAAGTTAGCGTGGGGGATAGGTGAGTGTAGCTGAGAAAGAAAGAAAGAAAGTACCTCATTCCTGTTTGTATGTATGTATGTATGTGTGTGTGAAGTTTGCAGGATGTAAAGCAGAGACTTGATGGTGGAGTGAAAGGATGCTTTTGAATACACGTGGCAAGGTCCAAGCAAACTATTTGTCTTGGCACATCTGTGTCCCATAAACTTCTTAGTTTAGATTCAGACTGTAAGCGGGACAGAGAACACCCCTAAAATTACAGCTGAGCAAGAAAGCAGGTCGCATCAGCATGTTTTAAAGGAAGCAGTTTTTTTGTGTGAGAAGAAAATGGACATATGAGACTCCAGCAGTATCGACGTTCAGCTTAGAAGCAAAGTGCAATGATTCCGTACAAACTCTGAAAATGAAACGCAGCAATAAAAAGGCAATGGGACATGTCAGCGAAAGCTTTGTGGCCAAGCAGGGTGAGATGTTTGAAGCAGAACCACAGTTTGGCTTCACTAAGGATCCATCATGGTGGATTGCAAACTTGTGCCAAGACAACACATATTCTGCAGCTGTTGCAGCTCTCCGCAGGAACACTAGCGCTTTCCCTTAGGCTCTAAAATGCAGAGAAATGGCCTGCGCAGCGCAGAAGCTATTTGTGCTGCTTGTACACCTCTTCCAACCCCTCAGTGGAAACTATTGCGCCTGCCTTTAGACTCTGAGATCCAGAGAACACAATGGTAGAGGCAGTGGAGAATGGAAGGAGAGAGTGAAGTTTGATGAGTGAGTTTGATGTGACTTATGTGGAGCACGCAGAAAATGAAGCCCCGTACTGGTTTTTACACCTGGAGCCTATTTCTGTAAGACATTTCAGGTGGACATTTTTGATCAAGAAGCCAGAGTGAAAAAATTGACAGCAGGTCTCTCTGGGAAAGAAAAAGCAGCAAGGAGTCGTGTGCCATTTAAATGCTGCTATATAAAGGGCGTACTTTAGCAGCATCTCTCTTGACACTTCTATCTGTGTAATCTCTAGCTGCTTGGACACAGCGACACTGAAAATAATTGTACTGCAAATACCAAGTTACACAGGGAAAAAGGGTAGGTCAGCAAATGCCTTCTGTCCTGGCACATCTCTCAGTCAGAACTCCAGCTGAAAAATTTTGCTGTAATGATGGACTTTGCCACTTGGAGAGAATTTATATAGTTGGGAAGAAGCATTCAAAGCCCTAGTGCGTTTCGTCTATTTTACGGACTGCAAAGGCACTCTAAAGGCCAGCACTAGCTTTTTGTTGGACTTTTTCTTTTTGAGTAGCTGCTGGACGTTTTGAAGCGGTTTGGGATCTGCTAGAGTGCAAGGTAATACATAGAGTTTGAGGAAAGTGATATACACATTTTATATCTCCAGGGAGGTGGATGCAGTTCAGTGTGTGCGAGTTACATGTTGAGCAGCTGATCACACAGAAAAGAAGAGGCTGCGCTGCAATTGCCTTTTCATTTGCAGCTTATAAACTGCACAGCCCACAATGAAACAATTCCACTTCCTTCTGTGCTACATACAGGATCACATTCTCTCAGTCTCTAAGAGCCAGGACCCCCAGCGGAGCTCTTCCCTGCGCTGCTCCTACACCAATGAGGCTGGAGCCGCAAACAGCTTGGCTTTTTCCCTGGCACCGTCTGCCAGCGCTCATCAAAATAACCACACGATGGCGCTGTCGACTAACAAAAGAAGGAAACGCACCGAGGCCAGCTCCAAAGGACAGAGCCGAGTTGGAAACGTCCCTGCTCTCAAATTAACTGTGCCAGGAAAAAAAGACTTTGCTGATCTTCCCCTTCCAAGTGTGCAAACACTTTTGCACCACACTCAAAGGGCAACACGAAATCCTCTGCCCTAACAAACATTTTCACTCTCGCAGAGTCCGGTAACAAACTCAAAGACATCCGCTCAACAAATGTGCCAGCTGAGAGAGAAAGTTCTTTGCTGCCTACAATTTCAACTTCACCCATCAAACAATGAACACACACCCTGCTATTGACACTTTTCTTTTCAGCTCTACGCTCCTAAGCTTTCAGTCTCAGAGTCAAGATCCAAGCAGCATGGCAACAGGGACTACTCACACACTAAAGCTACAAGGACAAAAAGCTCAACAACTTGGTGTCTAGATTCCCACTGTCAGTTCAACAGCTCTAACCCACAGGGAAACCTCTTGGGAAAAACCTTTACATTCACTGAGACCACCCAAAGTGCCCATCCAAACTTAATTTCTTTGCCAAAGAGAAGAACAAGAAGCTCATTTCAAGAGAAATGGCATCCCCTCCTCCAAAATCCAAAACATCCAGTGACTGATCCCATACAATGGTGTCAGAACACTCTTACTAGAGGCGGACAGCCTTCCAAAGATGGATACTGACTCAATGACAGTACAAATTGAGGGAGTGCTTCCAAATATGCCGGCACAAGAAGCTGCTGTCGTCCTTGAGCTGCGTGACACAGCTTCTTATCTGCACCTCCAACTCTGGGGCTACGTGCTTTCCTTCCCATGAGAAAGCATTGCCATTCTCCTTCAGGAACTTACCAAGCCAAACTGTATGCCATGTCCTGTACTATGTCCAACAATGGCTCCTGCACAGAAGGGTCTACGACATAAATATCTTGCTGGACTATACCTCCTCATGGTACCTTTAACGCCTGCCCTATTACATTGTCACTATATCTTTTACTTGCCAAGGAAAGGCACTCAGAGTCACTTGGCCTTGCCTTGCCTTTGATGCTGTGGCTAGTCTACTCTTGTTTTGCTTGCTTGCTTGCTTCCTTATGTGTGCCTTGCCTGGCAAGACCTAGAAAGACCTTCCTTGCTTTGCTTTGCCTTGCCTACCGCTCTTTGCAATGCAAACCAAGTGTAGGCGCAATTGTAGGCAAGTCAAGGGAGAAGCTGACAAGGCTGGAGCCATGAGGGGCAAGCAAATGGAGTGGTAGGTGAGAGAAGGCCCAGAACTTCTAGGCAAGGATGGGCATAGGAAGGCCAGGCAGAAACAGGAAGGCCTAGGCAAGGCTAGGTTTCCCTGGAGGAAAGCAGTAGGCAGGTCAAGTGTGGGCATAGGCACTGGAAGGAGTGCAAGACTAGGGAGGCAAGGCAGGGCAAGGCAAGGAAACTTTTGGGTACCCAAAACAAGACAAATGAGAGGTACATTCAAAGACTGCTGGTACACAAAAGGGGCTAGGACAGACTTCTCTGTCAGGCCTTGATCTCACATGGGCCATCTCTAATCTGCACCTAAAACACTTGGATTACCTGCTTTCCTTGGTATACAAAAGAACTGTCATTCTGGTCCTGAAGCGCAAAGGTGAAATGTGAATTTTATGTCCAAAATTCAAGACATGTAAGGATAGGTGCCAGAAGCAAGCTGCCAGGACAGATGGGTGTGTTTGCTCGTGACCTCTTTTGGGCTTCCTCTCACATGCTCCTGAAACGCTGGAGGTACGTGAAAGCCTTGAGAGTCCTAGGAGAAGCAGGCAGGGCAAGGCAAGATGAAGAAATGCCGCAAAAAGAGGGGTATTGAATTCCAGGTGGGGGACGAGTGAGCAAGGGAATGCAAGGCAAGGGAGAGGAGAGGTTCAAAGGTAACGCCAAGAAAAGTGGTGGCTTTGCCAGGCAAGACAAAGGAGAGGCAAGCAAGGCAATGAGAGTCCTAGAAGGAGAAGGAAATGAAAGATTGGAGCTGGACAAAGGGGAAGGGAAACTGGACAAAGTGGCAAGGGGGATGGGTGGTGCAAGGCACTGGACTGGTAGGAAGGGCAAGGGAAAGACATGGATGGGTCAGGAAGGAAGAGGAAAACAATGGCCAGGAATGACAAAGAAATGCAAGGTTGGATAGGAAAGGAAAGGCAAGGCAATGTAGGGAAGGGGTAGGCCAGACAATGGGTGTCTTAAGAGGAAAAGTATGCATAGCAAGGCCAAGAGAAAAGCGGTAAAGAAGTTAGCGTGGGGGATAGGTGAGTGTAGCTGAGAAAGAAAGAAAGAAAGAAAGAAAGTGCCTCATTCCAGTATGTATGTATGTATGTATGTGTGTGTGAAGTTTGCAGGATGTAAAGCAGAGACTTGATGGTGGAGTGAAAGGATGCTCTTGAATACACGTGGCAAGGTCCAAGCAAACGATTTGTCTTGGCACATCTGTGTCCCATAAACTTCTTAGTTTAGATTCAGACTGTAAGCGGGACAGAGAACACCCCTAAAATTACAGCTGAGCAAGAAAGCAGGTGGCATCAGCATGTTTTAGAGGAAGCAGTTTTTTTGTGTGAGAAGAAAATGGACATATGAGACTCCAGCAGTATCGACGTTCAGCTTAGAAGCAAAGTGCAATGATTCCGTACAAACTCTGAAAATGAAACGCAGCAATAAAAAGGCAATGGGACATGTCAGCGAAAGCTTTGTGGCCAAGCAGGGTGAGATGTTTGAAGCAGAACCACAGTTTGGCTTCACTAAGGATCCATCATGGTGGATTGCAAACATGTGCCAAGACAACACATATTCTGCAGCTGTTGCAGCTCTCCGCAGGAACACTAGAGCTTTCCCTTAGACTCTAAAATGCAGAGAAATGGCCTGCGCAGCGCAGAAGCTATTTGTGCTGCTTGTACACCTCTTCCAACCCCTCAGTGGAAACTACTGCGCCTGCCTTTAGACTCTGAGATCCAGAGAACACAATGGTAGAGGCAGTGGAGAATGGAAGGAGAGAGTGAAGTTTGATGAGTGAGTTTGATGTGACTTATGTGGAGCACGCAGAAAATGTAGCCCCGTACTGGTTTTTACACCTGGAGCCTATTTCTGTAAGACATTTCAGGTGGACATTTTTGATCAAGAAGCCAGAGTGAAAAAATTGACAGCAGGTGTCTCTGGGAAAGAAAAAGCAGCAAGGCGTCGTGTGCCATTTAAATGCTGCTATAAGAAGGGCGTACTTTAGCAGCATCTCTCTTGACACTTCTATCTGTGTAATCTCTAGCTGCTTGGACACAGCGACACTGAAAATAATTGTACTGCAAATACCAAGTTACACAGGGAAAAAGGGTAGGTCAGCAAATGCCTTCTGTCCTGGCACATCTCTCAGTCAGAACTCCAGCTGAAAAATTTTGCTGTAATGATGGACTTTGCCACTTGGAGAGAATTTATATAGTTGGGAAGAAGCATTCAAAGCCCTAGTGCATTTCGTCTATTTTACGGACTGCAAAGGCACTCTAAAGGCCAGCACTAGCTTTTTGTTGGACTTTTTGAGTAGCTGCTGGACGTTTTGAAGCGGTTTGGGATCTGCTAGAGTGCAAGGTAATACATAGAGTTTGAGGAAAGTGATATACACATTTTATATCTCCAGGGAGGTGGATGCAGTTCAGTGTGTGCGAGTTACATGTTGAGCAGCTGATCACACAGAAAAGAAGAGGCTGCGCTGCAATTGCCTTTTCATTTGCAACTTATAAACTGCACAGCCCACAATGAAACAATTCCACTTCCTTCTGTGCTACATACAGGATCACATTCTCTCAGTCTCTAAGAGCCAGGACCCCCAGCGGAGCTCTTCCCTGCGCTGCTCCTACAATAATGAGGCCGGAGCCACAAACAGCTTGGCTTTTTCCCTGGCACCGTCTGCCAGCGCTCATCAAAATAACCACACGATGGCGCTGTCGACTAACAAAAGAAGGAAACGCACCGAGGCCAGCTCCAAAGGACAGAGCCGAGTTGGAAACGTCCCTGCTCTCAAATTAACTGTGCCAGGAAAAAAAGACTTTGCTGATCTTCCCCTTCCAAGTGTGCAAACACTTTTGCACCACACTCAAAGGGCAACACGAAATCCTCTGCCCTAACAAACATTTTCACTCTCGCAGAGTCCGGTAACAAACTCAAAGACATCCGCTCAACAAATGTGCCAGCTGAGAGAGAAAGTTCTTTGCTGCCTACAATTTCAACTTCACCCATCAAACAATGAACACACACCCTGCTATTGACACTTTTCTTTTCAGCTCTACGCTCCTAAGCTTTCAGTCTCAGAGTCAAGATCCAAGCAGCATGGCAACAGGGACTACTCACACACTAAAGCTACAAGGACAAAAAGCTCAACAACTTGGTGTCTAGATTCCCACTGTCAGTTCAACAGCTCTAACCCACAGGGAAACCTCTTGGGAAAAACCTTTACATTCACTGAGACCACCCAAAGTGCCCATCCAAACTTAATTTCTTTGCCAAAGAGAAGAACAAGAAGCTCATTTCAAGAGAAATGGCATCCCCTCCTCCAAAATCCAAAACATCCAGTGACTGATCCCATACAATTGTGTCAGAACACTCTTACTAGAGGCGGACAGCCTTCCAAAGATGGATACTGACTCAATGACAGTACAAATTGAGGGAGTGCTTCCAAATATGCCGGCACAAGAAGCTGCTGTCGTCCTTGAGCTGCGTGACACAGCTTCTTATCTGCACCTCCAACTCTGGGGCTACGTGCTTTCCTTCCCATGAGAAAGCATTGCCATTCTCCTTCAGGAACTTACCAAGCCAAACTGTATGCCATGTCCTGTACTATGTCCAACAATGGCTCCTGCACAGAAGGGTCTACGACATAAATATCTTGCTGGACTATACCTCCTCATGGTACCTTTAACGCCTGCCCTATTACATTGTCACTATATCTTTTACTTGCCAAGGAAAGGCACTCAGAGTCACTTGGCCTTGCCTTGCCTTTGATGCTGTGGCTAGTCTACTCTTGTTTTGCTTGCTTGCTTGCTTCCTTATGTGTGCCTTGCCTGGCAAGACCTAGAAAGACCTTCCTTGCTTTGCTTTGCCTTGCCTACCGCTCTTTGCAATGCAAACCAAGTGTAGGCGCAATTGTAGGCAAGTCAAGGGAGAAGCTGACAAGGCTGGAGCCATGAGGGGCAAGCAAATGGAGTGGTAGGTGAGAGAAGGCCCAGAACTTCTAGGCAAGGATGGGCATAGGAAGGCCAGGCAGAAACAGGAAGGACTAGGCAAGGCTAGGTTTCCCTGGAGGAAAGCAGTAGGCAGGTCAAGTGTGGGCATAGGCACTGGAGGGAGTGCAAGACTAGGGAGGCAAGGCAGGGCAAGGCAAGGAAACTTTTGGGTCACCAAAACAAGACAAATGAGAGGTACATTCAAAGACTGCTGGTACACAAAAGGGGCTAGGACAGACTTCTCTGTCTGGCCTTGATCTCACATGGGCCATCTCTAATCTGCACCTAAAACACTTGGATTACCTGCTTTCCTTGGTATACAAAAGAACTGTCATTCTGGTCCTGAAGCGCAAAGGTGAAATGTGAATTTTATGTCCAAAATTCAAGACATGTAAGGATAGGTGCCAGAAGCAAGCTGCCAGGACAGATGGGTGTGTTTGCTCATGACCTCTTTTGGGCTTCCTCTCACATGCTCCTGAAACGCTGGAGGTACGTGAAAGCCTTGAGAGTCCTAGGAGAAGCAGGCAGGGCAAGGCAAGATGAAGAAATGCCGCAAAAAGAGGGGTATTGAATTCCAGGTGGGGGACGAGTGAGCAAGGGAATGCAAGGCAAGGGAGAGGAGAGGTTCAAAGGTAACGCCAAGAAAAGTGGTGGCTTTGCCAGGCAAGACAAAGGAGAGGCAAGCAAGGCAATGAGAGTCCTAGAAGGAGAAGGAAATGAAAGATTGGAGCTGGACAAAGGGGAAGGGAAACTGGACAAAGTGGCAAGGGGGATGGGTGGTGCAAGGCACTGGACTGGTAGGAAGGGCAAGGGAAAGACATGGATGGGTCAGGAAGGAAGAGGAAAACAATGGCCAGGAATGACAAAGAAATGCAAGGTTGGATAGGAAAGGAAAGGAAAGGCAATGTAGGGAAGGGGTAGGCCAGACAATGGGTGTCTTAAGAGAAAAAGTATGCATAGCAAGGCCAAGAGAAAAGCGGTAAAGAAGTTAGCGTGGGGGATAGGTGAGTGTAGCTGAGAAAGAAAGAAAGAAAGTGCCTCATTCCAGTATGTATGTATGTATGTGTGTGTGAAGTTTGCAGGATGTAAAGCAGAGACTTGATGGTGGAGTGAAAGGATGCTCTTGAATACACGTGGCAAGGTCCAAGCAAACTATTTGTCTTGGCACATCTGTGTCCCATAACCTTCTTAGTTTAGATTCAGACTGTAAGCGGGACAGAGAACACCCCTAAAATTACCGCTGAGCAAGAAAGCAGGTCGCATCAGCATGTTTTAAAGGAAGCAGTTTTTTTGTGTGAGAAGAAAATGGACATATGAGACTCCAGCAGTATCGACGTTCTGCTTAGAAGCAAAGTGCAATGATTCCGTACAAACTCTGAAAATGAAACGCGGCAATAAAAAGGCAATGGGACATGTCAGCGAAAGCTTTGTGGCCAAGCAGGGTGAGATGTTTGAAGCAGAACCACAGTTTGGCTTCACTAAGGATCCATCATGGTGGATTGCAAACATGTGCCAAGACAACACATATTCTGCAGCTGTTGCAGCTCTCCGCAGGAACACTAGCGCTTTCCCTTAGGCTCTAAAATGCAGAGAAATGGCCTGCGCAGCGCAGAAGCTATTTGTGCTGCTTGTACACCTCTTCCAACCCCTCAGTGGAAACTATTGCGCCTGCCTTTAGACTCTGAGATCCAGAGAACACAATGGTAGAGGCAGTGGAGAATGGAAGGAGAGAGTGAAGTTTGATGAGTGAGTTTGATGTGACTTATGTGGAGCACGCAGAAAATGTAGCCCCGTACTGGTTTTTACACCTGGAGCCTATTTCTGTAAGACATTTCAGGTGGACATTTTTGATCAAGAAGCCAGAGTGAAAAAATTGACAGCAGGTGTCTCTGGGAAAGAAAAAGCAGCAAGGCGTCGTGTGCCATTTAAATGCTGCTATAAGAAGGGCGTACTTTAGCAGCATCTCTCTTGACACTTCTATCTGTGTAATCTCTAGCTGCTTGGACACAGCGACACTGAAAATAATTGTACTGCAAATACCAAGTTACACAGGGAAAAAGGGTAGGTCAGCAAATGCCTTCTGTCCTGGCACATCTCTCAGTCAGAACTCCAGCTGAAAAATTTTGCTGTAATGATGGACTTTGCCACTTGGAGAGAATTTATATAGTTGGGAAGAAGCATTCAAAGCCCTAGTGCATTTCGTCTATTTTACGGACTGCAAAGGCACTCTAAAGGCCAGCACTAGCTTTTTGTTGGACTTTTTGAGTAGCTGCTGGACGTTTTGAAGCGGTTTGGGATCTGCTAGAGTGCAAGGTAATACATAGAGTTTGAGGAAAGTGATATACACATTTTATATCTCCAGGGAGGTGGATGCAGTTCAGTGTGTGCGAGTTACATGTTGAGCAGCTGATCACACAGAAAAGAAGAGGCTGCGCTGCAATTGCCTTTTCATTTGCAGCTTATAAACTGCACAGCCCACAATGAAACAATTCCACTTCCTTCTGTGCTACATACAGGATCACATTCTCTCAGTCTCTAAGAGCCAGGACCCCCAGCGGAGCTCTTCCCTGCGCTGCTCCTACACCAATGAGGCCGGAGCCGCAAACAGCTTGGCTTTTTCCCTGGCACCGTCTGCCAGCGCTCATCAAAATAACCACACGGTGGCGCTGTCGACTAACAAAAGAAGGAAACGCACCGAGGCCAGCTCCAAAGGACAGAGCCGAGTTGGAAACGTCCCTGCTCTCAAATTAACTGTGCCAGGAAAAAAAGACTTTGCTGATCTTCCCCTTCCAAGTGTGCAAACACTTTTGCACCACACTCAAAGGGCAACACGAAATCCTCTGCCCTAACAAACATTTTCACTCTCGCAGAGTCCGGTAACAAACTCAAAGACATCCGCTCAACAAATGTGCCAGCTGAGAGAGAAAGTTCTTTGCTGCCTACAATTTCAACTTCACCCATCAAACAATGAACACACACCCTGCTATTGACACTTTTCTTTTCAGCTCTACGCTCCTAAGCTTTCAGTCTCAGAGTCAAGATCCAAGCAGCATGGCAACAGGGACTACTCACACACTAAAGCTACAAGGACAAAAAGCTCAACAACTTGGTGTCTAGATTCCCACTGTCAGTTCAACAGCTCTAACCCACAGGGAAACCTCTTGGGAAAAACCTTTAAATTCACTGAGACCACCCAAAGTGCCCATCCAAACTAAATTTCTTTGCCAAAGAGAAGAACAAGAAGCTCATTTCAAGAGAAATGGCATCCCCTCCTCCAAAATCCAAAACATCCAGTGACTGATCCCATACAATGGTGTCAGAACACTCTTACTAGAGGCAGATAGCCTTCCAAAGATGGATACTGACTCAATGACTGTACAAATTGAGGGAGTGCTTCCAAATATGCCGGCACAAGAAGCTGCTGTCGTCCTTGAGCTGCGCGACACAGCTTCTTATCTGCACCTCCAACTCTGGGGCTACGTGCTTTCCTTCCCATGAGAAAGCATTGCCATTCTCCTTCAGGAACTTACCAAGCCAAACTGTATGCCATGTCCTGTACTATGTCCAACAATGGCTCCTGCACAGAAGGGTCTACGACATAAATATCTTGCTGGACTATACCTCCTCATGGTACCTTTAACGCCTGCCCTATTACATTGTCACTATATCTTTTACTTGCCAAGGAAAGGCACTCAGAGTCACTTGGCCTTGCCTTGCCTTTGATGCTGTGGCTAGTCTACTCTTGTTTTGCTTGCTTGCTTGCTTATGTGTGCCTTGCCTGGCAAGACCTAGAAAGACCTTCCTTGCTTTGCTTTGCCTTGCCTACCGCTCTTTGCAATGCAAACCAAGTGTAGGCGCAATTGTAGGCAAGTCAAGGGAGAAGCTGACAAGGCTGGAGCCATGAGGGGCAAGCAAATGGAGTGGTAGGTGAGAGAAGGCCCAGAACTTCTAGGCAAGGATGGGCATAGGAAGGCCAGGCAGAAACAGGAAGGCCTAGGCAAGGCTAGGTTTCCCTGGAGGAAAGCAGTAGGCAGGTCAAGTGTGGGCATAGGCACTGGAGGGAGTGCAAGACTAGGGAGGCAAGGCAGGGCAAGGCAAGGAAACTTTTGGGTACCCAAAACAAGACAAATGAGAGGTACATTCAAAGACTGCTGGTACACAAAAGGGGCTAGGACAGACTTCTCTGTCAGGCCTTGATCTCACATGGGCCATCTCTAATCTGCACCTAAAACACTTGGATTACCTGCTTTCCTTGGTATACAAAAGAACTGTCATTCTGGTCCTGAAGCGCAAAGGTGAAATGTGAATTTTATGTCCAAAATTCAAGACATGTAAGGATAGGTGCCAGAAGCAAGCTGCCAGGACAGATGGGTGTGTTTGCTCGTGACCTCTTTTGGGCTTCCTCTCACATGCTCCTGAAACGCTGGAGGTACGTGAAAGCCTTGAGAGTCCTAGGAGAAGCAGGCAGGGCAAGGCAAGATGAAGAAATGCCGCAAAAAGAGGCGTATTGAATTCCAGGTGGGGGACGAGTGAGCAAGGGAATGCAAGGCAAGGGAGAGGAGAGGTTCAAAGGTAACGCCAAGAAAAGTGGTGGCTTTGCCAGGCAAGACAAAGGAGAGGCAAGCAAGGCAATGAGAGTCCTAGAAGGAGAAGGAAATGAAAGATTGGAGCTGGACAAAGGGGAAGGGAAACTGGACAAAGTGGCAAGGGGGATGGGTGGTGCAAGGCACTGGACTGGTAGGAAGGGCAAGGGAAAGACATGGATGGGTCAGGAAGGAAGAGGAAAACAATGGCCAGGAATGACAAAGAAATGCAAGGTTGGATAGGAAAGGAAAGGAAAGGCAATGTAGGGAAGGGGTAGGCCAGACAATGGGTGTCTTAAGAGAAAAAGTATGCATAGCAAGGCCAAGAGAAAAGCGGTAAAGAAGTTAGCGTGGGGGATAGGTGAGTGTAGCTGAGAAAGAAAGAAAGAAAGTGCCTCATTCCAGTATGTATGTATGTATGTGTGTGTGAAGTTTGCAGGATGTAAAGCAGAGACATGATGGTGGAGTGAAAGGATGCTCTTGAATACACGTGGCAAGGTCCAAGCAAACTATTTGTCTTGGCACATCTGTCCCATAAACTTCTTAGTTTAGATTCAGACTGTAAGCGGGACAGAGAACACCCCTAAAATTACAGCTGAGCAAGAAAGCAGGTCGCATCAGCATGTTTTAAAGGAAGCAGTTTTTTTGTGTGAGAAGAAAATGGACATATGAGACTCCAGCAGTATCGACGTTCAGCTTAGAAGCAAAGTGCAATGATTCCGTACAAACTCTGAAAATGAAACGCAGCAATAAAAAGGCAATGGGACATGTCAGCGAAAGCTTTGTGGCCAAGCAGGGTGAGATGTTTGAAGCAGAACCACAGTTTGGTTTCACTAAGGATCCATCATGGTGGATTGCAAACATGTGCCAAGACAACACATATTCTGCAGCTGTTGCAGCTCTCCGCAGGAACACTAGCGCTTTCCCTTAGGCTCTAAAATGCAGAGAAATGGCCTGCGCAGCGCAGAAGCTATTTGTGCTGCTTGTACACCTCTTCCAACCCCTCAGTGGAAACTATTGCGCCTGCCTTTAGACTCTGAGATCCAGAGAACACAATGGTAGAGGCAGTGGAGAATGGAAGGAGAGAGTGAAGTTTGATGAGTGAGTTTGATGTGACTTATGTGGAGCACGCAGAAAATGTAGCCCCGTACTGGTTTTTACACCTGGAGCCTATTTCTGTAAGACATTTCAGGTGGACATTTTTGATCAAGAAGCCAGAGTGAAAAAATTGACAGCAGGTGTCTCTGGGAAAGAAAAAGCAGCAAGGCGTCGTGTGCCATTTAAATGCTGCTATAAGAAGGGCGTACTTTAGCAGCATCTCTCTTGACACTTCTATCTGTGTAATCTCTAGCTGCTTGGACACAGCGACACTGAAAATAATTGTACTGCAAATACCAAGTTACACAGGGAAAAAGGGTAGGTCAGCAAATGCCTTCTGTCCTGGCACATCTCTCAGTCAGAACTCCAGCTGAAAAATTTTGCTGTAATGATGGACTTTGCCACTTGGAGAGAATTTATATAGTTGGGAAGAAGCATTCAAAGCCCTAGTGCATTTCGTCTATTTTACGGACTGCAAAGGCACTCTAAAGACCAGCACTAGCTTTTTGTTGGACTTTTTGAGTAGCTGCTGGACGTTTTGAAGCAGTTTGGGATCTGCTAGAGTGCAAGGTAATACATAGAGTTTGAGGAAAGTGATATACACATTTTATATCTCCAGGGAGGTGGATGCAGTTCAGTGTGTGCGAGTTACATGTTGAGCAGCTGATCACACAGAAAAGAAGAGGCTGCGCTGCAATTGCCTTTTCATTTGCAGCTTATAAACTGCACAGCCCACAATGAAACAATTCCACTTCCTTCTGTGCTACATACAGGATCACATTCTCTCAGTCTCTAAGAGCCAGGACCCCCAGCGGAGCTCTTCCCTGCGCTGCTCCTACAATAATGAGGCCGGAGCCACAAACAGCTTGGCTTTTTCCCTGGCACCGTCTGCCAGCGCTCATCAAAATAACCACACGATGGCGCTGTCGACTAACAAAAGAAGGAAACGCACCGAGGCCAGCTCCAAAGGACAGAGCCGAGTTGGAAACGTCCCTGCTCTCAAATTAACTGTGCCAGGAAAAAAAGACTTTGCTGATCTTCCCCTTCCAAGTGTGCAAACACTTTTGCACCACACTCAAAGGGCAACACGAAATCCTCTGCCCTAACAAACATTTTCACTCTCGCAGAGTCCGGTAACAAACTCAAAGACATCCGCTCAACAAATGTGCCAGCTGAGAGAGAAAGTTCTTTGCTGCCTACAATTTCAACTTCACCCATCAAACAATGAACACACACCCTGCTATTGACACTTTTCTTTTCAGCTCTACGCTCCTAAGCTTTCAGTCTCAGAGTCAAGATCCAAGCAGCATGGCAACAGGGACTACTCACACACTAAAGCTACAAGGACAAAAAGCTCAACAACTTGCTGTCTAGATTCCCACTGTCAGTTCAACAGCTCTAACCCACAGGGAAACCTCTTGGGAAAAACCTTTAAATTCACTGAGACCACCCAAAGTGCCCATCCAAACTAAATTTCTTTGCCAAAGAGAAGAACAAGAAGCTCATTTCAAGAGAAATGGCATCCCCTCCTCCAAAATCCAAAACATCCAGTGACTGATCCCATACAATGGTGTCAGAACACTCTTACTAGAGGCAGACAGCCTTCCAAAGATGGATACTGACTCAATGACTGTACAAATTGAGGGAGTGCTTCCAAATATGCCGGCACAAGAAGCTGCTGTCGTCCTTGAGCTGCGCGACACAGCTTCTTATCTGCACCTCCAACTCTGGGGCTACGTGCTTTCCTTCCCATGAGAAAGCATTGCCATTCTCCTTCAGGAACTTACCAAGCCAAACTGTATGCCATGTCCTGTACTATGTCCAACAATGGCTCCTGCACAGAAGGGTCTACGACATAAATATCTTGCTGGACTATACCTCCTCATGGTACCTTTAACGCCTGCCCTATTACATTGTCACTATATCTTTTACTTGCCAAGGAAAGGCACTCAGAGTCACTTGGCCTTGCCTTGCCTTTGATGCTGTGGCTAGTCTACTCTTGTTTTGCTTGCTTGCTTGCTTATGTGTGCCTTGCCTGGCAAGACCTAGAAAGACCTTCCTTGCTTTGCTTTGCCTTGCCTACCGCTCTTTGCAATGCAAACCAAGTGTAGGCGCAATTGTAGGCAAGTCAAGGGAGAAGCTGACAAGGCTGGAGCCATGAGGGGCAAGCAAATGGAGTGGTAGGTGAGAGAAGGCCCAGAACTTCTAGGCAAGGATGGGCATAGGAAGGCCAGGCAGAAACAGGAAGGCCTAGGCAAGGCTAGGTTTCCCTGGAGGAAAGCAGTAGGCAGGTCAAGTGTGGGCATAGGCACTGGAGGGAGTGCAAGACTAGGGAGGCAAGGCAGGGCAAGGCAAGGAAACTTTTGGGTACCCAAAACAAGACAAATGAGAGGTACATTCAAAGACTGCTGGTACACAAAAGGGGCTAGGACAGACTTCTCTGTCAGGCCTTGATCTCACATGGGCCATCTCTAATCTGCACCTAAAACACTTGGATTACCTGCTTTCCTTGGTATACAAAAGAACTGTCATTCTGGTCCTGAAGCGCAAAGGTGAAATGTGAATTTTATGTCCAAAATTCAAGACATGTAAGGATAGGTGCCAGAAGCAAGCTGCCAGGACAGATGGGTGTGCTTGCTCGTGACCTCTTTTGGGCTTCCTCTCACATGCTCCTGAAACGCTGGAGGTACGTGAAAGCCTTGAGAGTCCTAGGAGAAGCAGGCAGGGCAAGGCAAGATGAAGAAATGCCGCAAAAAGAGGGGTATTGAATTCCAGGTGGGGGACGAGTGAGCAAGGGAATGCAAGGCAAGGGAGAGGAGAGGTTCAAAGGTAACGCCAAGAAAAGTGGTGGCTTTGCCAGGCAAGACAAAGGAGAGGCAAGCAAGGCAATGAGAGTCCTAGAAGGAGAAGGAAATGAAAGATTGGAGCTGGACAAAGGGGAAGGGAAACTGGACAAAGTGGCAAGGGGGATGGGTGGTGCAAGGCACTGGACTGGTAGGAAGGGCAAGGGAAAGACATGGATGGGTCAGGAAGGAAGAGGAAAACAATGGCCAGGAATGACAAAGAAATGCGAGGTTGGATCGGAAAGGAAAGGAAAGGCAATGTAGGGAAGGGGTAGGCCAGACAATGGGTGTCTTAAGAGAAAAAGTATGCATAGCAAGGCCAAGAGAAAAGCGGTAAAGAAGTTAGCGTGGGGGATAGGTGAGTGTAGCTGAGAAAGAAAGAAAGAAAGTGCCTCATTCCAGTATGTATGTATGTATGTGTGTGTGAAGTTTGCAGGATGTAAAGCAGAGACATGATGGTGGAGTGAAAGGATGCTCTTGAATACACGTGGCAAGGTCCAAGCAAACTATTTGTCTTGGCACATCTGTCCCATAAACTTCTTAGTTTAGATTCAGACTGTAAGCGGGACAGAGAACACCCCTAAAATTACAGCTGAGCAAGAAAGCAGGTCGCATCAGCATGTTTTAAAGGAAGCAGTTTTTTTGTGTGAGAAGAAAATGGACATATGAGACTCCAGCAGTATCGACGTTCAGCTTAGAAGCAAAGTGCAATGATTCCGTACAAACTCTGAAAATGAAACGCAGCAATAAAAAGGCAATGGGACATGTCAGCGAAAGCTTTGTGGCCAAGCAGGGTGAGATGTTTGAAGCAGAACCACAGTTTGGTTTCACTAAGGATCCATCATGGTGGATTGCAAACATGTGCCAAGACAACACATATTCTGCAGCTGTTGCAGCTCTCCGCAGGAACACTAGCGCTTTCCCTTAGGCTCTAAAATGCAGAGAAATGGCCTGCGCAGCGCAGAAGCTATTTGTGCTGCTTGTACACCTCTTCCAACCCCTCAGTGGAAACTATTGCGCCTGCCTTTAGACTCTGAGATCCAGAGAACACAATGGTAGAGGCAGTGGAGAATGGAAGGAGAGAGTGAAGTTTGATGAGTGAGTTTGATGTGACTTATGTGGAGCACGCAGAAAATGTAGCCCCGTACTGGTTTTTACACCTGGAGCCTATTTCTGTAAGACATTTCAGGTGGACATTTTTGATCAAGAATCCAGAGTGAAAAAATTGACAGCAGGTGTCTCTGGGAAAGAAAAAGCAGCAAGGCGTCGTGTGCCATTTAAATGCTGCTATAAGAAGGGCGTACTTTAGCAGCATCTCTCTTGACACTTCTATCTGTGTAATCTCTAGCTGCTTGGACACAGCGACACTGAAAATAATTGTACTGCAAATACCAAGTTACACAGGGAAAAAGGGTAGGTCAGCAAATGCCTTCTGTCCTGGCACATCTCTCAGTCAGAACTCCAGCTGAAAAATTTTGCTGTAATGATGGACTTTGCCACTTGGAGAGAATTTATATAGTTGGGAAGAAGCATTCAAAGCCCTAGTGCATTTCGTCTATTTTACGGACTGCAAAGGCACTCTAAAGACCAGCACTAGCTTTTTGTTGGACTTTTTCTTTTTGAGTAGCTGCTGGACGTTTTGAAGCGGTTTGGGATCTGCTAGAGTGCAAGGTAATACATAGAGTTTGAGGAAAGTGATATACACATTTTATATCTCCAGGGAGGTGGATGCAGTTCAGTGTGTGCGAGTTACATGTTGAGCAGCTGATCACACAGAAAAGAAGAGGCTGCGCTGCAATTGCCTTTTCATTTGCAGCTTATAAACTGCACAGCCCACAATGAAACAATTCCACTTCCTTCTGTGCTACATACAGGATCACATTCTCTCAGTCTCTAAGAGCCAGGACCCCCAGCGGAGCTCTTCCCTGCGCTGCTCCTACAATAATGAGGCCGGAGCCACAAACAGCTTGGCTTTTTCCCTGGCACCGTCTGCCAGCGCTCATCAAAATAACCACACGATGGCGCTGTCGACTAACAAAAGAAGGAAACGCACCGAGGCCAGCTCCAAAGGACAGAGCCGAGTTGGAAACGTCCCTGCTCTCAAATTAACTGTGCCAGGAAAAAAAGACTTTGCTGATCTTCCCCTTCCAAGTGTGCAAACACTTTTGCACCACACTCAAAGGGCAACACGAAATCCTCTGCCCTAACAAACATTTTCACTCTCGCAGAGTCCGGTAACAAACTCAAAGACATCCGCTCAACAAATGTGCCAGCTGAGAGAGAAAGTTCTTTGCTGCCTACAATTTCAACTTCACCCATCAAACAATGAACACACACCCTGCTATTGACACTTTTCTTTTCAGCTCTACGCTCCTAAGCTTTCAGTCTCAGAGTCAAGATCCAAGCAGCATGGCAACAGGGACTACTCACACACTAAAGCTACAAGGACAAAAAGCTCAACAACTTGGTGTCTAGATTCCCACTGTCAGTTCAACAGCTCTAACCCACAGGGAAACCTCTTGGGAAAAACCTTTAAATTCACTGAGACCACCCAAAGTGCCCATCCAAACTAAATTTCTTTGCCAAAGAGAAGAACAAGAAGCTCATTTCAAGAGAAATGGCATCCCCTCCTCCAAAATCCAAAACATCCAGTGACTGATCCCATACAATGGTGTCAGAACACTCTTACTAGAGGCAGACAGCCTTCCAAAGATGGATACTGACTCAATGACTGTACAAATTGAGGGAGTGCTTCCAAATATGCCGGCACAAGAAGCTGCTGTCGTCCTTGAGCTGCGCGACACAGCTTCTTATCTGCACCTCCAACTCTGGGGCTACGTGCTTTCCTTCCCATGAGAAAGCATTGCCATTCTCCTTCAGGAACTTACCAAGCCAAACTGTATGCCATGTCCTGTACTATGTCCAACAATGGCTCCTGCACAGAAGGGTCTACGACATAAATATCTTGCTGGACTATACCTCCTCATGGTACCTTTAACGCCTGCCCTATTACATTGTCACTATATCTTTTACTTGCCAAGGAAAGGCACTCAGAGTCACTTGGCCTTGCCTTGCCTTTGATGCTGTGGCTAGTCTACTCTTGTTTTGCTTGCTTGCTTGCTTATGTGTGCCTTGCCTGGCAAGACCTAGAAAGACCTTCCTTGCTTTGCTTTGCCTTGCCTACCGCTCTTTGCAATGCAAACCAAGTGTAGGCGCAATTGTAGGCAAGTCAAGGGAGAAGCTGACAAGGCTGGAGCCATGAGGGGCAAGCAAATGGAGTGGTAGGTGAGAGAAGGCCCAGAACTTCTAGGCAAGGATGGGCATAGGAAGGCCAGGCAGAAACAGGAAGGCCTAGGCAAGGCTAGGTTTCCCTGGAGGAAAGCAGTAGGCAGGTCAAGTGTGGGCATAGGCACTGGAGGGAGTGCAAGACTAGGGAGGCAAGGCAGGGCAAGGCAAGGAAACTTTTGGGTACCCAAAACAAGACAAATGAGAGGTACATTCAAAGACTGCTGGTACACAAAAGGGGCTAGGACAGACTTCTCTGTCAGGCCTTGATCTCACATGGGCCATCTCTAATCTGCACCTAAAACACTTGGATTACCTGCTTTCCTTGGTATACAAAAGAACTGTCATTCTGGTCCTGAAGCGCAAAGGTGAAATGTGAATTTTATGTCCAAAATTCAAGACATGTAAGGATAGGTGCCAGAAGCAAGCTGCCAGGACAGATGGGTGTGTTTGCTCGTGACCTCTTTTGGGCTTCCTCTCACATGCTCCTGAAACGCTGGAGGTACGTGAAAGCCTTGAGAGTCCTAGGAGAAGCAGGCAGGGCAAAGCAAGATGAAGAAATGCCGCAAAAAGAGGGGTATTGAATTCCAGGTGGGGGACGAGTGAGCAAGGGAATGCAAGGCAAGGGAGAGGAGAGGTTCAAAGGTAACGCCAAGAAAAGTGGTGGCTTTGCCAGGCAAGACAAAGGAGAGGCAAGCAAGGCAATGAGAGTCCTAGAAGGAGAAGGAAATGAAAGATTGGAGCTGGACAAAGGGGAAGGGAAACTGGACAAAGTGGCAAGGGGGATGGGTGGTGCAAGGCACTGGACTGGTAGGAAGGGCAAGGGAAAGACATGGATGGGTCAGGAAGGAAGAGGAAAACAATGGCCAGGAATGACAAAGAAATGCAAGGTTGGATAGGAAAGGAAAGGAAAGGCAATGTAGGGAAGGGGTAGGCCAGACAATGGGTGTCTTAAGAGAAAAAGTATGCATAGCAAGGCCAAGAGAAAAGCGGTAAAGAAGTTAGCGTGGGGGATAGGTGAGTGTAGCTGAGAAAGAAAGAAAGAAAGTGCCTCATTCCAGTATGTATGTATGTATGTGTGTGTGAAGTTTGCAGGATGTAAAGCAGAGACATGATGGTGGAGTGAAAGGATGCTCTTGAATACACGTGGCAAGGTCCAAGCAAACTATTTGTCTTGGCACATCTGTCCCATAAACTTCTTAGTTTAGATTCAGACTGTAAGCGGGACAGAGAACACCCCTAAAATTACAGCTGAGCAAGAAAGCAGGTCGCATCAGCATGTTTTAAAGGAAGCAGTTTTTTTGTGTGAGAAGAAAATGGACATATGAGACTCCAGCAGTATCGACGTTCAGCTTAGAAGCAAAGTGCAATGATTCCGTACAAACTCTGAAAATGAAACGCAGCAATAAAAAGGCAATGGGACATGTCAGCGAAAGCTTTGTGGCCAAGCAGGGTGAGATGTTTGAAGCAGAACCACAGTTTGGTTTCACTAAGGATCCATCATGGTGGATTGCAAACATGTGCCAAGACAACACATATTCTGCAGCTGTTGCAGCTCTCCGCAGGAACACTAGCGCTTTCCCTTAGGCTCTAAAATGCAGAGAAATGGCCTGCGCAGCGCAGAAGCTATTTGTGCTGCTTGTACACCTCTTCCAACCCCTCAGTGGAAACTATTGCGCCTGCCTTTAGACTCTGAGATCCAGAGAACACAATGGTAGAGGCAGTGGAGAATGGAAGGAGAGAGTGAAGTTTGATGAGTGAGTTTGATGTGACTTATGTGGAGCACGCAGAAAATGTAGCCCCGTACTGGTTTTTACACCTGGAGCCTATTTCTGTAAGACATTTCAGGTGGACATTTTTGATCAAGAAGCCAGAGTGAAAAAATTGACAGCAGGTGTCTCTGGGAAAGAAAAAGCAGCAAGGCGTCGTGTGCCATTTAAATGCTGCTATAAGAAGGGCGTACTTTAGCAGCATCTCTCTTGACACTTCTATCTGTGTAATCTCTAGCTGCTTGGACACAGCGACACTGAAAATAATTGTACTGCAAATACCAAGTTACACAGGGAAAAAGGGTAGGTCAGCAAATGCCTTCTGTCCTGGCACATCTCTCAGTCAGAACTCCAGCTGAAAAATTTTGCTGTAATGATGGACTTTGCCACTTGGAGAGAATTTATATAGTTGGGAAGAAGCATTCAAAGCCCTAGTGCATTTCGTCTATTTTACGGACTGCAAAGGCACTCTAAAGGCCAGCACTAGCTTTTTGTTGGACTTTTTCTTTTTGAGTAGCTGCTGGACGTTTTGAAGCGGTTTGGGATCTGCTAGAGTGCAAGGTAATACATAGAGTTTGAGGAAAGTGATATACACATTTTATATCTCCAGGGAGGTGGATGCAGTTCAGTGTGTGCGAGTTACATGTTGAGCAGCTGATCACACAGAAAAGAAGAGGCTGCGCTGCAATTGCCTTTTCATTTGCAGCTTATAAACTGCACAGCCCACAATGAAACAATTCCACTTCCTTCTGTGCTACATACAGGATCACATTCTCTCAGTCTCTAAGAGCCAGGACCCCCAGCGGAGCTCTTCCCTGCGCTGCTCCTACAATAATGAGGCCGGAGCCACAAACAGCTTGGCTTTTTCCCTGGCACCGTCTGCCAGCGCTCATCAAAATAACCACACGATGGCGCTGTCGACTAACAAAAGAAGGAAACGCACCGAGGCCAGCTCCAAAGGACAGAGCCGAGTTGGAAACGTCCCTGCTCTCAAATTAACTGTGCCAGGAAAAAAAGACTTTGCTGATCTTCCCCTTCCAAGTGTGCAAACACTTTTGCACCACACTCAAAGGGCAACACGAAATCCTCTGCCCTAACAAACATTTTCACTCTCGCAGAGTCCGGTAACAAACTCAAAGACATCCGCTCAACAAATGTGCCAGCTGAGAGAGAAAGTTCTTTGCTGCCTACAATTTCAACTTCACCCATCAAACAATGAACACACACCCTGCTATTGACACTTTTCTTTTCAGCTCTACGCTCCTAAGCTTTCAGTCTCAGAGTCAAGATCCAAGCAGCATGGCAACAGGGACTACTCACACACTAAAGCTACAAGGACAAAAAGCTCAACAACTTGCTGTCTAGATTCCCACTGTCAGTTCAACAGCTCTAACCCACAGGGAAACCTCTTGGGAAAAACCTTTAAATTCACTGAGACCACCCAAAGTGCCCATCCAAACTAAATTTCTTTGCCAAAGAGAAGAACAAGAAGCTCATTTCAAGAGAAATGGCATCCCCTCCTCCAAAATCCAAAACATCCAGTGACTGATCCCATACAATGGTGTCAGAACACTCTTACTAGAGGCAGACAGCCTTCCAAAGATGGATACTGACTCAATGACTGTACAAATTGAGGGAGTGCTTCCAAATATGCCGGCACAAGAAGCTGCTGTCGTCCTTGAGCTGCGCGACAGCTTCTTATCTGCACCTCCAACTCTGGGGCTACGTGCTTTCCTTCCCATGAGAAAGCATTGCCATTCTCCTTCAGGAACTTACCAAGCCAAACTGTATGCCATGTCCTGTACTATGTCCAACAATGGCTCCTGCACAGAAGGGTCTACGACATAAATATCTTGCTGGACTATACCTCCTCATGGTACCTTTAACGCCTGCCCTATTACATTGTCACTATATCTTTTACTTGCCAAGGAAAGGCACTCAGAGTCACTTGGCCTTGCCTTGCCTTTGATGCTGTGGCTAGTCTACTCTTGTTTTGCTTGCTTGCTTGCTTCCTTATGTGTGCCTTGCCTGGCAAGACCTAGAAAGACCTTCCTTGCTTTGCTTTGCCTTGCCTACCGCTCTTTGCAATGCAAACCAAGTGTAGGCGCAATTGTAGGCAAGTCAAGGGAGAAGCTGACAAGGCTGGAGCCATGAGGGGCAAGCAAATGGAGTGGTAGGTGAGAGAAGGCCCAGAACTTCTAGGCAAGGATGGGCATAGGAAGGCCAGGCAGAAACAGGAGGGGCTAGGCAAGGCTAGGTTTCCCTGGAGGAAAGCAGTAGGCAGGTCAAGTGTGGGCGTAGGCACTGGAGGGAGTGCAAGGCTAGGGAGGCAAGGCAGGGCAAGGCAAGGAAACTTTTGGGTCACCAAGGCAAGACAAATGAGAGGTACATTCAAAGACTGCTGGTACACAAAAGGGGCTAGGACAGACTTCTCTGTCAGGCCTTGATCTCACATGGGCCATCTCTAATCTGCACCTAAAACACTTGGATTACCTGCTTTCCTTGGTATACAAAAGAACTGTCATTCTGGTCCTGAAGCGCAAAGGTGAAATGTGAATTTTATGTCCAAAATTCAAGACATGTAAGGATAGGTGCCAGAAGCAAGCTGCCAGGACAGATGGGTGTGCTTGCTCGTGACCTCTTTTGGGCTTCCTCTCACATGCTCCTGAAACGCTGGAGGTACGTGAAAGCCTTGAGAGTCCTAGGAGAAGCAGGCAGGGCAAGGCAAGATGAAGAAATGCCGCAAAAAGAGGGGTATTGAATTCCAGGTGGGGGACGAGTGAGCAAGGGAATGCAAGGCAAGGGAGAGGAGAGGTTCAAAGGTAACGCCAAGAAAAGTGGTGGCTTTGCCAGGCAAGACAAAGGAGAGGCAAGCAAGGCAATGAGAGTCCTAGAAGGAGAAGGAAATGAAAGATTGGAGCTGGACAAAGGGGAAGGGAAACTGGACAAAGTGGCAAGGGGGATGGGTGGTGCAAGGCACTGGACTGGTAGGAAGGGCAAGGGAAAGACATGGATGGGTCAGGAAGGAAGAGGAAAACAATGGCCAGGAATGACAAAGAAATGCGAGGTTGGATAGGAAAGGAAAGGCAAGGCAATGTAGGGAAGGGGTAGGCCAGACAATGGGTGTCTTAAGAGGAAAAGTATGCATAGCAAGGCCAAGAGAAAAGCGGTAAAGAAGTTAGCGTGGGGGATAGGTGAGTGTAGCTGAGAAAGAAAGAAAGAAAGTGCCTCATTCCAGTATGTATGTATGTATGTGTGTGTGAAGTTTGCAGGATGTAAAGCAGAGACATGATGGTGGAGTGAAAGGATGCTCTTGAATACACGTGGCAAGGTCCAAGCAAACTATTTGTCTTGGCACATCTGTCCCATAAACTTCTTAGTTTAGATTCAGACTGTAAGCGGGACAGAGAACACCCCTAAAATTACAGCTGAGCAAGAAAGCAGGTCGCATCAGCATGTTTTAAAGGAAGCAGTTTTTTTGTGTGAGAAGAAAATGGACATATGAGACTCCAGCAGTATCGACGTTCAGCTTAGAAGCAAAGTGCAATGATTCCGTACAAACTCTGAAAATGAAACGCAGCAATAAAAAGGCAATGGGACATGTCAGCGAAAGCTTTGTGGCCAAGCAGGGTGAGATGTTTGAAGCAGAACCACAGTTTGGTTTCACTAAGGATCCATCATGGTGGATTGCAAACATGTGCCAAGACAACACATATTCTGCAGCTGTTGCAGCTCTCCGCAGGAACACTAGCGCTTTCCCTTAGGCTCTAAAATGCAGAGAAATGGCCTGCGCAGCGCAGAAGCTATTTGTGCTGCTTGTACACCTCTTCCAACCCCTCAGTGGAAACTATTGCGCCTGCCTTTAGACTCTGAGATCCAGAGAACACAATGGTAGAGGCAGTGGAGAATGGAAGGAGAGAGTGAAGTTTGATGAGTGAGTTTGATGTGACTTATGTGGAGCACGCAGAAAATGTAGCCCCGTACTGGTTTTTACACCTGGAGCCTATTTCTGTAAGACATTTCAGGTGGACATTTTTGATCAAGAAGCCAGAGTGAAAAAATTGACAGCAGGTGTCTCTGGGAAAGAAAAAGCAGCAAGGCGTCGTGTGCCATTTAAATGCTGCTATAAGAAGGGCGTACTTTAGCAGCATCTCTCTTGACACTTCTATCTGTGTAATCTCTAGCTGCTTGGACACAGCGACACTGAAAATAATTGTACTGCAAATACCAAGTTACACAGGGAAAAAGGGTAGGTCAGCAAATGCCTTCTGTCCTGGCACATCTCTCAGTCAGAACTCCAGCTGAAAAATTTTGCTGTAATGATGGACTTTGCCACTTGGAGAGAATTTATATAGTTGGGAAGAAGCATTCAAAGCCCTAGTGCATTTCGTCTATTTTACGGACTGCAAAGGCACTCTAAAGGCCAGCACTAGCTTTTTGTTGGACTTTTTCTTTTTGAGTAGCTGCTGGACGTTTTGAAGCGGTTTGGGATCTGCTAGAGTGCAAGGTAATACATAGAGTTTGAGGAAAGTGATATACACATTTTATATCTCCAGGGAGGTGGATGCAGTTCAGTGTGTGCGAGTTACATGTTGAGCAGCTGATCACACAGAAAAGAAGAGGCTGCGCTGCAATTGCCTTTTCATTTGCAGCTTATAAACTGCACAGCCCACAATGAAACAATTCCACTTCCTTCTGTGCTACATACAGGATCACATTCTCTCAGTCTCTAAGAGCCAGGACCCCCAGCGGAGCTCTTCCCTGCGCTGCTCCTACAATAATGAGGCCGGAGCCACAAACAGCTTGGCTTTTTCCCTGGCACCGTCTGCCAGCGCTCATCAAAATAACCACACGATGGCGCTGTCGACTAACAAAAGAAGGAAACGCACCGAGGCCAGCTCCAAAGGACAGAGCCGAGTTGGAAACGTCCCTGCTCTCAAATTAACTGTGCCAGGAAAAAAAGACTTTGCTGATCTTCCCCTTCCAAGTGTGCAAACACTTTTGCACCACACTCAAAGGGCAACACGAAATCCTCTGCCCTAACAAACATTTTCACTCTCGCAGAGTCCGGTAACAAACTCAAAGACATCCGCTCAACAAATGTGCCAGCTGAGAGAGAAAGTTCTTTGCTGCCTACAATTTCAACTTCACCCATCAAACAATGAACACACACCCTGCTATTGACACTTTTCTTTTCAGCTCTACGCTCCTAAGCTTTCAGTCTCAGAGTCAAGATCCAAGCAGCATGGCAACAGGGACTACTCACACACTAAAGCTACAAGGACAAAAAGCTCAACAACTTGCTGTCTAGATTCCCACTGTCAGTTCAACAGCTCTAACCCACAGGGAAACCTCTTGGGAAAAACCTTTAAATTCACTGAGACCACCCAAAGTGCCCATCCAAACTTAATTTCTTTGCCAAAGAGAAGAACAAGAAGCTCATTTCAAGAGAAATGGCATCCCCTCCTCCAAAATCCAAAACATCCAGTGACTGATCCCATACAATGGTGTCAGAACACTCTTACTAGAGGCAGACAGCCTTCCAAAGATGGATACTGACTCAATGACTGTACAAATTGAGGGAGTGCTTCCAAATATGCCGGCACAAGAAGCTGCTGTCGTCCTTGAGCTGCGCGACACAGCTTCTTATCTGCACCTCCAACTCTGGGGCTACGTGCTTTCCTTCCCATGAGAAAGCATTGCCATTCTCCTTCAGGAACTTACCAAGCCAAACTGTATGCCATGTCCTGTACTATGTCCAACAATGGCTCCTGCACAGAAGGGTCTACGACATAAATATCTTGCTGGACTATACCTCCTCATGGTACCTTTAACGCCTGCCCTATTACATTGTCACTATATCTTTTACTTGCCAAGGAAAGGCACTCAGAGTCACTTGGCCTTGCCTTGCCTTTGATGCTGTGGCTAGTCTACTCTTGTTTTGCTTGCTTGCTTGCTTCCTTATGTGTGCCTTGCCTGGCAAGACCTAGAAAGACCTTCCTTGCTTTGCTTTGCCTTGCCTACCGCTCTTTGCAATGCAAACCAAGTGTAGGCGCAATTGTAGGCAAGTCAAGGGAGAAGCTGACAAGGCTGGAGCCATGAGGGGCAAGCAAATGGAGTGGTAGGTGAGAGAAGGCCCAGAACTTCTAGGCAAGGATGGGCATAGGAAGGCCAGGCAGAAACAGGAAGGCCTAGGCAAGGCTAGGTTTCCCTGGAGGAAAGCAGTAGGCAGGTCAAGTGTGGGCGTAGGCACTGGAGGGAGTGCAAGGCTAGGGAGGCAAGGCAGGGCAAGGCAAGGAAACTTTTGGGTCACCAAGGCAAGACAAATGAGAGGTACATTCAAAGACTGCTGGTACACAAAAGGGGCTAGGACAGACTTCTCTGTCTGGCCTTGATCTCACATGGGCCATCTCTAATCTGCACCTAAAACACTTGGATTACCTGCTTTCCTTGGTATACAAAAGAACTGTCATTCTGGTCCTGAAGCGCAAAGGTGAAATGTGAATTTTATGTCCAAAGTTCAAGACATGTAAGGATAGGTGCCAGAAGCAAGCTGCCAGGACAGATGGGTGTGCTTGCACGTGACCTCTTTTGGGCTTCCTCTCACATGCTCCTGAAACGCTGGAGGTACGTGAAAGCCTTGAGAGTCCTAGGAGAAGCAGGCAGGGCAAGGCAAGATGAAGAAATGCAGCAAAAAGAGGGGTATTGAATTCCAGGTGGGGGACGAGTGAGCAAGGGAATGCAAGGCAAGGGAGAGGAGAGGTTCAAAGGTAATGCCAAGAAAAGTGGTGGCTTTGCCAGGCAAGACAAAAAAGAGGCAAGCAAGGCAATGAGAGTCCTAGAAGGAGAAGGAAATGAAAGATTGGAGCTGGACAAAGGGGAAGGGAAACTGGACAAAGTGGCAAGGGGGATGGGTGGTGCAAGGCACTGGACTGGTAGGAAGGGCAAGGGAAAGACATGGATGGGTCAGGAAGGAAGAGGAAAACAATGGCCAGGAATGACAAAGAAATGCGAGGTTGGATAGGAAAGGAAAGGCAAGGCAATGTAGGGAAGGGGTAGGCCAGACAATGGGTGTCTTAAGAGGAAAAGTATGCATAGCAAGGCCAAGAGAAAAGCGGTAAAGAAGTTAGCGTGGGGGATAGGTGAGTGTAGCTGAGAAAGAAAGAAAGAAAGTGCCTCATTCCAGTATGTATGTATGTATGTGTGTGTGAAGTTTGCAGGATGTAAAGCAGAGACATGATGGTGGAGTGAAAGGATGCTCTTGAATACACGTGGCAAGGTCCAAGCAAACTATTTGTCTTGGCACATCTGTCCCATAAACTTCTTAGTTTAGATTCAGACTGTAAGCGGGACAGAGAACACCCCTAAAATTACAGCTGAGCAAGAAAGCAGGTCGCATCAGCATGTTTTAAAGGAAGCAGTTTTTTTGTGTGAGAAGAAAATGGACATATGAGACTCCAGCAGTATCGACGTTCAGCTTAGAAGCAAAGTGCAATGATTCCGTACAAACTCTGAAAATGAAACGCAGCAATAAAAAGGCAATGGGACATGTCAGCGAAAGCTTTGTGGCCAAGCAGGGTGAGATGTTTGAAGCAGAACCACAGTTTGGTTTCACTAAGGATCCATCATGGTGGATTGCAAACATGTGCCAAGACAACACATATTCTGCAGCTGTTGCAGCTCTCCGCAGGAACACTAGCGCTTTCCCTTAGGCTCTAAAATGCAGAGAAATGGCCTGCGCAGCGCAGAAGCTATTTGTGCTGCTTGTACACCTCTTCCAACCCCTCAGTGGAAACTATTGCGCCTGCCTTTAGACTCTGAGATCCAGAGAACACAATGGTAGAGGCAGTGGAGAATGGAAGGAGAGAGTGAAGTTTGATGAGTGAGTTTGATGTGACTTATGTGGAGCACGCAGAAAATGTAGCCCCGTACTGGTTTTTACACCTGGAGCCTATTTCTGTAAGACATTTCAGGTGGACATTTTTGATCAAGAAGCCAGAGTGAAAAAATTGACAGCAGGTCTCTCTGGGAAAGAAAAAGCAGCAAGGCGTCGTGTGCCATTTAAATGCTGCTATAAGAAGGGCGTACTTTAGCAGCATCTCTCTTGACACTTCTATCTGTGTAATCTCTAGCTGCTTGGACACAGCGACACTGAAAATAATTGTACTGCAAATACCAAGTTACACAGGGAAAAAGGCTAGGTCAGCAAATGCCTTCTGTCCTGGCACATCTCTCAGTCAGAACTCCAGCTGAAAAATTTTGCTGTAATGATGGACTTTGCCACTTGGAGAGAATTTATATAGTTGGGAAGAAGCATTCAAAGCCCTAGTGCATTTCGTCTATTTTACGGACTGCAAAGGCACTCTAAAGGCCAGCACTAGCTTTTTGTTGGACTTTTTCTTTTTGAGTAGCTGCTGGACGTTTTGAAGCGGTTTGGGATCTGCTAGAGTGCAAGGTAATACATAGAGTTTGAGGAAAGTGATATACACATTTTATATCTCCAGGGAGGTGGATGCAGTTCAGTGTGTGCGAGTTACATGTTGAGCAGCTGATCACACAGAAAAGAAGAGGCTGCGCTGCAATTGCCTTTTCATTTGCAGCTTATAAACTGCACAGCCCACAATGAAACAATTCCACTTCCTTCTGTGCTACATACAGGATCACATTCTCTCAGTCTCTAAGAGCCAGGACCCCCAGCGGAGCTCTTCCCTGCGCTGCTCCTACAATAATGAGGCCGGAGCCACAAACAGCTTGGCTTTTTCCCTGGCACCGTCTGCCAGCGCTCATCAAAATAACCACACGATGGCGCTGTCGACTAACAAAAGAAGGAAACGCACCGAGGCCAGCTCCAAAGGACAGAGCCGAGTTGGAAACGTCCCTGCTCTCAAATTAACTGTGCCAGGAAAAAAAGACTTTGCTGATCTTCCCCTTCCAAGTGTGCAAACACTTTTGCACCACACTCAAAGGGCAACACGAAATCCTCTGCCCTAACAAACATTTTCACTCTCGCAGAGTCCGGTAACAAACTCAAAGACATCCGCTCAACAAATGTGCCAGCTGAGAGAGAAAGTTCTTTGCTGCCTACAATTTCAACTTCACCCATCAAACAATGAACACACACCCTGCTATTGACACTTTTCTTTTCAGCTCTACGCTCCTAAGCTTTCAGTCTCAGAGTCAAGATCCAAGCAGCATGGCAACAGGGACTACTCACACACTAAAGCTACAAGGACAAAAAGCTCAACAACTTGGTGTCTAGATTCCCACTGTCAGTTCAACAGCTCTAACCCACAGGGAAACCTCTTGGGAAAAACCTTTACATTCACTGAGACCACCCAAAGTGCCCATCCAAACTTAATTTCTTTGCCAAAGAGAAGAACAAGAAGCTCATTTCAAGAGAAATGGCATCCCCTCCTCCAAAATCCAAAACATCCAGTGACTGATCCCATACAATGGTGTCAGAACACTCTTACTAGAGGCAGACAGCCTTCCAAAGATGGATACTGACTCAATGACTGTACAAATTGAGGGAGTGCTTCCAAATATGCCGGCACAAGAAGCTGCTGTCGTCCTTGAGCTGCGCGACACAGCTTCTTATCTGCACCTCCAACTCTGGGGCTACGTGCTTTCCTTCCCATGAGAAAGCATTGCCATTCTCCTTCAGGAACTTACCAAGCCAAACTGTATGCCATGTCCTGTACTATGTCCAACAATGGCTCCTGCACAGAAGGGTCTACGACATAAATATCTTGCTGGACTATACCTCCTCATGGTACCTTTAACGCCTGCCCTATTACATTGTCACTATATCTTTTACTTGCCAAGGAAAGGCACTCAGAGTCACTTGGCCTTGCCTTGCCTTTGATGCTGTGGCTAGTCTACTCTTGTTTTGCTTGCTTGCTTGCTTATGTGTGCCTTGCCTGGCAAGACCTAGAAAGACCTTCCTTGCTTTGCTTTGCCTTGCCTACCGCTCTTTGCAATGCAAACCAAGTGTAGGCGCAATTGTAGGCAAGTCAAGGGAGAAGCTGACAAGGCTGGAGCCATGAGGGGCAAGCAAATGGAGTGGTAGGTGAGAGAAGGCCCAGAACTTCTAGGCAAGGATGGGCATAGGAAGGCCAGGCAGAAACAGGAGGGGCTAGGCAAGGCTAGGTTTCCCTGGAGGAAAGCAGTAGGCAGGTCAAGTGTGGGCGTAGGCACTGGAGGGAGTGCAAGGCTAGGGAGGCAAGGCAGGGCAAGGCAAGGAAACTTTTGGGTCACCAAGGCAAGACAAATGAGAGGTACATTCAAAGACTGCTGGTACACAAAAGGGGCTAGGACAGACTTCTCTGTCAGGCCTTGATCTCACATGGGCCATCTCTAATCTGCACCTAAAACACTTGGATTACCTGCTTTCCTTGGTATACAAAAGAACTGTCATTCTGGTCCTGAAGCGCAAAGGTGAAATGTGAATTTTATGTCCAAAATTCAAGACATGTAAGGATAGGTGCCAGAAGCAAGCTGCCAGGACAGATGGGTGTGTTTGCTCGTGACCTCTTTTGGGCTTCCTCTCACATGCTCCTGAAACGCTGGAGGTACGTGAAAGCCTTGAGAGTCCTAGGAGAAGCAGGCAGGGCAAGGCAAGATGAAGAAATGCCGCAAAAAGAGGGGTATTGAATTCCAGGTGGGGGACGAGTGAGCAAGGGAATGCAAGGCAAGGGAGAGGAGAGGTTCAAAGGTAACGCCAAGAAAAGTGGTGGCTTTGCCAGGCAAGACAAAAAAGAGGTAAGCAAGGCAATGAGAGTCCTGGAAGGAGAAGGAAATGAAAGATTGGAGCTGGACAAAGGGGAAGGGAAACTGGACAAAGTGGCAAGGGGGATGGGTGGTGCAAGGCACTGGACTGGTAGGAAGGGCAAGGGAAAGACATGGATGGGTCAGGAAGGAAGAGGAAAACAATGGCCAGGAATGACAAAGAAATGAGAGGTTGGATCGGAAAGGAAAGGAAAGGCAATGTAGGGAAGGGGTAGGCCAGACAATGGGTGTCTTAAGAGGAAAAGTATGCATAGCAAGGCCAAGAGAAAAGCGGTAAAGAAGTTAGCGTGGGGGATAGGTGAGTGTAGCTGAGAAAGAAAGAAAGAAAGTGCCTCATTCCAGTATGTATGTATGTATGTGTGTGTGAAGTTTGCAGGATGTAAAGCAGAGACATGATGGTGGAGTGAAAGGATGCTCTTGAATACACGTGGCAAGGTCCAAGCAAACTATTTGTCTTGGCACATCTGTCCCATAAACTTCTTAGTTTAGATTCAGACTGTAAGCGGGACAGAGAACACCCCTAAAATTACAGCTGAGCAAGAAAGCAGGTCGCATCAGCATGTTTTAAAGGAAGCAGTTTTTTTGTGTGAGAAGAAAATGGACATATGAGACTCCAGCAGTATCGACGTTCAGCTTAGAAGCAAAGTGCAATGATTCCGTACAAACTCTGAAAATGAAACGCAGCAATAAAAAGGCAATGGGACATGTCAGCGAAAGCTTTGTGGCCAAGCAGGGTGAGATGTTTGAAGCAGAACCACAGTTTGGTTTCACTAAGGATCCATCATGGTGGATTGCAAACATGTGCCAAGACAACACATATTCTGCAGCTGTTGCAGCTCTCCGCAGGAACACTAGCGCTTTCCCTTAGGCTCTAAAATGCAGAGAAATGGCCTGCGCAGCGCAGAAGCTATTTGTGCTGCTTGTACACCTCTTCCAACCCCTCAGTGGAAACTATTGCGCCTGCCTTTAGACTCTGAGATCCAGAGAACACAATGGTAGAGGCAGTGGAGAATGGAAGGAGACAGTGAAGTTTGATGAGTGAGTTTGATGTGACTTATGTGGAACACGCAGAAAATGTAGCCCCGTACTGGTTTTTACACCTGGAGCCTATTTCTGTAAGACATTTCAGGTGGACATTTTTGATCAAGAAGCCAGAGTGAAAAAACTGACAGCAGGTCTCTCTGGGAAAGAAAAAGCAGCAAGGCGTCGTGTGCCATTTAAATGCTGCTATAAGAAGGGCGTACTTTAGCAGCATCTCTCTTGACACTTCTATCTGTGTAATCTCTAGCTGCTTGGACACAGCGACACTGAAAATAATTGTACTGCAAATACCAAGTTACACAGGGAAAAAGGGTAGGTCAGCAAATGCCTTCTGTCCTGGCACATCTCTCAGTCAGAACTCCAGCTGAAAAATTTTGCTGTAATGATGGACTTTGCCACTTGGAGAGAATTTATATAGTTGGGAAGAAGCATTCAAAGCCCTAGTGCATTTCGTCTATTTTACGGACTGCAAAGGCACTCTAAAGGCCAGCACTAGCTTTTTGTTGGACTTTTTCTTTTTGAGTAGCTGCTGGACGTTTTGAAGCGGTTTGGGATCTGCTAGAGTGCAAGGTAATACATAGAGTTTGAGGAAAGTGATATACACATTTTATATCTCCAGGGAGGTGGATGCAGTTCAGTGTGTGCGAGTTACATGTTGAGCAGCTGATCACACAGAAAAGAAGAGGCTGCGCTGCAATTGCCTTTTCATTTGCAGCTTATAAACTGCACAGCCCACAATGAAACAATTCCACTTCCTTCTGTGCTACATACAGGATCACATTCTCTCAGTCTCTAAGAGCCAGGACCCCCAGCGGAGCTCTTCCCTGCGCTGCTCCTACAATAATGAGGCCGGAGCCACAAACAGCTTGGCTTTTTCCCTGGCACCGTCTGCCAGCGCTCATCAAAATAACCACACGATGGCGCTGTCGACTAACAAAAGAAGGAAACGCACCGAGGCCAGCTCCAAAGGACAGAGCCGAGTTGGAAACGTCCCTGCTCTCAAATTAACTGTGCCAGGAAAAAAAGACTTTGCTGATCTTCCCCTTCCAAGTGTGCAAACACTTTTGCACCACACTCAAAGGGCAACACGAAATCCTCTGCCCTAACAAACATTTTCACTCTCGCAGAGTCCGGTAACAAACTCAAAGACATCCGCTCAACAAATGTGCCAGCTGAGAGAGAAAGTTCTTTGCTGCCTACAATTTCAACTTCACCCATCAAACAATGAACACACACCCTGCTATTGACACTTTTCTTTTCAGCTCTACGCTCCTAAGCTTTCAGTCTCAGAGTCAAGATCCAAGCAGCATGGCAACAGGGACTACTCACACACTAAAGCTACAAGGACAAAAAGCTCAACAACTTGGTGTCTAGATTCCCACTGTCAGTTCAACAGCTCTAACCCACAGGGAAACCTCTTGGGAAAAACCTTTACATTCACTGAGACCACCCAAAGTGCCCATCCAAACTTAATTTCTTTGCCAAAGAGAAGAACAAGAAGCTCATTTCAAGAGAAATGGCATCCCCTCCTCCAAAATCCAAAACATCCAGTGACTGATCCCATACAATGGTGTCAGAACACTCTTACTAGAGGCAGACAGCCTTCCAAAGATGGATACTGACTCAATGACTGTACAAATTGAGGGAGTGCTTCCAAATATGCCGGCACAAGAAGCTGCTGTCGTCCTTGAGCTGCGCGACACAGCTTCTTATCTGCACCTCCAACTCTGGGGCTACGTGCTTTCCTTCCCATGAGAAAGCATTGCCATTCTCCTTCAGGAACTTACCAAGCCAAACTGTATGCCATGTCCTGTACTATGTCCAACAATGGCTCCTGCACAGAAGGGTCTACGACATAAATATCTTGCTGGACTATACCTCCTCATGGTACCTTTAACGCCTGCCCTATTACATTGTCACTATATCTTTTACTTGCCAAGGAAAGGCACTCAGAGTCACTTGGCCTTGCCTTGCCTTTGATGCTGTGGCTAGTCTACTCTTGTTTTGCTTGCTTGCTTGCTTATGTGTGCCTTGCCTGGCAAGACCTAGAAAGACCTTCCTTGCTTTGCTTTGCCTTGCCTACCGCTCTTTGCAATGCAAACCAAGTGTAGGCGCAATTGTAGGCAAGTCAAGGGAGAAGCTGACAAGGCTGGAGCCATGAGGGGCAAGCAAATGGAGTGGTAGGTGAGAGAAGGCCCAGAACTTCTAGGCAAGGATGGGCATAGGAAGGCCAGGCAGAAACAGGAGGGCCTAGGCAAGGCTAGGTTTCCCTGGAGGAAAGCAGTAGGCAGGTCAAGTGTGGGCGTAGGCACTGGAGGGAGTGCAAGGCTAGGGAGGCAAGGCAGGGCAAGGCAAGGAAACTTTTGGGTCACCAAGGCAAGACAAATGAGAGGTACATTCAAAGACTGCTGGTACACAAAAGGGGCTAGGACAGACTTCTCTGTCTGGCCTTGATCTCACATGGGCCATCTCTAATCTGCACCTAAAACACTTGGATTACCTGCTTTCCTTGGTATACAAAAGAACTGTCATTCTGGTCCTGAAGCGCAAAGGTGAAATGTGAATTTTATGTCCAAAGTTCAAGACATGTAAGGATAGGTGCCAGAAGCAAGCTGCCAGGACAGATGGGTGTGCTTGCACGTGACCTCTTTTGGGCTTCCTCTCACATGCTCCTGAAACGCTGGAGGTACGTGAAAGCCTTGAGAGTCCTAGGAGAAGCAGGCAGGGCAAGGCAAGATGAAGAAATGCAGCAAAAAGAGGGGTATTGAATTCCAGGTGGGGGACGAGTGAGCAAGGGAATGCAAGGCAAGGGAGAGGAGAGGTTCAAAGGTAATGCCAAGAAAAGTGGTGGCTTTGCCAGGCAAGACAAAAAAGAGGCAAGCAAGGCAATGAGAGTCCTAGAAGGAGAAGGAAATGAAAGATTGGAGCTGGACAAAGGGGAAGGGAAACTGGACAAAGTGGCAAGGGGGATGGGTGGTGCAAGGCACTGGACTGGTAGGAAGGGCAAGGGAAAGACATGGATGGGTCAGGAAGGAAGAGGAAAACAATGGCCAGGAATGACAAAGAAATGCAAGGTTGGATTGGAAAGGAAAGGCAAGGCAATGTAGGGAAGGGGTAGGCCAGACAATGGGTGTCTTAAGAGGAAAAGTATGCATAGCAAGGCCAAGAGAAAAGCGGTAAAGAAGTTAGCGTGGGGGATAGGTGAGTGTAGCTGAGAAAGAAAGAAAGAAAGTGCCTCATTCCAGTATGTATGTATGTATGTGTGTGTGAAGTTTGCAGGATGTAAAGCAGAGACATGATGGTGGAGTGAAAGGATGCTCTTGAATACACGTGGCAAGGTCCAAGCAAACTATTTGTCTTGGCACATCTGTCCCATAAACTTCTTAGTTTAGATTCAGACTGTAAGCGGGACAGAGAACACCCCTAAAATTACAGCTGAGCAAGAAAGCAGGTCGCATCAGCATGTTTTAAAGGAAGCAGTTTTTTTGTGTGAGAAGAAAATGGACATATGAGACTCCAGCAGTATCGACGTTCAGCTTAGAAGCAAAGTGCAATGATTCCGTACAAACTCTGAAAATGAAACGCGGCAATAAAAAGGCAATGGGACATGTCAGCGAAAGCTTTGTGGCCAAGCAGGGTGAGATGTTTGAAGCAGAACCACAGTTTGGTTTCACTAAGGATCCATCATGGTGGATTGCAAACATGTGCCAAGACAACACATATTCTGCAGCTGTTGCAGCTCTCCGCAGGAACACTAGCGCTTTCCCTTAGGCTCTAAAATGCAGAGAAATGGCCTGCGCAGCGCAGAAGCTATTTGTGCTGCTTGTACACCTCTTCCAACCCCTCAGTGGAAACTATTGCGCCTGCCTTTAGACTCTGAGATCCAGAGAACACAATGGTAGAGGCAGTGGAGAATGGAAGGAGAGAGTGAAGTTTGATGAGTGAGTTTGATGTGACTTATGTGGAGCACGCAGAAAATGTAGCCCCGTACTGGTTTTTACACCTGGAGCCTATTTCTGTAAGACATTTCAGGTGGACATTTTTGATCAAGAAGCCAGAGTGAAAAAATTGACAGCAGGTCTCTCTGGGAAAGAAAAAGCAGCAAGGAGTCGTGTGCCATTTAAATGCTGCTATATAAAGGGCGTACTTTAGCAGCATCTCTCTTGACACTTCTATCTGTGTAATCTCTAGCTGCTTGGACACAGCCACACTGAAAATAATTGTACTGCAAATACCAAGTTACACAGGGAAAAAGGGTAGGTCAGCAAATGCCTTCTGTCCTGGCACATCTCTCAGTCAGAACTCCAGCTGAAAAATTTTGCTGTAATGATGGACTTTGCCACTTGGAGAGAATTTATATAGTTGGGAAGAAGCATTCAAAGCCCTAGTGCATTTCGTCTATTTTACAAACTGCAAAGGCACTCTAATGGCCAGCACTAGCTTTTTGTTGGACTTTTTCTTTTTGAGTAGCTGCTGGACGTTTTGAAGCGGTTTGGGATCTGCTAGAGTGCAAGGTAATACATAGAGTTTGAGGAAAGTGATATACACATTTTATATCTCCAGGGAGGTGGATGCAGTTCAGTGTGTGCGAGTTACATGTTGAGCAGCTGATCACACAGAAAAGAAGAGGCTGCGCTGCAATTGCCTTTTCATTTGCAGCTTATAAACTGCACAGCCCACAATGAAACAATTCCACTTCCTTCTGTGCTACATACAGGATCACATTCTCTCAGTCTCTAAGAGCCAGGACCCCCAGCGGAGCTCTTCCCTGCGCTGCTCCTACACCATTGAGGCCGGAGCCGCAAACAGCTTGGCTTTTTCCCTGGCACCGTCTGCCAGCGCTCATCAAAATAACCACACGATGGCGCTGTCGACTAACAAAAGAAGGAAACGCACCGAGGCCAGCTCCAAAGGACAGAGCCGAGTTGGAAACGTCCCTGCTCTCAAATTAACTGTGCCAGGAAAAAAAGACTTTGCTGATCTTCCCCTTCCAAGTGTGCAAACACTTTTGCACCACACTCAAAGGGCAACACGAAATCCTCTGCCCTAACAAACATTTTCACTCTCGCAGAGTCCGGTAACAAACTCAAAGACATCCGCTCAACAAATGTGCCAGCTGAGAGAGAAAGTTCTTTGCTGCCTACAATTTCAACTTCACCCATCAAACAATGAACACACACCCTGCTATTGACACTTTTCTTTTCAGCTCTACGCTCCTAAGCTTTCAGTCTCAGAGTCAAGATCCAAGCAGCATGGCAACAGGGACTACTCACACACTAAAGCTACAAGGACAAAAAGCTCAACAACTTGGTGTCTAGATTCCCACTGTCAGTTCAACAGCTCTAACCCACAGGGAAACCTCTTGGGAAAAACCTTTACATTCACTGAGACCACCCAAAGTGCCCATCCAAACTTAATTTCTTTGCCAAAGAGAAGAACAAGAAGCTCATTTCAAGAGAAATGGCATCCCCTCCTCCAAAATCCAAAACATCCAGTGACTGATCCCATACAATGGTGTCAGAACACTCTTACTAGAGGCAGACAGCCTTCCAAAGATGGATACTGACTCAATGACTGTACAAATTGAGGGAGTGCTTCCAAATATGCCGGCACAAGAAGCTGCTGTCGTCCTTGAGCTGCGCGACACAGCTTCTTATCTGCACCTCCAACTCTGGGGCTACGTGCTTTCCTTCCCATGAGAAAGCATTGCCATTCTCCTTCAGGAACTTACCAAGCCAAACTGTATGCCATGTCCTGTACTATGTCCAACAATGGCTCCTGCACAGAAGGGTCTACGACATAAATATCTTGCTGGACTATACCTCCTCATGGTACCTTTAACGCCTGCCCTATTACATTGTCACTATATCTTTTACTTGCCAAGGAAAGGCACTCAGAGTCACTTGGCCTTGCCTTGCCTTTGATGCTGTGGCTAGTCTACTCTTGTTTTGCTTGCTTGCTTGCTTATGTGTGCCTTGCCTGGCAAGACCTAGAAAGACCTTCCTTGCTTTGCTTTGCCTTGCCTACCGCTCTTTGCAATGCAAACCAAGTGTAGGCGCAATTGTAGGCAAGTCAAGGGAGAAGCTGACAAGGCTGGAGCCATGAGGGGCAAGCAAATGGAGTGGTAGGTGAGAGAAGGCCCAGAACTTCTAGGCAAGGATGGGCATAGGAAGGCCAGGCAGAAACAGGAGGGCCTAGGCAAGGCTAGGTTTCCCTGGAGGAAAGCAGTAGGCAGGTCAAGTGTGGGCGTAGGCACTGGAGGGAGTGCAAGGCTAGGGAGGCAAGGCAGGGCAAGGCAAGGAAACTTTTGGGTCACCAAGGCAAGACAAATGAGAGGTACATTCAAAGACTGCTGGTACACAAAAGGGGCTAGGACAGACTTCTCTGTCAGGCCTTGATCTCACATGGGCCATCTCTAATCTGCACCTAAAACACTTGGATTACCTGCTTTCCTTGGTATACAAAAGAACTGTCATTCTGGTCCTGAAGCGCAAAGGTGAAATGTGAATTTTATGTCCAAAATTCAAGACATGTAAGGATAGGTGCCAGAAGCAAGCTGCCAGGACAGATGGGTGTGTTTGCTCGTGACCTCTTTTGGGCTTCCTCTCACATGCTCCTGAAACGCTGGAGGTACGTGAAAGCCTTGAGAGTCCTAGGAGAAGCAGGCAGGGCAAGGCAAGATGAAGAAATGCCGCAAAAAGAGGGGTATTGAATTCCAGGTGGGGGACGAGTGAGCAAGGGAATGCAAGGCAAGGGAGAGGAGAGGTTCAAAGGTAACGCCAAGAAAAGTGGTGGCTTTGCCAGGCAAGACAAAAAAGAGGTAAGCAAGGCAATGAGAGTCCTAGAAGGAGAAGGAAATGAAAGATTGGAGCTGGACAAAGGGGAAGGGAAACTGGACAAAGTGGCAAGGGGGATGGGTGGTGCAAGGCACTGGACTGGTAGGAAGGGCAAGGGAAAGACATGGATGGGTCAGGAAGGAAGAGGAAAACAATGGCCAGGAATGACAAAGAAATGAGAGGTTGGATCGGAAAGGAAAGGAAAGGCAATGTAGGGAAGGGGTAGGCCAGACAATGGGTGTCTTAAGAGGAAAAGTATGCATAGCAAGGCCAAGAGAAAAGCGGTAAAGAAGTTAGCGTGGGGGATAGGTGAGTGTAGCTGAGAAAGAAAGAAAGAAAGTGCCTCATTCCAGTATGTATGTATGTATGTGTGTGTGAAGTTTGCAGGATGTAAAGCAGAGACATGATGGTGGAGTGAAAGGATGCTCTTGAATACACGTGGCAAGGTCCAAGCAAACTATTTGTCTTGGCACATCTGTCCCATAAACTTCTTAGTTTAGATTCAGACTGTAAGCGGGACAGAGAACACCCCTAAAATTACAGCTGAGCAAGAAAGCAGGTCGCATCAGCATGTTTTAAAGGAAGCAGTTTTTTTGTGTGAGAAGAAAATGGACATATGAGACTCCAGCAGTATCGACGTTCAGCTTAGAAGCAAAGTGCAATGATTCCGTACAAACTCTGAAAATGAAACGCAGCAATAAAAAGGCAATGGGACATGTCAGCGAAAGCTTTGTGGCCAAGCAGGGTGAGATGTTTGAAGCAGAACCACAGTTTGGTTTCACTAAGGATCCATCATGGTGGATTGCAAACATGTGCCAAGACAACACATATTCTGCAGCTGTTGCAGCTCTCCGCAGGAACACTAGCGCTTTCCCTTAGGCTCTAAAATGCAGAGAAATGGCCTGCGCAGCGCAGAAGCTATTTGTGCTGCTTGTACACCTCTTCCAACCCCTCAGTGGAAACTATTGCGCCTGCCTTTAGACTCTGAGATCCAGAGAACACAATGGTAGAGGCAGTGGAGAATGGAAGGAGAGAGTGAAGTTTGATGAGTGAGTTTGATGTGACTTATGTGGAACACGCAGAAAATGTAGCCCCGTACTGGTTTTTACACCTGGAGCCTATTTCTGTAAGACATTTCAGGTGGACATTTTTGATCAAGAAGCCAGAGTGAAAAAACTGACAGCAGGTCTCTCTGGGAAAGAAAAAGCAGCAAGGCGTCGTGTGCCATTTAAATGCTGCTATAAGAAGGGCGTACTTTAGCAGCATCTCTCTTGACACTTCTATCTGTGTAATCTCTAGCTGCTTGGACACAGCGACACTGAAAATAATTGTACTGCAAATACCAAGTTACACAGGGAAAAAGGGTAGGTCAGCAAATGCCTTCTGTCCTGGCACATCTCTCAGTCAGAACTCCAGCTGAAAAATTTTGCTGTAATGATGGACTTTGCCACTTGGAGAGAATTTATATAGTTGGGAAGAAGCATTCAAAGCCCTAGTGCATTTCGTCTATTTTACAAACTGCAAAGGCACTCTAATGGCCAGCACTAGCTTTTTGTTGGACTTTTTCTTTTTGAGTAGCTGCTGGACGTTTTGAAGCGGTTTGGGATCTGCTAGAGTGCAAGGTAATACATAGAGTTTGAGGAAAGTGATATACACATTTTATATCTCCAGGGAGGTGGATGCAGTTCAGTGTGTGCGAGTTACATGTTGAGCAGCTGATCACACAGAAAAGAAGAGGCTGCGCTGCAATTGCCTTTTCATTTGCAGCTTATAAACTGCACAGCCCACAATGAAACAATTCCACTTCCTTCTGTGCTACATACAGGATCACATTCTCTCAGTCTCTAAGAGCCAGGACCCCCAGCGGAGCTCTTCCCTGCGCTGCTCCTACACCAATGAGGCCGGAGCTGCAAACAGCTTGGCTTTTTCCCTGGCACCGTCTGCCAGCGCTCATCAAAATAACCACACGATGGCGCTGTCGACTAACAAAAGAAGGAAACGCACCGAGGCCAGCTCCAAAGGACAGAGCCGAGTTGGAAACGTCCCTGCTCTCAAATTAACTGTGCCAGGAAAAAAAGACTTTGCTGATCTTCCCCCTCCAACTGTGCAAACACTTTTGCACCACACTCGAAGGGCAACACAAAATCCTCTGCCCTAACAAACATTTTCACTCTCGCAGAGTCCGGTAACAAACTCAAAGACATCCGCTCAACAAATGTGCCAGCGGAGACAGAAAGTTCTTTGCTGCCTACAATTTCAGCTTCACCCATCAAACAATGAACACACACCCTGCTATTGGCACTTTTCTTTTCAGCTCTACACTCCTAAGCTTTCAGTCTCAGAGTCAAGATCCAAGCAGCATGGCAACAGGGACTACTCACGCACTAAACTACAAGGACAAAAAGCTCAACAACTTGGTGTCTAGATTCCCACTGTCAGTTCAACAGCTCTAACCCACAGGGAAACCTCTTGGGAAAAACCTTTAAATTCACTGAGACCACCCAAAGTGCCCATCCAAACTTAATTTCTTTGCCAAAGAGAAGAACAAGAAGCTCATTTCAAGAGAAATGGCATCCCCTCCTCCAAAATCCAAAACATCCAGTGACTGATCCCATACAATGGTGTCAGAACACTCTTACTAGAGGCAGACAGCCTTCCAAAGATGGATACTGACTCAATGACTGTACAAATTGAGGGAGTGCTTCCAAATATGCCGGCACAAGAAGCTGCTGTCGTCCTTGAGCTGCGCGACACAGCTTCTTATCTGCACCTCCAACTCTGGGGCTACGTGCTTTCCTTCCCATGAGAAAGCATTGCCATTCTCCTTCAGGAACTTACCAAGCCAAGCTGTATGCCATGTCCTGTACTATGTCCAACAATGGCTCCTGCACAGAAGGGTCTACGACATAAATATCTTGCTGGACTATACCTCCTCATGGTACCTTTAACGCCTGCCCTATTACATTGTCACTATATCTTTTACTTGCCAAGGAAAGGCACTCAGAGTCACTTGGCCTTGCCTTGCCTTTGATGCTGTGGCTAGTCTACTCTTGTTTTGCTTGCTTGCTTCCTTATGTGTGCCTTGCCTGGCAAGACCTAGAAAGACCTTCCTTGCTTTGCTTTGCCTTGCCTACCGCTCTTTGCAATGCAAACCAAGTGTAGGCGCAATTGTAGGCAAGTCAAGGGAGAAGCTGACAAGGCTGGAGCCATAAGGGGCAAGCAAATGGAGTGGTAGGTGAGAGAAGGCCCAGAACTTCTAGGCAAGGATGGGCATAGGAAGGCCAGGCAGAAACAGGAAGGCCTAGGCAAGGCTAGGTTTCCCTGGAGGAAAGCAGTAGGCAGGTCAAGTGTGGGCGTAGGCACTGGAGGGAGTGCAAGGCTAGGGAGGCAAGGCAGGGCAAGGCAAGGAAACTTTTGGGTCACCAAGGCAAGACAAATGAGAGGTACATTCAAAGACTGCTGGTACACAAAAGGGGCTAGGACAGACTTCTCTGGCTGGCCTTGATCTCACATGGGCCATCTCTAATCGGCACCTAAAACACTTGGATTACCTGCTTTCCTTGGTATACAAAAGAACTGTCATTCTGGTCCTGAAGCGCAAAGGTGAAATGTGAATTTTATGTCCAAAATTCAAGACATGTAAGGATAGGTGCCAGAAGCAAGCTGCCAGGACAGATGGGTGTGCTTGCACGTGACCTCTTTTGGGCTTCCTCTCACATGCTCCTGAAACGCTGGAGATACGTGAAAGCCTTGAGAGTCCTAGGAGAAGCAGGCAGGGCAAGGCAAGATGAAGAAATGCCGCAAAAAGAGGGGTATTGAATTCCAGGTGGGGGACGAGTGAGCAAGGGAATGCAAGGCAAGGGAGAGGAGAGGTTCAAAGGTAACGCCAAGAAAAGTGGTGGCTTTGCCAGGCAAGACAAAGGAGAGGCAAGCAAGGCAATGAGAGTCCTAGAAGGAGAAGGAAATGAAAGATTGGAGCTGGACAAAGGGGAAGGGAAACTGGACAAAGTGGCAAGGGGGATGGGTGGTGCAAGGCACTGGACTGGTAGGAAGGGCAAGGGAAAGACATGGATGGGTCAGGAAGGAAGAGGAAAGCAATGGCCAGGAATGACAAAGAAATGCAAGGTTGGATAGGAAAGGAAAGGCAAGGCAATGTAGGGAAGGGGTAGGCCAGACAATGGGTGTCTTAAGAGGAAAAGTATGCATAGCAAGGCCAAGAGAAAAGCGGTAAAGAAGTTAGCGTGGGGGATAGGTGAGTGTAGCTGAGAAAGAAAGAAAGAAAGTGCCTCATTCCAGTATGTATGTATGTATGTGTGTGTGAAGTTTGCAGGATGTAAAGCAGAGACTTGATGGTGGAGTGAAAGGATGCTTTTGAATACACGTGGCAAGGTCCAAGCAAACTATTTGTCTTGGCACATCTGTGTCCCATAAACTTCTTAGTTTAGATTCAGACTGTAAGCGGGACAGAGAACACCCCTAAAATTACAGCTGAGCAAGAAAGCAGGTCGCATCAGCATGTTTTAAAGGAAGCAGTTTTTTTGTGTGAGAAGAAAATGGACATATGAGACTCCAGCAGAATCGACGTTCAGCTTAGAAGCAAAGTGCAATGATTCCGTACAAACTCTGAAAATGAAACGCGGCAATAAAAAGGCAATGGGACATGTCAGCGAAAGCTTTGTGGCCAAGCAGGGTGAGATGTTTGAAGCAGAACCACAGTTTGGTTTCACTAAGGATCCATCATGGTGGATTGCAAACATGTGCCAAGACAACACATATTCTGCAGCTGTTGCAGCTCTCCGCAGGAACACTAGCGCTTTCCCTTAGGCTCTAAAATGCAGAGAAATGGCCTGCGCAGCGCAGAAGCTATTTGTGCTGCTTGTACACCTCTTCCAACCCCTCAGTGGAAACTATTGCGCCTGCCTTTAGACTCTGAGATCCAGAGAACACAATGGTAGAGGCAGTGGAGAATGGAAGGAGAGAGTGAAGTTTGATGAGTGAGTTTGATGTGACTTATGTGGAGCACGCAGAAAATGTAGCCCCGTACTGGTTTTTACACCTGGAGCCTATTTCTGTAAGACATTTCAGGTGGACATTTTTGATCAAGAAGCCAGAGTGAAAAAATTGACAGCAGGTCTCTCTGGGAAAGAAAAAGCAGCAAGGAGTCGTGTGCCATTTAAATGCTGCTATAAGAAGGGCGTACTTTAGCAGCATCTCTCTTGACACTTCTATCTGTGTAATCTCTAGCTGCTTGGACACAGCGACACTGAAAATAATTGTACTGCAAATACCAAGTTACACAGGGAAAAAGGGTAGGTCAGCAAATGCCTTCTGTCCTGGCACATCTCTCAGTCAGAACTCCAGCTGAAAAATTTTGCTGTAATGATGGACTTTGCCACTTGGAGAGAATTTATATAGTTGGGAAGAAGCATTCAAAGCCCTAGTGCATTTCGTCTATTTTACGGACTGCAAAGGCACTATGAAGGCCAGCACTAGCTTTTTGTTGGACTTTTTCTTTTTGAGTAGCTGCTGGACGTTTTGAAGCGGTTTGGGATCTGCTAGAGTGCAAGGTAATACATAGAGTTTGAGGAAAGTGATATACACATTTTATATCTCCAGGGAGGTGGATGCAGTTCAGTGTGTGCGAGTTACATGTTGAGCAGCTGATCACACAGAAAAGAAGAGGCTGCGCTGCAATTGCCTTTTCATTTGCAGCTTATAAACTGCACAGCCCACAATGAAACAATTCCACTTCCTTCTGTGCTACATACAGGATCACATTCTCTCAGTCTCTAAGAGCCAGGACCCCCAGCGGAGCTCTTCCCTGCGCTGCTCCTACACCAATGAGGCCGGAGCCGCAAACAGCTTGGCTTTTTCCCTGGCACCGTCTGCCAGCGCTCATCAAAATAACCACACGATGGCGCTGTCGACTAACAAAAGAAGGAAACGCACCGAGGCCAGCTCCAAAGGACAGAGCCGAGTTGGAAACGTCCCTGCTCTCAAATTAACTGTGCCAGGAAAAAAAGACTTTGCTGATCTTCCCCCTCCAACTGTGCAAACACTTTTGCACCACACTCAAAGGGCAACACAAAATCCTCTGCCCTAACAAACATTTTCACTCTCGCAGAGTCCGGTAACAAACTCAAAGACATCCGCTCAACAAATGTGCCAGCGGAGAGAGAAAGTTCTTTGCTGCCTACAATTTCAACTTCACCCATCAAACAATGAACACACACCCTGCTATTGGCACTTTTCTTTTCAGCTCTACGCTCCTAAGCTTTCAGTCTCAGAGTCAAGATCCAAGCAGCATGGCAACAGGAACTACTCACACACTAAACTACAAGGACAAAAAGCTCAACAACTTGGTGTCTAGATTCCCACTGTCAGTTCAACAGCTCTAACCCACAGGGAAACCTCTTGGGAAAAACCTTTAAATTCACTGAGACCACCCAAAGTGCCCATCCAAACTTAATTTCTTTGCCAAAGAGAAGAACAAGAAGCTCATTTCAAGAGAAATGGCATCCCCTCCTCCAAAATCCAAAACATCCAGTGACTGATCCCATACAATGGTGTCAGAACACTCTTACTAGAGGCAGACAGCCTTCCAAAGATGGATACTGACTCAATGACTGTACAAATTGAGGGAGTGCTTCCAAATATGCCGGCACAAGAAGCTGCTGTCGTCCTTGAGCTGCGCGACACAGCTTCTTATCTGCACCTCCAACTCTGGGGCTACGTGCTTTCCTTCCCATGAGAAAGCATTGCCATTCTCCTTCAGGAACTTACCAAGCCAAACTGTATGCCATGTCCTGTACTATGTCCAACAATGGCTCCTGCACAGAAGGGTCTACGACATAAATATCTTGCTGGACTATACCTCCTCATGGTACCTTTAACGCCTGCCCTATTACATTGTCACTATATCTTTTACTTGCCAAGGAAAGGCACTCAGAGTCACTTGGCCTTGCCTTGCCTTTGATGCTGTGGCTAGTCTACTCTTGTTTTGCTTGCTTGCTTGCTTATGTGTGCCTTGCCTGGCAAGACCTAGAAAGACCTTCCTTGCTTTGCTTTGCCTTGCCTACCGCTCTTTGCAATGCAAACCAAGTGTAGGCGCAATTGTAGGCAAGTCAAGGGAGAAGCTGACAAGGCTGGAGCCATGAGGGGCAAGCAAATGGAGTGGTAGGTGAGAGAAGGCCCAGAACTTCTAGGCAAGGATGGGCATAGGAAGGCCAGGCAGAAACAGGAGGGCCTAGGCAAGGCTAGGTTTCCCTGGAGGAAAGCAGTAGGCAGGTCAAGTGTGGGCGTAGGCACTGGAGGGAGTGCAAGGCTAGGGAGGCAAGGCAGGGCAAGGCAAGGAAACTTTTGGGTCACCAAGGCAAGACAAATGAGAGGTACATTCAAAGACTGCTGGTACACAAAAGGGGCTAGGACAGACTTCTCTGTCTGGCCTTGATCTCACATGGGCCATCTCTAATCTGCACCTAAAACACTTGGATTACCTGCTTTCCTTGGTATACAAAAGAACTGTCATTCTGGTCCTGAAGCGCAAAGGTGAAATGTGAATTTTATGTCCAAAGTTCAAGACATGTAAGGATAGGTGCCAGAAGCAAGCTGCCAGGACAGATGGGTGTGCTTGCACGTGACCTCTTTTGGGCTTCCTCTCACATGCTCCTGAAACGCTGGAGGTACGTGAAAGCCTTGAGAGTCCTAGGAGAAGCAGGCAGGGCAAGGCAAGATGAAGAAATGCAGCAAAAAGAGGGGTATTGAATTCCAGGTGGGGGACGAGTGAGCAAGGGAATGCAAGGCAAGGGAGAGGAGAGGTTCAAAGGTAATGCCAAGAAAAGTGGTGGCTTTGCCAGGCAAGACAAAAAAGAGGCAAGCAAGGCAATGAGAGTCCTAGAAGGAGAAGGAAATGAAAGATTGGAGCTGGACAAAGGGGAAGGGAAACTGGACAAAGTGGCAAGGGGGATGGGTGGTGCAAGGCACTGGACTGGTAGGAAGGGCAAGGGAAAGACATGGATGGGTCAGGAAGGAAGAGGAAAACAATGGCCAGGAATGACAAAGAAATGCAAGGTTGGATTGGAAAGGAAAGGCAAGGCAATGTAGGGAAGGGGTAGGCCAGACAATGGGTGTCTTAAGAGGAAAAGTATGCATAGCAAGGCCAAGAGAAAAGCGGTAAAGAAGTTAGCGTGGGGGATAGGTGAGTGTAGCTGAGAAAGAAAGAAAGAAAGTGCCTCATTCCAGTATGTATGTATGTATGTGTGTGTGAAGTTTGCAGGATGTAAAGCAGAGACATGATGGTGGAGTGAAAGGATGCTCTTGAATACACGTGGCAAGGTCCAAGCAAACTATTTGTCTTGGCACATCTGTCCCATAAACTTCTTAGTTTAGATTCAGACTGTAAGCGGGACAGAGAACACCCCTAAAATTACAGCTGAGCAAGAAAGCAGGTCGCATCAGCATGTTTTAAAGGAAGCAGTTTTTTTGTGTGAGAAGAAAATGGACATATGAGACTCCAGCAGTATCGACGTTCAGCTTAGAAGCAAAGTGCAATGATTCCGTACAAACTCTGAAAATGAAACGCGGCAATAAAAAGGCAATGGGACATGTCAGCGAAAGCTTTGTGGCCAAGCAGGGTGAGATGTTTGAAGCAGAACCACAGTTTGGTTTCACTAAGGATCCATCATGGTGGATTGCAAACATGTGCCAAGACAACACATATTCTGCAGCTGTTGCAGCTCTCCGCAGGAACACTAGCGCTTTCCCTTAGGCTCTAAAATGCAGAGAAATGGCCTGCGCAGCGCAGAAGCTATTTGTGCTGCTTGTACACCTCTTCCAACCCCTCAGTGGAAACTATTGCGCCTGCCTTTAGACTCTGAGATCCAGAGAACACAATGGTAGAGGCAGTGGAGAATGGAAGGAGAGAGTGAAGTTTGATGAGTGAGTTTGATGTGACTTATGTGGAGCACGCAGAAAATGTAGCCCCGTACTGGTTTTTACACCTGGAGCCTATTTCTGTAAGACATTTCAGGTGGACATTTTTGATCAAGAAGCCAGAGTGAAAAAATTGACAGCAGGTCTCTCTGGGAAAGAAAAAGCAGCAAGGAGTCGTGTGCCATTTAAATGCTGCTATATAAAGGGCGTACTTTAGCAGCATCTCTCTTGACACTTCTATCTGTGTAATCTCTAGCTGCTTGGACACAGCCACACTGAAAATAATTGTACTGCAAATACCAAGTTACACAGGGAAAAAGGGTAGGTCAGCAAATGCCTTCTGTCCTGGCACATCTCTCAGTCAGAACTCCAGCTGAAAAATTTTGCTGTAATGATGGACTTTGCCACTTGGAGAGAATTTATATAGTTGGGAAGAAGCATTCAAAGCCCTAGTGCATTTCGTCTATTTTACAAACTGCAAAGGCACTCTAATGGCCAGCACTAGCTTTTTGTTGGACTTTTTCTTTTTGAGTAGCTGCTGGACGTTTTGAAGCGGTTTGGGATCTGCTAGAGTGCAAGGTAATACATAGAGTTTGAGGAAAGTGATATACACATTTTATATCTCCAGGGAGGTGGATGCAGTTCAGTGTGTGCGAGTTACATGTTGAGCAGCTGATCACACAGAAAAGAAGAGGCTGCGCTGCAATTGCCTTTTCATTTGCAGCTTATAAACTGCACAGCCCACAATGAAACAATTCCACTTCCTTCTGTGCTACATACAGGATCACATTCTCTCAGTCTCTAAGAGCCAGGACCCCCAGCGGAGCTCTTCCCTGCGCTGCTCCTACACCATTGAGGCCGGAGCCGCAAACAGCTTGGCTTTTTCCCTGGCACCGTCTGCCAGCGCTCATCAAAATAACCACACGATGGCGCTGTCGACTAACAAAAGAAGGAAACGCACCGAGGCCAGCTCCAAAGGACAGAGCCGAGTTGGAAACGTCCCTGCTCTCAAATTAACTGTGCCAGGAAAAAAAGACTTTGCTGATCTTCCCCTTCCAAGTGTGCAAACACTTTTGCACCACACTCAAAGGGCAACACGAAATCCTCTGCCCTAACAAACATTTTCACTCTCGCAGAGTCCGGTAACAAACTCAAAGACATCCGCTCAACAAATGTGCCAGCTGAGAGAGAAAGTTCTTTGCTGCCTACAATTTCAACTTCACCCATCAAACAATGAACACACACCCTGCTATTGACACTTTTCTTTTCAGCTCTACGCTCCTAAGCTTTCAGTCTCAGAGTCAAGATCCAAGCAGCATGGCAACAGGGACTACTCACACACTAAAGCTACAAGGACAAAAAGCTCAACAACTTGGTGTCTAGATTCCCACTGTCAGTTCAACAGCTCTAACCCACAGGGAAACCTCTTGGGAAAAACCTTTACATTCACTGAGACCACCCAAAGTGCCCATCCAAACTTAATTTCTTTGCCAAAGAGAAGAACAAGAAGCTCATTTCAAGAGAAATGGCATCCCCTCCTCCAAAATCCAAAACATCCAGTGACTGATCCCATACAATGGTGTCAGAACACTCTTACTAGAGGCAGACAGCCTTCCAAAGATGGATACTGACTCAATGACTGTACAAATTGAGGGAGTGCTTCCAAATATGCCGGCACAAGAAGCTGCTGTCGTCCTTGAGCTGCGCGACACAGCTTCTTATCTGCACCTCCAACTCTGGGGCTACGTGCTTTCCTTCCCATGAGAAAGCATTGCCATTCTCCTTCAGGAACTTACCAAGCCAAACTGTATGCCATGTCCTGTACTATGTCCAACAATGGCTCCTGCACAGAAGGGTCTACGACATAAATATCTTGCTGGACTATACCTCCTCATGGTACCTTTAACGCCTGCCCTATTACATTGTCACTATATCTTTTACTTGCCAAGGAAAGGCACTCAGAGTCACTTGGCCTTGCCTTGCCTTTGATGCTGTGGCTAGTCTACTCTTGTTTTGCTTGCTTGCTTGCTTATGTGTGCCTTGCCTGGCAAGACCTAGAAAGACCTTCCTTGCTTTGCTTTGCCTTGCCTACCGCTCTTTGCAATGCAAACCAAGTGTAGGCGCAATTGTAGGCAAGTCAAGGGAGAAGCTGACAAGGCTGGAGCCATGAGGGGCAAGCAAATGGAGTGGTAGGTGAGAGAAGGCCCAGAACTTCTAGGCAAGGATGGGCATAGGAAGGCCAGGCAGAAACAGGAGGGCCTAGGCAAGGCTAGGTTTCCCTGGAGGAAAGCAGTAGGCAGGTCAAGTGTGGGCGTAGGCACTGGAGGGAGTGCAAGGCTAGGGAGGCAAGGCAGGGCAAGGCAAGGAAACTTTTGGGTCACCAAGGCAAGACAAATGAGAGGTACATTCAAAGACTGCTGGTACACAAAAGGGGCTAGGACAGACTTCTCTGTCAGGCCTTGATCTCACATGGGCCATCTCTAATCTGCACCTAAAACACTTGGATTACCTGCTTTCCTTGGTATACAAAAGAACTGTCATTCTGGTCCTGAAGCGCAAAGGTGAAATGTGAATTTTATGTCCAAAATTCAAGACATGTAAGGATAGGTGCCAGAAGCAAGCTGCCAGGACAGATGGGTGTGTTTGCTCGTGACCTCTTTTGGGCTTCCTCTCACATGCTCCTGAAACGCTGGAGGTACGTGAAAGCCTTGAGAGTCCTAGGAGAAGCAGGCAGGGCAAGGCAAGATGAAGAAATGCCGCAAAAAGAGGGGTATTGAATTCCAGGTGGGGGACGAGTGAGCAAGGGAATGCAAGGCAAGGGAGAGGAGAGGTTCAAAGGTAACGCCAAGAAAAGTGGTGGCTTTGCCAGGCAAGACAAAAAAGAGGTAAGCAAGGCAATGAGAGTCCTAGAAGGAGAAGGAAATGAAAGATTGGAGCTGGACAAAGGGGAAGGGAAACTGGACAAAGTGGCAAGGGGGATGGGTGGTGCAAGGCACTGGACTGGTAGGAAGGGCAAGGGAAAGACATGGATGGGTCAGGAAGGAAGAGGAAAACAATGGCCAGGAATGACAAAGAAATGAGAGGTTGGATCGGAAAGGAAAGGAAAGGCAATGTAGGGAAGGGGTAGGCCAGACAATGGGTGTCTTAAGAGGAAAAGTATGCATAGCAAGGCCAAGAGAAAAGCGGTAAAGAAGTTAGCGTGGGGGATAGGTGAGTGTAGCTGAGAAAGAAAGAAAGAAAGTGCCTCATTCCAGTATGTATGTATGTATGTGTGTGTGAAGTTTGCAGGATGTAAAGCAGAGACATGATGGTGGAGTGAAAGGATGCTCTTGAATACACGTGGCAAGGTCCAAGCAAACTATTTGTCTTGGCACATCTGTCCCATAAACTTCTTAGTTTAGATTCAGACTGTAAGCGGGACAGAGAACACCCCTAAAATTACAGCTGAGCAAGAAAGCAGGTCGCATCAGCATGTTTTAAAGGAAGCAGTTTTTTTGTGTGAGAAGAAAATGGACATATGAGACTCCAGCAGTATCGACGTTCAGCTTAGAAGCAAAGTGCAATGATTCCGTACAAACTCTGAAAATGAAACGCAGCAATAAAAAGGCAATGGGACATGTCAGCGAAAGCTTTGTGGCCAAGCAGGGTGAGATGTTTGAAGCAGAACCACAGTTTGGTTTCACTAAGGATCCATCATGGTGGATTGCAAACATGTGCCAAGACAACACATATTCTGCAGCTGTTGCAGCTCTCCGCAGGAACACTAGCGCTTTCCCTTAGGCTCTAAAATGCAGAGAAATGGCCTGCGCAGCGCAGAAGCTATTTGTGCTGCTTGTACACCTCTTCCAACCCCTCAGTGGAAACTATTGCGCCTGCCTTTAGACTCTGAGATCCAGAGAACACAATGGTAGAGGCAGTGGAGAATGGAAGGAGAGAGTGAAGTTTGATGAGTGAGTTTGATGTGACTTATGTGGAACACGCAGAAAATGTAGCCCCGTACTGGTTTTTACACCTGGAGCCTATTTCTGTAAGACATTTCAGGTGGACATTTTTGATCAAGAAGCCAGAGTGAAAAAACTGACAGCAGGTCTCTCTGGGAAAGAAAAAGCAGCAAGGCGTCGTGTGCCATTTAAATGCTGCTATAAGAAGGGCGTACTTTAGCAGCATCTCTCTTGACACTTCTATCTGTGTAATCTCTAGCTGCTTGGACACAGCGACACTGAAAATAATTGTACTGCAAATACCAAGTTACACAGGGAAAAAGGGTAGGTCAGCAAATGCCTTCTGTCCTGGCACATCTCTCAGTCAGAACTCCAGCTGAAAAATTTTGCTGTAATGATGGACTTTGCCACTTGGAGAGAATTTATATAGTTGGGAAGAAGCATTCAAAGCCCTAGTGCATTTCGTCTATTTTACAAACTGCAAAGGCACTCTAATGGCCAGCACTAGCTTTTTGTTGGACTTTTTCTTTTTGAGTAGCTGCTGGACGTTTTGAAGCGGTTTGGGATCTGCTAGAGTGCAAGGTAATACATAGAGTTTGAGGAAAGTGATATACACATTTTATATCTCCAGGGAGGTGGATGCAGTTCAGTGTGTGCGAGTTACATGTTGAGCAGCTGATCACACAGAAAAGAAGAGGCTGCGCTGCAATTGCCTTTTCATTTGCAGCTTATAAACTGCACAGCCCACAATGAAACAATTCCACTTCCTTCTGTGCTACATACAGGATCACATTCTCTCAGTCTCTAAGAGCCAGGACCCCCAGCGGAGCTCTTCCCTGCGCTGCTCCTACACCAATGAGGCCGGAGCTGCAAACAGCTTGGCTTTTTCCCTGGCACCGTCTGCCAGCGCTCATCAAAATAACCACACGATGGCGCTGTCGACTAACAAAAGAAGGAAACGCACCGAGGCCAGCTCCAAAGGACAGAGCCGAGTTGGAAACGTCCCTGCTCTCAAATTAACTGTGCCAGGAAAAAAAGACTTTGCTGATCTTCCCCCTCCAACTGTGCAAACACTTTTGCACCACACTCGAAGGGCAACACAAAATCCTCTGCCCTAACAAACATTTTCACTCTCGCAGAGTCCGGTAACAAACTCAAAGACATCCGCTCAACAAATGTGCCAGCGGAGACAGAAAGTTCTTTGCTGCCTACAATTTCAGCTTCACCCATCAAACAATGAACACACACCCTGCTATTGGCACTTTTCTTTTCAGCTCTACACTCCTAAGCTTTCAGTCTCAGAGTCAAGATCCAAGCAGCATGGCAACAGGGACTACTCACGCACTAAACTACAAGGACAAAAAGCTCAACAACTTGGTGTCTAGATTCCCACTGTCAGTTCAACAGCTCTAACCCACAGGGAAACCTCTTGGGAAAAACCTTTAAATTCACTGAGACCACCCAAAGTGCCCATCCAAACTTAATTTCTTTGCCAAAGAGAAGAACAAGAAGCTCATTTCAAGAGAAATGGCATCCCCTCCTCCAAAATCCAAAACATCCAGTGACTGATCCCATACAATGGTGTCAGAACACTCTTACTAGAGGCAGACAGCCTTCCAAAGATGGATACTGACTCAATGACTGTACAAATTGAGGGAGTGCTTCCAAATATGCCGGCACAAGAAGCTGCTGTCGTCCTTGAGCTGCGCGACACAGCTTCTTATCTGCACCTCCAACTCTGGGGCTACGTGCTTTCCTTCCCATGAGAAAGCATTGCCATTCTCCTTCAGGAACTTACCAAGCCAAGCTGTATGCCATGTCCTGTACTATGTCCAACAATGGCTCCTGCACAGAAGGGTCTACGACATAAATATCTTGCTGGACTATACCTCCTCATGGTACCTTTAACGCCTGCCCTATTACATTGTCACTATATCTTTTACTTGCCAAGGAAAGGCACTCAGAGTCACTTGGCCTTGCCTTGCCTTTGATGCTGTGGCTAGTCTACTCTTGTTTTGCTTGCTTGCTTCCTTATGTGTGCCTTGCCTGGCAAGACCTAGAAAGACCTTCCTTGCTTTGCTTTGCCTTGCCTACCGCTCTTTGCAATGCAAACCAAGTGTAGGCGCAATTGTAGGCAAGTCAAGGGAGAAGCTGACAAGGCTGGAGCCATAAGGGGCAAGCAAATGGAGTGGTAGGTGAGAGAAGGCCCAGAACTTCTAGGCAAGGATGGGCATAGGAAGGCCAGGCAGAAACAGGAAGGCCTAGGCAAGGCTAGGTTTCCCTGGAGGAAAGCAGTAGGCAGGTCAAGTGTGGGCGTAGGCACTGGAGGGAGTGCAAGGCTAGGGAGGCAAGGCAGGGCAAGGCAAGGAAACTTTTGGGTCACCAAGGCAAGACAAATGAGAGGTACATTCAAAGACTGCTGGTACACAAAAGGGGCTAGGACAGACTTCTCTGGCTGGCCTTGATCTCACATGGGCCATCTCTAATCGGCACCTAAAACACTTGGATTACCTGCTTTCCTTGGTATACAAAAGAACTGTCATTCTGGTCCTGAAGCGCAAAGGTGAAATGTGAATTTTATGTCCAAAATTCAAGACATGTAAGGATAGGTGCCAGAAGCAAGCTGCCAGGACAGATGGGTGTGCTTGCACGTGACCTCTTTTGGGCTTCCTCTCACATGCTCCTGAAACGCTGGAGATACGTGAAAGCCTTGAGAGTCCTAGGAGAAGCAGGCAGGGCAAGGCAAGATGAAGAAATGCCGCAAAAAGAGGGGTATTGAATTCCAGGTGGGGGACGAGTGAGCAAGGGAATGCAAGGCAAGGGAGAGGAGAGGTTCAAAGGTAACGCCAAGAAAAGTGGTGGCTTTGCCAGGCAAGACAAAGGAGAGGCAAGCAAGGCAATGAGAGTCCTAGAAGGAGAAGGAAATGAAAGATTGGAGCTGGACAAAGGGGAAGGGAAACTGGACAAAGTGGCAAGGGGGATGGGTGGTGCAAGGCACTGGACTGGTAGGAAGGGCAAGGGAAAGACATGGATGGGTCAGGAAGGAAGAGGAAAGCAATGGCCAGGAATGACAAAGAAATGCAAGGTTGGATAGGAAAGGAAAGGCAAGGCAATGTAGGGAAGGGGTAGGCCAGACAATGGGTGTCTTAAGAGGAAAAGTATGCATAGCAAGGCCAAGAGAAAAGCGGTAAAGAAGTTAGCGTGGGGGATAGGTGAGTGTAGCTGAGAAAGAAAGAAAGAAAGTGCCTCATTCCAGTATGTATGTATGTATGTGTGTGTGAAGTTTGCAGGATGTAAAGCAGAGACTTGATGGTGGAGTGAAAGGATGCTTTTGAATACACGTGGCAAGGTCCAAGCAAACTATTTGTCTTGGCACATCTGTGTCCCATAAACTTCTTAGTTTAGATTCAGACTGTAAGCGGGACAGAGAACACCCCTAAAATTACAGCTGAGCAAGAAAGCAGGTCGCATCAGCATGTTTTAAAGGAAGCAGTTTTTTTGTGTGAGAAGAAAATGGACATATGAGACTCCAGCAGAATCGACGTTCAGCTTAGAAGCAAAGTGCAATGATTCCGTACAAACTCTGAAAATGAAACGCGGCAATAAAAAGGCAATGGGACATGTCAGCGAAAGCTTTGTGGCCAAGCAGGGTGAGATGTTTGAAGCAGAACCACAGTTTGGTTTCACTAAGGATCCATCATGGTGGATTGCAAACATGTGCCAAGACAACACATATTCTGCAGCTGTTGCAGCTCTCCGCAGGAACACTAGCGCTTTCCCTTAGGCTCTAAAATGCAGAGAAATGGCCTGCGCAGCGCAGAAGCTATTTGTGCTGCTTGTACACCTCTTCCAACCCCTCAGTGGAAACTATTGCGCCTGCCTTTAGACTCTGAGATCCAGAGAACACAATGGTAGAGGCAGTGGAGAATGGAAGGAGAGAGTGAAGTTTGATGAGTGAGTTTGATGTGACTTATGTGGAGCACGCAGAAAATGTAGCCCCGTACTGGTTTTTACACCTGGAGCCTATTTCTGTAAGACATTTCAGGTGGACATTTTTGATCAAGAAGCCAGAGTGAAAAAATTGACAGCAGGTCTCTCTGGGAAAGAAAAAGCAGCAAGGAGTCGTGTGCCATTTAAATGCTGCTATAAGAAGGGCGTACTTTAGCAGCATCTCTCTTGACACTTCTATCTGTGTAATCTCTAGCTGCTTGGACACAGCGACACTGAAAATAATTGTACTGCAAATACCAAGTTACACAGGGAAAAAGGGTAGGTCAGCAAATGCCTTCTGTCCTGGCACATCTCTCAGTCAGAACTCCAGCTGAAAAATTTTGCTGTAATGATGGACTTTGCCACTTGGAGAGAATTTATATAGTTGGGAAGAAGCATTCAAAGCCCTAGTGCATTTCGTCTATTTTACGGACTGCAAAGGCACTATGAAGGCCAGCACTAGCTTTTTGTTGGACTTTTTCTTTTTGAGTAGCTGCTGGACGTTTTGAAGCGGTTTGGGATCTGCTAGAGTGCAGGTAATACATAGAGTTTGAGGAAAGTGATATACACATTTTATATCTCCAGGGAGGTGGATGCAGTTCAGTGTGTGCGAGTTACATGTTGAGCAGCTGATCACACAGAAAAGAAGAGGCTGCGCTGCAATTGCCTTTTCATTTGCAGCTTATAAACTGCACAGCCCACAATGAAACAATTCCACTTCCTTCTGTGCTACATACAGGATCACATTCTCTCAGTCTCTAAGAGCCAGGACCCCCAGCGGAGCTCTTCCCTGCGCTGCTCCTACACCAATGAGGCCGGAGCCGCAAACAGCTTGGCTTTTTCCCTGGCACCGTCTGCCAGCGCTCATCAAAATAACCACACGATGGCGCTGTCGACTAACAAAAGAAGGAAACGCACCGAGGCCAGCTCCAAAGGACAGAGCCGAGTTGGAAAACGGTCCCTGCTCTCAAATTAACTGTGCCAGGAAAAAAAGACTTTGCTGATCTTCCCCCTCCAACTGTGCAAACACTTTTGCACCACACTCAAAGGGCAACACAAAAATCCCTCTGCCCTAACAAACATTTTCACTCTCGCAGAGTCCGGTAAACAAACTCAAAGACATCCGCTCAACAAATGTGCCAGCGGAGAGAGAAAGTTCTTTGCTGCCTACAATTTCAACTTCACCCATCAAACAATGAACACACACCCTGCTATTGGCACTTTTCTTTTCAGCTCTACGCTCCTAAGCTTTCAGTCTCAGAGTCAAGATCCAAGCAGCATGGCAAACAGGAACTACTCACACACTAAACTACAAGGACAAAAAGCTCAACAACTTGGTGTCTAGATTCCCACTGTCAGTTCAACAGCTCTAACCCACAGGGAAACCTCTTGGGAAAAACCTTTAAATTCACTGAGACCACCCAAAGTGCCCATCCAAACTTAATTTCTTTGCCAAAGAGAAGAACAAGAAGCTCATTTCAAGAGAAATGGCATCCCCTCCTCAAAATCCAAAACATCTCAGTGACTGATCCCATACAATGGTGTCAGAACACTCTTACTAGAGGCAGACAGCCTTCCAAAGATGGATACTGACTCAATGACTGTACAAATTGAGGGAGTGCTTCCAAATATGCCAGCACAAGAAGCTA